>NW_021604658.1:7902704-7947176 GCF_004785775.1 Grammomys surdaster | reverse complement strand
GGGAAAGGGAGAGGGGGAGGGGGAGGGGGAGAGGGAGAGGGAGAGGGGGAGGGGGAGGGGGAGAGGGAGGGGGAGAGGGAGAATGAGAGGGAGAATGAGAGAGAGGAGACAGAGAGACAGAGATAGAAACAAAGAAAACACACACACACAAAGACATACAGAGACACAAAGCAGTGTCAAGATGTAACGTAAGCATAATCCAGATTCCTGAAATACATATTTAAAATTTGAAAGTATAGTTGATGTTACAAAATAAAGAATACATACTATGAAAATCTGTGTTTGGAGGCTCAAAGTAAACAGTAGCACCAAGAGTGAATCATGAATATAACTTAATGGAGGTAACAAGAGGAAAGACAGCGTATTCGGTGCACTTGGAGACACTCTAATGGAAGAAGCATATTTCAAGAGAGTGGAAAACATAGTTGTGAAAACAATAATTTCAAACAAATATAAGGGAATTAGCTCAATTTTAAAAGGATATCTCTCAACAAATTGAAATGATTTGTGAGCAATATTACTGGACATCTTCAGCAAAACAGTATGCGTAGAACATGGTAGTACCATACCACACAGAAGTTTACTGTGGCTATAACTGAATGAACGAGACCTACACAAAATCAAGACATACAAAACCCTATCATGAGATTCATGAGCAGGGACTCACACATTCACATCTAACTGAGGAGCTACTGGCAGTTGATGGCTACTGGGGAGGAAAAGTTGGTTTTCTTCTGAGATGCAGCACTCCTGGATAACCCATACTTGACATAAATAAACATGCAGGCAGCACTAAAGTGGACTTAATCAATTTACAATCAAAAGCGTGTATGCAGTTAGGAGAGAAAAGTTAGAAGAATAATAAGGGAGAAATTGTAGGGGAGGGAATGAGGAGTAGAGCTGATCAAAACAAATTACATTCATGTATGAAATTCTCAAAGAGCTTAAACAAAACACTGGATAAGGATATATGAGATTCTATGTCCCCTTCTGGTTCCTTAAACAGACACAAGTGCACACAATTGCAAACAAATACATATAAACAAACACAGACAAACACACGTACATGCACATATAATAATCGCCTATGGATGCCATTTGCTGTTTCCTTTCTATATCAAAGAATTTTTTCCAGTCTATTTGAGGTTCAATGTAGATGTTTACATAATTTCAGTTCAAACTACTGTTCCTCTAACTTCTGAGTGTTTATCTCCACTACCTTCTACTTTTAATTTTACTTAGGTGGAAAAGGCATAACAGCTATACACTAACCAACCACTCCCCCCCCCCATACTTTGCATGAAAAGTTGTGGCTCAGAGGATTCGCAAACAATATAAGCTACTGCTGCTACACTTGGTTGCTTCTCAAAGTTGAAGGTAAGTCCCTGTTGCTGAAGACTCAGTGTACTTCAGAAAAATGACTCAAAAGATTCAAGGTGGATCTGACTTGAGAGCCTCCTCCCTGACTATCAGTCTTCATGGTTCTAAAAAAAATATAAAGCTGCCAAGGTAAGAAATAATTCAAGAGTCATGCCCAACTGTGAAGCCTATGAATTACAACAGTCACCAACATGGCAAAGCATCCCTAGAGGCCCAACAGTGGTACTTGTACCTTGATGATAGTCATCATTCCTCTATATGGACTTCAGGTCCTCTCAACAGGAGGGAAATCATGCGTGGATCTGGAAACCTATCCAGCATCCTAGAGCTAATGAAGTCATTGTCTATAGAGAAGCTTCTACTGCTATATCACTAAACCATCATAATTCATAATTCAGATTATAAATAATTTTCTTTATACCTACAGATACATGGAGCTCTCACCAGATAGCAAAGAAAATTTTTTTTGTTGCAAACATAAATGATTACAAAAACGCACAATTGGTAAGAAAACCAAGAACAACTGAGCATAGGGTGTAATGAACAAATCTGTAACACAGCCCCTGCACCTAAAGCAGAGGGAATATATCAGAAAAGAGGCAGACAACTCGTAGGAATGAGAGAATCAAGATGCTTGCTTGGAGTTCTTGACTTCTTGACATGACAGGTAAGCTACTCATGATGTATCAACAAAATTTTTGCCTAAACAGGACCTGAACAATGAAAACACCAATAGATATGCTCACCTAGAAATAGAGACTATCACAGAGCCCCCGCCTAGACAAAGAACTACAGGCAGCTGAAGACTGCTGAGAGAGAAAAAAATTAATGTTGCCAGGATGAGCCTCCTGTTTATCTCATTCTAAGTGATCAGCCCTTAAATCATATATACAAAGCAACACTAAACATACTGAAAAAAAAGTTTCTATATATCTATGCATGTGTGTGTGTGTAGATATGTGTGTATGTGTAGATATGTGTGTGTGTGTGTGTGTGTGTGTGTGTGTCTGTGTGTGTAACAATGTAATAATAAAGGAAAAAAAGCCATGAACTTGTGAAGGAGTGTATGGGATCCACAAGAAATAGGGTCAGAAGGAGGAAAATGGATAAAGGAAATGATATACTTATGTGTTAATTAAAATTCTTCAGAATCAAGAAAATAGGATGTAGAACATGTAAAAGGAGAAAGGCATCAATAAGTATTCTATATTTGAAATAAACATATAAATAATAGATGTACAGCAATATGTTCATAGTCACTCATATTTAAGGAAATACAAATTAGAGCAGCAGAGAAGCATTATTTCTTACCAATAATACAAACAATTTAAAAAGACTATGACAATACATTCTGTAGGCAAGGCTGTGACGAAAGACGTAATTCCTTGAGAGGGGCTGAATGGCACAATCCTTTTAGTTAGAAACATGGCAATGAACAAAAAAAAAATTTATTCATGTCTTAATATTTTGATCCAGCAGTTTCAGTTTTCAGAATCAACCCTGAAGCTATACCTCAGCATTATGACAGCATAAACAGAAGCTTATTTATTTCAGCATTTCTCAAAAATGAAAACATATGGAAACAGCTTAAATGCCTATAGAAAAAAAGCTTCGTTAAATAAAGTATGATATTCACACAAGAACCATGCAGGTGTGTAAATAATGAAACTGAGACTCACATAATTTTCAGCATATATTAGAAAGAGAAAAGGCAAGGCACAAAGGAGTATCTATTCCACATGGTTTTCATGTAAAAAGAAAGAGGCATGATGAAGGTGCTAAAATAGGTGTTAATTTCTATAAAATTAAATGCTATCCAGATAAAAAACAAACTGAAACTATTATTTACTTATTGGGGTGGTTACTTTTGTGAGAGAATGGGGAATTGGATTTGAGATACATGGGCAGGAAAGAAAACACGCCTGTTTATATGTTTGTGTGGTGTCTTATTCTTACCAGTACAGAAAACTATGAAGAAAACAAGGTAAGGGATGAAGATGGGGACTGCAACAAGGACATGGAGAAAAATAAACAAGATTATTATTGTAAAATTTTTAAAAGAAAGGAGGCCATACCAGATGGATCCTTGGTCCCTTTTATAAACAAACAAACAGACACCCATTATGGAACTAAGTTATTACATAAAATATAAAATAAGTTTTAAGTGCTGTGATTGAAGATTTAACTCTATATGTAGATTGCAAGGTATAAATCATTTATGAAGACGAATTATATTAATATATATCACCAAAATAGGTTGTTTACTCAAACTGGGGACATATGCCAGGCTTAGAAGCCTAATGGAGTTTCTGAAAATCCTACCACCAGGTCTAAACATCAGTGTTTAAATGGAGAAGATTTGCTTAGAGGTGTCAAGATATTGTTTTAATTAAAGGACAACAGAAGGCATGACATTTCTCTCCATTACATACGTATGGTCATTGTTCTATTGAAAATTCTTTCTCTCGTGTTGTAATAATTCTCTTACCAGATTGATAGCTCAACCACTTATCTGATCTAAATTTATGAGCAACTCAGAAGTGATGTGTTTAAAATAGCTTTCCTTATATTTCTCATCATCATAAAATATATAACTCAATGTGTTGTATATTTCACTGTAACTTCCCTATTAATTCAAACTATTATTGCTTTTGGAGTTTTGAGCATTACTGTAAGTAGTAAAACTTACAATAAGGTGTAAGGAAGACACTAATTTCTTCAATTTTTATTAAGCAAAAATATCTACTTATTCCAGGATCATTCATAAGGTTATAAGCTTCACTGGTATCCTACTTATGATTCAAGCCAATTTGGCAGAGAGTGTTATTAGTATCTAATTTAATTCATAAAACTATTCTTCATATGCATCGTATAATATCCTATCAGACATGCATGCCTCAGATAGGATGTTAACATGAGTTCACAAAAGGGAAGGACTGATGGATCCTAATCAATTATATCAAGGTTCAAATATCTCAGTATAAAGTTAATTGACTCTAAACAAGAAAACCAATATTAATTTTTCCTTAAAAGTTGGCTGCCTTAAAATGATGATGCACTTAATGGGTTAGTCACTGAAAATGTCAACAAAACATCTCTGATGAATTTAATTTCTAGAGAGCTGTATGAAAGAATAAAAATAACAATTTGGACCAAGACCATTTCCTCACGTGTGTTTTCACAATAACAGTCAGATTCTGCAACAGTCATCAAGTATTCTGAGAAACAGTGTTCTTCGGTCTTTTACTCCAGCCTTCTTCAATGTCCTATGCCAGTGCTGGTGTGTGGGAGCTGTCTGCTAGCACTGGTTTGTCATTGTGAGCTTTGAAAAAAATTATCTGGAAAACTTTAATGTTACCATAAAGCCAATGGTTAGTCATAGACAAATAGCCAAACATTCTAGAATTATTTTTTCTCTTATTTATTCTGAAAATGATGTCCCATGCTAATTGGCTTTCTTATTCAATTGAGAAGTTCAAAGTTGAATGAGCTGCCTTGATTCAGCCAAGTTTCTCTCATAGTCTACAGCATGAGTGCTGACATACTTTTGACTTTCATCTTCAAACAAACCAATGTTTTGGGACATTTGTATAGCACAATGACACAATTCATTTTCTTCTACAGCTAATAAAATGTAACAAGATCTGAGCATCTATTTCCAAATGGAAGACATTTGTAAAAAAGAAAAAAATTCCTGTTTCATCAAAGCCTCTTTCTTTGAATTTTATACTTTTGATCAAAACTTTCTTTGAAAATGTCACATATGTATCTTGATTATATCTATTTCCTCCAGTTTTTCCCTTCAACTTGCCTGCTTCCTCAACTCATCTCTTTCTCAACTTCATCCCTTCTTTTATTTATAAATATTCCTCTGAATCCGCTAAGTGCTACCCACATGCACCCAGGCTGGAGTCATCTACCACATGATGGAAAACCTACCAATGGCCATCCACTGACTCTTCCCCCACTCAGCAGTCATCAACTGCCCATACCATCTCAGTTAATAGTTAAATATTAGAAGCCCCTCCCTTTCCATACTGAGATTATTTTAGCTATAAGATAATTTATTTGACATTATTTTAATAAATCAAATAAAAATAGATGATGCTTTACATATTATTTACCTAATTAAAATCATTGTAATTTTTTTCTAAGGAAGAAGATAAGCACGGGATGCCTATAGGAACGGGAGAAGTCAGAACTGGTAATTCTGAAAGAGGAAAGCAATTTGTCAGAAACACTGAGGCATTTCACCTTCCAATAACAAAAATGCTTGAAATAATCAAATCTTTAAAATGGAAAGCAAAGTAAATCTGAGTAAATATTTTACTTGCTTCTAAAGGAAAGGACATACACACACACAAATGCACACACACACACAAACACACACACACAGTGAGAGGGAGAGAGAGAGAGACAGAGAGAAATAGGTGACAGTGGATATAGGTCAGACAAGGAAAAGGGAGGTAGATGATATGAGAAAGGAGGCAGTAACACAATAGGAGTGAGACGGTTCTGATGGGAGTAGACTATAAGCTGAAAAGGAAACAGGAGCACCAAAACCAACTATTTATAAAATACTATGATGAAATCTATGAATCTGTGCAGCAACTAGACGGATTTTCTCCTAAGATGACTACACACTGAGATTTTTAACTAGCTTCATTTTGTGCAGCGAAGCATAGATGTTATGACTTCATTTCCGCTAAAGCCACATCATGTCCAGAAGCCAGTGTTCTGCATCATTCCTCAGCATCATGTACATCCTTTCTGATCCCCCTTCTGTGGTGTTTCTTGGGTTGAGGGTGAGACTTGTGGGGGTGAGATAGATGCCCTTGCTTTGATGGAGCACTCTGTCACTTATTCTCAACATTGAAACAGTCTTGAGTCTCTTCACTAGCGATAACAAGTTTTTCTGACCAAGGGTGAAATTAACACAAATCTATGGATATAAGCGTCAATATTAACAGGAGATATTAAGTACATGACCAGTTATAAAAACATCAATAGGTTCTCTCCTAGGGCCCAAGACTTCATTAGCCATGATTTTGAGCATAATTTTAGCACAGAAATAATTTTTAAATTGTTGATATTTGCAAGTATATTTTGAATAGAAACTCTTACTTCATAGTTCCACAAGCTACAAGTTTGGAAATGTATGCTACCAGTGAACATATGACAAATGTATTGAGAGAGTTATGGTTTGACTTCATAGTCAACCTTCAGCTTTTGTGTTGAGCAACTAATGAATGAGTCGTTTCAATAGGCTCACTTCAAACCCTGAAAAAACTGATCATCTTCATTAAGAGCTTGACTCTGTTGCCTGAACAGAACTTGTGGTTCTATATCTCCAAATAATATGAACCCATTGTTCAGGAGGTCCTGTAATTCAAAGAAATTCAACTTTTTTAGAATTAATATTTGATAAATAAATCCCAGCAGTGGGTTCACTACCTGCCCCAATTGTTTACATTCTTGAATGAAAGACACACCACACCACACACACACACACCATTTATATTTTGATATGCCTTGAAAAGTTCAACAGCTGAGCCACTGCCTAAACTCCATGAGGTTAACCCACCTCCTGCCAATAATTCTGAGTTATTACTTTCTAAACTCTATATCTTAGCTGCTCTGGACCCAGAAGACTGTCCAGCTGGGCCATGCTCTGGGCTGTTCTCTCTTGCTCACTCACATGGCGGCCATGCCTCTCTGTCCTCCACTCTTCTCAGGCATGGCGTCTCTTCTTTCCTCCATACACCCAGCATGGCGGACCATTCCACTTCCTCCTTCTGGTCCCAAGTCCAAGAATCCTAGAGTCCCACCTCTGTCTGCCCTGCCCAGCCATTAGCCACTGGCATCTTTATTTACCAATCAGAATCAATTTGGGGTAGGGTCTCTCAGTGTCTTACCTGGGGACTCTGTCCTGTGAACAATTTGGGGGACCCAAATTAACATTAGAATACAAGCAGCATTAGGCCAAACCCACTACAAACTTTACCTGTGGAAATGTAATAATAATGTCACTAGTGTTAAAATACTGTTTGTTACTTTATTTGATGTGAAATAAATATATAGTATTATGAATATACAGACAGAACTAGAATTTTTAACTCCTGTCTTTGGGTATCCGAAAACTCTAGCAAACCCCTGTCAAATACATAAAAAAAGAAATAACTCAAACACTCTTGGTATAGGCTCATATGTTTTCCCTAACTCAGCAGCCCCACATATGTCTTCTTAAAGGGAAAATGACTAGGCTGATGAGGATGGATTATGTCAATAAACATTACTGAGTACATTCTCCTCAAACAGTGTCCTAAGATGCATGGGATACTGACAGTGAAGAAGTAGAGAAGCAGACAGTATAAATGAGGCACAGAAAGCAGAGACGTTGAATAAGGGAAGGCGATTATAAAATTCTCTATTACACATGGCTTTAAGTTAAGATGAACAGTCACTTGCATGGGACACTAGGGACACACCTGCACTCTTTAGCTAAATAAGTCTAATGTGAAGTCTCATTTCTTATCAAAATAACTTAAATCTCTTTGGCAGCAATATCACTACATATTGCAAATGTTCATATATACATGCGCTTACATAGTTCAGGAACCTTCATAAAAAGATATTTATGTATTAGCGAAAGTACCTTCTCTGAGCAGATACACTGTTGAAACTTCATGGTTGCATTTTTTGTTGAGTCTAGGCAGCCAGCAGCAGATAGGAACTGTGGAACATTTGCATTCATAGAAGCTAGTAAGAAGACATTTTCTGAATAAACTTTAGAAAACAATTGCTAAAAATATTACAGTAAGAAAATCATACTTCATTCATAAAGTTGCAAATTTTAAGATTATTTTCTAAAAGTCTGGTATAAGCATGCATGTGTGTGTATGATATGCACACATGTGTGGATGTACTCATGTGTATATGCACATGGCAGCCAAAGGTTCATATCAAATAACGATCTCCTCTATGACTCTCTGAAAGGTAAGGTCTTTCTCATTGTAAACTAATCTCTTTAAATCAGTGTGCTAGCCACTTTTATTTCAACTTTATACAAGTTATACTTATCAGAGAGGATAAAACCTCGATTGAGAAAATGCCTCAGTAAGATCAGGCTGTAGACAAGCCTATAGAATATTTCTTAGTTAGTGCTTGATGTGTGAGGGACCAAGCATTGTAGGTGATGCCATCCCTTAGATGGTAGTCCTGGATGCAATGAGAAAACAGAGAGAACAGGCCATGAAGATCTAGATATCAAACAGCATTCCTCCATGGCCTCTGCACCAGCTCCTGCATTCAGGTTCCTGCTCTATTTGGGTTCCTATCCTGACTTCATTCAATGATTAGCAATGATGTGGAAGTATAAGACAAATAAACCCTTTTCTCTACAAGTCACTACCCCTAACCAGTGTATTGAGCTAATCTAGCTAGCCAGTTTATCCTGAGATCAATGGTCCCTGCATCCTTGGATATTGAAATTATATATAGGCCACTATGCATGCATGACTTCTATGTGGGTTTTAGGCATCACACTCATAGCACAGACTTTATCCATTGAGCCATCATCTCATTTTTAAGTGGATGTGCCTAGTCCTGCTGGGACTAGTGCCCCAGGGTGGAGGGTACTGGAGATGGGAGGCTCCCATTCTCTAAGGAGAAGGAGAGAGACAGCAATTGGGGAGGAATTTTTCAGAATGGAACTGGGAAGAGAGGAGGGAAAAGCTTGTGATTGGGATTTAAAGTAAATAAAAGAAAGTCATTAAACATACAGTATAAAAATTTCTCAATAAAATGCATATTATTATCAACTATTTTAGAGTTCTAGAGGATATGTACTTCTCTGTCTAGAGCCTTAAGATCACCATATGATGGAGATAAGTGGTATGCATAGATGAATAACTCAGGACTTAACAAATTAAAGTTCCCCAGTAAAACCCTTTCAAAAGTATGTTCAGTGGTTAATGCACTTGAGAAGCTCTGCAAAACATATTTCTACTCCAGAAGCTTACACAAATTTTGACATATCAAAGCAATCAAGAATTTTCTAGACAAGAAATCCATTAACTTTAAGAGGAAATATAGTTTAAAAGACCACTTGATTCCAGAATAAGACTAAGCCTGTCTAAAGTCTGGTTTGGCTTCTTAGATGCTTCATGAACGTGAACAGTTTACATAGCTCCTCTGTGTGTTCCCTGACATAAGCAGTATGCTTATGTTTACCTGAACAATATTCTTGTGGTAATTTAAATGAATTCCTAAATATAGGAAAAAATATAGCTGACACACTATAAACATCACAGAATATTTTAGTTGTCATTTCTAAAATTTAGCTAACCATGAATGTTACTCCTTTACAAGTCTCCAAACATATATGCCTAACAATAACTTTTTAAAGACTGTGCCTTTTATGTCTAATTTAAGATGAGAAAAACAGCTCTGATAAAGTCTGAAACATATCAGCCTGACTTACAGGGAGAATTGGTAGGTGGGACCAACAGCCATATCTCATATCTCTCGCCAACTCTGGTTTATGGTGACATTCAATAGAGTTATGTTGTGTTATGTTGTGCTGCATTGTGTGATGTTTCATTGTGTTGCGTTGTGTTGTTGAGACAGTGTCTCATGCAGCCTAGGCTGGCTTCCAATCAATGTGTAGACTAAGATGACTTTGAACTTTTGTCCTCCCACCTTTGCCTCATGATGCCTGCAATCACCAATCTAGGATTACAGGCATAAGCTTTTTTACTTGTTAACTAGCTTGCCTCTAAATATAAATCTTCTTTCTGCTATATGTACCTATTTGCAACAGGCTGAAAACCGGTCTTTTTGAGTTTCATCTTCCATTAACTCCTTAAACTGCATTTTTAAAAATGGGAAATACCTTGAAATATTCCAGATTCAAGTGTTTTTAATGAGGCTTATGGTTCTAATTATTAAGTATTGGGGAAAACACAGTTTAATCCATAACATTTGAAAAGGTTTTTTAGATGTTTGCAGTTTATAAGTATTTCAAGGGAACAGAAACTTCAGCAGCATTTGTGCAGAAACCTTTAAAATTGGAAAGGATATTTTAAGTTTTGTTTTTAATGGCTTTTAAAAATATTTTCGTAAGGTCTATCTGCTTTTCTACTTTTTTGATATTGTAACCGCTTTTTCTGTACCTGAGAACTGGGCTTCAAAAATAAAAGCTGCATCTTTTAATGGAAACAACAAAAAAAATAGTGTTGCCTTGGCAACGAGAACCACATAAAATCTTCAGCACTTTCTGCGGGTTTCTACCTAAGTCAAAGAGAGTGGAGAGCTGCTACTAGACTCTTTCATTTTCAAAACAATGCATTGAAATTCTCTTTAGAATGGAGAAAATTCATGTGGGAGACTAATGTTATATCTAACAGTCCCAATATGCATGAAAATAAAAGGAGATTTGTAAAAAGATATCTCATAGGAACATAGGCACATATCCACATAGACAACTTTGGGTAGACATCTGTTCCACATATTGTGTTAATGGTTAGTGAGTCTGGGGAAACTTTGCATGTTAATCTATAAAAGAATGAACTTGGTGACATGGAAAATCCATCACTAGTATTCTCCTAAGCATCTCCTCAGTCTTCAGTTCTCAGATGGATTCACATGGATATTATGATTACATAATAAATACATTTAAATATAAATAAGTATTTTGAAAGTTTTTTTAAGGGAGGAAAATAAATAAAAATAACCATTTTCCTCCTTGTTGAGGATTTTTATGTTATTAAGTTTGAAGAAACTGGTAATATGAAAACAAATTGTCTTAACAGTTTCTTTTTCTTCTACACCAGTAAGTAAAAACAATCCACTCCCAGATTCAATTATTTATAAAAAGTAACTGGACTACATATGTCTGCTGTTGTGCTTGCTGTATTACAGGTTTAAAATAATACAGTTCATTGACATGAATGTTTCCTACATTCCAGGTAGGAGACTCAAAAAAACTATTAAATGTTGGAAATTACAATGGTCTTTACAGCCACCTATGATGCTTCTCTTTTACATAGGTAAGGTCTAAAGAATCAGAGCCTCTAGTGTCTACCAGAATAGTACCATTCTTTCAATTCCTTCTTATAAATTACTTCTAATTATTCCTTATTCTCTCCCATTCATTTTCTCTTTACCTTCAGGCCTTTCTTATTTTCATTGACTCGGAGGATCCTTGTTTATATATATCCCTGTTAGATGCTAGAAATTATACTAAGCTCTGGCAATGAAAAGGAAATGAGAGATGTCTCTAATCTACCTGGCAAGACAGGCAGTAAGACTCCTGTCATTGTACTGTGCAGATTCTGTTTCACGTGTGATGGGGCTGCTCCTCATCCTAGAATAGAGGAAGCCTTGTTTCTTCCAGTTTGTGTGACTAACGGGGAGCTGTGCCTAGCTGCTACAGCCTACATTTTTGAAAAAAAGAAGGATAAAGTAATTTGCTAGCCCAAGAAGAGCTCACAGTTCAAAGTTCAAAGCATATTTTTTACTACATACCTACAACTTTCACACATCGGAAAAAATTCATCAAATAAGAGAACCAACTATAACTATATGGTTGTATACATAGTTGGGCAATGCTGATGCCCAGGATTCTTTGGAAAAAATCAAATCTAATTGTAGATACTCCTTGCTTTGAGAGACTCCTTTGGTTTTATTATTTTTTCCAGGAATTCATTTATTTATTCACTGTACATCCTGATCACAGCCACCCCCCAGTCACCCTATCACAGAGCCTCTCCCCCATACCTCATTATTGTTTTTGTTTGTTTTTTTGTATGAATTACTTCCCTAACTATACTGGGAAAAAAGTACCTGACCAAAGCCACTTATAGAAGGAAAGAATGGTTTTAGCTAATAATGAGGGATTTAAAACATTGTGGCAGGGATGCTGTGGTCAGACGAGTGTAAGTCAGATGGTAAAACAGTCTTCTGTCAGAAAGCAGAGAGATAAGGATGCCAGTCATCATGCTTTCTTCTTTTGTCCTTTTTCATTCAATCCCACAACCCAGCTAAGGGATGGTGCTCCCCACACTCAGTGTGAGTCTTCCCCCCTTAGCTAAACTTCCATGAAAACAGTCTCCTGGATACTGAAGGAGGTATGATTCCTAGCTGATTCCAAATACATTCAAATTGAGAGTGAAGATTTGCCATTGCAGCCTATGAGTTTAGATCACTCCCTGCTTATTCCCAGTCACCTATTACAGCTCTGTGCAGTGTCTGGGAATTAGAAAACAAGTCATTCTCCTGAGACTTAATCTACTTTAGTACATAAATATGTTATAAATAAAATAGATATTTTCTACCCTGTCTCCTTCAAACCTACCAGAGATTGAGCTGCTATTGATTATGTGTGCTATACGGGCTTGGAAGAGATAATACCACTTCCCTTAGCAGTTGAAGAATGCATTTCTTCAGATGAAAGTTGACATCCCTGCCCCCCCTCCATTGGGAATTATGATGTTAGGCTACACTGCAGTTCAAGATCTAAGAATCTTTTTTTGTTGCCTCCAGTTCAAAATGTGACAGAGTAAAGTAACTGGAGACTACAGATCTAAACAGGCAGAGAGGATGAGCTAGCACAGAATTTCAAGTCTGAGAAACAGAAAGCATTAAAGATATTGGAAGACATTAAGCATTTGCCTCATATGTCTAAAGTCTTTAAACTCTGCTATACCAACCAAAACCTGCTGCCAAACAAGAGATAGCCAAAACCTTCACCCGTGATGAGGAAACAAGATCTAAGTTGAGAGAAATGTCTCACTTTTATTCCCTCCAAGTTAATCTCCTTCTGGTAATATTCAGCTAGTTCTTAGTTTACTCATTTTTTGGTAGCTCTAACAAAGTACTGTGACGTAAGCAGATGAGAGAAGTAGAAATTTATTTTATAACATTTTTCTAGATCAGAAGTATAAATCAAGGCCTCAGAGAATCCATGTTTCCTTCCATAGCTCCAGAGAACACACCACCTCTTTCAGGGTGTGGTGGCATCAAGTGTCAGTTGGCATGACCTCAATTGCAGCTCCATTTTTCTCTCTCATGATTCTTTCCTTCTTCTCTATCTCAAAACTACCTTATTCTGTCTTATAAAAATGAATGTTCTGTATTTTAGGCTCGCTCAACTAATCCAGGATATCTCCAGAATTTTGCTATAGATTCTTAATTACATTTTTGACATATAAAATGATAGCCACTTAGAAGCAATATTATTTGGTTCTGAGGACTAGGAAGTGAATGTCTTTTTTCCCAGGGCCACTTTCAACTTTACAGTATACTTTAATAGATTATTGAGTAAAACAATCCTGTTTCATGATGGATGCCTCTGTCAGAGGACACCGCAGTGTCCATAGGCACAGCGACCTTTCATCTGATGATTCCACACAGGAAAGACAACTTGTGGATTTAAGAGCATAACATCACATGGAAGCCTCAATGCCATCTCCTGTCCATTGGCTCCCAAGAAGTCTAAATGAACCCTGAGTATGACATCCATAATGCCTAACAGAACCTTCAGTATTGAGCACAATTTCCTTGAACCTGTGGCCCCAGGACACCTGATATTTTTCCTTATACTCTGAATATCACGTATCTTTATTGTTACCTTAAACTCCTATAAAGTAGGAAACATAGCTTTTTCATCTGTGTGGAACAAGACCCTCATTAACATCTACATGTAACTGATATTTACCAAATTTGAGCCGAACTAAGTTCATGCTAGTGGAGCATTTTGTTTTGGAGGGGAAATGGCTATCATGAGAATGGCATCGGGGGATTTTGGTCCTTTGGATCTATAGCATGAAAGTGTCTTTCTTCTCTTTCAAAGTTGTACACAGGATCAGTGATGATTTTGACTGTTTGTGTTGTTCCGTTCGTTGTTTTATTTCTTCTTTCTGGATGAGACATATTGATTGCCACCTCTTCTTGAGTCACAAGTGATGTTGCCTCTCTTTTTATATAAAAACCATTCAAGACGCATAAAAATGGCTGCAGAATTTATTGATTTGTGCTCTTTTAAATACCCTATGCAGCTTTATCTTGAATTGCATAGAAGGGTTTCTTTCTTGAATATGCGTATTGTTAACCAATGCGACAAGCTGTGAATAGCTTTCCCACTTAGAACCTTTTACAGACCGAAAAGCTCTGACGCTTCCTCTACGTTTAGTTCCTTCTAATCATTCCAGTCTATCATTAGGCTCTATTGTTTAATTGGATAGAGTTAATTTGAAGGGAGTTAAGAAAACAAATAAAACAGTGGGAAACTGTAGTAATGATTGCTAAAAACCAGTATTTACAGACCACATGAATCTTGAAACATCAGATCATCCTTCAGAATAATGTCAAGACCTATCTGATTTGTGGATCATTAGAAATGAAAAACTTTCTTTAGATTTGGGGTTCAAAAGTAACAAAAACTTTCAAGCATCTTTATTTTGAGTTCAGTACATAATTGCAAAACTTCTTTACTGCCACAGCATTTTCATAGAAACAGAAATGACTCTGGTCCCTACAGAAATGCTGCCAATACAAATGACTAATGAAAATTCTGAAGCTTCCTATCAGTTGCTATTTTTATTTCAAAGTAAAGCTGCAGTTCTTTTAACAAGTGTGAGGCGGAATGGTTCTATTAGGTAAAGAGACCCATTTCCAGAAAGATTTCCTCATCAGCTACTCTTATTAATATATAACTTTGCCATGTAGCATTAAAAATTCTTCAGTTCAGGTCTGGAGAGATGGTTCAGCAGTTAAAAGCACTGGCTGATCTTCCAAAGGATATGGGTTGGAACCCCACCACCTATATGGTGGTTCACAATCATCTGAAATGCCAGTTCTCCCCTTTTCTGATCTCCAGAGACACCTGACAAATTCATGTTGCATGTATACACATGCAGGTAAAACACTCATATATGTAAAATAAATTTAAAAGTATTTTAATGCCTTTTTGCGTGAGTGTCTAGTCTGCATGGTGAGACAAAGCTAAAGTAAAGTCATAAAGATGGGGCACGTGGTGGGAAACCTGGGGAAAAGGTAAGAATTTCAATGTGGAAGCTGACTGGGTTACACATTTAACTCATTCTCCACAGGCAAAACTATGGGTCCTGACAGCACAACACAAGGAATATGTCCCAAAGTTGACAAAATAGTGGCTTCTGTTTCTCCAAAAAAGACTTAAATATTCTACCTGTGTGTCTTGGTGTCCATGGTTTTCACATCCCAAATTAGTTGTTACTGGTTCAAGGCCAAGAAAGTAACCAGCACACAGGTCTCCTATTTCTAGGGCCTGTGTTACTTGTTTTTTGTTTTGTTTTTGTCTTTTGTTTTTCTTCTGAGATTGTGAACTTTTTAGCTCACTTGTTTCTACACGAACACAAATCACTCTTCTCAGTTTCTTTTGATGAGGGAGCTAGTCTGGTTGTACCATTTCTTCTTCAGAAAGCGGCCTTAACTGCGGTCAGGCTAACAAAACGCTTTTCCAGTTTAGCCGTTCAAATCTATCACTCTGAAAGGCAGAGATAAGAAAACCTCATTGTGGCTTATTTTCAGGCATTACATTCCACTCCTCTTTTAGGGCAATTTTCAAGATACTTTTATTATACTGACCTTTGCTAAACAGATTGCCAGCAATATAGCTAAATATTTTAATACCGGTAGATCTAGGCTGGCACATTTCCTTAGAACAGTGGCTGTTTTAGGAAGCCTAGGGTGGCTCCAGATTCCTCTGTCTATGGCAAAGGTACAAAGCTCAAGAGAAAGCAGATCAAAATTATAGCCAGAGCCTGCAGAGAGCTCCCATTTCTTCTCATTTAAAAACAGGGCTCCAGCAAACACAGAAATGGCTTCATGACACCAGAGTAGAATTTGCATAGGATCAACCCACTAAATTCTAATTCGTGGTGACATTTTCACCAAGTATTTGACAGTATGCCCTCTAGTTAATAGTAAGACTTGGAAACATAAAATGTTCCTTGTTAAAAATATTGTAATAGCCAAGGCAATAACAGATCGTGATACATCTTAAGGTGTTGAGGTAAGCAGAAATAGAATGTTTGGTCTTGAAAAATATTTACCCTGGGGATAGATTCATTATATAATAAGAAGTTGGGTTTGGCTCTAACTTCAACCAGTTGTTTGTGAAGCAGTTTGATATAACTTTAACATTTTCAAGTTGTCTTAACTAGATTTTTAATTATTTTTGCAATCTTATTTTGATATGATTGGGAAGATGGAAGACAAATATTCTAAAAGGAAATACATTACTTTCCCATATTGTATTTAGAATCATAATCTTGAAAACTACTAGGAGTCCAGGTACCAAGAAATATATACATGACCTTGCAGATAGATTTAAAACTATCTATCAGTTAAGACAAACATTCTTGTAGTTTAAAATAAAATTGAAGATTATACAGAGCACATCGTTGGCCAAGAAGTATTGAAGTCATTAGAAAAACTTGAACCCATCTTTGTGGCCGACTGATAATTCTAAACATATTTCCTACATGCTTTACCTGGCTATCTTATTATTTACAGATTTATCCTATTGGTTATTGCTACTGTGATGTAGGAAAAGGCTATGTGAATTTGCATGAAGGCTAAGAACACAGGGTCCGTTATAATATGAGCTATTATAGCAATCATGTTTTAGTACATCAAATAGAATTGTTAGCCTTCATACAGTGCCTTCAGCTAACAGATAACAGTGTCATATGCAGTTATTGGAAACAACACATTAGTTATCCAATTTTATAGTGTATTACAATAACTCATTTAATCAGAAAAATACATTTATAACAGACATTTTACTGATTTATCTTTTAAATGTCATTAGCCTTTAGAAATAAATGAAACTAAAATACAAGGGTGACATATGCTCCAAATTTACAATGCAGTATTATTAATATAGGAAATATTTTTACCTTTATATGTTAAAATCTTCTACATTTCGCAACATCTAGCCTGCTTATACTGTTCTTCTTTTCACATAGAGAACTCAGAGTAGGGTTCTTGGTCATGAGGAACCCTCATAGCATTGCAAACACTTATCTTTTGATAAAAGCAGTCCCATTGACATGAGCAGCCACATGCATAGGCACCTATATTTTGTACAATACTTGGCAGCTATTTGCACTAAAATATGATGTGAAATGGTCCATGGAGGTGAATTTTCATAGCTACACATTCCTGTGTATGGTAAACCAATCAAATGAATAAGTTTAAATGAGTCAACTCATTCACTTAATTCAAATGAAGATTTAAATGAATATTCATATCTGCCAAATGACACAGCTACTTTGCCAAAAAGGAGAAGACATTGCATAATACCCCCCACACACACTTTCTTACATTCTGCAGTATACCTTCGTGTTTTGTTTGGTCATGGACAAAGAGAAGTAGACATTTGACTGATGACTAAATTTGCATTGTCTAGTAGGTCAGCAAAGAACATGTATGGAGAATTCCTAATGACTCACACAACTTGTACTTTCTCACACTTTACCAATCTAGTTCTAGCCCCAGGTTTACAAATTATTATGATTATTTTGTCAAATAGAGCATAGTACCAACGAGTCCCAACTATATACACTTGAAAAGATAACAAATTTCTTTATTTTACTTCATAATGGGAAATTGAATTGTGCTTAAATTTGAATTCATGAGTAGACATACTTTGTCAACTTTCCAAAGTTTGGAAACATCAGTCAAAATGTAAATAATATGTATGCTGCAAAGATACTTGGTTGAAAACTTTAATCTCAGCATGCGAGAGACTGAGGCAGGTAGAGTGTGAATGTGTGGATAGTTTAATTACATAGTGAGGTCCTACCTCAAAATACCTAAAACCAAAAGCAGTAGGGGGTGGGAATACAAAAGTTCTCAAAAGGCAGTAATAAAATAAATTTTAAAATTAAATTAAATTAAAAAATAAAATTGCTTTTATCATTTCTAACAAACTTTTTTAAAATCTTAAATTAATTTAAAAATTTTAAACTTGGGTTAAATATTTATGAATAAAATACATAATGATCACTGTATCAAAGTGAGAAGTCTGGCTCAGAGCCTTATAGTGTGGTAGAAGCAGTAGATAAGGAAGTACAAGACTGAGGATGCTGACCACAGGCTGGACTTCATAGTGAAAACCAAAAGTTCATACTCCTTTGTCTTTTTGCTCTTGTTGCTGGTACTCCAAAATACTCACTTTCCTCAATTCTGAGTTCACTCTATTATCCAGGTTCCATAGGTCCTCGAACTCAGTTCTCTCCCAGTATAAATCATTCTGTACCAATCCAAACTGAACTGTTGAAACAAATTGCTTGGCCCATTCTAAAAATTTGAGGTCAAGATTTTTCATGTTAACTGCTTCCAGTGGAGTTCATATTGCTGCTCCAAGGGCTACACTTTCTGCACTACTGTCCTTTATACAATTTAAGTCTCCTGGTTTGAGGGAAGTAGCCCTTTTTCAAACATTTTTTTTTTCAAAATACCTTTCAACATTGTTGTTTCTTTTAGATTGTAGAGCATTAGAATATTTGAGGTTGCTAAAGTAAGGAATCATCAAAGGAAGTTGCTGTCTTTCTCATTATCTGCCCCCATCCAAATGAAGCTAGTATCATTTAGCTGATCAAGAATATGGAAATTTGAATCAGAAAATTTACCCTACTACAGTGTACATGGCTGACTTGGAGCACTATGAAATCAATTAAACACATTTACTTGTTAAGAAACAGCTTGTTAAATTAAATAAAGGAGTCTTTCTATCATAAGAACATTCTTCAAGTAGACTATTAGAAATAGAAGGCCATCTTGAGATACAGCTGATCTCTTGACCCTCTCAGTTTTTTCTGGAGAAGCTCTTTATAAGAAAGAAGAAAAAAAATGCCTTCCACTTACTCCTGATACTGATGACTCAAGGAGAACCAATTTCAGCAGTTCCTCTAGTGATAATAGCAACTGTTGAATAAGGCTGCACTCCACAACTTATCCATAAAGTTGGAGGGGAAGTGGAGAGGATGCTATTTCAATATCCTTTTGGTCCTCTCTGGTTCCCTCAGAAAAACTGAATTAGTTTTGCTTTTCAAGTGAGAGAAGTCCTGCTTTATTCCCCTAAAAAATATAGGAGGTGAACTTTAAAATATAAGCTATTCACAATAAAGTTGCCATAAAGTACATAAGTGAACAGAAATGATGGGTAGATAGATAGATAGATGATGATGGTTGATAGATAAAGGAGAGAGAAAGATAGATAACGTACAGCTAGCTAGATGATAGATAGACACATACGTACATATATACATATATACATACATAAATACATACAAACAATAATATAGATAGATAGATGATACATACGTACATATACATACACACATACATACAAAGATAGATATTTAGATAGATATTTAAGATAGATAGATAGATAGATAGATAGATAGATAGATAGATAGATAGATAGACAGAGATATAAGATAAGATAGATAAAATAAATGCTATCTAATCTCACCGAAAGGAGACTGGGAGCAAAGGCACCCTCCTTTGGTTCCTCTAATTCATCAGGATCAGGATGGGTCAGGATGGTCCCTGGACTCTGTATACAGTAGAAGGAAAAATCAGAAACTAGCTAAGAGTACCCAAAACATCATATGCATGTAAAGACACAGGAACTCTATTACAGAGAATGCTATTGTTTACCCCACTGTAGAACAATGTAAGGGAAAGTAAGAGGCTTATCCATGGAGGGAAAACTGAATCAAGAACCTTAGCTGACTCCTTTAGTTGAGATTTATAGTCAACTTCTGCTGCATGTTTAAACCTTTAAATTTACTGATGTCACTTTTGTCTGCTCTTTCAAGCAGGCTCCTCTGGTTTTGTCTTTAGGATAATTTCTACTGCTTCTGTCTGTTATTTGCTCTTTGTTTCTTTGTTTTTACATGTTATACACTTAATATGCTCATGTAAAATTGAAATCATAGTTATCACAGACAGTTTCTTGTCAGTATACATCCGATTGGCTAATAGGTTAGATGAATGTATGGAATATTGAATCTCAAAAAGGATTTTAAAAGAAAACAAAAGTAGATAATTTTATCATTTAAGGAGCTTTAATAAACTGGCTAGTATAATTGTTTTCACTACATATATTTTACATGAAATAAATATTTGAAAATAATAGGATTATGATTGTAGCTCAGTTGGTAGGGCTTTCCTGGGTATTCAGGATATTCTGGGTTTCACCTACATAAAGTCCATGCACCTAAAATGTAGAAGACAGAGGATCAGAAATTCAAGGTCATCCTTAGATACATAGTGAGTTTGGAGTTAGCTTATCATACAAGAGACCTTGTCTCAAAATAAAAACAAAAATACTAAAGAAAAAAATCCTTTTTCTTTTCTTTACCAGCCCCTTCTGTTTTCCCAGAGGAAGTCACACCATAAAATTTCTCTATTTCCTGATTAAATTTCCCCACAGTGCTAGAAACAGACTCACTTTCAGGCAAGTTAAGCAAACACTCTACTGCTGAGATGCATCCCCAGCCCTTGATGTTTGGGGAAAGGATCTCACTTCTACCAGCTAGACTTGTACGTACATAGCTAGCTGACTTTTAATTTGTGATCCTCCTCCATCACATTCTCCAGCGCTTATTTGATTTCACTGATACTTTCTCACATAAAATCACCCAGAAATTCACGTAAAATTTTACAATAATAGTATTGTTTTTCCAACTTTTGCTTCTTTGGAAACTCTAGTTTGAACCATATTCAAAATACATTTGTCTGATAGAGAAAGATAATTTAGATAAAGACTTGACTCCATATTTGTATTCAGTGAGCATTGTATTTTTCTAGTAGCAAGTTGACTTGTAAAGAAAGATTCAGAAGTATTAGTCTTCTGGCTTCTTGGACATTTGGTAGTACTGTATTAGCACATTTCTCAACACTTTTTAAATCTCTTGATGAAAAACTAGGCTACAAAGAGATGAGAACGTGGGAGCATAGGCGCCATGCCTGCACCAGTTCTAGGGTTCAGTGAGCTGTGTGAGTATGTGGTATGAGAAGGTACTAACACTACTAAAAAAGAAACCTGGGTAGCAACCCAGCCACAAAATCCTCCACGTATAATCTAGTCCATTTGCAAGATGTGCTAGGGTAATGGTGGTGTAGACATTGTAGGAGTGGCCCAACCAATATCTCTTTTAAATTGAAGCCTTTACAGTGAGAGGGAGTCCATGCTCTACACTGCCTGGATGGCTAAGCACTAGAGATATGCATAGCTCAATACTTAGGGTAGAACCAAACAGAACTATGAAAAAAAAAAGAAGTGATTCCTAATGATATTGTGCTGTATTCATAGACTGATGCCTTATCAAGTCATCATCAGAGAAGCTTCCTTTAGCAGCAGATAAGAGCAGATATACACACCCAGAGCCAGATACTAGGTGGAGAGCTCAGGGAAACCTGCATGAGAGGAGAAGGAAAATTTTTAGGAGCCAGAGGGAATAGAGGACACCAGGAGACCATGGCTCACTGAATTAACTAAGCAGGACTCACAGGGGCTCTCAGAAACTGAAGTAGCAGTAAGAGCCTGAACGGATCTGCACCAGGTCCTCTATGTATATGTTATGACTATTAACTTCTTGTTTTTTTCTGGCACTCCAAACAGTGGGAAAAGTGTGTCTCTAACTCTTGCTTCTTCTTGAGACTCTTTTCCTCCTGCCAGGCTTGTTTATCCAGCCTCTATAGGAGGGCTTTTGCTTTGTCTTATTGTATCTTGTTTGGCCCTATTTGGCTGTTCTCTCTTAGAGGCCTGCTCTTTCTGAAGAGGAAACAAAGTGGGGAAACTATATCTGCAGGAGGGGCAAAGGGACCTGGAAGGAGTGGAGGCAAGGTAAAGTGGGGTGGAAATGTAGTGTAAGAGAGAAGAACCTATTTTCAATTAAAGAAAAAGAAAATGAACATTCAAATAAACATCTTCATAAGATTTATTTTAAAATCACTTCACTGTACTATAAATTATCTCTATAATTAATATTTATGTGTCCCTGATTCTTGTAATATATTAATTACATTATATAATATATGTAATTAATTATATTATATTTAGATATAATAACAAAAATTGTGATACTTGTAACATTTTAAACATTTCTAATATCTAATTATACTTGAATTTTATTAATTAAAAAATAGTTACAAATCTGCTTTTGCCTCCAAAACTGTTTTCTGTGCCCCAGAGTGTACATAATGTGAAATTTGTCAGTTGCCTAAGGACACTATTAGGAAAAAACTGTGCTTCTCAGTTATTTGTATGATTTATTCTCAACTCTACACAATTATTCATACACTGGAATGCAGAATTAGGTGGATACTGAATTTGGAAGAAAGATCATCAAATCTCTACTGGAGTAGATTCTTATGTTAGAGAACTAAAAGATAGGTTTGTCATCTCAAACTGGACCAAATACATTTAGAATATAAGAAATACATGCCCAAAAATTTCAGCTAGCATTCTCTTTCTAAAAAGTCACAGTACTGACACCCATTTCTCTTGTCCTGAATAAAACACTCCTAGAGAAACATACAATCTACTTTTAAGGAACTATGGCATTTAAGTGGTTTTATCCTTACTTATTTTCCATATACCCAAATTCATGAAGAATTCCATTGAGATGAGGATAAATATTACCATTGTGCATTTGGATTTGATATTTTCGGAAGATGATGCATTATGATAATTATAACTATTGCCAGTTAGCTCTCTCTCTCTCTCTCTCTCTCTCTCTGAGTTTTTGGCTAAGATGTAAGTTCTCAGCTTCTTCTCCAGCATCATACCTGCCTGCCTGCGGTCTTGTTCCCCACCATGATGATCATGGACTCTAAACCTCTTAAACCAAGAGCTCCTATGTGAAATTATTTATCTTAAAAATTGACTTGGCCAGGGAGTGTTGTCATGGCATAAAAAAAGTAAATTTTCTACCTAGATTTATATCTAATTCTAATGACAAACTTAAGAGATGTTTATAACTACACGTATTCATAGACTAAATTGAAAATGGAAAGCTTATCATATAAAGATGTCATGAAATAATCAGCATTGGTGTATTACCAAGTCTTCTACCATTCCCGCCAATCCATGATTTTCTCTTTAAATCTACTCTTATTTGTCTAACAAAGTTTTATTCTCATTCTTTTAAGAAGGGCTTATAGAACATTTGGTCCCCAGCTGGGTGTGATCTTTGAGGTAGCAGCTAGCTAGAGGAAGTAATTCACCAAGGTGGAGCTGCAGGCTTCTTCATCCAGCTCTCTTGGTTCTTCTTCTTATTCCCTCTCAGCTTCCTGGCTATGGATAGCACCATATCTTCTCTGCCACAGTGGACAGTATTTTTTCTTAAACTGTAAGCCAAAACAAACCCTTCTTTTGAATTGCTTCTTATCAGACATTTAGTCACTACAATGGGAAGAGCAATGAATACACCAACCACCCACCATTTTCCTGGAGAAGCTGGGTCTCCTTAGAAACCTCAGCAAAGCTTTAAAATACATACCTTTTAGAGAAAATGTTTGAGCTTACCTTTCTGTACGTGAAATTTCATAATTTGTTTGTTTGAATGATTGATTAAATTCTGTCTTCTTTATCCTCTAGACTTACATCAACTATCAAAGCAAGAAAATATCCAGGAAAGACCTGTTTTGTCTCTGTAGATTATTGAGTTTGTATGCCTCGGGGCTTTTGGAAAACTGTAATTAATGTAATACTTTAAAAAAATCAATGAATAGATATCATCATTAGTCTAATTCATTTTTGAGACTATACTGAATCAGAAAATATGGACTTACAGCTTCATTGGTTGAGCTGAAGATAAAGGGTACTTGCTCTTATATGATAAGTGCATATGATTCTTCTCTTGACTGAAAGGACCACAATTTTATTTTTATTTTTTTCCCAATCTGCTTTTATACGATTTTAATTACATGCATTAAGGTCAGTTCTAGGTTGAGGAACTAGCAATACAATAGATGCAAATAATGTAGGAACAACCAGATGGAGTAAGAAGGGAGGAAGAACAGATATAATTGCATATCCCTCTCTTGCATGGATTCCTTCTTGTTCCTTCTTTGATCACCGTCTATAGGATCTATACATTTCTATACCTTAGAGCTTTCCCATGATTCCTTTTTTTTTAATTTTAGGACTACAATTTTATAGAATAGTTTAAGGGCACAGAGTAAACACTTACTTGAGGTTCCAACCCCAAAATCACTGTCATATATCAATTTTTAAAATTGTTTATTAGTTATTTTATTTGTTTACACTTCCAATGTTATCCCCCTTCTGGGTTTCCCCACCAAAACTCCTCTATCACAAATTCTCTTCCCACTGCTTCTATGAGGGTGCTCCTCCACCCACCCACCCACTCCCACATCACCACCCTACCATTCCTCTACGCTGGGGCACCAAGCCTTCACAGGACCAAGGGCCTCCTCTCCCGTTGATGCCAGATAAGGCAATCCTCTGCTACATATGCATCTGGAATCATGGGTCCTTCCATGTGTATTCTTTGGTTGGTGGTTTAATCCCTGGGAGCTATGGGGGATCTGGTTGGTTGATATTGTTGTTCTTCCTATCCGGTTGCAAACTCCTTCAGCTCCTTCAGTCCTTCCCCTAACTCCTCCATTGTGGGCCCTGTGCTCACTTTGATGGTTGGGTGCAAGTATCTGCATCTGTATTGGTCAGGCTCTGATATAACCTCTCAGGAGACACCCATATCAGGTTCCTGTCAGCAAGTACTTCTTGGCATCAGCAATAGTGACTGAGTTTGGTGACTGCATATGAGATAGATTCCCAGGTGGGGCAGTCTTTGAATGACCTTTCCTTCAGTTTCTGCTCCACTCTTTCTCCCAGTATTTCCTTTAGACAGGAGCAAGTCTGGGTTAAAATTTTCAGAAGGGTGGGTGGCCCCATCCCTCAACAGGGAGCTCTGGATAAGGTCTCTATAGGTTCTTTCCCCCCTTTGTTGGATATTTCAGGTAATATCATCCCTATACTGCGTCTGGGGAGTCTCTTATTTTCCTGGCATCTGGAACTTTCTGTTGGCTACCCCCAGTTTCCCATCCCCCCATTGCTACACACCTCTGTTCAATTTCCTGACCCTCTGTACATCTCCCTGGTCTCCTCCCACACCTGATCCTGCCCCACTTTTGTTCTTTTCCCCCTCCTCTCTTCCTCTCAAGTTCCTCCCACCCTCTACCTCCCCTGATTATTTTTCCCCTTTCTAAGTAGGACTGAAGCATCCAATATCTAAAATGTTTCTAATATTATTATGCTTTTAAACATTACATAAGAAAAAAAAAGACTGTTCTTTTTTCTGTGTCATCAACCAGATGGATTTTTTGTTTAAAAAATATGATCATGGGAAGGCCAACAGACAGAAACCATCTCTAACTATGAGGAAGATATAAAGAAGGAACCATGTACACCTTCTACTTCTGAATTTCTCAGTCTGGGATTCTATTCTCACCACTGAAACCATCTTTAGTCTGCTCATTAGTACTCCACTGAGAAACATCACAATAGCTAAGGCGCATCATGGAAAAACAGTAAACATTTATTTTATATACCAGTTGAGTCTTCATAAACAGAGCTTCTGTGCCCCCTGTGTTTTGTTGTATTTCAGATGAGTCTATTTACCCAGAGCTATCATGACTTACTCTTTTTAAAGGTACACAACACAAAATTTCCTGACAGTTACCTCTAATGTCCAAAAGTGGCTGTTCCATCTGCCTTTTTCTCACCAATTCTTGCAATGCTAGACGCAGGTGTACTGTTAGCAGAAATGGTACAATTTTAGGGTTGTACAACCTAAAAATTCTTTCCACTACAGTAGTTATATTAGTAGATAAAGAAGAATGTTAAAAAAAGAAAAAGAAGAAGAAAAAGAAGAAGAGGAGGAGGAGGAGGAGGAGGAGGGGGAGGAGGGATAAACAGAGAAGAAAGATGAAATAACAATGGTCTAACATTGGTATTCTACCCTCTGTTAAGTAATCCATGGAAACACCCATTTCTCGGATTTTGCATTTAAACCAATCCAATGCTTGGGTTATCCAGTAAATGATAAGGCAACAAAAAATAAGGCTCTCTGCATATGAGAACCTTACAAACATTTTTTTTCAACATGACAAATAATAATGTATTCTTAACAATCCATATGATGATATGTGTAAAGTAATTAGGACATGTGTCAACATGAATTAAACATTTTATACAGTTTTAGAATCTCACTTTAGGATCATGGGATAATTAAATTTGCTTACATATGGGGAAACATTCAACAAGAACCAAACAGCAACATATCAATTGAAAGAATACTTAATATTTCCAATATTTATATTTACCACAGAACTTCCATAAGCAAGATTTCTGTTATTATTTTTCTTTTGTTGAAGTCAGTTAATTTCCTTGACTATAACAATATATATCTAAATGTCATTTATAAATTTCAGCAATTAATTACTCTTTAAATTTGAGTATAAATTCATCTACATGAATGAGGAATAAATTTAGAGAAATATGATTATAACAATGTATTCTCAACATGGGGAAATATGTTGCCTGTTATGGTAATAAATAGAATTATAACAAAAGTAAATTAAAATTTTGCAAAATATTATGTCTTAGTTAAACACTGGTATTTTCTCTGAGATTTTTATCTCCTTCAGTTAATAAGTATCATTTCAAGCAACTTAAAATAAGGTAACACTCCATAAGTAACTTGTTCTTTTTTTTTTTCAGTATCTCATTGTCTAACTCAATGTCTGACTCTCACATTATGATGACGGTTGGTAAAATTTACATGTGAATTTACTACGGAATGTCTGATTGTAAAAGACTTATGAATTTTTTTGTTGCTATGATAATTCAGACAGGTAATTATTTTACTTGAATCTTGAGATAGGAATCAACTGAAGGCATCATTTAAACCATGTGTGAGACTCTCAAGCATATTAATGAACATGTGTGACCTGTGGCACTTTGGAATTTCTGTAAGCTGTTGCTCTGCTGAAAGCAGCTATATCATGAGCATTATATAATACCCATGCCACTGCCACCAAGCCTTCTCTGCAACAATGGACAACCTCCCAAAATAAACCCTTTTTTCCTTACAGTGACTTTGTCAGTCATTTAGTCACAGTAGTGAGAAAAATAACTAATATATATCAACTAACTGAAATGAAATCTCTGCTTCCCTAATTTTTTTACATTGAATTATTTCTATGTTCCCTTAAATATATATATTTACACATATACATATATGTACGTATATTTACATACAGTCCACTGTAGTTTGATTTGTTTTCCATTTTCTTACTGTATGTTTTAATTTCCATTACTCTTTCTCAGATGTCACCAGAGGAACTTCAGAGGAACTCTTGATACATCAAGCACATCACATTTTGAGTTCACAGAACTCTCTTGGACTTTGACATTACATTATTTCTATTTAATCTTGATTCTCAGGCTATACTAATTGTAATCATAGGAATCTTTTTACAAAGCCTATGAAATCATCCTATGTCTTTGGCTATCTTGTATATCCTGCTCATCCATTGCCTTTTTCAGTACACGGAATATGCCAAGGGCTCTCAGATAAAGGATTCACTCCAGTTACTCTTAGTCAGGACTTAGATTGCTACAACTTCAGTTCATTCCTTAACTCGGGTAAGTTGCTTACATAAAACACATGCATGTTGAAAATTATCTTTTATCAGATATTTTTAATTCTTTAAATTAATTCTTTGACAAGTTTCAGATAATGTATTTTTATGAGATTCACCATCCCAACTCTTCTCCAAAATCCATCCTTCTTCCCACTCACCAAGTCTTATATTCTGTGTGTGCATGTGTGTTCCTGCACATGAATGTGTGTGTGTGTGGGGGGGTGAAAACAAAAACCCCATGGAGTCCAGTAGTTTGTGTTGGCCAATTACTTCCATGCATTGGAGTGTGGTCAGTATACCAAGTTCAATTTGAATAAGAATGACCCCCATAGGCCCAAGTGTTGGAATGCTTTGTCTCAAGTTAGTACAACTGCTTTGGGAAAGATTAGGAGGTGTAGTTTTGTTGGAGGTTGAAAGAAATGTATCACTAGAATGAGCTTTGAGATTTGAAAAGTCAAATCCTCTCTCTCTCTCTCTCTCTCTCTCTCATCTTTATTACTTTGTGGGTTCTTCTGTTTCCCACACTTTTCCTCTAGTTTCATCCCCTTTAACTAGATAGGAGAGAAAGAAGGAGAGGAGAGGAAAGAGAGAGAGAGAGAGAGAGAGAGAGAGAGAGAATCCCAGATTCTAATTTATTTCCTTTGGTTTTTTCTTGAGAATAACTACTAACAGACTGCAGCCAAACCACCCAAACCCAAAGATGACAAACCACCAACTTTGTCTCTCAGGTACTTTCATTAGAATTTCTGAGAAATTCCCAAAATTCCAAATGTCACATAATCATAGAAAATATCTGCAGTTGGCAAAGCCATTACTCTGCTAAAGCACAAGGACTTCTGCTGAACACAATCCAAAGCAGCCCAATATCCATACACCTGGGATTAAAACAAAAAAACACATTCTTATAATATTACTGTGCTTTTTAAAGAAAGCAAAATTCCACCCACCTCTGTCTATTACTGAAGGAATAGGATATGAAGCTCTCAGTCACTAATTCAGCATCAGCAGAGAAAGCATTTGACAAAATTCAACATCCCTTCATGATAAAAGTCTTGGAAAGGTCAGGAATTCAAGGCCCATACCTAAACATAGTAAAAGCAATATACAGCAAACCAGTAGCCAACATCAAACTAAATGGAGAGAAACTTGAAGCAATCCCACTAAGATCAGGGACTAGACAAGGCTGCCCACTCTCCCTCTACCTATTCAATATAGTACTGGAAGTCCTAGCCAGAGCAATTAGACAACAAAAAGAAGTCAAAGGGATACAAATAGGAAAGGAAGAAGTCAAAATATCCCTATTTACAGATAATATGATAGTATACTTAAGTGACCCCAAAACTTCCACCAAAGAACTCCTAAACCTGATAAACAACTTCAGCAAAGTGGCTGGTTATAAAATCAACTCAAACAAATCAGTAGCCTTCCTCTACATGAAAGATAAACAGACTGAAAAAGAAATTATGGAAAGGACACCCTTCACAATAGTCACAAATAATATAAAATACCTTGGTGTGAATCTAACCAAGCAAGTGAAAGACCTGTATGACAAGAATTTCAAGTCTCTGAAGAAAGAAATCAAAGATCTCAGAAGATGGAAAGATCTCCCATGCTCATGGATTGTTAGGATTAATATAATAAAAATGGCCATCTTGCCAAAAGCAATCTACAAATTCAATGCAATACCCATTAGAATCCCAACTCAATTCTTCAAGGACTTAGAAAAGGAAATTCTCAAATTCATTTGGAATAACAAAAAACCCAGGATAGCAAAAACTATTCTCAACAATAAAAGAACTTCTGGAGGAATCACCATCCTTGACCTCAAGCTGTACTACAGAGCAATGGTGATTAAAAAAAAAAAAAAAAAAACTCCATGGTATTGGTACAGAGACAGGCAGGAAGATCAGTGGAATAGAATTGAAGACACAGAAATGAACCCACACACCTATGGTCACTTGATCTTTGACAAAGGAACTAAAACTGCCCAGTGGAAAAAGGACAGCATTTTCAACAAATGGTGCTGGTTCAACTGGAGAACAAGATGTAGAAGAATGAAAATTGATCCATTCTTATCCCCTTGTACAAAGCTCAACTCTAAGTGGATAAAGGACCTTCACATAAAACCAGATACACTGAAACTAATAGAAGAGAAGGTGGAGAAGAACCTTGAATACTTGGGCAGAGGGGAAAAGTTCCTGAACAGAACACTAGTGGCATATGCTCTAAGAGCAAGAATTGACAAATGAGACTTCATAAAATTGTAAATTCTCTGTAAGGCAAAGGACACTGTCAATAGGAAAAAACGACAAACAACAAATTGGGAAAAGATCTTTACCAATCCTACATCTGATAGAGGGCTAATATCCAATATATACAAAGAACTCAATAAATTAGACTCCAGACAAACAAATAACCCTGTTAAAAAATGGGGTATAGAGCTTAACAAAGAATTTTCAACTGAGGAAACTCGAATGGCTGAGAAGCTCCTAAAGAAATGTTCAGTATCCTTAGTCATCAGAGAAATGCAAATCAAAACAACCCTGAGATTCCATCTCACACCAGTCAGAATGGCTAAGATTAAAAACTCAGGTGATAGTAGATGCCGGCAAAGGTGTGGAGAAAGAGGAACACTCCTCCATAGTTGGTGGGACTGCAAGATGGTGCAACCACTTTGGAAATCAGTGTGGCGGTTCCTCAGAAAATTGGACATAGCATTACCTGAGGATCCAGGTATACCACTCCTAGCATATACCCAGAATATGCTCTAACATATAACAATGACATAGGCTCAACTATGTTCATAGCAGCCTTATTTATAATAGCCAGAAGCTGGAAAGAACCCAGTTGTCCTTCAACTGAGGAATGGATACAAAAAATGTGGTACATTTACGCAATGGAGTATTACTCAGCTTTTAAAAACAATGAATTTGAGAAATTCCTAGGTAAATGGATGGAACTAGAAAATATCATCCTCAGTAAGCTAAGCCAATCACAAAAGAACACTCATGGTATTCACTAACTGATTATTGGATGTTAGCCCAGAACCTTGAAATACACAAGATTCAACTCACAGGCCACATGAAGCTCATGAAGAAGGAAGACCAAGTAGGGGTGCTTCGGTCCTTCTTAGAAGGAGCAACAAAATACTCAAGGGAGCATATATGGAGACAAAGTGAGGGACAGAATCTGAAGGAGGGGCTGTCTGGAGACCATTCCACCTGGGTATCCATCCCATGTACAGTCACCAAAGGTAGATGCTGATGTGGAAGTCGGGAAGTGCATGCTGATAAGAGCCTGATATAGATGTCTCCTTAAAGGTCTGCAAGAATCTGACATATTATTCAGAGGCAGATGCTCACAGCTAGCCATTGAACTGATCATGGGGTTCCCAATGGAGGAGTTAGAGTGAAGACTGAAGGAGCTGAAAGGGTTTGCTGCCCCATGAGGAGAGCAGCAGTATCAACCAACCACAGCTCCCAGGGTCTAAACCACCAGCCTGGGAGCACTTAGGGAGGGATCCATGGCTTCAGCTGTATATGTAAGGGTGGAGGGCTCTGTTGAGCATAGGTGAGAGAAGAGATCCTTGGTCTCATGAAGGCTGGATGCCCCAGTGGGTGGGAATTTGAGGGTGGGGAGGTGGGAGTGGGGGGATATGTAGAAGTACATCTGCAGAGAAACAGAAGGAGTGGTGAGGGGATAGGGGGTTCCTGTATGGGGGTGGGGTAAGGGGGTAACATATGAAATGTAAATAAAACATCCAATAAAAAAAATAAACATTAAAAAAAAACCCTAATCTAGCATCAGGTCTGCCTGCTTTCTGCCATGATGATCATGGGGCTTCTGAAGCTGTAGGCAACCCTCCAATTACATGCTTTCTTTTAAAAGCACTGCCTTAGTCATGTTGTCTCTTCACCAAAGTAGAGTTAAAACTAAAACACCGGGTGTCACTCCATTGAAAATATTGACTTTCCCTCTCCTGGAAAAAATAAAGTGCCAATAACTACAATATCTTATATTTATTATGATGTGATAAAATTTCTTCCCAACATGCTAAGCATTTGCTAAAATATATTCTGTTCAGCAACACGGCTCCCATGGCAATGAAAAATTTAATTTTATATTTTGAACATTATTTTCTCATTTGGGACATTATTTTTGCAATTTCTATTCCTTAGGTACTGGAACTCAAAGAGAAACTAATTTTTTTCCAGTTTTAGTAATTATTTGGTTTTCAATTTCTTTTATATATCTTTGATGCTATCACAAATCTTTTCACTATTACATGTTTGACCATGTTTGTTTGCTATAATACTCTGTAGAAAAATTATTATGCTTATTTGTTTACCTATTTGTAGGATACTAAGGTGCCCTTGAGGAGGGAAGAGAATAATATTAGGGAGTTGCTTCCCTCCTTCCAGCCCGTGAGCCCAGGGAATCTAATTTAGATCATCGGGCTCAGCAGCCAGTACCTTTACCAACTGAGACTTCTTGCTGGATAAAAATATTCCTTTGAATGTCTGCTGATAATTCGCTTTCTCATCACTCACAATGAGGCATAAAAGCAAGACACAAAAGCTGCAGTGGAATTCAGTATGCTTTTGAGTGAGCTTGGTTCACATGAAGTTGGCACAGCAGGCTGAACATGTCCTGAGCCTCTGTTGTCAGCATTTCATGGAATTTTTCCTTCACCAGGGAGCAGCCTACCATCCCATCTGAGATAGAGTGTTTGGAGAATCAGAACAGAGAGCATAATTTTTGTCCTTGAGGGAATAAATGGAAAGAGTTATATTGGTGTTCATTGCTTGGATTTTTCTATTAATTTGTTTTCAATAAATAAATTTATCTGCCATTCTTTGGTTACTAAGAACAGACCTTCGCTGTCTGTGGTCAAGCAGAGCCAGAGAATAATCATCCATACTTCTTTCATGTTTTCTTCAAAGGGAAAGATATGGTACCGGATCATCCTTTATAATAGCTAACACTGGAGTTTCCACTTTGGGAATCCAGTCTATTAATACGTACTTCAATATACTAAACACTATATGGTATTTCTCTTCCTTACAGTCTTCCATACTTAGAACTAGAAGTGTCACTATACATATGTTGTCAGAGTCTGAAAATAGATGACTTGTAGGCATTTTATCATCACCTCATCCTGCTTTATTTATCTCTCCAACTGTTTTCCTATGCAGCAAATGTTTTATGTGTCTTTCACACACTATATACTATTTTTCTTTTCTGTTTATTCATGTTTTTACCTTTGGGGCCTCAGAAGGAAACAAGGATGATCTAAATGTTTAATGTAGCATATATATTGCTAGAATCTATGCCTTGCCTTTCTCTATCTCTTTATAATTTAAGGGCAATACTTCAAAAAATCATCGAAATCATATGAATTCTTTTCATATTCTGAAACAACCTGAGCACTCTAGTCTTATGTCCTTAGTGATTTGAATGCAAATGCCTATTAAACTCTATTGATTATTTTTATCTATCAATTGGTTCAAGTCATATTTAACTATGAATTCATAAATCGATTTGTATTTTAACATATATGTACATCTACATATGTTATCTTATTTGCTGTCCCCAATACCACTTTGCTCTGTCTCTTTGACAGCTATTATATTTTATTTTTCAATTCTTTGTACACAACTGCAGTAGACTTCAGTTTCATCAAGGAAGTAGATCCCTCAGGAAGCCTACCAAGAAAAGGATGACAGCTAAGTTAAACCTATTATGGCCATTCTCTTTCTCCCAAGTGAATCCTTGTATATGTGTGACAACTGTCGTGCATGAAAAAAAAGAGCATACAACTGGAAACTACATAGAATGATTATCTTAGTCTTCCTCACACAAACACACACACACACAAACACATAGATAGATAGATGATAGATAGATAGATAGATAGATAGATAGATGATAGATAGATAGATAGATAGATAGATAGATAGATAGATAGATAGATATAAAATTTATAACATTAAAAAAAAAGGGAAAGCTATATTGATCTTAGTTTTCTCAACTTGAATCTGAGGGTATTCAACTTTAAATGTCCTGGATTGAAAATTGAAGACATTTCTTTTATCTTTCATAGCAACATTTATTGATTGTCTCAGTAAATATCAAATCTGGACCTGAAGCAAGATAAAAGGAGTGACCTGGACTTCTGTAAAGTATGATTCTCTTAACTTGTAAGATGAAAGATCTACAATAGCTAATTATATATATATATATATATATATATATATATATATATATATAATATATTAATATATAATTATATATATATATATCATGTGTGTGCATTTTAAAAACCTATAACAAGTATTGAAAATGTTGTTATTTCCTTACTAATAAAGTATTTCCTGCTAAAAACTAAAAGATAAAAAGCAGATATAAAACTCCCTTCCTTTGCTAATGTCTGACAACTACTAACATGCCAGATGACAAATGGTGTGCAGTGATTTTTGTCATTAAGTACTACTTAATTAGCTGTGTTAATTTTAGTAAAGATCATGTCATCCCTGAATTCTGAACAATATCCTGTGGCTATGAAGAGGTGTGGAATTGTTTAGTAATACTGTAGATTGATGAGTGTGGGAAAAAAGAAGACTTGAGCAAGTACACAGGGCTCTGATCTTCAAGAATTAAAGTAGCACTCCAGGCTTGAGGAGAAGACGCAGGAATCAATGGATAAAGAAGGGCAAGATTCATAGTTAAGATCTCCAGCATCCGCATAAAACCAAAGTAAGTGTGGCAGTCCACCTGAAATCCTAGAGCTTTAGAGGCAGAGACCAGGGATTACACAAGCAAACCAGTTAGCTATTTTAGCTAAACTGGAGAGCTCTTGGTTGAGTAAGAGACCACACCTACATAAATAAGTACAGAGTGATAAAAAAGACAGCCACCATCAACCTTTGGCCTCTAGATATAGACCCAGAAACCTGTGCTTGCACAGATACAGACTTGCTCACACACAGGCATACGCAAACCCACAATTAAAGCCATAAAGTGCTTAACCCCACAGGCCAAAGGCAGAGCAGGGATGCTCAATGTGTTTACATGCCCTCTGGATCTGGGGAAACATTCACAAAGCAAAGCTTCTAATGCAACGTCGTCATCTTACTCCCCAAGCATCCTTTCAACTGCACTCAGCTTGAGCATGCCACTAGAGAAATACGTACTGTTACATTTCAAGCCTGAAATTTTGCATGACTTTAGCTGTCACTAAAATTTCAGTTTTCACTATAACTTATACCCAAGAAGACACATGAGAGAGATATGATGCTTGGATTCCTGTAAGGCAGAGCTTTGATTTCCAGAAGTGCTCTTTGTAGAGGAATCATAACACAAATATCCTGCTCTGAATCACCTCTTTACTAGAAACAATTTCCATGATGAACTAAGATTTTCAAAAGGGACTAAGACAAGCATAAAACTCTATGAAATTATACCAGTACCAATAAGGTTTGTTCATCACAAAATAGTCCATTTACAAGGAGCTGTTTAATAAGCCTGTCCATATTTATGGATTTCCCAACCTTAGCCTGATAAAAGTGATCATACCCTTCCCCTTGGTAAACTTATACTCCAATGAGAAACCTGCATTTTTCTTACCTCTGTAGAATCCTCAATCAGTAGTGACAGAAGGGTACACAGGTTGTTGCAGAAAAGTGATTTGAGGCTGAAGGTATCTTTAATGATTTAGCTGAACACCATTTATATCCTAAAGAGTCTCCTTTTTGTTTTGTAATTTTTCCTTCCTGACCCCCTGATCATCTGCTTATTTAAGAAGTGTTTATGGCTAGGTTACTAGGTGACAAGGTATTCTGCTGAAGGTTACTGGTACAGTAGTGTCAGGATCACATAACTTTAGTAGATATAATAAGTACTTTGAAAATAATGAGGTTAGTTTTATAATATTATACTGTGAAACTGGGAGGGTTGTTTTGAGGAATTGAAATGTGCAGGAAGGAGAATCAGGAGTGTCCTAGAACAGGTGCTTCTTCTGTTTTCTCCTCCACTCTATGGAGATCCCAGACACCAAGGTGATTTTGATACTTCCCACAGTTGGGGTAACCTTCAGTAGGTTCTTAGTGACTGTGAGACATCAACCTCTTTTTGTTAGAGTATAATCAATCATTTTGAGAGTGGCATAATTTTCTCAAACTACTTACCAGGATTACAGTGCACAAAGATCTTTCCCAGGAATATTGAACCCAAATTCTTGAAACATAATCACTGGGAATATTTTTTTAAATATTTGTTCCTGTGCATTTTTGGTTAATATCTACTTATTAGTGAGTACATACCATGTATGTCCCTTTGGGTCTGAGTTACCTGACTCAGGCTGATATTTTGTAGTTCCATCCATTTGCCTGCAAAACTCATGATGCCCTTGTTCTTAATAGCTGAGTAGTATTCCATTGTGTGAATGAACCACATTTTCTGTATCCATTCTTTTGTTGTGAGACATCTGGGTTGTTTCCAGCTTCTGGCTATCACAAACAAGGCCGCTATGAACATAGTGGAACATGTGCTCCTGTGGTATGGTGGGGTATCTTTTGGGTATATTCTCAGGAGTGATATTGCTGGGTCTTCAGGTCGATCTATTTCAAATTTTCTGAGAAACCTCCAGATTACTGTATCCATTCTTTCATTGTGGGACATCTGGGTTGTTTCCAGCTTCATGCTATCACAGATAAAGCCACTGTGAACATAGTGAAGCACTTGCCTCTCTGGTATGGTGAGGTATCTTTTCGGTACATTCCCAAGAGTGGTATAGCTGGGTCTTCAGGTAGTTCTATTCCAAATTTTCTGAGAACCCTTGAGATTGATTTCCAGAGTGGTTGTATCAGTTTGCAATTCCACCAGCAACAGAACTCAAGGAGGTTAACAAGACAAAGGGTCCAAGTAAGGATGCTTCAACCCCACTTGGGAGGGAGAAGGAAGTAACCTCTGGGTGGAGGCGGAGGGGGGGCCCTAGAATTTACCAGATACCTGGCAAGTGAGAGATTCTCAGGACTCAAAGGGAGGGACCTTAGATGAAATGCCAGTGGAGAGAGTAGAAAGACAGGACATCAAGTGGAGGAATGGGGTTGCCATCCCACAGTTAAAAACTCTGACCCAGAATTATTCATGTCTAAAGGAACTACAAGGACAAAAATGGAGAAGAGACAGAAAGAAAAGAGGTCCAGTGAGTAGCCCAAATTGGGATCCATCTCAAGGGGAGGCTCCAGGGCCTAAGACTATTATTAATGCTATGGTATGCTTACAGACAAGAGCCTAGCATGGCTGTCCTCTGAGAGGGCCAACAAGCAGCTGACTCAGACATATGCAGATGTTTACACCCAATCAATAGACTGAAGTTGGGGACCCCTGTGGTTGAATTAGGGAAAGGCTGAAAGAAGCTGAGGAGGAGGGCAACTCCAGAGAAAGATCAGCAGTCTCAACTAACCCGGACCCCTGAGATCTCTCAGATATTGAGCCACCAACCAGGCAGTACACATTAGCTGGCCTAAGTCCCCTGACACATATACAACATATGACTAACTGGCCTCAGTGAGAGAAGAAGAGCCTAACCCTCAAGAGACTTGAGGCCCCAAGGAGTGGGGAGGCCTGGGGGGGGGGGCATCCTTTTGGAGACAGGGAATAAGAGGAATGGGATAAGGAACTTTGGGAGGGTGAAATTGGAGGGGGTAATGATTGGACTGTAAAATACTAAAAGTAATTTTTAGAAGTCTAAATGCAAATGTGGATTGATTGACTCTATTAAAAGTCACATTGTCTTTAGTTCTTAAAAAAAAATATTGGTGGCATTCTAGTTGAGAATAGAATGGTGGTTTCCAGAAGCCAGGAAAAGAAGAGTGGAGGAGGGGTGGGGGATGAGCATTGGGTACTAAGTGAGAGTCAGGACCAAAGGGTGTACTTACACAGTAAGATGGCAGCAAGCTCATCAGACATTTCATGGCAAGTACCTTAGACCATTATATAAAGAGAAGAAAGATTTCTTTTTGGCTCTTAAGTTCACAGATGTTACTCCAAGTCTAGCTGGCCTCAATTCTTCTATGACCATAGAGAACTAAATAGAATGAGAAGAATCAGAGCAGCAGGATTCACCCTGAGGCAGAGAGTAAGGTGTGGAGGGGGGAAGAAAGAAAGAGAGAAAGAGAGAGAGAGGAGAGAGAGACAGAGAGAGACAGAGAGACAGACAGAGAGAGACAGAGACAGAGACAGAGAGATTGAGAGAAGAAAGGGGCCCTAGGAGGTACAGGTCAACCAGAACTCCACAGCTCTCCTGGAGGTACTAATTGTTAGTACTGGAGATACTAACAGTTAAATATCTCCAGCAATAACAATAATTCTATAGTGCCTGAAATTTCCCTATAATTTTATGTCTTCCTTTGACCACTATATTATGAGTTTCAAATCCATGTGGATATGTAAATCACCTAAAATAATGTTTGCTAAGACATGAGCAATCTATTAAGCATTGTTTTCTTTTTGGTCATACATATGTACTAATAGTTACGTTATTGGGATGGGAATTGGGTGTAAGAAAAATAATTAGAAGAGGGAATAAAGGTCAGAACACCAATCATTGTCTTTGTATTTCTCATGTATTGCGATGTGTCTGATAACCCAGAAGCACTCAAATATTTGCACAAATATAAGGATGATTAGATGAAGGTGTGAGCAAACAATTAAAGCTTGCTCAAGAAATCTTGGCGTCACTCATACCAGAATACAGAGATCTCCCAGGAATGCTCCTTAATTTTCTATTGCTAAGAAAATGTCTTATTTTAAAAATGCTCTTCACTCTAATTTTTATTTGTATATCAACTGGATTAATTTAAAACACACTATTTTATGTATGTGTCTTTGTATATGCATATATATATATATATATAATACATACATAAACATTTTTAAAGGAAAAAAAAGTTACATAACATTTTAAGACAAGAAACCTCAAAATATTCCATTGAGTTCATTTTCTGGCCATCTGGAGCTGAACATGCAGTCTATACTTAGGAGTACTGCTTCTCTAGTGAGACTCCCTTGGAGAAAAATAAATTTTCAGTTGCAAGTGGTTATCAATTAGAGATGGCTTCCAGGTTAGGGGTCGGGGAATGTGTCCACTTCTCCTTTCAGTTCCAGGATCTCATCTGGTGCAGACTTGTGTAGGTCTTGTGCATGCTGTTTCCATCTCTGTGAATTTATATGTGCATAAATCTAACTGATTTAGAGGTCCTTGGGGCCGTGTGTGTGTGTGTCTGTGTGTGTGTGTGTGTGTGTGTGTCCGTCCTCCATTCCCTCTGGCTCTTATACTCTTTCAACTTCCTCTTCCACAGTGTTCCTTGAACCTTATGGGGAAATATTTGGTGGATCTCATTTATGGCTGAGTGTTTCAAGGTCTTTTCTCCTCTGTATAATGTCTAGCTGCAAGTCTCTGTAATTATCTGTTCCCATTTACTCCAGTAAGAACCTTTTTTGATGATGGCTGAACAAGTCACTAATCTAAGAGTACATCAGAACATCATTAGGAGTAATTTTATTACTATTTTTGTTTTATTTTGTTTAGAACTACTATATTTGGTTTTATCTTAGGTCCCTGGGCTACCCAGTCTCCTATACTTGGTCATCCAAGCCACGTTGGGTGTGGATTCCACGTTGGGTGTGGAATGAGCATAAAAACAAATGAAATATCAGTTCATTATTCACACAAGCTTTGTGCCAACATAGCATTAGAATATCCTGCAGACATGACACTATTGTATATCAAAGGGTATGTGGCTGGGTTGATGTTTACATTTTTCCTTATGGTAGTGTGCGTAGTACATTCCTGTACCAAAGACACTAGAATATAGGAGTGAAGTCTCTATGAAGTCACAAGATAGACTTCTCTAAATTCAATGAATTTTATAAGCATTGCCTTTTGCAATGGGACTTAACCATTTGTTTAAAGAGATCAAATTACAAACTTAGTAGAACCCTGGGCTTCTTAGACATTCCTATGGGACTCTTTAGCCAACAACTCTATTAGATGAAACCCAGTTTCAGTACTGGAAGCTTCACTCAGTGAGGAGACGTGAAGTTGAGGCTCCTTCACTACTGACATTTGTCACTTTTATTTAGATTATCTTCAAATATGTAAACATTTCATGAAGCTTCTATAATATTAGGTTTCAGACTACCCCTCAAATGGCCCTTAATTTTATCCTTCTCTCCCTGTACTCCCTCCCTCATCCTACTCTTTCTTTCCCCTCCAGACTTGATCCTCTAGTTCTAGTCCCCAACTTCTATCCATAACCCTCTGCTCTATTCTACTTTCCTAGGGAAATCTACCTGTACATTATCACTTTAACTTTCTCTTTCTCTCACTTCATTCTCTTCTGATTTCCATTCTAAACTGTCAACTGTTAAAGTACTTGAAGAGGAAAGCTACAACAAAAACCAGATGTTTTGCTGCAGTAAGTCAGAATAAGGTGTCAGAGCAAGGGCGGAGGAGGAGGTCATGGTGCTGGGTTAGCTGCAGAGACATTCACTCAAGAGGAAAATGATTGCCTGAATTAAGAAAGAGTAAGGAAATAAGAACAGGCACTAGGATGACAGATGACTTTCTCATCCCAGAAGGAATATATAAAAAAAAAAAACTACAATGCACTACTAGAAATGGACTGTTTAAATAGAGGTATCAGTATTGGTAGTACTGTGTGAGAATTGCATGGATTGAGAGTATCCCATGAGCTCATGGGAAGAAAATACAGGGAATAAATGATTGATTGGTCATAGATAGATAGATAGATAGATAGATAGATAGATAGATAGATAGATAGATGATACATGCATGACTAGACATGGAGATATTCACTTTGTATACTAGCAATGCTTTAGAGCAATGATATCTCTATACATTTATGGATCTCTAATGAGAGATAGTATTTTTCAACATAATTATCCACTTAAAAGAAAGCAGAGCCTGAGGATGACGGTATCATATCCAAAACAAATAAAATGTTCCCAACTCATCTTCCTACAAGGAATAAGGCTACCAACTATTATTTTTGATATTTATATATTATTATATTTATATCATTGTATATATTTATTTATATATTTGTATAATTATTATATTTAAATATAGTAAAAACGTAGTGATGAGATACCTAGTTTAGAGATTAGAAATGTTCAAGCATAAAAACCAATAATGCTCATAACTTACTAAATGACATTCAGATCCATGACTCCATAATATTGTAATCAAGTATGTTAGTACATTGTAATTTGGGTGGAAAACAGAATGCTTACATAGCCTGAGGCTGGATCTTAATTAATGGAAAAGGTGGGTGTCTTTATTCTAGTGAAGATCTTCAATTCTATTTTAGTCAAGGATAAAATTAGTATTAACACAAACGGGATAAATTGAAATCGTATGGCTTATAAAGAGGAAGAGGGAGAAGAAGAAGAAAATGTAGAAGAGGAAGAAGAGGAGGCAAATGATAAGAAGGAAAAGTAGGAGGAAGAGAGGAGAGGAAGAAAAGAAGGAGGAGGAGGAAAAGGAAAAGACAAAATCAGAATTTGATATGTTGAAGAATATGAATGTAATATTTACAAAATAACAACAGCTAGTCTTTCTTACCCTGATTCTGGTGATGGTAGATCCTGCTCCCCTAACTGGGCTGTCTTGTCTGCTCTCAGTAGGAGAGGATATACCTGGTCCAGCAGTGAATTGAGGTGCCAAGGTGGATTGGTTCCATGGGAGGGATCTCCCCTTTTTCAGAGGTGAAGGGTAGATGGAGGTAGGGGCAGTGTAAGGAGGGACTAGGAGGAGAGGAGGGCTGCGATCAGGATGTAAACCGAATAAATAAGTTAATTAATTGAAAAAAATAAGTAATTAGTTAAGCATTCATTAATAAAACTTATCTCAAAAAAAGTTTCTGTGATTTAAAGTCCAGAAAAATCTGGAAATTTGCTCCTAAAGGGATATGGCAATTGACATAAAATGCATCTCATTGTTGATACTGTTATAGTTGTAAAAGGCAGTTTTACAAAGCTGGAAAAAACCTGAGTGAGGGCTACAGACTGTACTGTGTCAGTGTTAGCAAGCCATTGCACATCCTTTTTTTGATGTCTGTTCTGGACAAGTTGTTATGCCCTTGTTTATACAAAACATGCAGTAAGTAAAGGTCTGAAAGCATGAAAACTTACATTCACTCTGTTCTAGGAAATTAAGTTTCTTAATTATACTTACATCCCTCAATTTTTTCCAAACTTAGAAACGATTTCTTAGCAAGAAACATTTCTAGCTCTACATCTTTTTCTTCCTAAGTTACCAGAAAAGTGATGAGACCAGCGTCCCACATCCCCATTTATACCCTTCTGATTGTGTGCAGGAGTTGTTTACATACACATAACTCTTAAATAAAGTCTGAGATCAACAGTACTAGAATGGATAAGGAGAAATTCATTGCCAAGTAATAAAAGAGATCATTAAAAGGTGGTTGAAACAGACCTAAGTGCTTATAAAAAGTAGTTCAGTAAAGTACCATTGGTGGGTTTTCTTCTAAATTCTTCATGCTTTCTGCCAATTGTGTAAACTTCCAGGTTCATCATCCATTACCCTTTACCCTGCCTATGACCATCCTCCCTGTCAGTCCCCATTCAAGCATGTCAAATGCCAGCCTCACGTTGAATACCCCAAAGTGCTTGATCATTGCAACCAATCAACTCTCTGGGATGTTCTCCAAAAGAAAATTATTCCCCCAAAGAATTTGTTAGTCAATGCCCAAAATAACACCACTAACACCACCTCATCTCCAGGCTTTCTGTTTAACATTCTACCGTGAAACAAAGCCATGCAGCTATAGAATCAGAATTTGATGTGTGCTGTTAAATCCACAAAGGTTAGGATCTAAAATTAGAATCTTTACCAATGCAACTGTAAGGAACAGTTTCAATGCTGTCACACACAAAACAGAGTGGACACTCAAGGAAAGACTTAACTTACCTGAATCAACCCATTAATACAGTGTGTTTGTGGTTTTGCTCTTGAATTGAGGAGGCAAAGTAAGATAACATAAAATCATGAACCAAAATTAATCATAATTTTTTAGAGAATCCCCCATATAACATTTGGGATGTGAATTATTACATCTCTGAGTATTTTAGTGGGTTTTTTTTTCTTTTTTTTTCTTTTTTTTTTTTAATTTTTTTATTGGATGTTTTATTTACATTTCATATGTTGTCCCCTTACCCCATCCCCCACCCACCCAGGAACCCCCAATCCCCTCACACCTCCTCCTTCTTCTTTGTGGATGTAACCTCTATCTACCCCCCCACTCCCACCTCCCCACCCTCAAAACTCCCACCCCCTGGGGCGTCCAGCCTTCATGAGGTCAAGGATCTCATCTTCCACCTGTGCCCAGCAGGGCCCTCCACTCTTATATATTCAGCTAAGGCCCTGGATCCCTCCATAAGTGCTCCCAGGCTGGTGGTTTAGACCCTGGGAGCTGTGGTTGGTTGGTATTGTTGCTCTCCTCATGGGGCCACAAATCCTTTCAGCTCCTTCAGTCTTCACTCTAACTCCTCCATTGAGAACCCCATGATCACTTCAATGGCTAGTTGTGAGCATCTGCCTCTGAATATGTCAGACTCTTGAAGACCTCTGAGGAGACATCCATATCAGGCTCTTATCAGCATGCACTTCCTGACTTCCACATCAGCATCTACCTTTGGTGACTGCACATGGGATGGATACTCAGGTGGAAAGGTCTTCAGACGGCCCCTCCTTCAGTTTTTGTCCCTCGCTTTGTCTCCATATTTGCTCCCTTGAGTATTTTGTTGCTCCTTCTAAGAAGGACCGAATCACCCCCACTTGGTCTTCCTTCTTTATGGACTTCATGTGGCCTGTGAGTTGCATCTTGGGCATTTTAAGGTTCTGGGCTAATATCCAATAATCAGTGAGTGAATACCATGTGTGTTCTTTTGTGATTGGCTTACCTCACTCAGTATGATAATTTCTAGTTCCATCCATTTACCTAGGAACCTCTCAAATTCATTGTTTTTAATAGCTGAGTAATACTCCATTGTGTAAATATACCACATTTTTTTAATCCATTCCTCAGTTGAAGGACATCTGGGTTCTTTCCAGCTCCTGGCTATTATAAATAAGGCTGCTATGAACATAGTTGAGCATATGTCCTTATTATATGTTCGAGCACCTTCTGGGTATATGCCTAGGAGTGGTATAGCTGGATCCTCGGGTAATGCTATGTCCAATTTTCTGAGGAACCGCCACACTGATTTCCAAAGTGGTTGCACCATCTTGCAGTCCCACCAACAATG
>NW_021604658.1:7877165-7902304 GCF_004785775.1 Grammomys surdaster | reverse complement strand
ACTGATTTCCAAAGTGGTTGCACCATCTTGCAGTCCCACCAACAATGGAGGAGTGTTCCTCTTTCTCCACACCCTCGCCAGCATCTACTATCACCTGAGTTTTTAATCTTAGCCATTCTGACTGGTGTGAGATGGAATCTCAGGGTTGTTTTGATTTGCATTTCCCTGACGACTAAGGATGCCGAGCATTTCTTTAGGTGCTTCTCGGCCATTCGAGTTTCTTCTGTTGAAAATTCTTTGTTAAGCTCTATACCCCATTTTTTAATAGGGTAATTTGGTTGCCTGGAGTCTAATTTCTTGAGTTCTTTGTATATATTGGATATTAGCCCTCTATCAGATGAAGGATTGGTAAAGATCTTTTCCCAATTTGTTGGTTGTCGTTTTTGTCCTATTGACAGTGTCCTTTGCCTTACAGAAACTTTGCAATTTTATGAAGTCCCATTTGTCAATTCTCGATCTTAGAGCATATGCCATTGGTAGTGGTTTTACTTAGACCTTATTAGTTAATGAAATGTAAACACACAGTCACCTAATTGATGAGGTCTCTTCTGTAATGAGTATATATATATATTTTTCCTATATATTAGTCCATTGTTTTTCATAGGCAAGCATGAAACACATTAAAACAATTTAGGCAGCACAACTTATTTCCAATCATTGTACATGAAATATTTTAGACAATATGTGTTTGCCATGAAACTTGTTAGAATAATAGTTACCAGACTTTTGTTCAAATTTGATTCACAAGAATTTTATGGATGTTGCTTGAGTACCTTGGCAGTTCTGAGAATTAACATCCTCTGCATGGAGTTAGGAATAATTATGGACTGAAAACTCTAGCACTGTTCTGATTTTGCCAATGATATATCACTAGAATCTGTGAAAATTTGCAGGAATGCAGAGTATGTGGAAAACAAAAGATCTAAGCGACCCAACTGCCAGCGATAATGAGAACAACAGTTTGCTGAGTGGCTGTAAATCAAATGTACTGTAGCTGTTAAGGAAAACCCATAAGGCATTTGGATAGACTCCTATATGGTTGCTGCCCTTTCAGAATCCACATACAGTTGAAGAGGAGACATCCCTGTTGTCATCAGGCACCTGTGTAGAAGTAAAGCTTCACCAAGTTGAAGACACAGCAGGGCCATTACACCTGGGATTCAGTCAGTATCAACTCAGTCCAGCAAGAAGCCTGAGATAACAAAACTGAAGAAACATGGTTTTTCAGCTTTATGCTCATTATCCTTGTCTAATTCAAGATTTTATTGTTCACCATAGGAAAGTGAAAATAGAGATAAAAGAAGTGGTTAGGTAGCTCTTAATCACTTCTTTCAGAGGACCAGCATTTAGTTCCCAGAACACAAGCCAGGAGACTGACAACCACCCATAACACCAGTTTCAGAGGATTTGGATGTGCTCTCCTGAACTCCATGGTCACTGAATTCACACACACACACACACACACACACACACACAAGCACACACATGTATATGCACAGACTTGCATTCATAACAACAAATACACTCAAGCACACATGTAATTAAAAATAGAAAAATTGTTTAAAAAAATAAAATTAGAGAAGACACAAGGCAATAAGTCTGGATTCCAGACCCATAATAGTCAAGTCCCTCCTTAGGTACAATTTAATATGTACTTATGAGAGAGAAAAGAAACTGTTTTCAGGCTCTTTTATCCACAGTTGTGACATTCCTATTGTTTCTTCCCCAGTATTATAAGTAGGTGTAGTCTAGGGGGTGGAGAGATAGCTCAGCATTTAGGAACCACTAGCAGATGGGTTTCTTCTTGGTATTGTGTTGCTATTGGGTGGAATATGATTTCCTGTTTCCTGTTTGTTTTGAACAGATGTTAATGACAATTCACAAGAAAATTAAGCATAACCTGTTGCCTTTATATGACATTTCAAACATAATAAAAATATCCCCATGGTTATAGAAAGAAAGTCTAATTCCAGTACTGATAAGATACGAGCACTAGATTTCAATGTGATTGCACCGCACAAAGGTTAATATCCAGTTTCTATCCACGACATCTTCGCAAACTAACAATGTTTAGATGGGTCAAACTTGAAAATTATGCAAGGAAGTCCAAGGTAATTGCAGGTGTCAGGTAACTTGTTATATGGTAGGATGTATGTCCTACTCAGTGGCCCTGTGATAGAAATCTATATAGAAAGGATCCTGTGCAGCTTTTAAGATATCCATCAACTCTGTCTTGAGAAACCTGCTTGTCTTTGCAGTCTTCTTATAAGATTAAAATCATGTAAGTTGTTTCAAGTAATGAACACTTATTGGATATCTGATGTATATACTAGACATTATAAGAAATAACAGATGAACAATAGTATTCAAAATGTGAGTGACCTCTGACACTCAGAGCTTATGGTTTTGTAGAGAACACCAGTCACAATACAGTGTGTGGGAAGAAGGGATAGAAGTCTGACACTTTACCTAGTCTTCAGAAGGGAGGTGGTATGGCGGGATACTTTCTATTCAACTCCCTTTATTGAAGTACAGTTCGAAGATGTTTGCACATTTCTATGATTCTTTCGGCCCAGTAACTTTCGCATATTATGCACAGTTTAAGACTGTAACAACCATTCTTTTGCTACTAATTCTGTGAGTGAATCAACTGGCTAATTTGGTTATGAACACCTTGCCTTGTTGCTTACTGTTGGGGGCCTGAAACATCTGGGATGGTTTTCCTCTCATGTTTAGACAGCTAGCAAAAGACTCAGAATGCACTTAGGAATGGCCACCCTCTCATCCTCTAATGGCCCGGTTCCTCTTTGTGGCTTTCCCTATTTAGGCCTAAGGACTGCCAACAGCAGGAGATGAAAAGATCAAATTTGCAAGTACTCTTTAAGCCTTTATGTAGGCCAACTCTTCTCCTTAGTGCCTTCTAGACCAAGGTATGCCATATGGTCAAGCCCAGATTCAAAGGCTAGTTTATAAACCTAGACTAATTTTATCATGAGGTTTAAAAACTACTCTTTATTAAACATGATTGAAAAGCAAATGCACTCTTACCTTCTGGACCCCAGGTTGATTTTTTGCAAGGTTTTTTAAATTGTATGTGTATTAAGTATTTTGTCTACACTTATATATTCACCAACTGCTTGCAGTTCTAGTGCAGGCCAGGAGAGAGTAGTGGATCTCCTAAAACTGTAGTTAGGTGTGATTGTGAGCCACCATGTGGGTGCTGAGAACCAACCTGGATCTTGTCCAAGAGCAATAGTATTGTTAACTCTGAGCCATTGAGGCCATATCTCCAGCCCTTGAAACTTTCATCTTGATAAAACGTTTTTAATTCCTTATAAGTTTATGATTAATTTTATATTATCTTTAGCAATCCCCATCCCTCTATCATGTGTGTGCATGTATGTGTATGTATATGTGTGTGTGCACATGTGTGCATGCATGTGTGTATGTGTGTACATGTGTATATGCATGTGTGCGTGTCTTTGTGTTAGCCATAGGTTCATGTTAGATTTCTTCCTCAATCACTTTTCATTCTATTGTTTTGATACGTATTCTCTTACTAAACCAGAAACTTACCCGTTTGATAAGCCAAGTTAGCCACTGAACTCCAGAGATCCTCCTGCCTCCTGCCTTTCACCCAGTGTTCGGATTTCAGGCACTTGCTGCTGTGCCTATTTTATCACGGGGCCTACTGGAGAATTCACTTCAGAACCTCCTGCTTGCACAGTTGGAACTTCATCATCTGACCTTTTTCTCTAGCCCTGAATTTTAAACCATTCACACTGACTTAAAAAGTTCTTTCCTATTTGTTCTTGGACTCCAACAATGCCAGGCAATATAACTTGAACCAGAGAGTTACATAAATTACCTTTTAAGTGTTTTCTGATGATAACATGTGCTTGTCCTTTAGGGCTTAGCACCAGTTTGGGTTTTTGTTCAGATCTATTATTATTATTAATTATTAATTATTATTATTACTATCATCATCATTATTATTACTACATTGGATGAGAATAATTTCATGGTTAACTCTAAATTAATTATGTCTAAATTGCTTCCAAAAGAGTTGTCTGCTATCGATTTTCCTAAACTCAGAACTGTACCTATTCCCTCATGCACATGCTTTCATTCTTAATCTTAAGACCACTAGGATTTTGTTAAGCACTTCTTACATAATTGTCTTGTCTCTCTAACAAGAAATCAAGCCCCTTAAGGACCACAGTTCTTTCTTTTTTGTTTGATCCTTCATCTGATGGCCTTTAATGTCTTATGTACATACAAAATTGAGTATTTCTCATTTATAGAATTGTTATATAAATTTGAATAAATTGTAATATAATTTATAACTATTCTATGCATCTTTTTCAATTTTATTTATGAAAAACAAGCAAAATTGGGTTCCCATCAACTTTTCAGACTGTAAAATATTTGCCCATGCCACGATTTTGATCTTCAACCTAGAATTAATTAATTAACAAAGTAATTAATATAATGAACACTGAAGAGAGGTCTCAGCAGGTAAAGACACTTGCTACCAAATCTGACAATCTTGAGTTCCTGAGTGTGATATATGGGTCTCACATGATGGAAGAAGATAATAAACCCAGTTCCTACAATTTAATGTCTAACCTCCACATGCTTGCCATGGCGCATATGTGCATATACATGTACACATTATATACAGATCACAATAACCCAAACAAAATGAATAAAAATTAAAGAACAAAAAATGAAATGGAGAAGATAGTAAGTTGCTTGCTGCACAAGCTTTATCACCTGAGTCCGAATTTCTGATGCCCATTTAAAAGCCAGGCATAATGGGACACACCTGAATCTCCAAACCCTGCAGTAGGCAGAAACAAGCAGATCCCTGGAGCTTCATGGCTAACCAATTTTGCTGCATTGGTGAGCTCCAGGTTCAACATAAGCTCCTACCTCAAAAGTAAAGTGGAGAGTAACTGACGAAGATACTCAATGTCAGCCTGTGGGCTCCGTAAACATGCACACAAGCACATGCATAAAGCATACCAAAAATAAAGAATGAATTATTTCAAGACACAGGAGTTGTTAAGATAGACTAACAAATAAGTAGCCATATCATACTTTCAATATAAGCATAAATAGTCAATGTGTCTTTTTGTTTTTCTTCACCGAGTCTTTGATGAAGTGACTTCAGACACCCATTGAAAGCCCGTTGACAGAACAAGTGCTCATTATCTATTGAGTTAGAAAAACAGAGTTCAGAGCAGAAAAAAAAGGGCCCCAAGACCCCTCCTCAGAACTTTGAACATCCCACAAGTGGATTGTCATTTGTTCCTAACTTTGTGCTGCATGCTTGAATAAAGATTTTAAAATATTCCAGAAAGATCTTTTGAAAATAAACAGTGAGTCTTTATTTTTCTCCATGTGGTATATGAAATTATACAAATGTGTGCAAACACTTGAATTCTTGAAAATGCTTTTCTATACATGGACACGTTTGATGTTAAACAAACATAGCCTTTATACAGATCTCCAGAATTTTGGTAAAGCTAAACTCATTTTCCTCTTTAATGTCAAGAATCTTAAAATATGAAACAGTTAGTCTACTTTTCTAATCCAGACTTTAGTCATCTTTCATTGTCCCTTATATGACACAAGAACATTTACAGCACACCTTTGCTGCTATGTAGAGTCATGAATGTTGAATTGTGTCGTATTCATGGAGATCAGTGTGGAGTGACTGCTTAGTGTATGGATCCATGATAATATGACAGCAGCTTTGTTATGGTTTTATTCCTGCAGAGTGTCAATGCATGTGGATGGGGGTCAGAATTCAGCTTCCAGAAGTTAGAGTTTTTCTCCCAGTGTGGGTCTTAGGGACCAAACTCAGTTTATCAGGCTTAACAGCATGTCCTGTTTCTACCGAGCCATCTCCCTGGCTGAAGGGATAGCTCTTATTTTGAACTCATATATTTAAATTTAAAGCACTGCAAAGTTAAGACTTTTTTTGAGCAGTAATGAAGAGATCCTTGACCTCATGAAGGCTGGACGCTCCAGGGGGTGGGAATTTGAGGGTAGGGAGGTGGGAGTGGGGGGTAGGTAGGGGTTACATCTGCAGAGAAGAAGGAGGAGGGGTGAGGGGATAGGGGGTTCCTGGGTGGGTGGGGGATGGGGTAAGGGGACAACATATGAAATGTAAATAAAACATTCATTAAAAAAAACACATTTATTTGCGTTTCAAATTCACAGTTTTCTCCAATTCCCAAGCTTGTGCGAATGAATTTACCATAGGTATAACATAATGAAAACAGAGTGTATGTGGCCTCTAAATAGCTCCATTTTATCCCCAGATGCTCAGGTCTAATGAAAAGCTGTGAACAAACTAAGAATTTCTCTAAAATATATTTCCTGCTTCAAAACCCTTGGACAAGAAGATTCTGGAATAGAATTTGGGGCCACCTATGAAGCTTCAAGATCCACCTCTCCTGACTCCATTCCTAAACATGAAACTCTATCACATAAAGGTCCCATAACATCCCCAAATGGCACATTAGACTGCTGCCCCGAGAGTTCAAGCATGTAAGCCTATGGGGTATATTTCACACTTAAACCTTAGCAGCTAGGAGATAGCTATCTATAGACACAATGCATACTCTACCTTTTTCTTATCATTTAGTATTCCTTGTTGTGTATCTAAAATTCCATTTTAGGAGCTGGAGAGATCTCCCAATGGTTAGGAGTAATGACAGCTTTTCCTAAAGGACCCAGGTTTGATTCTCAGCATCCATGGGGAGAGCTTACAAGCCTCTCTAACTCTATTTCCAGGGAATGCCAGGCTTTCTTCTGGCTTCTAAGTGTAGTGGGCATACACACACATGGTGCATAGGCATACATGCAAGCAAAAACACTCATACAGGTAAGATGATTCAAAATAAGCTTAAGAGAACTAAAGATTTTTAAAAGTCCACTTTAACAGCAAATTGTCAGTGCCTTCAGCAGCCTTCTCTGTTGGAGTCACTGTACACTACTCCATTAAATAAGAACCTGATAGTCAGTTGCCATCTGCCTGCTGTCCCTGATACTAAGCTCGTAAACACAGGACAAAACCAGCATCCCATTATATTAGTGCCACTGACATTTGGCTCTGCTTCCTGCGAGGCTTCTCTTTGCTAGACTGTCAAGTGGAAACTTAAGGGTTCATTGGAAAGTCGGTTGGATGGTGTTTTTCTGGGGCAAACACATGAAGGAGTGTTTTCCTGAAATTGACACAGGTGAAAGAATGTTCTGCTAAAGCATATGAAAGGACATGTGATGAAGAATTCTTCGCCAATGTCACGCATGTATTGGTCCACCTTACATTGTATAGTTGAACTCCATGTGTCAGGACTCCACAGAAAGAAAAACCACCAAACTACTTCTGGTGATGGGCTGATTGACAGAGTGATCTCAGCGGAAACAGACGAATGTGCTGAGGCAAGACATGTGCTGAGGCAAGACCCATGGAGGACACGGAGTGTTCGGAGGGAGTATGAAAGAACCCAATGGATAACGACAGAGGCTGTGTTGGGCTTGCTTGTAGAGCTGTCTGTGCAACATTTGTTGGTCTCAAGCCTTCGCTGATCTTTGCTTCAACCTGCTTCACAGCTGAAACCGTTTCCTAGCATTTCCCTTGGTCCTGGTCCCTCCTGCTGTCCTGTGCCGTGTCTGAGGTGTGGCTGTCTCTGTTAGGTAGTGCTACTGCTGCTGGTTCCTGTTTGTAATCAGGACACTACCAAACTGGACTGCTGGACTGCTGGTATAACTGTAAAGTCTTTGCAAGTGGATTGAGCTGCAGCTGCTGACTCCTGTGAATTCAACTGCCTATTTCCTGACAATGCAGACATGAGTTGCTCCAAAGAAGCACTTCTAAACAGGTCTGCTTCTCTTGTATCCTTTCTTTTTCCACTACTTCTGGTGGGTGATGGGCTAAGAGGGAGGTTTAAGCATTTAAAAACCGTCATTAAAAAAAGGCCTAACAGGAAGGATCAATGGAATAGAATAGAAGACCCAGAAATGAACCCCTATGCCTATGGCCACTTGATCTTTGACAAAGGAGCTAAAACCATCCAGTGGAAAAAAGATAGCATTTTCAACAAATGGTGCTGGTCCAACTGGAGGTCAGCATGTAGAAGAATGCAAATTGATCCATTCTTATCTCCTTGTACAAAGCTCAAGTCTAAGTGGATAAAGGACCTCCACCTAAAACCAGCTACACTGAAACTAATAGAAGAGAAATTGGGGAAAGCCTCGAACACATGGGCACAGGAGAAAAGTTCCTGAACAGAACACCAATGGCTTGTGCTCTAAGACCAAGAATTGACAAATGGGACCTCATAAAACTGCAAAGCTTCTGTAAAGCAAAGGACACAGTCAATAGGACAAAGTGGCAACCAACAGATTGGGAAAAGTTCTTTACCAACCCTACATTTAATACAGGGCTAATATCCAAGGTGTACAAAGAACTGAAGAAATTAGACTCTAGACAATCAAAGAACCCTATTAAAAAATGGAGCACAGAGCTGAACAAAGAATTCTCAACTGAGGAAGCTCAAATGGTTGAGAAGCACCTAAAGAAGTGTTCAGCATCCCTAGTCATCAAGGAAATGCAAATGAAAACAAACCTGAGATTCCATCTCACACCAGTCAGAATGGCTAAGATCAAAAACACAGGGGACAGCAGATGTTGATGAGGATGTGGAGAAAGAGGAACACTCCTCCACTGTTGGTGGGATTGTAAACTGATACAACCACTATGGAAAGCAGTCTGGAGGTATCTCAGAAAATTGAACATAGTGTTACCTAAGGATCCAGCTATACCACTCCTGGGCATATACCCAAAAGATGTTTCAACATACAACAGAGACACATGTTCCACTATGTTTATAGCAGCCTTATTTATAATAGCCAGAAGTTGGAAAGAACCCAGATGCCCTTCAACAGAAGAATGGATGCAGAAAATGTGGTACATTTATACAATGGAGTACTACTCAGCTATTAAAAACAATGAGTTCATGAAATTCTTAGGCAAATGGATGGAGCTGGAAAATATCATCCTGAGTGAGGTGACCCAATCTCAAAAGAACATGCATGGTATGCACTCACTGATAAGTGGATATTAGCCCAAAAGCTCACAATACCTAAGACACAACGCATAGACCACATGAAACTCAAGAAGAAGAAGGAAGACCAAAGTGTGGGTGCTTTGGTACTTTCTAGAAGGAGTATCAAAAGTTTCAACCAGAGCTTCCAAAGTCTAAACCTCCAGCCTGAGAGCACAAAGGGAGGGACTCATGTCTCCACCTGTATAGGTAATTGAGGGTGACCTTGTTAGACATCAGTGGAAGTGGAGGGCTATGGTCCCCGAAGGTTTAGATTCCCTAGTGTTGGGGAATTCGAGAGCAGGGAGATGGGACTGGGAGGTTGTTTGGAGCATACTCTCATAAAAATAGGTGGAGCGGGTATGGGATAAGGGATTTTGGGGGGAGAATGAGAGAGGAGATAACACTGAAAGGTAAATATGTAAAGTATCCAATTAAAAAAACAGATAAAGGGTCTGAAAAAAAGAGAGAGAGTTTACTTAATTCACATTATTTTCAAAAGTTTCTAGGAGATGCTAACTGGCTAAGATCTTATTTTAAGAACTCCACAAAAGAATTTAAGTCTCTGTTTAATATTCTCAAGAGAGATGTAAATCCTAATTTCTCTCAGCAATTAATTGACAAAAGAGAAGTACTCTCACAAAAAGTAGAAGAAGCTATTATTAATCGATATATTATATAGTCTGATTAGTTGTTGGCTGTGCTATAACAGTCCTTTGATAAAAGAGATTATTAATATAGATTTATATTTCTTTAAATAATCTCCACATGACTCTCCTAGTGTGGAAGGAGCGACTGTGGTGCTTCTGCCCTGATTTTACAAGAACTCTGAAAACTTGGCTTAAAGACAAAAGAGGAGGAACAGTACTCCCCCAGAAGGAGTTCCCCTGAAATACTCTCCATCATGCCTTGTTCACCTTTAACTCTCTAAAACTGAAAGCTCGTGGCAAATCTGCTGCTGACTCCCTCTGGCATCACGGAGACCAATAAAAACTATGCCACAGATATGGGGAAGGACCCTCTTAACCTTAAAGGGAATGGCCCAGACCCTGTTCCCTTATGGGGCTGAGGATTGATATGCCTGTTTGATACCACAGAAGGCACAGCTAATCGGCTACCAAAAAGATTAGTGAAATAAATAGATACCCCCACAAAGCCAGGCGCAACCATAAAAAAAAAAATGAATAACAACTTACATCCAGGGAAGAGACGTCTCCCTGAGAATTCCCTTCTTCTTCCTTTCCAGGTAAAAATGAATCACCAGTGATGTCTACTGTTAGAAGTTCTAATCCAGATGCTGGCCTCTGAACTTATACTACTCAAACCTTTGAAGGGCCACTGACAAGAACATCAAACAGCTAGAGACTGACATCACTAATCTGAAGAAATCGCTCGTGTTGCTGTCTTGAAGAGACCTCCAAAAATCGCAAAGATCCTTATTGGACTTGATTTACCCTATTATAATAGAAAAGGCTGTGTACAGCTCTTGACTGTTTACAGCCCTTAAAGAAGAATATTGCTCTTACATAGACAAGACAGGGATGGTTAAAGAGAGCATAAAAAAGGTCAGAGAAGGCCCTGAGAAAAATCAGAGAGAGAAAGAGAAAGATGAGTGCTGGTACAAGAATTGGTTTTCAGCCTCTCCAGGGTTGTCAACCCTAACTCCTCTCCTCTTGGGACTATTATTTGGGTTCTTTTTGCTTATTTCTTCTGGTCCCTGGGCCTCAAATAGGCGGACTAACTCTGTGATACAACAGATAAATAATTTGGTAGCAAAACCTATTCAGATACATTATCATAAGTTAGCTATGGAGGACCAGGAGACTCAAGATGAGGTTGTTACTTTATACAGGGTGTTCCCAAAACCCATCTCCATCCAACCTAAAAGAGGGGACTTCTGTCCCTAGACCAAGCAGAGAGGGGCCACCCAGAACCCCCTCTGACAGGCGACCTGAATTCTTGCTTAGGCTGCGAGGCTAAGCACTGCAAGGGAATATCAATAAAAGATAAAAATGTCTCTCTGGATTCCCCGAGGGACAAGCTTGACTGCATAGGCGTTGATGTCAACAGTATCCCCTCTCCAGGAAAAAGACATCGGGATGGGTATGGCCCTCATGCCTCACTGGACAACGATAGGGGGACTGGAGCCATTACAAGATCCCCTTCAAGTACTGGAGGTCAGGCCTGTATCCCCACCTTTGCAAGATTAGAATTACCACAGCCCTTCTATACTTAGAGAAGGGAGGAGATATCAGGGGTAGCCCTGCTTATACACTGAAGGCCTAAAATCAGTCATAGGCCTAATATCAGCAATAGGTCTGTCATACATGTATACTAACACCAAGTCTTGGGTCTCAGTGGAAAAACATTGAAACAGATGGCTATAAGCTAATGTAAACAGGCAGCTTTTGTGGAAATTTACAAGCCTGAGAAGTCATAGACCTTGTAAATAGGTAACCTTGGCAGACAATACCAACTTAGATAAGGACAAGTGAATCATAGGCAGAGTCATAGTGACCTGTCCCCTGAACTCTCACCCAGCTGATACCCTGTTCTGAAAGATATCTGTATTCCCCTTGAACACCCACACTCCAGTGTCATCCCCTTCCCCATGTCCTACCTTTTTGTGTTTATAACCCCTGTGTGAATGAGTATAAATTACAATTTGAAAAAATAAATAAAATATATAAATATATATATTAAGGCCTGAAAACATTAAAGTTATGAGAGTAGTCCTGTTTCTTTAGTCATTTAATGCCCTTGCTTGGTCGAAAGCCTATCTCTAAGATGCAACATTGTCATACACCGTCTTCCCACTTGACACTTTGCTTTTTCTTGAATGAAAGTCATCAACCAAAAATTATTTCAGTTTCCATTCACTAATCTGACTGACATCCACAGAGATCCCACACTCCTTATAGGTTGGAATGAGAACTGTGGGAATGGAATGGTTCCTTAGGCCAGACTTCACTGGCTACAGTCTGGACTGAAAACTCTCAATCCAAAGACACCTTTCTACTGGTCTCCTTCCTTTGCAGGTAAATAGACTTAAGTTTCTCTGTCTGTAAATCTCATTTAACTCCATAGTCCTAACTCTCTATTCCACTCCTCTCAGACAGTCTCTGGAGCTAGACTACTTGAGCTCACATTTCTCTACACTTATGATTATATAATAGCATATAGTTATTTTAATTACTATAAGCAGTTAGGACAGAGTCTATGGTTTCCTTCTCTTCAACAGTTTCTTTGTGACATAGACCAAGTAATAGTTCACATGAAATATGTGTAAGTACCAAGAACATCAACTGCTTGACAGGGTTGCAGACTGTGATAGGGAATAACGAGAACTATCTCTGCCAACCTTTCTTAAACAAGAATTAAAAAGGGCTTATCCATTTCATTGTTTCCTTACGATTCTAAAAAGTCAAAAACCACACATTGTCAAAACAGAGAAAAGATTTATTCTCTGAAAGCTGTAAGTCGGGACAACATGGGGATGATTCCCAAAGCAATACTCTTCTTAAACAGAGGGAGCGTAGCATGTTCACACATATTCACAGAGGAAAATCTTTAGAGTATACTAGTATACTACCCGAGGTCATAATTTAGAAAGATAGATTAAACCATTTGGATTTCCTTAGTTCAAGGTCATATTGAAAAGGTCAAAATTGCAGAAAAAAGTACCTCTGGACATGTTTAATTTTCATCAGAAACATGTCAGACAAGAATGCTTCTGTGAAAGCTCAGTTTATACCATCAGTTAGGAAAAGAGAAGCAACTTGGGCATACTCATGTTTTGTTTTTGCTTTTTTATTTTAAAGCATTGGCTGATAAAAGGGAAAGGGTATTTTGGACATGGGTTATATGAGTTAATGGAAGAGTTTTCCCCAAAAGTGCTAGCTTCACTTAGCCTCTAACATATCCACTAGTCCTGAAAATATACAGAAATTGAAAGCTGACCATGGTATACCTTTAATAACCTTTCTTGTATCTATTTTGAACCCTCCACTTCTTTTATGCTATAATTTTTCACACTTTAGTGGGAGAAATTATACTTAAATATTAAATTACAATAATATCCACTTTAAAAATACAGTCTTCAATCCTAGGTCATATAGCACATAATCTCTATCATATTTTACAGGACTTTCTTTTTCTGTTCAATGAAGTGTTTTACATTTACTTGATAGCAGTCACTATGCCCACTCAAGACTGTTCTTGTGTGATGGGCTCCTTCTTCAGTGCCTTCTGCCTCATCCAAGTAGAAAATAGAGTATTTAGAAGAGACATTTGCAATATGGTGCCAGCCACTGAAGATGGCTACCCTTTACTACGCATCCCACGTAGTTCACTCTTAATTATAAAGCTTCCATCCTAAAATGCTATTTGAACATCTTCCTTTGGATGCTCTCATGTGGGAAATGACCAAAGACAAACATTTAACCCATCAACTAAGTAGAGATGTCATGTATAATATATTCCAAGTACTTGACACTTACACTGATCAAGTCTGATCATATGGTCTGGTTAAATTTCCTCCTCAGTGATAGATAATTGGAATGACATAATTTAATGGTGAGCTCCAGGTGAAATGATCAGACATTTCCAATCCTAATGAATGGATGAATGGCTTTTTTTGTCAGATGATAGAGATTCAAACCAGCACATGTTGGTTTTATGTCTATGTGTATTCAAATGGAGTGCAGGTTGTTGTTTGTTTGTTTGCTTGATTTGTTTTATCTTCACTGATTCTGGCTTGGGGTAAAAAATAAAACAGCATTAATTTCTTTTTCTTTGTAAAAACAAACAAAACAAAAGCAAACAAACAAAACCCTTTTGTTCTCCATTTGCTCTGGGACAAACTTTTCTGGGGAGACATAAAACACACATTTACCTACTCCCCTTAAAAGGAAGTCATACTTATGAACTACTAAGCGTTTGGTTTGGATTATTAACTGGAGTATGGGTGAGAGGCTTACAGGAACAAGGATGATATAAAAGCAGCTGCATTAGTAAACAACCCACCCCAACACCCCAGCACACCAGCACTCCAGCACACTAAGACTCCAGCACACCAACACCCAGCACACCAAGACCCCACCACACCAAGACCCCAACACATCAATAACCCCAGCACACCAACACCCTAACACACCAACACCCCCAGCACACCAGCAACACCCTAGTACCTCAGCACCCCAGTAACCCAACACTGGTGAAGATTTCAAAAAGCCCGAACCCTGTATCTCTACACAGCTTACAGGCAGCTCTACAGCATCAATATCTCTCTTCCCAATGACTTTGCTGACCAGAATAGCCTCCCCAGCAGGTTTTTACTCTATTTTATGACTGGGGAGAGGACCTCAAGAATCTTTTAAGGTTCTGTTCTCCTAGCCATATGATTCTTTGTTTACCTCCTGTTGCTCCTCGAGAAAACATTTCAATTTGTGAGAAACTGCTAAAGGACATCACCATTTCCCATTACTGAAGGAGGAGAACATTCATGTATATTGTGTTATTTTTTAGTTTCTTTTATTTCATAGATAATATGCAACCACTATTTTGGGGGGCTCTAATTATTTTTAGTGCCCATTAAAGAACTTGCCATGTCATACAAAATATCAAGCTTACTCCTTGGGAAAAATGAGACAACCATACATATGAAATTTTTTTCAATTAAATAGTATATGGAAAGCTTATAGAAAAACAACAAAAAAGAAAGAACTAGGCTAGGATTCCAATTGTAACTCAAAGCCAGCTTGCTTATATTTCATGTTAGCTGACTCTACAAGATTCCTTTGAAAGTCAATTCTATTTCAGACATTGGTATAGATGTTCTTATTATAAATACTGGAAAGTCGCTAATACAGTGATTTATTTTCAGATGAAGGGGTAAAATGGGGCAGACCATGCTCAAGAACTTCATATTGTCATTTTGGCACTAAGGAATGTAGTCTGGATTCAAACTATACATATCAGAATCCACAGTCTAGCATTTTTTTTCATCCTGCCATAGCATCTCTTTATTTAGAAAACAATTTCCTTAGAACTAGCCCAACAAAAATCTCTTACTTTTCCTGCAAGTCTGAGCTCAAATATAATTATTCTGCTCTCTTTGCTCTGAACTGCAAAAGAACTTTGCAAAACGTTATCGTCTGTGAATGGTGTCTTGTACTGTGAAAATAAGGAGTAAAAATGTAACAGACTAAGAGTGCAGGATAGCCGCGCATATTATATGACCCTGAAATCTGGCTGTATTATCCCAATTTTACAGTATAAATTGAAGAAGTTTCTCAAAAGTCACTCAACTGTTACACTTATACTATGGTTTAAATGTAAGAACATACATGCATACACAAATATATTTGCATTAACAAAAGAGCTGAAATTATATGTCAAAATACTAAGGTTTAGTTGAAACTTCTCACTGGAAACTTTTCCACATATCAATTTAACATCGATTTTAGTGTTGAATCTAGTATACAGCTCTCGGAGGTGTTTCATTTGTTTGAGACCTCTGGGTCCTTTTTCTATACTGTTGTTGATTTCTTCAACAAGAAATTTATTAAGCACCTATCATATACTCGAGATGATATTCTCAAAGGGAAAATTCACTTTAGAACTTTGTAATGCATTAGTTTTGTCTTCATGCTTAAGATTCCTGTCCTAATATAATTCAGTTCCTTGTTACTATCAAATCAAACCTTATACCATGTCTAAAACAGCCACAAGAACCCCAGCCAGGATGACCTACTTTGAAGTCTTAGAATTATTAAATTCTGTATCATGGCTTAAGGAAAGGAAAAGATATTCTCTTGTTCACTTGAGAGTTGATCATTGAATCTATGAAATAAATTGATATTGCAGAGGTGAGCAAAGGAGGAGGTATACTAACTTATTATGCGTGTAGAAGGATATCACAAGAAAAAAAAAACTGAATGCTCAAAATCCCAGTGAGCTCTAATGAATACATAGAAAGGAGAGATTATACAGGTAACATAGAAACAAGTGATCAATTATTAGAAAAATGAGCACATCGTGCGAGAGGCAGGTAGACAGCCTAGCCTGTGTTGTGCTTACACAATTATTATTTATTCTTCCAGCTACTCCACTCCTGTGATGAGAACAATGTTCCCTGGCTAAGAGAATTCCTCAGAGTCCCTTTGAAAGAATCACTCTTTGGGCAGATAAGGACTATCTAGAGACATTCATCCCTGTAGTTCCTCTTACTGTGAAGACATTAGCACATTAAAACAGAACATTCTGGGGTAGCCATACTTGAACTCTCACAGTACACGCATGCATAGTGTTCTTTTTGTGACCAACAATTTTCAGTGCCTTACAAATATTGTCTGTCTCCGTGCCTTTCTCTGTGTTCTGTCTTTCTCTTTCTGTTTCTCTGCCTTTGCCCTATGTGTGATTGGTGACTATGTGGAGTGTGTGTGTGTGTGTGTGTGTGTGTGTGTGTGTATGTGTGTGTGTGTATGTGTGTGTGTGTGTGTGTGTGCGTGCGTGTATGTATGTGCTGGTGAATACCATCTCTCCAACACCACAAACAGTGTCTCTTTGAATGAACAACTTTTGAGATGTGTGCTATCACAGTTTATAAAGGACAAAACTAAGCACAGAAGTTCAATGACCTACACCACACAAACACACACACACACACACACACACACACACCATATATAGTCTCTGCTTTTGCTGTGTGGTATATTCATCCTTTTGATTGTTTGAAATCATTATTCCTGTGCAAAGTTTCTTCCTGTCACAGTTTGTATGTATGTGCATAGGATCATGCTCTTTTAGATGTCAGAACATTTGCCAGCACTCTGTGAAATTTGTATGCACTTGCCTCAATATTCCTAATCTTGCATTTGCTGAAATGTAAGTTCTCCAATCACTGAAAGAATAAATAACAACTAATTAAATGCCTTGCATCAGTGTTATGGGATTCTCAAGACAGAGAAATACAACACTTTCTTCCAAGAAGCAGTTTATTTTGCTAACACAAAGGCTCTCGGTGGATTAATATCTAATGTCTAGAGCCACAAATATGGTGTGGTTGTGTCTTTTATATCATTTTAGCTCCTTTTACCTACTATATTTGGCAAGATAATTTGACTCAGTGTTCAAAAGCTACAGGGCAATGATACTAACAATGAGTAGAACGTGAGGAGACTTGTCAAAGTTGTAAGTCTGCACAGGGACATTGTAGGCGAGGTTACTGTTTATTTGTTCTCTTCACAGACCCTGGAGACTCCTCCCAGAGCAATATAGTGTTCGCTAATAAGTTTGAACATCATTTTTAAGGATCTCCTAGACTGGTGCCAAACACAAACAGGTTAGCACAAGAGTCTGCCACAATTTAATAGGGTGTCAATTAAAAGTAAGGTATTGAGTAGCACAAAAGAGGAACCCTTCTTTCTGGAATTCTGAAAGACTTTTCAAAGTATACCACATGTAAGGAATGGGCAAAGTTCTCAAGGCAGAGAAAGGTCTGGGTGAGTTCTTTGGTAAAAGGAGCTCTGTCTGTGAGGTGCAGAGACCTTCAAGCAGACGGGAGCTCTAAAATGAAAGTAATTTGTATGTGGAACAAAATGGAGAAGGCTTTGAAAGAAATGATGGAGAACAAGGCTTAGAGGGGAAGTTGAGGTGATTATGACTCTAGGCTAAGGGGGAAGAATTGTTTTGTACGGGGAACAGGAAGTCAAAAGTGGTGCGATAGTCTTTAAAAGTATTTTCCATGTGCTCTATAAAGAGCAATCAAATCACTAAATGGGCAGCTATTTTCCCCATCTTAGGATTTAGTTATTGTAGCACAGATGCAAATTTCAAAGGCTATGCCACAAAGCCCAATTTAATATGAGTGGTTTTAGGCCCATTGGGACAATGGGTTCAAATAAGACAGAAAGATGACTGAAACAATTCTTGACATCACAGTAATTCCAACAAATCTATGTGGTTCATATTAAAATGCATGCCACACTGCATGGAGAGGCAGCCATGGCACATCCCTGAGCCCCTCATTTGTGATTATCTCTTGCATTTATAGCTTCATTCCATGTAATTGTCCAAATAAAACCTCCTGGCTAATTAAATTCTTCATTCTAGAACTGTCTGTGTTTACTGTGTTGATCATAGCAATATTATGTGAAGGCTAGACTGTTGTCTCTAAGAAAAGATCAAATGTGAAACATTCTTTAATAAAACCACATGTGAACAGCTTATACAGGGTTTGGTTTTCAAAAGTAAAAATAAATATAATTAAATGTACAGAGACCTTATGCATCTGATGTAGAAACTGATAAACAGAAAATTTCATAAAAATGAAAAATCCCCACTAGGTTTGTTCTTCTAGAACTCTTGAGTGAGACAGTGTTAGCATTCTGCTCTGCTCCACAGAAACAATACAATAGGCTTCTGACCTCTCTTTACTTAGAGAATTGGCTTGACAAAACCTACAATTATATATCCTTTCTGCCTCTTTGGCATAAAACCCTTTACAACTTTAGAATGCCAAACATATTGGTGCTTCTTTCTCCCTGTTCTGAGTGAGATAGGGACCGAGCTTAGATAGTAACAATTTCCCATTCCAATGTTCTCTAGTACTTTCCCATTAGCTTAACCCAGAATCAAGTCTCTGATTTCTGCTTCAAGAAGCATATATATGTATAATATATAATATATTGCTATATACATGTTGTTATATATAACATATACAGCTATAGTTTCTAGTAAACTTATTCTTATAACTTTAATTTGCTGTATAGTTATTTTAAAAAATGGTTAATTTGATGTTTAGCTGTCACATTTCATTACTCTCTACTGCCACACTGTAAAGTTACCACTATTGTTGCCCTTTCATACATGGCTAAACTAGATCTCAAAGGAAATAGGAAACTCTCCTTAAGTCATATTGCTAGAGAGTGATGACATTAATATTTTAAGACAATGTATAAGAAAAAAACAGAAGCTTCTATATAGTTCCTGATGTCCATAGGATTTAAGAAGAACTATAAACTATGCACAGTTGTCTTAAAAATGTCTTTTAATGAAACATCACTCTGTAAAGGTATTGAAGAGTGCTGGAGAGATGTCTCACCAGTTAGAAATGGTGGCTGATCTTACCGAGTTCAGTTCCCAGCACCCACATGGTGAGTCACAACCATTTGAAATTTCAGTTCTAGGGAATCCATTACTGTCCTCTGGCCCTCTGTGAACACTGCTCACAAGTGGTGTACAGGCAGGCACTTAGGCAAAATTTTCATACATATAAAACAAAAATATTATTTCAAATTAATTAATTAAAATATACAGAAGAGAGAAGTATGTAAAGTTTGTTTTAATGAATACTGGCTTTTATTGACAATAGGTTTTTGCATACAATAGGTTCTGATTTTACTTTCCCCTCTCTCTGTTCCTCCTAGTTCCTCCATCTCACCCTAATCCAATTCCTTTCTGTCTCTCATTAAAAAACCACAAATATAAAGGATAATAAGAAAATAATATGATATAAAACAAAACTGAACACAATGGAAAAAGAAAAAGCAAACAAACAGAAGGAGAAGAGCCCAAGAAAAGACACAAGATGCAGATATGGTTACAGAGAACAAATTGTTCATATACTCAGGAATCCCAGGCACAATACGCAGATATGGATATTGAGAACAGATTGTTCATATACTCAGGAATCCCAGAAGCCATAAATTATACAAAAGGGACCTGTGAGTCATAAAAAAGAAAATATGAAAATGAAAACAATATTTTTTAAATAAAAGAATATAAAGAGACCAGATACAATATTATGAGACAAGAAGCCTACAAAGATGCCAATGTGTTTCTTTTCTGTTGGACATCTAGTTCGGAGAACACAGCTTTCCCTTAAGAGTATAATCAAAATATATTGTTTATTATATCAGGGAAAAGAGTATAATCAGAATTGAGAATACACTTTATGAAAACAAAACCCCTATTTTATATTTTTAAAAACCTGTATTTATTAAAATAAATTTAACATACTTCTCTCTTTTGTATATTTTGATTTTTTTATTTTGAGATATTATTTTTATTTTATAGGTAAGAAAAATGAAACTCTCATGGAGAAAACTAGATTTTTATTTTGAAATGATTATCAATTTGAGATAGTTTTAGGTCAGGGATGAGGTCATGTGTCCGCTTCTCCTATCAGTACTAGGACCACATCTACTGAAGACCTGTGCAGGTCCTATGTATGCTACCTCAGTCTCTGTGAATTCATATGTGTATCTATCCTTCTGTGTTTAGAAGAACTTGCTTCCCTGGTGTCCTCCACCCTTCTAGCTCTTACTCTTTTTAGACCTCCTCTTCTGTAGGGTTCCCTGTGCCCTGGGGGGAAGATTTGATCCATTTTAGGGCTGAGAGATCCAAAGTTTCTCATTCTCTTCATAAAGTCTGACTGTGTGACTCTGAATTTGTTCCCATCTGCTGCAGGTGAAAGCTTCTCTGATGACTGTTCAAATCTCTGATGATTTTTTTAAAACAAAATCCCAATCATTTAGTTTTACCAAATGAAGACTCAGAAGCCCAATGATGGTGAAAGCCTACTACCTCAGAGAGACAGAGAAAGCACCCAGCTGACCTTCCCATTCAACTGACATCTCCAAAGAAAAAGCCCATTGTCCTTCACACTGTCTTAAAAACCCTTCCAAATGAATGCCCCTCCCATCTGTCTTCCTGTCTGTCTCTATTTCTGTCCTCCTGACTTCCTCTCACTCTCTGTAGTTTTTTTTTTTTCCTATGTTCACTCCCTGTCAAGTGGTTGCTTACTCCACCTCTTGACCTATGGTTAAAAATAAACAGAAAGCTCTTGGATTAAAGGTGTGTGCTAGAGCTGAGTCACACCACAACTAGAAACCGTTTTTTCCAGTACACAATTTCACAGTGAGATCAAACATCCTGCAAAATTCTTGGATCAAAGGTGTGTGCTAGGACTGAGCTATACCTGAACAAGAGACAGAGATATTTTTTGTTTGTTTGTTTGTTGGATTGTTTGATTGATTGATTGATTGATTGGTTGATTTTGTTTTTTCAGTATACAATCTGACATTTCAAAGTGTGACCAAATATCCTGCAACATGATGGTTGAGCAAGGCACTGACCTATGAGTATAGCAGGATGTCATTAGAAGTCATTTTATTACTATCTTCTGTTAGTAGAACAGTAGTATTTTTTTTTACACTAGGTGCCTGGGCTATCTTATCTCAGGTTCTTGGTTACTCAGGCAGCTTCCAGTATGGATTTCATCTTGTGTAGTGGGTCTTAAGACAAATTAGACATTGGTTGGTTATTTCCACAAGCTTTGTGCCCTATGGTAATAGCATATCTTGCAAAAAAGACATCATTTATGGAAGGTTTTGTAGCTGTATTGGTGTTTACATTTTTCATCTGGTAGAGTATAGAGCATCTTCTGACACCAAGATCATTAGCCTATAAGGCTGAAGAATTTAGGTAGGCACCGGTAGGATTTCCCCATGTTCCATGAGTTGTGTATGTATCTTCAATAATATGGACTTGCCCTCAGTTTGAGGAGATCAACCTGTATCTTAGGAAATAGCCCAAGTTGTTTAAGGTTTCCATAGTAATCCTTTGGCTAAAAACTAAATAAGAGGTAACTTAACCTTGATATTCACTTGGTGATCAGTTGGGGCTTTGCCTCACTCATTATTTGAAGATTTCATTTAGATTCCCCTCAAACGTGATATATTTTAGGAAGATTCTATTCTGTTTTTATACTACCACTCAATGCGTCTTAATTTTACATGTCTTTCCCCATATTCAGCCTCTTGTCCCTCTCTTCTCGCCCCCCCTTGCAACTTGATCTCCCATTCCAGCACTCCAGCCATCACTAACTATTTTATGTTACCTTCTGATAAAGATCTATCCATACATGCAAGAACCAGTCTCGGCTTGCAAAAGAGTTATGAGTGAAAGTGTGTTTGAGAGCAGTGAAACAAATAACTGAAAGTCAAATCGTGGATCCAAGCTGGCAGCCTATGTTCTGCTCAAGACAGCTTTCTGGATTACTCGTTCTATATTCTCCTTTAAACAATTCTTCAAGGAGTTCTCCCTTGCTGTTATAAAAATTCTCTGGAAAGTTCATCTCTTGCAGATCAAAAGCCCAGGGTTTTTAAGTATTAATTCAGTCATTATCTCAGGTTCCCTTTTGATTATCCTATAAATCAGCATCCCATGACCCCGGAAACCCTTGATTCTAAGAAAGAGACAACAAGCACGAGCACAGACAATAAGATAGCTAGGTGGGTCAGAAAAATATAAAGACAAAGAGATACAAGAGCAGGCAAATTCTTGAGTTCAAGATGAACACGGGACAGAGAGAATGTAGGTTCAGGCATGGCTGGAATTGTAGTTCTATGGCAGCTGCCTCTGTTCCTCTCAGTCTGTGAAGCTCCTTATACAATTGATATTGCATCTTTATATTTGGCATAGTTAAAAAATTATACATTTTTGAATTCATGTTTTCAGCATTCTATCTCACAGCCTTATGGGCTGTTCTGAAGGTCAGAGCATTCTACCAGTTTGCAGAGACATAGATAAACACCCACATCCTGGACTCATGCTGTCTCTGATTATCATGGAGTCATTCACCTTGGCAGAGAGGACATTACTTGAAGAAAGAATGTAAAAATATGCACACTATTATACAAGCCTTATGCCCACAACAACCATCAACACTTGTGGAGGCCTATACCCTCCTGGCTCTCTTCCAGGGAGAGGAAATCATGTCATACTGTCCCTTACATGGTCGTGCTGGTCTCAGCACATACACTCCACTTTCTTACTTTATAACCTAACCTCTGTGATTCTATAGGTTGTACCTTGTTTCTTACTGACTTAACAGCTAATATTAACATATAATCAAATACATGTCTTTCAGGGTGTGAATTATCTCATTATAATATCAGTTAGCACAAGCATTTCTCTGTTTAGTTTTTGTCTGAATGACTTGTCTGTTGGTGAAACTATGGTGTGGAAGTTACCTACTTTCACTTTATGATGATCAATATGTGATTTAAGCTGTTTTTTTATAAACTTGGTAGGCTTTGTGTTTGGTACACAGATATTAAGAATTGCAATGTTCTCTTCTTGGATTTTTGTTTTGATGACTATATCCTATCCTTCCTTGTCTCTTCTGATTAGTTCTAGCTTAAAATCTATTTTGGCAGATATTAAAATGTCTACATGTGCTTCCTTCTTAAGTCCATTTCCTTGGAATATTCTTATACATCCTTTTACCCTGAGGTGATCTCAATATTAAGAATTTTTTCTGGGAAAACAGAAGAAAGAAGGTTCCTGTTTTCATATCCATTCTGTTATTGGGAAATTGGGTGTTGAGAGTTATCAATGAACAATGTTTTTTGATTCCTGTTATAGTGTTGTGGTGTGCATTTTTACCTTCTTTTTATTTCCTATGTTAGTTTTAAACAGAAATTATTGGCTTCTCATTGTCACCTTTATTCATATGGAGAACTATATTAAGAGTTTTTTATAGAACAGATAGTAAAACATGGCCATCACTGCAAAATTTGCTTTAAGGTCCTATAAATAATTCCCTTAAGTTTGTATTTTATTTTAATTTATATTTTGAGAATTATATATATGAGTACTGTATTTACATCACTTTTATTCCTTCCCCCTCCTCCAAGTCCTTTTGTGCCTCTAACTTCCTCTCAAGTTCATGAGCTCTTCTTCTTTAATTATTATCATTATTATATACATTACATTTAGTATTGCTCAAAGATTTGTTTGTTTCAGGATGAATTCTCGAGATTAGATAAGCAGTGAGAGGGCTTATCTCTGGAAAAGATTTATTCTCTCTTTCTCAACAACCATTAATTACTTGCTTCTTATGATGGCACGTTGTGAGAGTTCCTCCATCCATGCTGGCATGTCAACTGGTGTTTCTACTATGCAGGTCTTAGTTAGGTAATAACGATTTGTTTGATGGTTTGATGTTTATGTTTAACAAGTACAGAATTCCTATTGTATGTAGAAGACAATACTTCACAGCAGACATTCCGGTCCTCTGTCTCTTAGACTCTTTCTGGCCTCTATTTGACCAATGTGCCTTAAGTGCAGGACTTGTATTGTGAATGTATGAGTTGGTGCTGAACACACCACAAGCAGCTGTTCTCTGTATTTTTGATTGATTGTGGATTTTCTGTAACAGCCTCCATCCATCTTTTGCAAAAAAAGAATCTTCTTTGGTGAGGTGTGAAAGCCTCGTATTCTGTGCATATAAGAATAAGTAGTTAGAATGCAGTTAGAAATGATACTTGTTTAGGAATCTGTTAATAGTAGGTTTTCTGCTGGAGTCTATGACTTCACAACAGGTTGTAATTGATATTTAATAACTGATGACTGTAAGGTTACCTTGACTTTAAAGGCTACATTTTAAATGGATTTTCTCAACTATACTTAATAGAAATATTCAAATACACACTGAATTAGGAAAGATCTCTTATCTTTCCTAAATAACAAGAAGTCCAGAAACCGACAGCTGGTATCTTTGGTTCAGTGTCTCCAAATGTTAGTTCCAAGTCTCTAATTCTTTTGGCTTTTGTTATCTCATGCTCACTAGATTATTCCTGCAAATCCAGGCATCATTACCATTGAGATATGCAAAGAAAGAAAAAAGGTAAAATGAGTGCCACTTTCAACAGCTGTTTTATTAATAATAATAAAAAAAAAAAACCTCTCTCAGATAGCCCCTTCTCTAATCAAGTTTATTCACGTTCCGTGAATGTGTCCTGTGGCTGACTGTAGAAATAAAGGCAGCTCTAAAAAGACACAGCTAAGAAAAAGAGACTCAAAATGAGTGCTAAGATTGTCAATCAAGATTCCACTTCCCTTCTGCCCCTGCCTGGTCCTCTGGGCTGGAGCAGACACAGAGTCGGTCTGCTCCCGTCCTGTTGAGAAACTGAATCCTGAGTCATCCAGGAGCCACTGCACTCAGAGCAG
>NW_021604658.1:7872541-7877155 GCF_004785775.1 Grammomys surdaster | reverse complement strand
CCGGAATTCCACTTCCCTTCTGCCCCTGCCTGGTCCTCTGGGCTGGAACAGACACAGAGTTGGTCTGCTCCTGTCCTGTGGAGAAACTGAATCCTGAGTCATCCAGGAGCCACTGCACTCAGAGCAGGTGACACAGAGTCGGTCTGCTCCTGTCCTGTTGAGAAACTGAATCCTGAGTCATCCAGGAGCCACTGCACTCAGAGCAGCTGGAGCCACTGCACTCAGAGCAGCTGAAACTGAATCCTGAGTCATCGAGGACCCACTGCACTCAGAGCAGAAGGATTTCCAGATCCAAGAGGTGGCCTGAGTCCCAGGAGTTATTCCACCCAGGAGATAAGGAGCATAAGACCACAGAGACCTCTGGACTCTGAGGAGCTCTGCAATAAGCAAGATAACTGGAAATACAGACTCCAGTTTTACACAGTGAGGGCAGGTACCACTAGAGTTAACCAGATGGCGAAAGGCAAGCGCAAGAACATAAGCAACGGAAACCAAAGTTTCTTGGCATCATCAGTGCCCAATTCTCCCAATATAGCAAGCCCTGAACACCCCATCACACCTGAAAAGCAGGATTCAGAATTAAAATCACTTCTCATGATGATGATAGAGGATTATAAGAAGGAATTAAGTAACTCCCTTAAAGAAATACAGGAGAGTACAAGTAAACAGATAGAAGCCCTTAAAGAGGAATCACAGAAATCCCTTAAAGAAATGGAAGAAAACACAAAGAAGGAATTAAACAAAAACATTCAGGATCTGAAACTAGAAATAGAAACAATAAAGAAAGTTCAAAGGGAGACAACCATGGAGATAGAAAACCTAAGAAAGAGATCAGGAGTCATAAGCACACGCATCACCAACCAAATATAAGAGATAGAAGTGAGAATCTCAAATGCAGAAGATACGGTGGAAAATATTGACACAGTTGTCAAAGAAAATGCAAAATGCAAAAAACTCCTAACTCAAAACATCCAGGAAATCCAGGACACAATGAGAAGACCAAACCTAAGGATAATAGGTATAGATGAGAATGAAGATTCCCAACTTAAAGGGCCAGTAAATATCTTCAACAAAATTATTGAGGAAAACTTCCCTAACCTAAAGAACAAGATGCCCATAAACATACAAGAAGCCTACAGAACACCAAATAGACTAGACCAGAAAAGAAATACCTCCCGTCACATAATAATCAAAACATCAGATGCACAAAACAAAGAAAAAATACTAAAAGCAGTAAGGGAAAAAGGTCAAGTAACATATAAAGGCAGACCTATAAGAATTACACCAGACTTCTCACCAGAGACTATAAAAGCCAGAAGAGCCTGGACTGACATCATACAGACACTAAGAGAACACAATTGCCAGCCCAGATTACTATACCCAGCAAAACTCTCAATCACTATAGATGGTGAAACCAAGATATTCCATGACAAAACCAAATTTGCACAATATCTTCCCACAAACCCAGCACTTCAAAGGATAATTGATGGAAAATGCCAACACAAGGAGGGAAACTACAACCTAGGAAAAGCAAGTAAGTAATCTTCCAACAACCCCCAAAAAAGATACAAACATAACTTTACCTCTAATAACAAAAATAACAGGAAGCAACAATTATTTTTCCTTAATATCTCTTAACATCAATGGTCTCAATTCCCCAATAAAAAGACGCAGACTATCAGACTGGATACACAAACAAGACCCAGAATTTTGCTGCATACAAGAAACGCACCTCAGTGACAAAGACAGACACTACCTCAGAATAAAAGGGTGGAAAACAATTTTTCAAGCCAATGGTCCCAAGAAACAAGCTGGAGTAGCCATTCTAATATCAAATAAAATCGACTTTCATCCAAAATTAATCAAAAAAGATAAGGAAGGACACTTCATACTCATCAAAGGAAAAATCTACCAAGGTGACCTCTCAATTCTGAACATCTATGCTCCAAATGCAAGGGCACCTACATACATAAAAGAAACTTTACTAAAGCTCAAAACACACATTACACCTCACACAATAATAGTGGGGGATTTCAACACCCCACTGTCAGCAATGGACAGATCATGGAAACAGAAACTAAACCGAGACACTTTGACATTAACAGAAGTTATGAACCAAATGGACTTAACAGACATCTATAGAACATTTCATCCTAAAACAAAAGAATATACCTTTTTCTCAGCACCTCATGGTACCTTCTCCAAAATAGACCATATAATTGGTCACAAAACAAGCCTCTACAGATACAAAAAGATTGAAATAATCCCTTGCATCTTATCAGATCACCACGGACTAAGACTGGTATTTAATAATGACAAAAACAATGGAAAACCCACGTGCACATGGAAACTGAACAACTCTCTACTCAATGATGACTTGGTCAAGGAAGAAATAAAGAAAGAAATTAAAGACTTTTTAGAATTCAATGAAAATGAGGACACATCATACCAAAACTTGTGGGACTCCATGAAGGCAGTGCTAAGAGGAAAGCTCATAGCTCTAAGTGCCTACAAAAAGAAACTGGAAAGAGCACACACTAACAAGTTGACTGCACAACTAAAAGCTCTAGAACAAAAAGAAGCAAATACACCCAGGAGGAGTAGAAGGCAGGAAATAATCAAACTCAGGGCTGAAATCAACCAAATAGAAACAGAAAGAACAATACAAAATATCAATAAAACCAGGAGTTGGTTCTTTGAGAAAATCAACAAGATAGATAAACCCTTAGCCAGATTAACCAGAGGGCACAGAGACAGTATCCAAATTAATAAAATCAGAACTGAAAAGGGAGACATAACAACAGAAACTGAAGAAATTAAAAAAATCATCAGATCCTACTACAAAGGCCTATACTCAACAAAACTGGAAAACCTGGATGAAATGGACAATTTCCTAGACAGATACCAGGTACCGAAGTTAAACCAGGAGCAGATAAACCATCTAAATAGTCCCATAACCCCTCAGGAAATAGCAGCAGTCATCAAAAGCCTCCCCACTAAAAAAAGCCCAGGACCATATGGTTTTAGTGCTGAATTCTATCAGACCTTCAAGGAAGACCTAATACCAATTCTCTTCAAACTATTCCACAAAATAGAGACAGAAGGAACACTACCCAATTCGTTCTATGAAGCTACAATTACACTCATACCCAAACCCCACAAGGACCCGACAAAGAAAGAGAACTTCAGACCAATCTCCCTTATGAACATCGATGCAAAAATACTCAATAAAATTCTAGCAAACCGAATCCAAGACCACATCAAAACAATCATCCATCATGATCAAGTAGGTTTTATCCCAGGAATGCAGGGATGGTTCAATATTCAGAAATCCATCAATGTAATCCACTATATAAACAAACTTAAAGAAAAAAACCGCATGATCATCTCACTAGATGCTGAGAAAGCATTTGACAAAATTCAACATCCCTTCATGATAAAAGTCTTGGAAAGATCAGGAATTCAAGGCCCCTACCTAAACATAGTAAAAGCAATTTACAGCAAACCAGTAGCCAACATCAAGCTAAATGGAGAGAAACTTGAAGCAATCCCACTAAGATCAGGGACTAGACACGGTTGCCCACTCTCCCCCTACCTATTCAATATAGTACTGGAAGTCTTAGCCAGAGCAATTAGACAGCAAAAAGAAGTCAAAGGGATACAAATAGGAAAGGAAGAAGTCAAAATATCGCTATTTGCAGATGATATGATAGTATACTTAAGTGACCCCCAAACTTCCACCAGAGAACTCCTAAACCTGATAAACAACTTCAGCAAAGTGGCTGGTTATAAAATCAACTCAAACAAATCAGTAGCCTTCCTCTACATGAAAGATAAACAGACTGAAAAAGAAATTAGGGAAATGACATCCTTCACAATAGTTGCAAATAATATAAAATACCTTGGTGTGAATCTAACCAAGCAAGTGAAAGACCTGTATGACAAGAACTTCAAGTCTCTGAAGAAAGAAATTGAAGAAGATCTCAGAAGATGGAAAGATCTCCCATGCTCATGGATTGGCAGGATTAATATAATAAAAATGGCCATCTTGCCAAAAGCAATCTACAGATTCAATGCAATCCCCATTAAAATCCCAACTCAATTCTTCACAGAGTTAGAAAAGGAAATTCTCAAATTCATATGGAATAACAAAAAACCTAGGATAGCGAAAACTATTCTCAACAATAAAAGAACTTCTGGAGGAATTACCATCCCTGACGTCAAGCTGTACTACAGAGCAATAGTGATAAAAACTACCTGGTATTGGTACAGAGACAGGCAGGAAGATCAATGGAATAGAATTGAAGACCCAGAAATGAACCCACACTCCTATGGTCACTTGATCTTTGACAAAGGAGCTAAAACTGTCCAGTGGAAAAAGGACAGCATTTTCAACAAATGGTGCTGGTTCAACTGGAAGACAACATGTAGAAGAATGAAAATTGATCCATTCTTATCCCCTTGTACAAAGCTCAAGTCTATGTGGATAAAGGACCTCCACATAAAACCAGATACACTGAAACTAATAGAAGAGAAGGTGGGGAAAAGCCTCGAATACTTGGGCACAGGGGAAAAGTTCCTGAACAGAACTCCAATGGCATATGCTCTAAGATC
>NW_021604658.1:7774160-7867541 GCF_004785775.1 Grammomys surdaster | reverse complement strand
CATTGTTGGTGGGACTGCAAGATGGTGCAACCACTTTGGAAATCAGTCTGGCGGTTCCTCAGAAAATTGGACATAGCATTACCCGAGGATCCAGCAATACCACTCCTAGGCATATACCCAGAAGATGCTCGAACATATAACAAGGACATATGCTCAACTATGTTCATAGCAGCCTTATTTATAATAGCCAGGAGCTGGAAAGAACCCAGATGTCCTTCAACTGAGGAATGGATTCAAAAAATGTGGTATATTTACACAATGGAGTATTACTCAGCTATTAAAAACAATGAATTCGAGAGGTTCCTAGGTAAATGGATGGAACTAGAAATTATCATCCTGAGTGAGGTAAGCCAATCACAAAAGAAGACACATGGTATTCACTCACTGATTATTGGATATTAGCCTAGAACCTTGAAATGCCCAAGATGCAACTCACAGGCCACATGAAGCCCATAAAGAAGGAAGACCAAGTGAGGGTGATTCGGTCCTTCTTAGAAGGAGCAACAAATTACTCAAGGGAGCAAATATGGAGACAAAGTGAGGGACAGAAACTGAAGGAGGGGCCGTCTCAAGACCACCCCACCTGAGTATCCATCCCATGTGCAATCACCAAAGGTAGATGCTGATGTGGAAGACAGGAAGTGCATGCTGATAAGAGCCTGATATGGATATCTCCTCAGAGGCCTTCAAGAGTCAGACATATTCAGAGGCAGATGCTCACAACTAGCCATTGAACTGATCATGGGGTTCTCAATGGAGGAGTTAGAGTGAAGACTGAAGGAGCTGAAAGGGTTTGTGGCACCATGAGGAGAGCAACAATACCAACCAACCACAGCTCCCAGGGTCTAAACCACCAGCCTGGGAGCACTTAGGGGGGGATCCAGGGCTTCAGCTGAATATGTAAAAGTGGAGGGCCCTGCTGGGCATAGGTGGAAGAAGAGAACCTTGACCTCATGAAGGCTGGATGCCCCAGGGGGTGGGAATTTTGAGGGTGGGGAGGTGGGAGTGGGGGGGGTGTAGATAGAGGTTACATCCACAGAGAAGAAGGAGGAGGGGCGAGGGGATTGGGGGTTCCGAGGGGGTGGTGGGGGATGGGGTAAGGGGACAACATAGGAAATGTAAATAAATCATCCAATAAAAAAATAAAATAAAAAAAAAAAAAGATTGTCAATCAAGAAAACCTGAACCAGTCACTATTTCAATATTCTAAATACATGCTTTTACATGGCGAATTCTACAAATAATAGAACTTATGTGGTAATAGAACAAATATTATTAGCCTTCAAATTTCTTGAGAAAAAATACCATAATGTTTTCTAGTATTCTTATTGAATGATAAATTTGAAATTTTATTGCCTTTCATTTCATAGTGGTAAAAGGCTTCCTACTGTCCTGCCAGAGGTAAAAGAAAAGTGTTTTGGGTCTCCATCCATCATAAAACTCAATAGGATAATGGTCACGTGACAAGCAAGGGATCAGCTGGGAACAGACCAAGGAACACTTTGGAGCATGACAGTAACATAGTTCAGATGAAAATAAGGAGCCAGAATAGGATCCAATTATTCAGTGTACTTTAAACATGTATGTGATTGTCTTCTATCTTCAAACTAGCTAGAAAGACATTCGTAAAAATTACATGTGATATGAAGATACATAGGTGTGATCTGGTGGTGCTTTTTGGAGGTTACTTGCCTACGTGTTGAGATATTTATACCAAAAGTGTAAATGTGGAAAGGTTGCGTCTATGATGCTAAGCTACATTTTGTACTTATTTTGAGCAAGAGACATAATATTAAGTGGCTGATTATGTTAATTTATTGGATCTTCACAACAGCCTCAAAAATAAGTACTACCCCTCACTCCATTTTACAGATGAGGAAGTATTGATTGGATTACTGAAAATGATCTCAACTGTCAATACCAGCAAGAAAAAAAATAATAGTTTGAGTCAATAGTCCAAATAACTGTAATTAGACTATTATTAAATTTTTGAAGAACACTATGGCAGGGAAAAAAATCAAAGAAAAAGTGGTAAATGATTTTGCAATGATTACTATTTACATACTGGGCTCTAAAGTTAAGTTTAATTTTAGGGTGCAAGAATGGTTTGAGATCAAAGAAAGCTGAGAATAAGTATTGTGATCAACAGGAGAAAAGTGCAGATGTGGAGTAGGTCAGAGAAAAGCACATAGTTTCTAACCTACCTGCATGGCAACCACTGACCTTGCAGTCAAAAGACCTGTCTATCTTGGTTCTGCTTCACATGCACAGGATAACCATACACAAAGTCTTTAATCTTGTCCAGCCTCACAGGAAGACAAACGCCCTATAGTAGTATTATATGAAAGGTGGCATAAAAATGCAAATGTTCAAATTAAAGGTAACTAAGTCTGGGTCGGAGAAAAAAATAGGCTGTGACACTATCGTAAAAAAAAAAAAAATACAAATTGAGACAGAAGCTTTGTCTGTGGAGACCTCTGGAAATGAGTGATCCAAGCTCTGTCTAAAGCTCATTACACAAAGGGATTCAGGGTAGATTGTATGATGAGAGATATTTTTTAAAAAGTTAAATATTTTGCAAAATCTAGTTCAATTATAATTAGCCCAGTGCAATGGTTCACACCCGTGGTCTCAGAATGCAGGAGGCTGAGTCTGAGAGCTATAAGGACTACACTATAAGTCCCATACTTCAGCTCAACAATGAGGTCTTCACTTAAAAAATACTGATGGAGAGCAAATGGGGAAGAATGGAACATTGCCATAACTGTATACACACATGGAAGTGAATGAATGAATAAATAAGTAAATAAATAAATAAGCAAGCAAACCTTATTTTTAGAAGCTGAAAACATTAAAGAAAGAGACTATCTGCTAGAGACTCCATAAATAAATGCAGCTGATTTTTATCACTCTTAGACCCAGGTCAGACTTCTCAATTATTAACTGCAAGATTTTAAATATATATTGTTAGACCCACATCTAGGGAAATTTGTCAAAGCAACAGAAGAATCAATGCCTGATGAATCAGGCATAATCATTTGGAGTTGACACAACCCTATAACAGAAACCTAGCCAATCCTGGTGAGAAAACAGGAATGGACCTTCAGAAGAACAGCACAGGTCTGACTCCTGAACTAGCTCATTAGAACAAAAGAACAGATCACATTATTTATTACAGAGAATCTTAATCATGCAAGAAGGAAGTAATTATAAGAAATCCTAGTTTGTTTTAGGATTCTTTTTGAGACCCACTTAAGTCACTGACCATCAGTCATTGAAATGTGAGAAACTAAATTCCAAGCCCCATGTGAGGAGAGGAAATGGACCAATTTTAGACTTTCAAGCTAACCACTGAAAGAATAAAAGTGCTTCATATCCTTCTTCATCAGGAGCATGAAATCTAATTTCAGGAATCATCCAGTTTTCCCAACACCTCTTGAGAATCACCACAGGTGGATAGCTGATTTTCCAGTATTAGTCTCAGGTACTGAAAGAAATGGAGGATTATTCATGGTCTCATCTATGCAAATGGACCACTTAATCCCATGGTATTTCTACATACTGTTTGCATATCACATACATTGTCCCCTTTAAAATGCACTTTTTAGTGTCAACAAGCATCAGTGAGCAAGAGACTGGATCCAGAGCAGACAGTTTTCTTTCTTTTTTTGTTTTCTTTTTTTTAACTGAATATTTTATTTATTTATATTTCTAATGTTATCCTCTTTTCCAGTTTCCCCTCTGCAAACACCTATCCCATGTCTGCTTCTATGAGGGTGATCCCCCACCCACCAACCCACTCCTGCCTTACTACCATAGCATTCCTCTACACTGGGGCATCAAGCCTTCACAGGACCAAGGGCCTCACCTCACATTGATGCCAGATAAGACCCCTTCAACTCCTTCAGTCCTTCCCTTAACTCATCCACTGGGGACCCTGTGATCAGTTCGATAGTTGACTGCGAGCATTTGAGTATCCACATCTGTATTGGTCAAGATCTGGCAGAGCCTATCAGGAGACAGCTGTATGAGCTGTCAGCATGTACTTCTTGGTATCAACAATAGTGTCTGGATTTGTTGTCTGCATATGGGATGGGTCCCCAGGTGGGGCAGTCTGGATGGCCATTCCTTCAGTCTCTGCTCCACTCTTTCTCCCTGTATTTCCTTTAGACCGGAGCAATTCTGGGCTAAAATTTTGGAGATTAATGAGTGGCCCCATCCCTCAAGCAGTGGGGGAGGGGCATGCCTAAGCTCTGGATATGGTCTCAACAGGTTTTCCCTCCCCTTTGTGGGGTATTTCAGCTAAAGTCCTCCTTGTGGGGTACTGGGAGGCTCTTGCTTTCCTGGCATCTGGGACTTTCTGGTTGCTACCTCAAGGTCGCCATCCCTCACTGCTACATACCTCCGTTCAATATCCTGACCCTCTGTACATCTCCTCCATCTCCTCCCATACCTGATTCTGCCCTTTCCCATACCCCATCTTCTCTTCTTTCCAATTACCTCTCACCCTCTACTTCCCTTGATTGTTTTGTTCTCCCTTCTAAGTAGGACTGAAGCATCCACACTTTGGTTTTCCTTCCTCTTGAGCTTCATGTGGTCCAAGAGTTGTATTGTGGGTATTCTATGCTCTTTGCCTAATATTCACTAATCAGTAAGTGCATACCATGTGTGTTATTTTGTGACTGAGTTATCTCATTCAAGATGATATTTTCTAGGTCCTTCCATTTGCCTGCGAATTTCATGTAGTCATGTTTTTATAGCTGAGCAGCGTTCCACTGTGTAAATGTAACACATTTTCTGTATCCATTCCTCTGTTGAGGGCATCTGGGTTGTTTCCAGTTTCTGGATATTATAAATATGGCTGCTATGAACATAGTGGAGCATATGTCCTTATTACAAGTTGGAGCATCTTCTGGGTATATGCCCAGGAGTTGTATAGCTCCTTCCTCAAGTAGTACTATGTCCAATTTTATGAGGAACCAACAGACTGATTTCGAAAGTGGTTGTACTTGCTTGCAAACCCACCAACAATGGAGGAGTGTTCCCCTTTCTCCACATCCTGGAAAGCATCTACTGCCACCTGAGTTTTTGAACTTATCCATTCTAACTTGTGTCAGGTCAAATCTCAGGGTCATTTTGATTTGCATTTCCCTGATGACTAAGGATGTCGAACATTTCTTTAGGTGCTCCTTGACCATTCAAGCTTCCTCAGTTGAGAATTCTCTGTTCCTAATTTTTTAATAGGGTTATTTAATTCTCTGGAGTCTAACTTCTTGAATTCTTTGTATATATTGGATATTAGCCGTCTATCAGACATAGAATTGATAAAGATCTTTCCCCAATCTGTTGGTGGCTGTTTTGTTCTATTGACAGTGTCCTTTGTGAAATTTTAGGAGGTCCTATTTGTCAATTGTTGATCTTAGAGCATAAGCAATTAATATTCTGTTCAGGAAATTTTCCCCTGTGTCCATGTGTTTGAGGCTTTTTCCCACTTTCTGTTCTATTAAATTCAGTGTATCTGGTTTTATGTGGAGGCCCATGATCCACTTGGACTTGAGCTTTGTACAGGGAGATAAAAATGGATACATTTGCATTCTTCCACTTGGTGACTGCCAATTGCACAATCACCATTTGGTAAAAATGTTGTCTTTATTCCACTGGATGGTTTTAGCTTCTTTGTCAAATATCAAGTGACCATAAGTGTGTGGGTTCATTTCTGGGTCTTCAACTCTATTCCATGTCTTTGTAGTAATACCATGCAATTTTTATCACTATTGCTCTGTAATACAGCATGAGGTCAGGGATGATGATTCTCTCAGATGTTCTTTTATTATTGAGAATAGTTTTTGCTGTCCTGGGCTTTTTGTTATTCCAAATGAATGTGAGAATTGCTCTTTCAAACTCTATGAAGAGTTGAGTTGGAGCATTGACAAGGATTGCATTGAATCTGTAGGTTGCTTTCGGCAAGATGGCAATTTTTACTAGATTAGTCCTGCCAATCCATGAGCATGGGAGATCTTTCTGTCTTCTAAGATCTTTGATTTCTTTCTTCAGAGACTTGAAGTTCTTGTAGTACAGATCTTTCACTTGTTTGTTTAGAGTCACATCATGTTATTTTATATTGTTTATGACTATTGTGAAGGGTGTCATTTCCTTAATTTCTTTCTCAGCCCATTTATACTTTGAGTAGAAGAAAGATACTGGATTTTTAGTTAATTTTATATCCAGCCACTTTGCTGAAGTTGTTTATCAGCTGTAGGAGTTTTCTGGTAGAATTTTTGGAGTTACTGAAATATACTATCATATCACCTGCTAATAGTGATATTTTGACTTCTTTGTTTCCAATTTGTATCCCTTTGACCTCTGTTTGCTGTCTAATTGCTCTAGCTAGAACTTCAGGTACTATATAGACTACAGGTAGAGAGAGTGGGAAGCCTTGTCTAGTCTCTGATTTTAGTGGGATTGATTCAAGTTTCTCTCCATTTAGTTTGATTTAGCTACTTGTTTGCTATATATTGCTTTTACTATGTTTGGGCCTTGAATTCCTGATCTCTCCAAGTCTTTTAAAGTAAAGGGATGCTGAATTTTGTTAAATGCTTTTTCATCATCTAATGAAATGATCATGTGTTTTTTTTAATTTGTTTATGTAGTGCTTTATGTTGATAGATTTCCATATATTGAACCATCCCTGCATCCCTAGGATGAAGCCTACTTGATTGTGGCAAATGATCGTTTTGATGTGTTCTTGGATTTGGTTTGTGAGAATTTTATTGAGCATTTTTGCATCAATATTCATAAAGGAAATTGGTCTGAAATTCTCTTTCTTTGTTGGGTCTTTGTGTGGATTTGGTATCAGTTAACTGTGGCTTCAAAGAACAAATTGGATAGTGTTCCTTCTGTTTCTATTGTGTAGAATAATTTGAAGAATATTGGTATTAGGTCTTCTTTGAAGGTCTGATAGAATTCTGAACTAAACCCGACTGGTCCTGGGATTTTTTTAGTTGAGAGACTTTTAATGACTGCTTCTATTTCTTTAGGGGTTATAGGACTGTTTAGATGGTTTGTCTGATCCTAATTTAACTTTGTTACCTGTTTTCTGTCTAGAAAAATGTCCATTTCATTCAGATTTTCCAATATTGTTGAATATAGGCTTTTGTAGTAGAATATGATGATTTTTTTTAATTTCCTCAGTTTCTGTTGTTACATCTCCCTTTTCAGTTCTGATTTTGTTAATTTGGATACTGTCTCTGTGACCTCTGGTTACTATGGCTAAGGGTTTATCTATCTTGTTGATTTTCTCAAATAACCAGCTCTGGCATTGTTAACACTTTGAATAGTTCTTTTTGTTTCTACTTCGTTGATTTCAGCCCTGAGTTTGATTATTTCCTGCCATCTACTCCTCTTGGGTATATGTGATTCTTTTTGTTCTAGAGCTTTCAGGTATGCTGTCAAGTTGATAGTGTATGCTTTCTCCAGTTCCTTTTGGAGGCACTTAGTGCTATTTCCCTCATAGCACTGCTTTCATTGTGTCCCATAAGTGTGGGTATGTTGGTGTATGTTGTGGCTTCATTTTAATTAAATTCTAAAAAGTCTTTAATTTCTTTCTTTATTTCTTCCTTGACCAAGTTATCATTGGGTAGAGCTTTGGTCATCTTCCATGTGTATGTGGGCTTTCTGTTGTTTTGGTTGTTATTGAAGATCAGCCTTGGTCTGTGGCGATCTGATAGGAGGCATGGGATTAATTCAATCTTCTTGTATCTATTGAAGCATGTTTTGTTGCCAATTATATGGTCTATTTTGGACAAGGTACCATGAGGTCCTGAGAAGAAGGTATATTCTTTTGTTTAAGGATGAAATATTATATAAATATCTCTTAAATCCACTCGGTTCATAACTTCTGTTAGTTTCAATGTGCCTACGTTTATTTTCTGTTTCCATGATCTGTCCAAGGCTGATAGTGGGATGTTGAAGTCTCCCACTATTATTATGTGAGATGCAATGTGTGCTTTGAGCTTTAGTAAAGTTTTTTTTATGTGGGTGCACTTGCATTTGGAGCATAGATGTTCAGAATTGAGAGTTCATCTTGATAGATTTTTCTTTTGACGAGTATGAAGTGTCTTTCCTCATCTTTTTTGATAACTTTAGGTTGGAAGATGATTTTATTCAATATTAGAATTGCTACTGCAGCTTGTTTCTTGGGACTATTTGCTTGGAAAATTGTTTTCCACCCTTTTACTCTGAGATAGTGTCTGTCTTTGTCGTTGATGTGCATTTCGTGCATGCAGATAAAAGCTGGGTCCTGTTTAGATATCCAGTCTGTTAGTCTATGTCTTTTTATTGCGGAATTGAATCCAATGATGTCAAGAGATATTAAGGAAAAGTGATAGTTGCTTCTTGTTATTTTTGTTGTTAGAGGTGGAATTATATTTGTGTGGCTATCTTCTTTGGGGTTTGTTGAAAGATTACTTTCTTGCTTTTTCTAGGTTGTTGTTTCCCTCCTTGTGTTGGAGTTTCCCATCTATTGTCCTTAGCTGGGCTGGATTTGTGGAAAGATATTGCGTAAATTTGGTTTTGTCATAGAATATCTTGGTTTCTCCATCTTTAGTAATTGAGAGTTTTTCTGGGTATAATAGCCTGGGTTGGCATTTGTTTTCTCTTAGGGTCTGTATTAACATCTGCCTAGGAACTTCTAGCTTCTATAGTCTCTGGTGAGAAGTTTGGTATAATTCTGATAGATCTGCCTTCATATGTTGCTTGACTTTTTTCCCTTTCTGTTTTTAATATTCTTTGTTTTGTACATTTGGTGTTTTGACTATTATATGGCAGGAGGAATTTCTTTTCTGGTCTAGCCTATTTGCAGTTCTGTAGGCTTCTTTTATGTTCACGGGCATCTCTTTTTTTTTTTTTTAGGTTAGAGAAGTTTTCCTCAATAATTTTGTTGAAGATATTTACTGGCCCTTTAAGTTGGGAATCTTTGCTCTCTTCTAGACCTACTATCCTTAGGTTTGGTCTTATTGTGTTCTGGATTTCCTGGATGTTTTGGATTAGGAGCTTTTTGCATTTTGAATTTCCCTTAATGATGAGTCAATGTTTTTTATGGTACCTTCTGCACCTGAGATTCTCTCTTCTATCTCTTGTATTCTGTTGGTGATGCTTGCATCTATGACTCCTGATCTCTTTCTGAGGTTTCCTATGTCCAGGGTTGTCTCCCTTTGTGATTTCTTTATTGATCCTACTTCCATTTTTAGATCCTGGATTTTTTTTTCAATTCGTTCACCTGTTTGGTTGTGTTTTCCTGTAATTCTTTAAGGGACTTTTATGTTTCCTCTTTAAGGGCTTTTACCTGTTTACCTGTGTTCTCCATTATTTCTTTTAGGGATTATTTATGTCCTTCTTAAAGTCCTCTATCATCATCATGAGATGTGATTTTAAATCAGAGTCTTGCTTTTCTGGTGTGTTGGCATATCCAGGGCTTACTGGAACACTGGGTTCTGGTGGTGCCAGGTAACCTTAGTTTCTGTTTCTTATGTTCTTGCTCTTGCCTCTTGTCATCTGGTTATCTCTGGTGTTAGCTGCTCTTGCTGTCTCTGACTGTGGCTTGTCCCTCCTGTAAGCCTGTATGTCAGCACTCTTGGGAGGCCAGCTCTCTCTCGGTGGAATTTGGGCATGAAGAGCTGTGGCACAGAGTCAGCTCCAGGCAAAGATGGAAACCGGAAGGATCTTGTCCCAGGCTGCTCCTTGGTTCCTGTGTCCTGAAGGCTCTGGGAAGGTCCCTCTTAGACCAGATATTTGAGAAGATGTGGTCTTACCTGTGCTCTCAGGTTTGTCAGCACTTCTGGGTGACCAGCTCTCTAGACAGTATTTGAGTATGGAGAGCTGTGACACAGGGTCAGCTCTGGGGTGCAGACGGAAACCAGAAGCCAGTTTTCTTTCTTGTAACCTAGATATTTTACATGTGTCTGCGTGTGTGTGTGTGTGTGTGTGTGTGTGTTTGAGTGTGTTTGTGTTGTTTGTGTGTGAGCATGTGTTTTAAAACTACGACTAATACATGGTCTTAAGCTTATAAACACAAGCACAAAAAATGAATTTATAAAAATACATTTAACAACAAATCTTAGTTCTTTTCTTTAGTTTATTCTTATTTTGAAGAGAACATCACATTTCAAAACAACACAGAATAAATCACCATCCTATTTTAGCTGATGTACTAGCCATAATATCTCCATTCCATACATTGCCTTTGCTTCATGCACAGCAAATCAAGTCTGTATTAATTGGCCAAGGCATACATAACCTCCCTGACTTGGGTGGCATCACTTACCATTTTTAAATCTAAGATGGTAAAGGACAATGTTTATTGAGTAGAGACTGTACTTTGTAAGACCCACTACAGGGATGTATTGGTTGTACAAAACAAGGAGTTCTATTGTGGTGTTTTCTAGAGATACACATGATGTCCTCTGTTCATATAGAAACCAGACTTTGAATTTTATCCTTTTATCATTTCTCATGTTTGCACTATGTACTAATATTCTCTTGCTTGCATTCCTGATATCTACCCTGAGATGTACTGCTCACACCTTAGATGTAAAGGGTAAATATTTGTTCTGTTCACTTAATGGGGGGGAATAATAAATAAAATAATTTTGTATGCAAGTATTATTTTAGGTACAATCCAGGTATTGTGGAAATGCTTAGACTCCTTCTAACAATAAAAATTCATATTTTTGTAGTATCAGTGATAGAATTCTGGTGCCCTTCTCACTCCAAAGGGCACAAGTTTCTGTTCACAAGTCTCCATATGAATTTTCAGATTTTGAGGTTTGGTTCTGAATCTTTTTTTTTAATGATTTATTTATGTGCATTGGTGTTTTGTCCACATGTATATCTTGTGTGAGGGTGTCAGATCTTGGAGTTACAGACAGTTGTGAGTTGCCATGTGGATGCTGGGAATTGAACCCAGGTCCTCTACAAGAGCAGTCAGTGTTCTTAACCACTGAGCCATCTCTCCAGCCCCTTTCTTCTGGATCTTACAAGTATGAGAAACCATATCCTATAGTATATAACTATCAGAGAAAGATATTCAAATTGGTCTTCTTGTCTTCGTAGACAACAAATATTACTAGTTAACAACCCAATTGTCCCTGGAATATAGGAAGCTGTATAGTACAAATCTCTCAAATTCTGTGAGTGAATTAATTTCATGGCACCAATACAACCATGAGTGTTCAGTAAACCATTTCCCTATTTTCTGAAATCATGACATCACATTGGCAAGAAGCAAGTTCCAGTATGGAGTATGGGCATAAAAGATGCTGAATAACTGCATCACTATCCATCTTAGAAATGGATGCATAGCCTCAATTAAAGGAGGATATCCTTACTAGTGACTAGCTTTCATCCTCTCTGGGCAATGCTTGTACACTTCCTGGACATCAACAACAATGAGTGTATGAATAGTTGCCTTGTACTGACACTCATAAGATATGCTAAACCTGACAGCTTTTATGTACCCAATTCCTTGTAGCAGCTACCTTGTGGGGCTGTAGTTCTGAGTGTGGAACATCTGGAGCTGCACTTTAATTGGTGTTTGTAATAGTTCCACAGCTGTTTGAAACAGTTCTAGCTATGTTAGTCACGGCTGCAATGATGCTTATTGCATAGTCACTCCAGAAAGGCCAATTCATGAGGATCGGTGATTATTGATTCAGGAAGTCACATAGTTCATTTCCTGGCTTAGTGTCATTTGCGAATCAAAACAATAAAAAAGGAATGATGTAGCTTAAAAAACAAACAAAGAAACAAACATTCATCAGTCATGGGCATTGACTTCAGAAACATTGACCAGTTGTTACCTGCTATGTATAATCAACCAGGTGAAAAATACTGTGTGAAGCCAGCTAGTCAGGAAGTATAGAAGAAAGGACTGTGTAGCTTTGTAAATTTATGTCTATGGAGCCATCCCTCCCCTTCAAAATAACTCTAGTTGATAATATGGAAGAAAAATAATAAGATCTATAGGGAAAAATGGGATCCCCATGCTCTAGATCTGATGGGGGAATGTTTCCATCTCCTCTACTCAGAAAGTATTGAAGAAGTTTTAAACACATGCAAGATACGTTGCCATGACAGCTATCCCATGCCAATTTGGAGACTCTGGAAAAGCCATCTTCCCATCATACGTTTCTCATCAATAAAACAGAAAACATCAGACAAGGCTGACTTGTTTTTAAGACTCTTGTATTTCTTACATTTTTATGAAGATCTGAAAGATGGTTACTTAATCTGGAAAAATACACATTTCTAGATAACAAGGTTCCACAATAGGAGGGTAGGGGAGAAAATATACAGAACAGCCCTAGAGAACTCCTGCTTTGGGTTGGAGCAGGTGTGGGAGGTCACGGAGGAGGAAACTACCTCCAGACAAACTATTAAGGAATGAGTGGAGGGAAACAAAGAACAGATGATGGGCAAACATTAGAGTCACAGAGGAAAGAAATACCAGCAACTGCCATCAAAAGACAACATGCAGGGGAAAGAGTAATATGAGAAATGTTATCTGACAAGGCAGCCCAGTTAGAGAAAAGAGATCAAAAGGCAGGCAATGTAGTCAGAGACAGCCCCTGCTCCTGCTTTAGGAATCCCACATGGAGACTGAACTGCATAACTGTTACACATGTGCAAAGGGCCTAGGTCCATGTCATGCATGCTCTCTGATTGGCAGTTCAGTCTCTGAGCCCCTATGGGTACAAGTTAGTTGATTCTGTAATTTTTTTTTGTGATGTCCTTGTCCCATCTGTCTCCTTTAATATGTCCGCCTCTTCCACAGGATTCCTCAAGCTCCACTAAATGTTTGGCTGTGGGTCTCTCCGTCAGTTTTCATTAGTTGCTGGGTGAAGTTCTCTCACAACAGTTCCCCTAACTGGGCAGCTCTGTCTAGCCTCAATAGAAGAAGATGCACCTAGTCTTACTACAATTTGATATGCCAGAGCTGGCTGACATCTATGGGAGTCCTCCCCTTTCTGAGGTGAGGAAGAAAAAGGGTGGATAGGGATGGAGGAGAGTTTTGAGGGAGGGACTGGGAGGAGAGCAGGAAGGGAAAGCTGTAAGAAGTAAATAAATAACTTAATAAAAAATAAAAAAATCATCTGAGATAGAAAACATAATTAAAGCATATGTTTACATCAACAGAAATAAAACAGTGAAAACAATATAACCACTGTATTTGATGCATATTCATACATCCATGCATATGTGCATGGGTACACACAAACCCATTCACATACATACACACACATAAACTCACATATACTCACACATGCACACTCACACAAGCACAGATATATCATATACACATTCACATACACTCACACACATTCATAAACACCCATCATACACATATACCAGTCACATACACATAAACCTACACACACACACACACACACACATACACAAACAAACAATTCTGAATGACATAAACACAGCAGCAAAATAAGAAAGAAAACCTTAGAGTGGGGTTGAGTACAGAAGCCAGATGTCTGCCACTGTGTAAGTTCTGGAGGGTATCAAATTCATAACTCCTAAAACAAAAGCTTGTCATATAAGAATATTATTAAGATGAAACTAAAAATTTCAAAATAAATATCTTGAAAATAATTTAACAGGGCTGGAGAAATGGATCAGCGGCTAAGAGCACTGACTGTTCTTCCAGAGATCCTGAGTTTAATTCCCAGCAACCACATGGTGACTCAAAAGCATCTGTAATGGGATCCGATGCCTTCTTCTAGTGTGTCTGAAGACAGCTATAGTGTACCACATACATTAAATGCATACATACACATACATACATACATACATACATACATACATACTATTATTAACAGTAATTTTCCTGGCTTATAGCTGTGAAATTGGGACCATGTGGCAGGAAGATCTGGCTGGATCTACTCCTTCTACAATAATTTGACTTTTAAATGTTTCAACTTTTTATGTGTGCATATAAAGTTCATGCATGTGCAGTATGCGTGTCCATATGTGTGTGGGCACACATGCACAGTATGTAGTTGCATGGGGAAGCCTAAGATTGATGCTAGGAATCTTCCTTAGTGGCTCTTGTATGCAGTCTGTATGGAATCCACAGCTCACAGATATGGCTAGGCGAAGCTAGCTACCCTGTGTGCTCTGTGCCATCATACCCCTGTCTCAAATTCCTAAAGCTGAAATCACAACTGAGCCATCCTGGACACTCAGCATTTATATGCCTTCCAGGGATGTAAACTCCCTCAGAACCTCTTGCCTGTATAACAAACACTTTAACCAATGAGTCACCTCCACAATCCTGATTTCATCTTTTTTTTAAATTATTTTTAAATTTTTAATTGGTTATTTTATTTATTTACATTTCAAATGTTATCCTCCTTCCCAGTTTCCCCTCTGCAAAACACCTATCCCATCATCCCTCCACCTGCTTCTATGAGGGAGCCCACCACCCATCCACCCCTGCCTCAGCGCCCTGGCATTTCCCTACACTGGGACACTGAGCTTTCATAGGACCAAGGGTTTCCCCTCCCATTGATATGAATATGGTCTCTACAGGTTCTTTCTCCCCTTTGTTAGGTATTTCAGCTAAGGTCATCCCTGTTGGGTGCTGGAAGCCTCTTGCTTTACTGGCATCTGGGCCTTTCTAGTGGCTACCCCCAGTTCCCCATTCCCCATTGGTTCATACCTCTGTTCAATTTCCTGACCCTCTGTACTTCTCCCCATATCCTCCCACACCTGATCCTACTCCTCTTTTTCTCTCCCCATCCTCTCTCCCTTCCAGTTCCCTCCCTCTCTCAACCTCCTGTGATTAGTTTCTTCCTTCTTCTAAGCAGAACTGAAGCATCCACACTTTGGTCTTTCTTTTTCTTGAGTTTCTTATGGTCTTTGAGTTGTATCGTGGGTATTCCGAGCTTTTTTCAGAATATCCACTTATCAGTGAGTACACATCATGTGTGTTCTTTTGTGACTAGGTTACCTCACTCAGAATGCTATTTTCTAGTTCCATTCATTTGTGAGTTTCATGAAGTCATTGTTTTTAACAGCGAGCAGTACTCCATTGTGTAAATTACCACATTTTTGTATCCATTCTTCTGATGAGGAACATCTGGATTGTTTCCAGATTCTGACTATTATAAATAAGGCTGCTATGAACATAGTGGAGCATGTGTCCTTGTTACATGTTAGAGCATCTTTTGAATATATGCCAAGGAGTGGTATAGCTGGGTCCTCAGGTAATACTATGTCCAATTTTCTGATTTCCAGAGAGGTTGTACCAACTTGCAATCTCACCAGAAAGGGAGGGGTGTTCCTCTTTCTCCACATCCTCCCCAGCATCTGCTGTCACCTGAGTTTTTGATCTGACTGTGTGAGGTAAAATCTCAAGGTTGTTTTGATTTGCATTTCCCTGATGACTAAGGATGCTGAACACTTCACATCTTGACAATACATACAACTTATTCTAAAAAAAAAAAAAAAGTAAAATCTAACACTAAGTAAAGCTTTCCTCCAGGATTCAGTGATGAATCCAGATTTGAGACAGGAAGGACTAAGGATGCGGTTGGCAATTCTGGGAGTGAATTTACATTTGTGGGAGTGAATCTACAGAGGTGTACAGTTTCTCCTGTTCTTACTCTCCATGATAAAATTGCATCCCCTTCTCTTTGCTCTCATTTGTTTTACATGGTTGGACTTTGTTGTTCTGCCACCAATTTTATGACCATCTAAATTCTTTCTATATCAAAAAAAATCACCTGAAATATCTTTTCTTAACTTATAAAATATTTAACTCTTTTTACTTAGCACTACTGATACTGGTTTCCCTTGTTTTGGGGGATAGATGAGTTCGGGAGTTGAACTTTATCTTTTCCACACATGTCTGTCCCACACAGGCATGCACACTGCTGTGCACATGTATTCATTCAGGGACACACAAGGAGGAAAGGGGCTTTCACTTGGTTTCCCTCTCAAGGTCTGAGATAATAAGCCACCATCCTTGGTCTTTATTTTATTTTATTTATTTTGAGTTACATGGACTGAACTCCCGTAACTGCGTGTGCTCAGGCGGTGTACGAGCTGCACTGTGTCTCAGCCCCTCTTTGTACCGTGTCTTCTTCATGCATGCCTCGATGCAGCACATCTATTGAGCTGAAGGAGCTTCCTGTTTCTTGGAGGAGACAAAAAGAGAAGAGTGTATGTGTTAAGTGTCTGTTCCATTTCTTAAGGCTGCGTATTCAGCCTTAAGAAAAAGATGACAGAAGCCAGACAGAGTCTCTCATTTCTGTTTTGGAATATCAGCATTTGTGGAGTGAGGATGCACCAGGTTAAAATGAGTGCTGAGTAAATAACTCAGTCTTAACAGTATGATTTATTACTCTCATTGCCATACGTAAGACATAATTGATAGGTGTCATTTCTCTCTTCTGGTCTTCTCATCGCACATCCCTCCACTAAACAACACAGTCCTCATCCACAAGCATGAAGCTGCCAAGGTGGCATCAGTTCCAGTATAACAAAATTATCACAATTGTGAATGCTACAAATTCTCAAACAGCTGATACTGTTGGTTTTATTTTGGCTCTGTGTGGCTCTGTCAGTGTCCTGAGCTCTAACTCTGCACTCTAGTCTCCCCATAGACAGAACAGATGAGACTTTGTGACAGAAGACTAGAACATCACTTTTCCTGAAATCCACATCTGTCCTAAAGAAGACACTTGTGCCCTGGAGTTGGTCCTTGGTCCCATAGTTTCTCACTCTACAACCTGGACCATGGTACAGCCTCACTTGTCGTTCACTCAGCACACCCAGGGAGACCATCTGCACATTCCTTTGTCTTTCCATACACAGCACATACAGTTAGATGTTCAATAAAGTTTTGCTGGATTGAAATGGCCACTCTAGCCTTCTTGAACTTCCTCTGAGATAAAAACTACACCAATGTCTCATTACCTGTACATTTCCCATTTTCATCAAAAATCTACTCCTACCAATTCTGGAAGACTGAAGCTTCTCAAAGCCATGTAATTTTAACCAGAGCTATAAGAAAAATGAATTGGAACATGATGTGAGCCGTGCAACATTAATTGTCAGAAGCCCAAGTGGATATTTGCTTTCCTCTAGTGGCTGAGACAGAAAACGATAGTAGGCATGCAAGGTTTTCCAGTGACCTAAAACTGATGGGGCAGAACTCTTGTTCCATAAAAACAATCCATTGGGATCTGCTTGAGAATTGGTACATGGGAAAATAAGGCATGGAATAAACCCAAGATTCTTTTGAGAGAGTACTGAAGATGGAAAAGAAAGTTGTGATGGCTATTCTTGCTTGTTAATTTCACTACATCTGTAATTAATTAAAACCCTAAAATGGGTGTGTACACCTATGATGGATTTTGGATGGTTTAAATCACTTGTAGTGGGAAGATGGACAGCTAATCTGGATCATTGCAGTGGGAAGACACATATTTAATACAGATCTTTGGGACATGAAAACTCACTTGTAATCTGGGCCATGCCTTATGCTGAAAGCCTATATAAAGAAGAAGAAAGCTTTTCTTTCTTTGTCTGTTTTCTCTTGCCCCCACTAGCCAGAACATTCCTTCTCTGGCATTAGCATCTACTTCTTTAGGACTCTGATGTATACTGAGCAGCTAAGACATCCAGGCTCACGGACTGGTTAACCACTGAATTCTTGAATCATCTATTCATAGGCAACCATTGTTGGATTATTTGAACCACAGCCTGTAAGTCATTCTAATAAATCTAATAAATACTGTTCGCATGTGCATGTGTGTACGTGTGCCTGTGTGTGGAAAGAGAGAGAGAGAGAGAGAGAGAGAGAGAGAGAGAGAGAGAGAGAGAGAAGGGGAAAGAGAGAAAGAGACAGGGACAGAGGCAGAGAGACAGAAAGAAACAGAGAGGGTGAAAGATTCTATAAATTCTATTACTCTAGAGAACCCTAACACCTAAATGTTTTTCTATAATTAGACAGATAAAGAAAAATAGCAATCTCTCAAAGTCCTTATAATGTAATAATAGCCAATATGTGTGAACCAGAAATAAAGAAATATCATAGAAACATAATCTTTTCTGTTAAATATTCCTTAATCCATCCATCCATTTATTCAACAAATGTGTGATACATGTTAACTATAGAGTATGTAGTAGTTGTTGAATTTTCCAATATATAGTCAATAAGGTAAAAAAAATGTATGAAGAATCCTTTCAAAAAAACATTCCATATTCAATTGAGTACCCAGTGTAAAATTAAATAACTGAAACTGAGACAAGTTCAAACACTATTTTTAGGAACAGCTGATTCTTCTTTGCAGCTTCATTAACGTATAAGTAGAATACCAAACAGAATATATTTAAGGAGTACAATGTGAGAAGTTTTGACACATGTCTTCCTCTGTGAAACCCACACTGCAATCAAGATAATGAGCACATTCCTCAGCTCCAAAATTTCCTTGTACCCTTTCCTTCCTTCTGAGTCTCCCAGGTTTCCCACTCAGGCAGTAATTGGTTTGCATTCTACCACAATAAACTACTGTGTACTTTTTAAGGATTTAACAAAAATGAACCAAAGTCTAACTATACTACTTCATTTATCTTTTTCCCATTCATAAAAATTATTTTAAGCAGAATCAATGTTCTAGTGTTTATCAATCATCCATTCTATTTTTAATACTGAGTAGGATTTTATAGTACAGAAACATGTCAGTTTGTTTCTACTTTGAAAATTTAATGAACATTTGTGTTCCTTCCAGGTTAGAAATATTAAAAATGTTCTATAAACATTCATGTACAACACTTTTAATGTACATGTGATTTCATTTCCCTTGACATTTACCTAGGAATATAAGGCTAGTTATGATGCTGAATGAATATTTAATTTTAAAATAAATTCCAGATGGATTTTGAAAGTTGTGTACCATTTCATAATCCCATTATCAGTGTCTCAGAGCTTTAGCTGTTCCAGTTTTAGCCAGTTCATATATAGTCACTATTGCCAAATATGGCCAGTCTGATCAATATATACAGGTATGGCATTTGGGTTTAAATTGCATTTCCCTTCTGGCTAAGAGAATTTCTCTGTTGAATTTATTTGCAATCTCTATATGGCACATGTGCACAATAGGTGTCTGCTCAAATAATTTGTATTTAATTGAATTATTGGTTAATGATTGAGTTTTACATATTCTATATAAATTAGAAATATAAGTTCTTTGCTTATAAACTTTTCTAAAGACATGTGTTGCCCACACTGACTTGAAACAAAAAGTTTTAACCTTTGCTAAAGTTAGGTATTCTTATAGTTGAAATATAAATAAATCTTTGACAAATCCAAGGTTTCCTTCCATGTTTTCATCTATAAATGTTATAGTTTAAACTCATATATTTATGCTAATGGTCCAAAAATTTACTTTCAGTGCTAAGGATATATCCACTCAGGATGGACATGAACTCACAACGTGACCTATTCAGGATTAGAGTTAGCAATATTCCTGCTTCAGCCTCTCAAGTACTAGAAGTATAAGTATCAGATGCCATCCCCAACACACATAGATCAATTTAAAGGGGAACAGAAGACAAAATTGCTGAGTTGTCTAAATTATACATTATTTACTTAACACTTTAATTTTTCTCCATAATGCTTTACAACTTAAATGTGTAGGTCATAAACTTTTAAAATTATGTGTAGCCATAGTATTCAATATTTTCTGCACTATTTAATGTTTCTTGAGTCCTACACATGTTTATAAAAAGGTAAGTAGGTAAGGTGTTTTATAGATAGCAGTATTTTAGAGATTCTGAAATATTTATCATATTTTTTTATTCTAAATGCCTATCACTGTTTTTCTCACCTTATTGGCCTGCAGAGATCTTCTACTACCCTGTTGGACATAAGTGCTGGGATTGGGCATCCTTGAGTTACTTCTAAGATAAGGAGAAATAACTTAGTCTTCTACACCAAGGATGATGTCATCTCTATTTAATTTTTACTACAGTGAGGAAATTCCTATCTACCTACATTTCTTATTTTATTCATAACCAGTGTTAAATACTATAAAATATTTACTATGTTTTAAATTGATATGGATTTCTGTTGATTTTTAACATTCTACCTGGTAACAGTGATAGAAAACACTTGCTCACAAACTATTGACCTTTAATTGTATAGTTGGGTTCTTAAAAAGTTGCTATAAATACTCACTTTTCTCCAATTTTCTTTGGAATTGGGATTAAATCTTTCTTAAATGTTTGGGAGAACTCTCTACTGAGATCCCAGTATTTTAAAATTTTTTGTTGTGTACTAATTTAAAATTTGTATGTTCAAACAACTAGTTCTTTTTTAATTAGTCTCTGATTTGAGTTTTTCAAGGAACTTTCCGATTTCATACAAGTTCCCAAGTTTATTAAGGAAAAGCTGTCATATTGCCCTAGGCTTTTAAAATATCTCCAGAGCCTATAGTGAAATACTATCACTCATTCCAGATATTTTATTGCTTATATCTTCTTACTTTATTTCTTACACTTATGCATCTTATTATAAACACCAAGACGTCTCTATCAGTTTCTGTTGAGGCTTGGTCTTTTGCTGTATATTATAATGCTAATACTGGCTCACATGATCTAGTTGCCTCATGGAGGAGAGAATATGACCTTGTGATGTTATTAACCTTGCTCTTTAAGTTAAAACTATGGATTGACTAAAGAAGCCAACAATAGTCTATAGCTGGGCAGAAGAGAAGTAGGTGGGGTTTTGGTTTCTGGGCTTGAAGACTGAGGAGGAACACTTGAGGAGAAGAGATAGAAGGTGGAGAGACAATAAGATACCATGGGGTAGGTGAATCATGAACACATGGCCATGCAGGCTGACCAATTAGAGTTGAGAGGTCCAGATGGAACATGGCAGGTTATGACTTGGGATTACTGATGGGGTAATATATTCTAATAGCTTAGAAGACAGAGCTCTACTCAGTTCTAGTGCTGATTAAAATTAATTATAAATATAAAATTTTTGTGTCTTCTATCTGAGAACTAAATATCAAAGGCAGGGTAGAAACCCTGACAGAGATTAATTATTTCTACAACAGAGTTTACTACTTTTCATTATGACTATTTCTCCATTTTGATTGCATTCACTTATCTAACTTTCTTTTTACCTTGTCACTCAGTTTTTGACTTCTTAAACTGCAAGCCTGGATCACATTAACACCCTCATTTCCCTTTTTGTTCTACAATAGCAGGATTTAGTGTAACAAACTGTCTTCTATACAGTTCACTGTCATCGTTGTACACATTTTTCTATGTTTGTCCTAATCTTCATTTGCTTCAGCACATTCATGGCTTATTTGTAAGTATGTTACTTAGTCCCTAAACAGTTGACCATTATTCATACATTTGGTTCATTAATCTTGTGTCTATACTACATAGATTCCACAATTGAAATATCTCAAAGTAACAATTATTTTACCCCAGAAACATGTTTATTTTGGAGAAGGTTTCACAGGGTAACAGATATTTGGGTCTCTACAATTTTTTTTTCATGTATGGCATCTGCCATTTCAGATGCATTCTTGCCTTCAATTGATGTAGTTTTCATTTATTAAAGTTTAATTTAGTATTTTTATGTTTAATTTTTTTTCTGTGTATGAGGGTTTTGTCTCCACCTATGTCTGTGCACCATGTGTATGCTTGGTGTCTATGAAGGCCAAAAGAATGAATGTATCTGATCTCCTGGAACTGGAGTTACTGATGGTTATGAGCTTTTACGTGATTGGTGGAAATAGAACATGAGTCCTCTGGAGAGGAGTAAACATTCTTTTTTTCATTGGATATTTTATTTATATTTCAGATGTTATCCCCTTACCCCATTCCCTCCCCCACCCAGGAACCCCCTATCGCATCCCCCCTCCTCCTGCTTCTATGAGGATGTGCCCCACCTACCCCAGACTCCCACCTCCCAACCCTCGAATTCCCCCACACACAGAGTCCAGCATTCATGGGACCAAGAATCTCCTCTCCAATCTATGCCAAAAAGGGCCATCCTCCCTTACATATACAGCTGGAGCCATGGATCCCTCCCTAAGTGCTCCCAGGCTGATTATTTAGACCCTGGGAGCTCTGGTTGGTTGATATTGTTGCTCTCCCCATGGGGCTGCAAACCCTTTCAGCTCCTTCAGTCTTCCCTCTAACTCTTCCATTGGGAACACCTTGATCAGTTCAATGGTTAGTTGTGAGCGTCAGCCTCTGAATATGTCAAGCTCTGGCAGACCTCTAAGTACACAGCTATATCAGGCTCCTGTTAGCATTCACTTCCTGACATCCACATCAGTGTCTACCTTTGATGACTGCATATGGGATGGATACCCAGGTGGAATGGTCTCCAGACGGCCCCTCCTTCAGTATATGTCCCACACTATGTCTCCATATTTTCTCCCTTGAATATTGTGTTACTCCTAAGAAGGACAGAAGCAAACACACTTGGTCTTCCTTTTTCATGAGTTTCATATGGTCTATGAGTTGAATCTCAGGTATTTCAAACTTCTGGGCTAATATCCAATAATCAGTGAGTGAATACCATGAGTGTTCTTTTGTGATTGGGTTATCTCACTCAGGATGATATTTTCTAGTTCCATCCATTACCTAAGAATTTCTCAAATTTGTTGTTTTTAATAGTTGAATAATATTCCATTGTGTAAATGTGCCACATTTTTTTGTATCCATTCCTCTGTTGAAGGACATCTGGGTTCTTTCCAGCATCTGGCTATTATAAATAAAGCTGCTATGAACATAGTGGAGAATATGTCCTTGTTATATGTTAGAGCATCTTCTGGGTATATGCCCAAGAGTGGTATAGCTGGATCCTCAGGTAATGCTATGTCCAATTTTCTGAGGAACCTTCAGATTGATTTCCAAAGTGTTTGCACCATCTTGCAATCCCACCAACTATGGAGGAGTGTTCCTCTTTCTCCACATCCTTGCCAGCATCTACTATCACCTGAATTTTTAATCTTAGCCATTCTGACTGGTGTGAGGTGGAATCTCAGGATTGTTTTCATTTGCATTTCCCTGATGACTAAGGATGCTGAACATTTCTTTAGGTCCTTCTCAACCATTCGAGTTTCCTCAGTTGAGAATTCTTTGTTTAGCTCTGTACCCCCATTTTAATCGGGTTATTTGGTTGTCTGGAATCTAATTTCTTGAATTCTTTGTATATATTAGATATTAGCCCTCTATAGAATGTGGGATTGGTAAAGATCTTTTCCCAATCTGTTGGTTGCTGTTTTGTTCTATTGACAGTGTCCTTTGCCTTACAGAAACTTTGCAATTTTATGAAGTCCCGTTTGTCAATTCTTGATATTAGAGCATATGCCATTGGTGTTCTGTTCAGGAACTTTTCCCCTGTGCCCAAGTATTCGAGGCTCTTCCCCACCTTCTCTTCTATTAGTTTTAGTGTATCTGGTTTTATGAGGAGGTCTTTTATTCACTTGGACTTCAGCTTTGTATAAGGAGATAAGAATGGATCGATTTGAATTCTTCTAAGTGTTGTACTCCAGTTGAACCAGCACCATTTGTTGAAAATGCTATCATTTTTCCACTGGACAGTTTTAGCTCCTTTGTCAAAGATCAAGTGACCATAGGTGTGTGGGTTCATTTCTGAGTCTCAATTCTATTCCATTGATCTTCCTTCCTGTCTCTGTACCAATACCATGCAGTTTTTATCACTATTGCTCTGTAGTACAGCTTGAGGTCAGGGATGGTGATTCCTCCAGAAGTTCTTTTATTGTTGAGAATAGTCTTCGCTATCCTGAGTTTTTTGTTATTCCAAATGAATTGGAACAAATGTTCTTAACCACTGAGCATTATCTCCAACCATTAATTTTGATTACAAAAAAATTATATGTCTCTATTTAATAAACTCAATTTTCCTTCATCTTTTGGAGCACTCAGCTTAAAATTTTAACTACTACGAAGTTTCCTACTGACTCTAGAATTCCCATCATTCTCTTTCTTGCTGCTGACTGAAATATTTTCTTGGTACTTTATTTGCTTTCAAGCTCCTGTCCAAATGAGAGACACTGTACCTTTTACTTCTTTGGATGCTAGAGAACATTTTCCTCCTATACATACCCTTCAATTTGTTCCCATGCATAGTTAAATGACACAGAAGCAATTTGATTATTCAGAAGTTGGCTCTTAAACATTTTTAAGGTGATGATACAGAAAAGAAAATTAAATATCAGAGTAGTTTTACTTCACAATAGAGACAATATCCTTGAAAGTATTCTACCCAATGATTCAGAATTAATAAGATTATTTTCACTCCGGGTGATGGTAAACTGCTGCTTTGAGACCCCATAGGAACTGTTCTTAACCCTGGATATTTTCATCACAAGTAAGCATTCAATAGTTTCTCTCTCTCTCCATCTCTCTCCTTATCTCTCTCTCCCTCTCCCTCTCCCTCTCCCTCTCCCTCTCCCCCTCTCCCTCTCCCTCTCTCTCCCTCCCTCATCCTCCTCCACCCCCCCTTCTACTTAACATATTTGTCTTTGACTTTGCACTTATTATATTCTCTTTCTTCACTAAAGGAACCAGAACATTCTGCCTACTTTCCTTTTCTGTGATATTGCTTGGCAATTTTGAAAAAGTAATCTAGGGCAATATTATAATTTATCTTGCTGGTTTTTTCTCATCAGTTATCACTGTCTGGTGATGCCCAGTGCCTCATGTTGACCACTGTTTCATATCCATTTTATTACTTGGGATTGGGGGATATTATCTTCTCCACTAGTCCATCTTGGCAAAATGTAAGTCATGATATAAAGTGGAAATGTAAGGGTTCTTTGGGAAGTTGATTTTGTTGGATGGTGTTTTGCTGGAGCAAACCTGTGAAGGGGTGTTTTCCTGATGTAGACTCAAAGAAAAGGATGTTTTGCTAAAGAAGATAGATGGATAAGTGTGTCACTGAATTAGACACAGATGAAATGCTAAGACAGGCTCATGAAGGAACATTTTGTTGAAGCAGACAAGTGAAAGGATATTTTGCTGAAGCAAGCACATGAAAGGAAACATAATGAAGGATTCTTCACTAAAAACACACATGTAGTTTCAAGGCACAGGCCAAGAAGATTCTGTACTTTTCCACCACCTGGCCCCTCTTACACCCTCCCTTTGTAAAACATGCTATAAAAAAGCATTTCATGTTCAAAAAAAAAAGAAATAAAAAAAACACACACATGTATTTGTCCACCTTACAATGCATAGCTCCTTCTGTTAGGCCTCCATAGTGAGAAACACCAAAATCTTCTGGTGGTGTGCTGTGGTTTCTTGCTGCTTCCTCAGTCTCCAGCTGATTGTCAGAGGGATGTTAGCTGAGACAGACAAAGGAGGACTTTTGTTAAGTCAAACTCATGTGCTAAGCCAAAAGACATGTAGCAGGACAAGCCTCATGGAGGAGTATAAATAAGACACAACAGACTGTGATGGGAGCTTGACTTGCTTGCATAGCTAAAAGCTTCTTGGTCTTTCCTCTTTGCTTATATATTCGATTTTCTGAGAGAGGCACAGCAGAGAACTGCTCCTGGCATTCCTGTTGGCCCTGGTCTCTCCTGCTGACTCGTGCTGATTTGGCTGAGTCCTGGCCATTTCTGCTAGGTCTTGCCACCACTGCTGCTATCTGTACACTACTGAACTGGACTGCTGGTATATCTGAGAAGTGTTTGAAAGTGGACTGAGCTGCCACTGCTGTTCTGTGAGCTGAACTGTTGATTTCCTGACAATGCAGATGGGATTTGATCCAAAGAACCTTTCTAAACAGATCCACTTCCCCATATCCCTTCTTTTCTACTACCTCTGGTGGGTGGTTGTCTAGAAGAGAGGTTAAAGAGTTTAATTAAGAACTATCATTAAGCTGGGCGGTGGTGGCGCATGCCTTTAGTCCCAGCACTTGGGAGGCTGAGGCAGGCAGATTTCTGAGTTCGAGGCCAGCCTGGTCTACAGAGTGAGTTCCAGGACAGCCAGGGCTACACAGAGAAACCCTGTCTGGAAAAACCAAAAAAAAAAAAAAAAAAAAAAACCAAGAACTATCATTAAAAGTCGGCTTGAAATAAATTAAAGCAACAGTGATGCTTCATTACTTCTTTGATTTACAACTGAAATTTCTTGCTCCAGTTTCTAAGTTGTCTTTAAATTAATTTTATTTTCTGCTTTTGTGGTTTGGGGTTTGTTTGTTTGTTTGTTTGTTATTTTTGTTTTTAATTTTTGTGTCCAAATATCAAAAAAAGAGATACTCTTCAAGAACAAAGGGAAAAGGTCCGTGCACGATTCCATGAAATGTCCTGTTTTAATGAGATCGCCACAGTGCTTTTGTTAGCATTTTCAAACCATACAATGAAGAACCATTTCAATGAATATCAAACTATCTTCAGTGATTAGAAAATATGTAATATGAGGTGTAGAAAAATATGTGATGATATAAAAGCTGATAAGAGGATTTATAAGGAACTAGATCTGGTTCAAATGAAGGAAAGTCCAAACAAATTATTGTTGATGTTTCACCACAAGAGCCAAGGATAGCAGAAAGTGTTGCAATACAATTATCCGTAATGTTTGCTCTTTAACTTTTAAAAATTTCGTATTATTTTGGATGCTCAAACCACAGGATTACTATTTAATTTGACTTCAGGATTAAGTGCTCAAATTGTTTCTTCTAATTCAAGCTAACAAAATTAAAAGAAAACAAAAAGCCTAGGAAATCTCAGTCACTTATCATTCCTTGCAAACTTCTCAAGGTTAATTGTTTAGTGTGACCAGAATGGAACATGATGTAAATCAAAATGTTTTGCAAAGGGCAGAAATTATCTCTCAGTTGTCCTCAGTTTTTTTTAAAAATATGAAAACTAGATTTTTTTCCCTGTACTGACAGCTTTTCTCATAACTAGAAAAATTTTCAGAAAAGCATCTGATAACAGTTGTCTTCTTGTGTCTCTTGTTCACCCTTGTGTCTCTTCAAGTCACCATGCCTTTCATCAAAATCATTTTTCCACTCTTCACTGACATCCAGTTAGCATCTACCTTCAGCAAATGTCTGAAATGAGAGATAAGGGGGAAAAGGCCTCACAATGCTGCAGCATCCTCCTGAATTCACAAAACTGAGATCTGGGCAATTAGTCTTCGACTGAATCTTTAGACCTTAAAGTCTATTTGGCCTGGGTGAAAATTATTGAACATTTATGACAAAACATCCTGTCTGATCATATCAAACTTGAAGCTTCTGAAGTGTAAGGTTCCCGTTTAAAAACTGTCTAATAGCAAGAGGCACTAAAGTTGCAAATGTACTATACAGAGAAAATAGTTTTAAAATAGTCTAAACAAGCATTTCTGTGAGGCAAATATTTACCAAGAGATTGCTATTCTGCTGGATTATTACAATGGAAAAACTAAATCTACATAGATGAAGCATAGGCATTTAGGAAAAGGATAAATACAATTCCCAGGTAATAAATAGCTGATCATTAAATCAAAGTAATATTTTATAGCTAACTATCCTTAAAGAGAATATAAATCTGCACACATCTGGAATCACTACATAAAAAAAATCTCTGGCATTAAATTTTTGCATGTTGAACATGCTGACAAGACAGTGGAATCTCATGTTAAATTGAGCTTATTATCTATATTGGAAATTAGGTATCATTTGATTTGGTTATCTTTCTGTTATCTTGCATTATTTGATAAAGGACCGGAGTTGATTTCTATGGATATAATTTTAAGTCTTACTGATTTAAAACTATCTAGTAATTTAATAATTTCCCTCTGGATAACTTAACTCTGATGACTTTCCCTATAATCGTAATTTGTGTTGACTTAAAGGAAACTTTACTTTTTGAAGGATTTTTTTTTCTTTATGGAAGTGGGTCTTAGACCAATTCATTCCTTGAATTATACCTGGACATAGAATTACCTTATTTCGCCATCTCTGAGTATTCTTGGAGGATGCACCATTGAGGGAAGTTGAGCAGAATAAACAGGTGGCAGAATTGGCAATTGTGCCACAAGAACTGATATGCTGCTCGAATATATACACTATAAGTTAATAACCATTATTGTTTATCTATTTAATCTTTTATTTATTTGTTTTTACACTCCAGATTTTATTCTCCCCATTCCCCGGTCCACCCTCCGACTGTTCCACATCCCATACCTCCTCCCCAACTTTTGTGTTGAGGGTAATATTTATGTCTACACTAGTGTAAATCTATCAGTTAATGTTTTGCCCTTTCTAAACTAAAAGTAGTCTAGTCAAGAAAAAGTCATTCAAAAGGGCAAATCTGGATCTGCATTCAAAGACCACTCTTGTGTCAATTCTATGTTCTCATAATATTTTGACAGCGCCTTAAACACAGCTGACATTTACTAGATATGAGTGGAATTGGATGAATGGATACCAGGCAGAACAGAAGCTTGTGTGGCATGATGTGGGTTATTACTGGTTGAAAACTTTTCTGATTAAAGGCCATATGAGCAACATCAAGCAGGCTTCACTAGACAAATAGCAAGATCAAGGGGGTCAGGGAAGGCAGACCAGATGTGCAACTGCTTTACTGAGCAAAGCTGAGAAAATAGTCCTGAGTAAAACACAAATATTATTGCCCTTATGATATCTTAAAAACTTGAGAGGCACCAAGATATTATTCAGACCCGTGATCTTATGCTAGTTCAGTGTCCTAAGGAAGACACTGCTATTCATAGGTCCCTTTAATGAGCTTCTCTTTAAGTCATGCGTTGTAAAAGATGATTGTTCAAAACTTCATATTGGCACATGGGTCATCTAAGAAACAAATGAACTTCAATTTGTTTCCTGTACCACTATGCGTCTTTTACCATGTAGTATAAATTTATAAAGAAAAGGCAAGCATTGTATTTCTAAGAAAACTTACCACTTAAAACTTAATAAAGCTGGGTGGTTGCTTATAGAATGTTTAACATATTCCAAATGCAATTAAGAATACCATGAACTGGTATCCCAATATAAATAATATTTGTCAAATTCTATAATATTTAGCTAAAATGTCTTTATGCTTTCTAAAAATGTTTAAAATTTGTGTTTAGAGTTGTAGGTGTAATTTCTATCTATGAAATTTTCTGAGTTAAACATTTTGTGAATTAATTCATTTAAAATAGATTTAAATTTTTCTGAAGTTATTTGAGAAAGTATCTTTTAAATTGATTCTCCCAGTATTATCCTGTAAGAACATTCAGTTCCTTGAAACTTACTAACTTGATGGTATTGCTAACTAGAAAGTTCAAAGAAGTATTAAAATTTATTTTCTATTTTCAAGTGTTTGATAATTGGGGAAAGCAATAAGACAAATAATTATTGATTACAATACAACTTGTAGTAGTATTAGACTCATTTCCCTCCTGGATTTCCCTTCTACAACCTTCTATCTTACTTTTAATTTTCTGTTCTTATCAACCACAGTCCTCTCCATCTGACAGATGAATAGCAAGCTAAAGTTTCTCTCTCTTCTTACTCTCTCCCTTCCTCCCTTCCCCTCCCCCTCCCCCCCCTTCTCTCTCTCATTATAGTTCATTGCTGTTAAGAGACACCATGGCCAAGGCAACTGTTATTTTAAAAAGGCTGAAGAAATTTAGAGGTTATTCTATAATTATCATGGCATGAACCAGCAAAGCACTGAAATAGTAGTTGAAAGCATTACATCCTAATCTGCAAGCAGCAGACAGAGAGAGAAAGAGAGCTAGAGAGAGAGAGAGAGAGACAGAGACAGAGACAGAGACAGAGAGACAGAGACGGAGAGACAGAGAGACAGAGAGACACACAGGATACAGGGAGATATTAGGCCTGGTGTGGGCTTTTAAAATGTCAAAACCCTTTGGGCTGGGGCAGACACAGAGTTGGTCTGCTCCTGTGGAGATACTGAATCCTCAGCCATCCTAGAGAAGCCACTGCACTCAGAGCAGCCAGTAAGAACTCCACCTCACTCCATAAGCCCCAGAGTTACATCTGGGATCCAGGGACATTCAGGACCCACCAGCTACCCAAACCCCACCCCTCCAGAATTCCACTTCCCTTCCTCCACTGCCTGGTCCTTTGGGCTCGGGCAGACACAGAGTTGGTCTGCTCCTGTGGAGATACTGAATCCTGAGCCATCCTAGAGGAGCCACTGCACTCAGAGCAGCCAACACAAAGTTGGTCTGCTCCTGTGGAGATACTGAATCCTGAGCCATCCTAGAGGAGCCACTGCACTCAGAGCAGCAGACACCAAGCTGGTTTGCACTTGGGAGACATTGTATATTGAGCCATCCTAGAGGAACCACTGCGACCAGAGCAGAAAGAATTCCAGATCCAAGAGGTGGCCTGAGTCCCAGGAGTTCTTCCACCCAGGATATTAGGAGCATAAGACCACAGAGACATCTGGACTCTGAGGAGCTCTGCCACAAGCAAGATAACTGGAAATACAGACTCCAGTCTTACACAGTGAGGGCAGGTAACACTAGAGTTAACCAGATGGCGAAAGGCAAGCACAAGAACATAAGCAACAGAAACCAAAGTTTTTTGGCGTCATAAGTACCCAGTTCTCCCAATATAGCAAGCCCTGGACACCCCATCACACCGGAAAAGCAGGATGCAGAATTAAAATCACTTCTCATGATTATGATAGAGGATTATAAGAAGGACATAAGTAACTCCCTTAAAGAAATACAGGAGAGTACAAGTAAACAGGTAGAAGCCCTTAAAGAGGAATCACAGAAATCCCTTAAAGAAATGCAAGAAAACACAAAGAAGGAATTAAACAAAAACATTCAGGATCTGAAACTGGAAATAGAAACAATAAAGAAAGTTCAAAGGGAGACAACCATGGAGATAGAAAACCTAAGAAAGCGATCAGGAGTCATAGACGCAAGCATCATCAACCGAATACAAGAGATAGAAGAGAGAATCTCAAATACAGAAGATACGGTGGAAAATATTGACACAGTTGTCAAAGAAAATGCAAAATGCAAAAAACTCCTAACTCAAAACATCCAGGAAATCCAGGACACAATGATAAGACCAAACCTAAGGATAATAGGTATAGATGAGAATGAAGATTCCCAACTTAAAGGGCCAGTAAATATCTTCAACAAAATTATTGAGGAAAACTTCCCTAACCTAAAGAACAAGATGCCCATAAACATGCAAGAAGCCTACAAAACACCAAATAGACTAGACCAGAAAAGAAATACCTCCAGTCACATAATAATCAAAACATCAGATGCACAAAACAAAGAAAAAATACTAAAAGCAGTAAGGGAAAAAGGTCAAGTAATATATAAAGGCAGACCTATAAGAATTACACCAGACTTCTCACCAGAGACTACAAAAGCCAGAAGGGCCCGGACTGATATCATACAGACCCTAAGAGAACACAATTGCCAGCCCAGATTACTATACCCAGCAAAACTCTCAATCACTATAGATGGTGAAACCAAGATATTCCATGACAAAACCAAATTTGCACAGTATCTTCTCACAAACCCAGCACTTCAAAGGATAATTGATGGAAAACGCCAACACAAGGAGGGAAACTACAACCTAGAAAAAGCAAGGAAGTAATCTTCCAACAACCCCAAAAGAAGATAACTATACAAACATAATTCTACCACTAATAACAAAAATAACAGGAAGCCACAATCATTTTTCCTTAATATCTCTTAACATCAATGGTCTCAATTCCCCAATAAAAAGACACAGACTATCAGACTGGATACACACACAGGACCCAGAATTTTGCTGCATACAAGAAAAGCACCTCAGTGACAAAGACAGACACTACCTCAGAATAAAAGGATGAAAAACAATTTTCCAAGCCAATGGTCCCAAGAAACAAGCTGGAGTAGCCATTCTAATATCAAATAAAATCGACTTTCATCCAAAATTAATCAAAAAAGATAAGGAAGGACACTTCATACTCATCAAAGGAAAAATCTACCAAGGTGAACTCTCAATTCTGAACATCTGTGCTCCAAATACAAGGTCACCTACCTACATAAAAGAAACTTTACTAAAGCTCAAAACACACATTACACCTTACACAATAATAGTGGGGGATTTCAACACCCCACTATCAGCAATGGACAGATCATGAAAACAGAAACTAAACTGAGACACTTTGACATTAACAGAAGTTATGAACCAAATGGACTTAACAGACATCTATAAAACATTTCATCCTAAAACAAAAGAATATACCTTTTTCTCAGCACCTCATGGTACCTTCTCCAAAATAGACTACATAATTGGTCACAAAACAGGCCTCTACAGATACAAAAAGATTGAAATAATCCCTTGCATCTTATCAGATCACCACAGACTAAGACTGGTCTTTAATAATGACAAAACCAATGGAAAACCCACGTGCACATGGAAACTGAACAACTCTCTACTCAATGATGACTTGGTCAAGGAAGAAATAAAGAAAGAAATTAAAGACTTTTTAGAATTCAATGAAAATGAGGACACATCATACCAAAACTTGTGGGACTCCATAAAGGCAGTGCTAAGAGGAAAACTCATAGCTCTAAATGCCTACAAAAAGAAACTGGAGAGAGCACACACTAACAACTTGACAGCACAACTAAAAGCTCTAGAACAAAAAAAAGCAAATACACCCAGGAGGAGTAGAAGGCAGGAAATAATCAAACTCAGGGCTGAAATCAACCAAATAGAAACAGAAAGAACAATACAAAATATCAACAAAACCAAGAGCTGGTTCTTTGAGAAAGTCAACAAGATAGATAAACTGTTAGCCAGATTAACCACAGGGCACAGAGACAGTATCCAAATTAATAAAATCAGAACTGAAAAGGGAGACATAACAACAGAAACTGAAGAAATTCAAAAAAATCATCAGATCCTACTACAAAAGGTCTATACTCAACAAAACTGGAAAACCTGGATGAAATGGACAACTTCTTAGACAGATACCAGGTCCCAAAGTTAAATCAGGAGCAGATAAATCATCTAAACAGTCCCATAACCCCTAAGGAAATAGCAGCAGTCATTAAAAGTCTCCCCACTAAAAAAAAAAAAAAAAAAAAAAAAAAAAAAAAAAAAAAAAAAAAAAAGCCCAGGACCAGATGGCTTTAGTGCTGAATTCTATCAGACCTTCAAGGAAGACCTAATATCAATTCTCTTCAAACTATTCCACAAAATAGAAACAGAAGGAACACTACCCAATTCATTCTATGAAGCTACAATTACACTCATACCCAAACCCCACAAAGACCCGACAAAGAAAGAGAACTTCAGACCAATCTCCCTTATAAACATCGATGCAAAAATACTCAATAAAATTCTAGCAAACCGAATCCAAGAACACATCAAAACAACCACCCATCATGATCAAGTAGGTTTTATCCCAGGAATGCAGGGATGGTTCAGTATTCGGAAATCCATCAATGTAATCCACTATATAAACAAACTCAAAGAAAAAAACCACATGATCATCTCACTAGATGCTGAGAAAGCATTTGACAAAATTCAACATCCCTTCATGATAAAAGTCTTGGAAAGATCAGGAATTGAATGCCCCTACCTAAACATAGTAAAAGCAATTTACAGCAAACCAGTAGCCAACATCAAACTAAATGGAGAGAAACTTGAAGCAATCCCACTAAGATCAGGGACTAGACAAGGCTGCCCACTCTCCCCCTACCTATTCAATATAGTACGGGAAGTCCTAGCCAGAGCAATTAGACAAGAAAAAGAAGTCAAAGGGAAACAAATAGGAAAGGAACAAGTCAAAATATCACTATTTGCAGATGATATGATAGTATACTTACGTGACCCCCAAACTTCCACCACAGAACTCCTAAACCTGATAAACAAACTTCAGCAAAGTGGCTGGTTATAAAATCAACTCAAACAAATCAGTAACCTTCCTTTACATGAAAGATAAACAGACTGAAAAAGAAATTAAGGAAATGACACCCTTCGTAATAGATGCAAATAATATAAAATACCTTGGTGTGAATCTAACCAAGCAAGTGAAAGACCTGTGTGACAAGATCTTCAAGTCCCTGAAGAAAGAAGTCAAAGAAGACCTCAGAAGATGGAAAGATCTCTGATGCTCATGGATTGGCAGGGTTAATATAATAAAAATGGCCATCTTGCCAAAAGCAATCTACAGATTCAATGTAATTCCCATTAAAATCCCAACTCAATTCTTCACAGAGTTATAAAAGGAAATTCTCAAATTCATATGGAATAACAAAAAAAAAAAAAACCAGGATAGCGAAGACTATTCTCAACAATAAAAGAACTTCTGGAGGAATCACCATCCCTGACCTCATTCTGTACTACAGAGCAATAGTGATAAAAACTACCTGGTATTGGTACAGAGACAGGCAGGAAGATCAATGGAATAGAATTGAAGACACAGAAATGAACCCACACTCCTATGGTCACTTGATCTTTGACAAAGGAGCTAAAACTGTCCAGTGGAAAAAGGACAGCATTTTCAACAAATGGTGCTGGTTCAACTGGAGGACAACATGTAGAAGAATGAAAATTGATCCATTCTTATGTACTTGTACAAAGCTCAAGTCTAAGTGGATAAAGAACCTCCACATAAAACCAGATACACTGAAACTAATAGAAGAGAAGGTGGGGAAGAGCCTCGAATACTTGGGCACAGGGGAAAAGTTCCTGAACAGAACACCAATGGCATATGCTCTAAGATCAAGAATTGACAAATGGGACTTCATAAAATTGCAAAGTTTCTGTAAGGCAAAGGACACTGTCAATAGGACAAAACGACAACCAACAAATTGGGAAAAGATCTTTACCAATCCTTCATCTGATAGAGGGCTAATATCCAATATATACAAAGAACTCAAGAAATTAGACTCCAGACAACCAAATAACCCTATTAAAAAATGGGGTATAGAGCTTAACAAAGAATTTTCAACTGAGAAAACTCGAATGGCCGAGAAGGACCTAAAGAAATGTTCAGTATCCTTAGTCGTCAGGGAAATGCAAATCAAAACAACCCTGAGATTTCATCTCACACCAGTCAGAATGGCTAAGATTAAAAACTCAGGTGATCACAGATGCTGGCGAGGGTGTGGAGAAAGAGGAACACTCCTCCATTGTTGATGGGACTGCAAGATGGTGCAACCACTTTGGAAATCAGTCTGGCAGCTCCTCAGAAAATTAGACATAGCATTACCTGAGCATCCAGCTATATCACTCCTAGGCATATACCCAGAAGATGCTCGAACATATAACAAGGACGTATGCTCAACTATGTTCATAGCAGCCTTATTTATAATAGCCAGGAGCTGGAAAGAACCCAGATGTCCTTCAACTGAGGAATGGATTAAAAAAAATGTGGTATATTTACACAATGGAGTACTCAGCTATTAAAAACAATGAATTCGAGAGGTTCCTAGGTAAATGGATGGAACTAGAAATTATCATCCTGAGCGAGGTAAGCCAATCACAAAAAAACACACATGGTATTCATTCACTGATTATTGGATATTAGCCCAGAACCTTGAAGTGCCCAAGATTCAACTCACAGGCCACATGAAGCTCATGAAGAAGGAAGACTAAGTGGGGGTGATTCGGTCCTTAGAAGGAGCAACAAAATACTCAAGGGAGCAAATATGGAGACAAAGTGAGGGACAGAAACTGAAGGAGGGGCTGTCTGCAGACCATTTCACCTGAGTATCCTTCCCATGTGCAGTCACCAAAGGTAGATGCTGATGTGGAAATCAGGAAGTGCATGCTGATAAGAGCCTGATATAGATGTCTCCTCAGAGGTCTTCAAGAGTCTGACATATTCAGAGGCAGATGCTCACAACTAGCCATTGAACTGATCATGGGGTTCCCAATGGAGGAGTTAGAGTGAATACCATTGGAGCTGAAAGGATTTGTGGCCCCATGAAGAGAACAACAATACCAACCAACCACAGCTCCCAGGGTCTAAACCTCCAGCCTGGGAGCACTTAGGGAGAGATCCATGGCTTCAGCTGAATATGTAAGAGCGGAGGACCCTGCTGGGCATAGGTGGAAGATGAGATCCTTGACCTCATGAAGGCTGGATGCCCCAGGAGTGGGAATTTGAGGGTGGGGAGGTGGGAGTGGGGGGGTAGGTAGGGGTTACATCCGCAGAGAAGAAGGAAGAGGTGTGAGGGGATAGGGGGTTCCTGGGTGCGTGGGGGATGGGGTAAGGGGACAACATATGAAATGTAAATAAAACATCCAATAAACAATTAATAAACAATCCAATAAAAAAGTAAAATAAAATAAAATAAAATGTCAAAACCCATGGCCATTAAGTAACACAGCTATTCTAACAAGGCCATTCATTCTCCAAAATGTCTGCTAATCTTTTCCAAGTAGTTCTACCAAGAGAGGACCAAGCATTCAAACATGGGTCTTGGTTGCCATTGTCATTCAAATCCTCTCTCTCTCTCTCTCTCTCTCTCTCTCTCTCTCTCTCTCTGTTTCTGTCTCTGTCTCCCTCTCTCTCTCCCTATCCCCCTCTTCCTCTACCTCTGTATGTGTGTGTGTGTGTATGTGTGTGCATGCATGCTCATGTATGAACATGTGCAGTCACATGAATGTGTGAGTTCATGAGTATCTTTATGTAACTGTGAGGTCAGAGATTAACCTCAGGTGTTGTTCCTCGGGAGGCATCTGCCACATTCGTGTGACAGAGTCATCTCTGACTGACCTGGAGTTCATTGATTAGTGTGTGTTGCCTGGACAGTGAGTCACAGGTATCTGTCCATTTCCACATTCTCAGTTCTGAGACTGCAAAATTACTGCAATCTTCATAAATTTTTACATAACTGTTGAGGATCAATTTGTGCCCTCATGCTTGCAAAGCAAGCACTTCATCTATCTAAGCCATATCCCTAGCCTCTCAAGGCAAATTTTCTCCATCACCCTTCCTCCTGGTTGCAACATGTTAGATGCATCCCTCTAAGTGATTGAGTCTAGGTATGTGCCTTATAGATTCATTCCTACCCTGTTGGTGTAATTATTCATTGCTAGGCATTGCTTCCTATCTGTAGACATAGTCTTAGTCCTTAACTGTAGTCACCTTATTGTGGAAGTTATTTCTTTATGTCCCTGGACAGCCTTTAGGTAATAACTGACATAAGGAGATGGAAACTTTCACCATGGGTTCACATTGAAATACCACCCAGGTAAGACCACAGATCTCAGCTTTGTGCTTCTTCATTCTATCTTTATTTTCACTCAGCTTGTCAATGTTTGCTTTCAAAAAGGGAATCACACAAGAATTTCTGCCTCAAACACTGCTTCAAAAACTGCTGCATGATATTCTTGGACCCACAGCTGATTTTAGTGGATATATACTTATAAACTTGAAGAGTGAGTTCAGTCCCTGCAATATGAATCCCTTCCCTGCCTGGAGGTGAGAAGAGCATGGCCCATCACATGCCTTATTATTTTGTCTGGTCAGAGTCTCAATGGAAGTGGAAGAAATAGACTATCTGGTGAACTTTTTCTCTTAGGAAGTATCACGCAAAGAATAGATAAAATGTACCAAAAATGGGGAGATGCCCAAAATGTAATGCAAATAGCAAAAGGGACCTTAATTGAACAAATATTATTCATCCAATGAATAACATACCCACATTGGTAACATGTTCCCAAGCTGTCATTTTGTACATAGCAACAGGTAAGACAATACTCTGCATGATGTAACAGAATATGACATTTTTTATTGGATTTAGTGTCAAAATGTAAATGTGAATATAATACTTAAGAAAAAATGTGAGAACATAAATTAATAGCTGTTATAACAAGTAACTTATTTACAAATCTTACCTAACATGTGCTATTCACCAAACGAGTCTTAGTTGAAGACACATAAGTGTCTCATGGACTTTCTTGTGAGCTAGAAAAAAGAAAATCAAAAAGATACAGTCAGAAACAACAGTATAGTTTAAATGTAGTCTATGGTAATAGCATTTTGTCAGTGTTAATCTATCCATTGAATCACAATTAGAATAAATACATTGGTATACCCAGAGGAAAGGAGGCATTATATGTGCACAAGAGAAAGAAATGTTGATTGAATGTATAGGTGATGGCTTTATAGAAATTCTTCACTCCAAGTTTTTAACCTTTATATAAGCCTGAAATTATTTTATAATATAACTCTCAAGTACATAAAAGTTGGAATTATTACAGACATGTATATGTGTGAGTGTAAGCATGGCATGTGTGCACTTGTAGGGTTGTGGTGAACATGTACAGGAGACCAGCCAGTGCCGTCAATCTCTGGCTCACTTAATGTAGGATAGTGTTTAATTGACAGCAGTATTTATATAACAATGTTTTTTTCTATTTTATATTTCCTATTTCTCATCTCATAATTACAACATTCTTCCAAATAACTGTACTGAAACTCTTTAGCATGCCTAGGGAGGAGGAGAATATTGAAAACCAGTATAATTTAAGTGTGTGGACACTCTTCCCTAAAGCAAGTATGACACAATAGTCAAGAAAATAAACCAAAGACAGGGTCACTGAAGCAGACTCTACTATAATTGCTGATTTCACTGAAAGTTTAAGTCAGGCTCTTGCACTAAGCAAGTAAATGCTTCACATGTTATTCCTAAGAATTTTTATGTGTTTGGTTTACGTATTAATATATCCATTGATTGGCAGTTAATTGTTCATCATACAACAAGTACTGAGCCAGGCAGTGGGGGTGCACGCCTTTAATCCCAGCACTTGGGAGGCAGAGGCAGGAGGATTTCTGAGTTCGAGGCCAGCCTGGTCTACAGAGTGAGTTCCAGGACAGCCAGAGCTACACAGAGAAACCCTGTCTCAAAAAACAAAACAAAACAAAAACAAACAAAAAAATAAGTACTGGATATTAATTGTAAAGAACTTAAATAAACATTTATATCCTCCAACCACCCTGTACGTGAATTCTTTTCCCTCTCCAAACACTAGAGTACAATGACTCTCTTAAACACTCCCAGTTTGAATATCTTTAGATCATCCTTAATTAGTTTTTCCAAGCCCAGCAATCATCCCAGTGAACTATGTTTAGAAGAGTTAAGTCAGAAATCTGAAAAAAGGTTTGCTTAAATAAAGTTGAGTGAATATTTTAAGTGAGATTTCCTACTTCTTACTGTTTAGTCTAACATGCTAATTTTAATGAATATTAACCATCAGAGGAGGTATATATGCATGAATGAACTAAGTTGTTTTGGTAGAAAACAATTTCATGCTGAAAGTATACAATAGAGAATAATATTTTAAGTGTATTATAAAACATTTCTCACACACTAAGAAAATACAAAAAGGTGAAACAATGTGGTTATTTTAACTTTATAATATTGAAAACTACAGTTATCATTGCCATATGTTCCCTTTGGGCAATTAGGTGAAATTTTAAGTGAATTAAGGTTGAGAGTACTTGATAAATCAAAGGGAATAATTTTGCCTGTCTTATTGATTAAGTTATGATTACCCTAGGATAGTTTTAATTTATCCTTTTGCCTAAAAGAATATTGATCTCCAAACACTAAAGGCTTTTTTATATTGCATATTTAATGTAGAAATTTGCCCGATTCCAACATACGTTAGTCTATCTTCCTTAAACTGAAGTGTAACAAGGTCTCGTAGATGAATTGGAGCAATAAAGCAGAAATTTAGTTTAAAATGATGCAATTGCTGGAGGTGAATAATAGTTGGATTATTGATTAATTTGCCTCCCTTGTATAAATCACAGTCATTTCTTTGCCTCACAAGAATTATAAATTGGAAAGCTCTGAGTTAATGCTAAAATAATGACGACAAAGTATAATACAAGCAGCCATACCTCATCGCTTCTGTAGCATTTCAAAGCCTAGAAGGAGGCATGCATTGTAAGAAGCAGCACACCTGCTTTGCCAGTTGACTCTGGCAAATGGAACTGATACCAAACTAAGGAGACAATCCTCACTCCAAGTCATTAGCAAATTGACATGATTTTGTTTTTTGAGTTAGTTACACTTTTGTCTTTTTAATCTAAAAACTAATTCATGGCTAAAATTCTAGAAAATATCAGGCATTTGGGGTATTTTGCCAGTGCTGGTTTTGACAGTCTTGCCTTCTTTTCAGGCAGAATAACTAACACAATTTGTGTTTCTCCTACTTGTGTTGAAGTTGCATGGCTAGAGTAGTTAGAAATGCCAGCAACGAATCCATGCATTACTCTCACAGGGCTAGAAGATCAAATCCACCTGCCTGACTATGGGATTTGACTTAAGCCTCTTTCCCAGCCTCTTTCTCTTGATCCCACTGCCTTTGACAAGTTCTTTATTCTGAGATTCTTAAGTTCTTGTGACTATTGCTTATAATGACTTTATTGTATTCCAAAATTCTTCATCACTTCACCTGGATTTTTTCCATGATCCACTCATTCAATTACGTCTGTCTATACTTATGCACTACCTTGGGTTCTTAGTCAGCATCAACAGTAGAAGTGTGTTCTGTATAGTGTTTCTAAACTTACACCTTCACTCATGTCTCTTCCTGAACTCTAGGTTCATTTACCCACTGTCTATTTGACATCACTACTTAAATACCTACTGGTGATCTGATATTTAGTATGGCAGGCTTCTACTCAGAACAGCACCCTTAAGCTTGCTCTATTCTCCAAGTGCCATTCCATTCTCAAGGTCAGATAAATCATGCCAACCTTTTTTTTTCTCAGTTGTTTCCTCAAGATACAAATCCCAGAGTCATTTGCAGTCTTGTGCTGTTCAAATTTCCATCTAACACGACCTATACTTGTTCACATTTTAACTTCAAAATGTATCAAAGATGAACAGCTTATTTACTTTTGTTGCTAACAAAAATCATAAATGGAAGGATGTATAATGTGAAACAGGATGTATAAGCAATATCACATTATCTTTTCATATATATATAATGTATCTTATAAATATATGTTACATATATTTATGTATTTTATAATTATATTATGTAGCATTATATTGTTTATATTTATATTATATTTAGTATCACATGTTATATGTTAATATAAATAATCACAAATAAAAGTATAATTATTTTACAGGAAATACTATAGAAACCACTTTAAAAAAACTCAGTTCTAGTCATGTAACGTCTTACCATATGGTGCGTGCTGACAGAGTGCACCAAGGACACTACACTGGTACTAAAAATTGCACTGCTGGAAATTATCCTGAAGGAAAACTTATCAAGCCCAAGTTGAAATATATTCTGTAGACTACTAATACTTCAGATGCATTATAAACCACGAAGACTGGTGGAAACCTAGGATTGTAGAAGGCATGACAACCAGATGTAGATCCTGTGTGCTTACTGTGAGGGTTGTTAGAACTCTTCTAATGCTGTTCTCTTTCACTAGGTGCCTTTTGTATTATTGCTTCCACAATGACAAGGGCATTTGATCCATGACCCTCATCACCCTCAGAGAAATTTTATTGCAAGCTAGTGAAAATAAAAGACCTGTTTTGCTACATGCATAAAAATCTGTAGTACGCTGAAATTTGGGGAATGTTCTTGATAACAAATGTCTTCGGAAAACCACAATGGAGACAGATATAAGTAATCTGACTCACTCAAGATATACTCATGGAAGGTGATGTTTATCATATGGAATCTCCATAGCTCTGACCATTGTAGGATGACAGTGAGACATCTTTAAGCAGAAAAGTGTTGTTTTTCAGGAGATGTCAAATTTACACAGTTAATCACATATTTAATTTAAACTGAGCGAGTCCTCACAATTAAGTGACCCTCTTCAATTAGTTGTTACATAAATTAACCCTTAGGATTGGCTTAGTTTGCTTCTTCTTTTAGATATCATTTTCCTTGAAAACTTAGTAGTTCTTGTTAACAACTCTACTCAAGCCACAGAGTTCATTGCACAGGTTAACATAGAGAGAGGCTCTTCTGTGGACATGACACCTGAGATTACAAATTATTCACCATGAAACTTTCCACAGCCTGTGTTATCTCATTTGAATCATGATGTGCCATGGCTTTGTTCTGGAAGATCAAATCTTTGGATATATACCAAAGGAGCAATGCATTTTTTTAAAAAAAGAAAATAGCTTTAAAGTTATATCCAGAGCTGAGAACAATACCACACAGGCCCAGGGACCCCAGATTTAAATTAAGAATATTGCTTTTATTGTACAATGAACTATATTTTTCTGCTCAAGCTGAGACATTCAGCAGCTAACAATGTTACTGTTAAGCACACATTAGAAAAGAATCTTGGATATTTCTTTGCAAGGAAACAGCATAATAGCAAAACATGGCCATCATATTGAGTTTTCTAATGGCACCATAGAGAAAGGAACAAAGAACAAAAATCACTGTGGATAAAACCTTTAGATAAACCATAGAGCTAGCTGGTATGAAAGGAGTTTATTATAGAGACATCTTTGTAACAGTAAGAATTGCCTTTGGAAGACTAAGCCAGAAGCTGATTTTTGCTTTTTTCCTGCCATAGAGAATGTACTATACAGTGTAGTGTTCCTCAAAATTCTATGTAAGTCAAGATGTTAATAATTCAAACTAATAAATGATGAGAAGACTAGACTCATTAGCCTTTGACTAGGCCATACATTTGTTAGAAAAAATGCAAGTATTTAAGTATCTTTTCTTTTTTTGTTATTTTCAGTGTATTGCATTGCTATATGTAAGGCATGGTATCTTTATGTGGTATATGCCTGTTAGTCTTTATGTAAGCATGCTTTTGGAGATTTAGGATCTTATTCCATTACGTTACTTTGTCGTCCTGAGACAGGGTCTCTCACTGAACTGGAAGCTCCCATTTCAGTTAGACTGGCCCAGCTCCCGGGTTCTATGTGTTTGCTCTGTTCTGCTATAGGGTTACAGGCACATGAAGGCCCTGCTGACTGGTGACATGTATACTGTGGCTTCAAAGTCAGGTCCCCATGCTTTCTCAGCAAGTGTTCTTACCCACTGAACTATATACCTAGCCACAAATATGCTTTTTTTAAAAATTGTGTTTTAGTTCATTCTTGAGGTCAGTATGCCTATTTTCATTAAAAGATCAATATTTACCCGTTTCTTGTCTTTACAAAAGGCTTAGGTTATGCTTCCCTTCTTTCCTCTGAATCTGTGGCTTGTAAAATAACCTAGAATTATGAAATCAGGCTCCATCTGGTTGTAAGTTACCTGAATAAATAACGACTTTTACCTTTGGGAGACGTTTCCTTTGAAACACAAGCCAATCTTGTTTATTCTCCTGCCATGCATTTGTTTCTAAGTTACCAAGAAAGACTTAGTCACAGGTTCAATCAATGAGCTTAGGACTGAAACTGAATGCTAACCTTGGTCTGAGTATATGAAGATACATATGGAAGGGGGGGGGGGAGAAGAGGAGTCAAGGAAGGGAATAAAGAGATGGCTCAAAAATTAAAAGTACTTTCTGTTCATAAAGAAGACCAACATTTAGTTCCCAGGACCATGTCAGGCATCTCAAAAACATCTACAATTTCAACTATAGAGAGTCACATAGCCTCCTCTTCTGACCCTCAGTCAATCATGTGCACATATACACTGATATTCACAAACACACACACACACGCGCGCGCGCACACACACACACACACAATTAAAAACATAAAACATAAAATAAACTTGTCTAATAGGTAGAAAAAGATAAATATTTTCACTTTGTCAGTTTTTAAGTAGTAAGTCAAATTGTTACCCACTAACCCCACCACCATTTTTCTTGACTTAGATCTCATAAGTTATGACATATGAAACATTTCATGTTTTCTGTTCATTATACTTCTTTATGCTCACTTTCCTCATTAATGTCCATTAAAATTCTCACAAGACCTAATGCATCTGTATTATTATTGTTTGTATATGTATTTTGAGTAAGGAATATAGCCTATACCCTACACCTGCTTCTAAATCATGAGGTACCTGCTAATGGACTTCTGATACTCTTGTCTCTGCCTTCTATGTGCTGCGATCATGCATAGTACCATGTATGATGCATGTGCCACCATGCCTAATTTATACAATGCTTGGCATTGAACCCTGGGCTTCACACATACAGGGGAAGCATTCTACCAATTGAATAGCATCTTAGCTCTTTAATAAATCTTTCAATTACATTTATAACAGCCTATCATTTTCTGGCTTCATTCTTGTCATTACAAATTACTCTAAGTTCTTTTATATTTATTCTTCTTTACCTGAAAGAAGCCTGGTTCCTTTTAATAATATAGTATTTGGAGACCATGATATCCACATTAAGGTTATTGATTATTACAAAGTCGATAACTATTTCTAAATATTTACAGTGGACCGAGTTAAGAAATGATATTTTCCCATATGTATAAAATATAGCTGAAATTCACGTTCATGCTAGTGTAGAACTTAACCTTTTTATCATTATTTTTTCCTTTTCTAATGAGAAATGAATAAATCTTAATATTTCTGGGAATTGGAGAATCAATGCATATTTTATGTTTGCAAACAACCATTTACAATGTCATAGCTTCTCACTGTCACTGAAGTGAAATAGATTCACATGGCTCTATATTCTCCTATAATTGACAAAAATAGCAAGTAATGATTACCAGGAATTTACCTTGTAACAATGTTTAATCATTATACTGATCTCATGCAAAGGTATTATTCCATTGTTTGCAAATAGAAAATGTGAAGCCAGCCGGGCAGTGGTGGCACACGTCTTTAATCCCAGCACTTGGGAGGCAGAGGCAGGTGGATTTCTGTATTCAAGGCCAGCCTGGTCTACAGAGTGAGTTCCAGGACAGCCAGGGCTACAGAGAAACCCTGTCTCAAAACCTCCTCCCCCCAAAATAAGAAAAGAAAATGTGAAGCCAAGATGGGTAGGGTAATCACAGTTATTGGAATAGATATAATAAAAAGATCTTGATCACTGATTGTCTGACATTGGAATCTGCAAAGTGAACCAAATATTAATGACTTACTATGGTTTCTGCTTAATTAATAATATCACTTTCTACTATAATTATGAACTGAGCCAAGCATATTGGGCAATACCCTAGTGTCAGTTAGAAAAAGTAAATAGTACATAAAGATTATAGCCTTATGGGCTATAATTTCACACATACTGTGTAATTATATATGTATGTGCAACCTGGGTGAGTCAATCAAAATTAGCTTGCAGGACCACATGAGTTATTTGATGGTAGCCTTCTGAAGCAATTCTAGAAATCTCCCTCATGATTTGAATGGCTCCATAGATGACAAACTAACGTTCTCTGAGGCTATGGTTTTAAAAATAGCTCATCTGTTTAAAAAGTCATCTGTTTTAAAAGTCCAATATTTTACATGACTTATTAAAAGCATAGTTTGGATTCTGTTTGACCAGGAACTGCTCAATAAGTAAAATGCATCAGATTTCATTTTCTTTTCTAAGACTCTGAGGATCTTTGAAAAGACAGGTATTGACTTCCAGTTTGAATTAGAAGTGTTTCCGTGGCAATAATAAATATTTGGTGTCCTAAAATTTAATGGTAGCCCTTTAAGCTGAATAACTGTTACTGACTCCTATGTAGCAATAAATGAATGTGCAAGAACCTCTGGTGGCGACAGAGCTCTGATTATTCCCACTTCACATCATTGAAAAAGGGGTTGCAGCCTCTCCGAAAGATTAGTGGTTTTGGTGACTGCACATGGGATGGATCCCCATGTGGGGCAGTCTCCGGACAGGTCCTCTTATAGTCTCTGCTCCATATTCTGTCTCCATATTTGCTCCTGTGAGTATTTTGTTACTCCTTTTAAGAAGGACCAAAGCCCCCACACTTTGGTCTTCCTTCTTGAGTTTCATGTGGTCTGTGAGCTGTATCTTCAGTATTGTGAACTTTTGAGCCAATAGCCACTTATCAGTGGTTGCATACCATGTGTTGTGTCTTCTTTTGTGATTTGGTTAATTCACTCAGGACGATATTTTTCAGTTCCATCCATTTGCCTAAGAATGTCATGAATTCATTGTTTTTAATGGCTGAGTAGTACTCCAGTGTGTAAATGTACCTCATTTTCTGTATCCATTCCTCTGGTGAAGGACATCTGGGTTCTTTTCAACTTCTGGCTATTATAAATAAGGCTCCTATGAACATAGTAGAGCATGTGTCCTTGTTATATGTTAGAGTATCCTTTCAGTATATGCCCAGGACTGGTATAACTGGATCCTCAGGTAATACTATGTCCAATTTTCTGAGGAACTGCCAGAATGGTTTCCAAATGCAGACACTGTTGTGCATGCTGACAGGAGGCTGATATAGCTGTCTCCTTAGAGGTCTTCCAGAGCCTGACATATACAGAGGCAGAGGCTCACAGCTAACCATTGAACTGATCACAGGGTCCCCAATGGAGGAGTTTGAGAGAAGACTGAAGGAGCTGAAGGAGCTTTTGGATTCATGAGGAGAATACCAACCAAACAGAGCTCACAGGGTCTAAACCACCAGCCTGGGAACACACACGGAGGAACCCATGGATGCAGCTGCATATGTAGGGGAGGATGGCCTTGTCAGGCATTGGTGAGAGAGGAAGTCTTGGTCTTGCAAAGACTGGATGCCCTAATGTGGAGGAATTCGAGGGCAGGGAGGCAGGAGTGGGTGGATGGTTGGGGGCACACCTTCATAGAAACAGGAGGGGAGGATGGGATAAGGGGTTTCTGGAGGGAGAATGGGGAAAGGGAATAGCATCTGAAATGTAAATAAATAAAGTACTCAATTAAAAAAAAAAAAGATTAGTGAGAACTAGATTCTAGATAACCTGAATTCTCAAACCAGCTGTGTTTTCCTTATAACATGAAGTTCCAAAAATGGGCTAGAATGAATCGATGAAGTAAGTTAATTGTTGGCAGCATTTACACACATACTCTTACAGCCCACCCCACTAATCCAGATTAGTATAACACTGAGTGATGATAAAGCAGCTCAAAAAGTGACAGTCAATAAGAAAAGAACAGGAGACTGTCTCATCAGGAAGGGAGTTTTGACAAGAGAATTAGCGAGAGGAAAGGTCATTATTTGAATATATCCAGAACATATTCAAAAGCACCAAAGAAGCTGTCCTAAATACAGAGAGGTGGGACTTTCTTAGGTATTCAGATAATGTCTCTAGATAGACTTTTGAGTGGATCTTGAGGAAATGTATTTTTGTGGAATTAGGAAATTCCCTATATAGGACATTATTTCACTTCCTAAGAGACAATATTATTGTGTAATTCTAATGACTCTAGTGTTAATACATGTAAATACAGTGCAATCTTGTTCAAGATATGGTTGTACTATTGTTATTGCTTTTAAGAAATATATTAAATATCACAGGGTTCCTAGCCCTCCCCCCAAAAAAAGAAAGAAGAACCAACAAAAGAAAGTAGTTTCCCCAAGTAAAAGCCCCCTGGAATAATATATACACAAATAAGATAGATAGATAGATAGATAGATAGATAGATAGATAGATAGATAGATCAACAATTTAAAAGAGTGTCCAGATCATGTATTCATGAATATGAGAGAGTTATGAGGTGAGAAATATAGAACAATTTGGTGGAAGGAGAAAAAAGGGAAAATAATTAAAAGTTTAAATAGCTAAATGGAAGTTAATCCATTCTGTGGGACTTTAAATGTCACCCTGAAATAGGAAAGTTTTGCATGTTTTATTTATTTACTTGTTGATTTTGAGATAGAGTCTCATCCTGCTAGCCTGGAGCTTACTTTATTTCAAGGTTGTCGCCTCAATTCAACTACAATTCACCTGCCTCAATCCCACGAGTTGGGATTTCAGGGGTGAGTTGGCTGGTCCATCATTATAATTGCCAGCATGCTTTTTTGAATAGATGGCAGAAACTCAAACAACTTTGGGGAGAAACTTGGGAATAGTGAGATGCTCTCACCTCTTCTTAGAAGAGGCTGTTTGATCAGGGATAATCACATATAATAAGCAGCATTTTTGTATGGTTGCTTTCTGGCTTTTCTTGTAGATCCTTCCATGCCAAACATACATTCTTCTACCCATAACTAACTTATTGGTAGTAGGTTTCTTCCAGGACTCTGTGGTCCATTCCATGACCAGCATCTCCTTAAGTCATCTAAAACGGCTCATTTCTATGCTCTGCATCCTCAGTACCTATCCGAGTTCACTCCATGCAAGTCTCTTGTCTAGTTTCTTCAGAGACTTAAGTTTTCCATCTTGTCATTCTTCCAGTTTGGCCCTTTATTTTATCTTTACTTTTCTAAACAAATTGGAGGAAGAGGTTATTTCTCACAGAAAGTAGAAGCAAAATGTTGTTTCTGTGCTGGGTAATCATATAGGCAAAGCTAAGATGAGCTTGACAGCGAAGGATCTTAGCTAATAGCAAGCAACATGGAGAAGTTCTAAGCAAAAATTGAGGCAATACCTTGACCTATAAAGGATCACCTTAATATTCTTAGGGGGAAAAAAGGTCATCTAAATCCAAGACATATGGTGGAAATCAGACTATTGACTCAAAATCAGAATGTCAATGTATTCATCCATTCTTTCACTTCACCCATCATGTATCAGAGATACTGTTTTAGGAATCTTAGACATTCATTTCAGCACTCTCCCCCTACCTCAGCCCATTAAGAACATTCCACACGCTGTTGGCTCTCTGAATTATATTGTGCTGCTTCCTTATTAAAATCTCATAATGCCTTCCTACCTAAATGTAGTCTGACTTCTGAAAATAATTCAACATAAAGAATAGAAAGTAGAAATCGAAAAAATATATATCTTAATAAAGTAACTGGCATAAGCAGATCCCCTGAGCAGTGGCTTTTGAGCACAGTCACATTTGTGTTTGGGCACAAGAAATGCTACTGAAGGCTCCTGGCAGGGTATAAAGGGCTGTAACGTTTTATGTCAAAGCACTTTGTAAACAAACTGCTGTTCAATTGAAAGATGCATGCACAAATAGCCAACTTTCCTTGGTTCTGATTTCTTTTCTTCTCTCTTCTTATTGACAGAATTATTGTTCAGTATATAATAAAAAATCTGTCACAATGTGACAAGCTCCATAGGACAGTTCAGCGAACAATAACAAGCTAACGGTCATAGCATGAGCTTCGTTTCTTCCTCTTATGCCATGTTCTGCTCTGAAGAGAATTATAGACACAGAACTACACTTCTGCTTTTGTTACTGACTTTTTAAATTTTTCAAATGTTAGAAGACTTTTTTTTATTTTCAAGAGTCTTTCAATCTCTTCTCTCAAGTTTCAGATTGAATTTTCACTATTGACTTCAGGGAGTTAAGTTGCTCTCTTGCTCTCACTGTTTGACAGAGTTAGTCTGGTCAACCTTTCCATTAAGTGTGAGCCAAAGGGTCATAGGTTGATGAATGAACAGTTCAGGCAGGAAGCTGGTAGGACATTAGCAGTTGGGGTAACCACCTCATGAAGTCATTTAGAGCATATGATCAATGCCAGTGACCGTAAGCAAAGTATCTTCTTTTGTCTTTAAAATGGGGATTTTTTTCCCACTTTGAGAAACACTAGCACTGGCTAGCTCCCTCAGGTTAATATAGGTTCATTCTGAACACTAGGCATCTGATGTCTGAAATTCCGTGACATTTTAATACTGGGTGAAAACTGACTAAAGTCTGAAGCATTGGCATGTGAATTACAGGACTCTTCATTCTTAAAATTTAGCACTTTCTACATTTTTTAAAATAATCTATGATGGATTTGATAGTTTTCTTATGTATATCATTAGTATAACCAAACTCTCTTGGAAATAAGAATGAAATACATTTGAAACAAGTCCAGTTGTAATTCTTATACCTGGCATAAATTGTTGCGCATAAATAATTCAAAAAGAAAGAAAGAAGTGAGTGTTTCTTTAAAAAATACTCCATATAATGTCTAACAAATAAAAACATATCTTAAAGTATTTTCTTTTCACTTTCCTCATGGTTTTTATATTTGATTCTTTAATACTTCATCTTCACATGTAAGTTAATTATTGATTACACTCTATTTTTAAAAATTATATTAAGTAATTTTGTACTTTCAGGAGGTTAGGAGAATAGCCATGAGTGCAGACATGGAGAGAATATAAGTAGGTATCTGATGCCCAGGAGCTGGAGTTACAGTTAGTTATAAGAACGGAATTCAACTCTCAATAAGAGCAGCAACCAACCACTCTTAACCACTGGGCTATCTCTTTAGCCACAAGCAATCTGTTCTTAAAAGACAAAATCAATCATAACACTAAAAGATAAGTTGCCATGATGTTTAGGAAACAAATAAGCAAAGAAAAAGTCTCATTATAGATATTTCTAAGACAACAATTAATTCACTGAATAAAAGGCATATAAATATCATAAAAACAAGTACTTCTGCTCTTTGCTATGAATTAGAGAGCTATAATCTGCAGCTGTCTGTAATCTTTGGAACTTTGTTTGATTGTAGATTTAAGGGATTACATTCAATATTTTACTTTATTGCCAACAAAAATCTAACAAACATTGTTTAAAACCTTGAGTGTTGAAAACATTGTCCAAAATGCAAAAGGAAATTTTCCTTTATCGAAACTCTGTTGAGGAAATGAATTCCTGTTCATTCCTGTGAATATTTCCTGACCTAAGAATTGTCATTAATCTTGTAACATCATGTTCTTAACACCTTTTCTCCTGATTTTACAACTACTTATCAAAGCAAAAAGCTTTTCCTGCGTCTCCACTCTCAGCATCCTTCATGATTATCTTGTGATACTTAAAATTACAGATAATTCACATATGAAATATGTCTACCTTTAATGTGTTCCACTTCTTCAAATCCTATGCCTCCTATGAAATCTGAAGTCCAAATTAAAGTTCAAAATAAGATCTCTCCAGCATCCATTCAGTATTTCCACTTTCAAGATTTATGGCATCTTACATGCCTAGATATTTTTAAAGAGGGATGAAAAGAGCAAACATCAGAAGGTGGAGGTTCAAGTTTGGAGGGGCAAATACTAAGAATATGTAAGAATTCATTGGGCAGCTTTCAAGGAATCCTAGCATTTCAGTCTTGACAAACCATATTTCAAAATGATGACAAAATTTAAAGATGTTATATCATGGCCACTATCATGGATGCTGGAAATCTTGGAAAGAATAGATAAGACCTGAACACTGTCAATGGGAATAGGAAAAATGATACAAAAATTAAAGGAGACAAAAATTTGGTGCAAAGAGAGAAGATACATTCGTCATTTAAATACATCCCTCCATGCCTTTCACTGTCTTTCCCACAAGTGATCTTTGCCACCCAGGTCAAAATTCCAGAAAATAGTTCTTTCTCTCTTTGTATGTAAATGTGTGGAGAGTTAATTATAAAGTGATATAGAAAGAAAAGGGGCTTAAGACAGACCAAACAAATCTGTCATTGAAGAAAGAAGCTTAGAAGGATATGTATCTGAGTTTGGGAGTTACTTTGAAGCTTAAATAAGATAGACCAACATTGTCCTCAAAAACTACCATTGGATTCCATAAACAGCACATAGCACATACCCCACACATACTCCATTGTTTTTCTCCAGTGAGTGAAGAAAAAGCAGATTTCAACCCATACTACTCAAACTTTCAGAAATCCACATTCTGAAAACTATTCAAATTTTTATTTATTCTCTCTATACCTGACTAAAGCTACTGCATAATGTCTGATATGCATATATGGAGGAGCTGAAGCTACAAAGCTTCTAAAAGAACACAAAAAATATTTGGTTAAACCATGACATCTCAGGCAAATATCAAAAAGTAAGATGTACTTTAGATTAATAAGTTGTATTTCTTCCAATTGATCACATGCTCTTTAAAACACTGTGAAAAATTCTAAAACAATTTACGTGGTTGGAGAAAATATTTGAAATTACGTATCTAGAAACATTTGTAAGTAAGACTGTGTGGACAGACGGATATACTGTGTGACATGCAGTGACATACATAAGATTCCATGACCAAATGTTTTCTATGCTTCGTTTTGTTTCTTTTTTTTTTTCTTTAGTTAGTTTGTTTTATTTTGGGGAAGAGGATGCAAGGGCAAAGGGTAGATACAAGGGTGCAGGAGAGGAGGCGGACTGGGGTGCATGATGTGAAAGTCACAAAGAATCATTAAACAGTTCTAAAAAAAAAACCTTTGAAGCTCTGATATTTTTTAAATATAAAGAAAACTGTTTAAAACTCAATAATAAATGCATCCGGATCCAAAGAGGAAAAGACACAAGACGTGAGTAACAGTTTATCAAAGAGGATATTCCCTTAACATATTAAAAACATGAAGACTTACTCAGAAGCATTAATCAAGAAAGTAATGAAATACCATCAATTATGATTAAATTGAATACAATAAAAAAATTGAATATGGGCTAGCAAAGACAATTGATGGTCTCGTACTGCTGAAGGGGCTCTGACATGGTACCACCAAATTAAAATGTTTGATTCATTTTTTAAACATCATGCTTAAAACCACTAAGACACCTAACTTTTATACTCATAAATTATGTAATCATGATTATCAAATTGGTGAGATTTGAGCCACTACGGACAGATCTCTGAGACTGCTGTACAAGTCTGTGAGAGATTATCCGGAGTAGGTTAACTAGGTTCACATCCTTTCTGAATGTGGGCAATAGCATTCCCAGAACTAAAAGTCCAAACTAAAGAAATGAGAAAGGACGCTGAGCACAAGTATTCATCTCTCTTCCTTCCCTGCCTGTCGACACATCAATACCAGCCATGTCACATTCTTGCTGTCTTGGCTTCCTCACCAAAATATACTGCACCAAGGAGCTATGAGACAAAATAAGATCTTCCTTCCTAAAGTTGCCTTAGAAAGGTATTTTGTTACAGGAACAAACTGAGCAACTGATGAAAGGATTATGAAACATGGAAGAAAATGTTCACAGACACATACATAAATGTACAAATATATGCACACATGACACATTGACAGATATGTAAACACTTGTGCAAACACATACACACACACATCATGCACACATGTACACATACACACATGTACACACATATACATAAACCATATACATACAGGTACACATATACACACTTACACATATACACACATGCACATAACACATGTACACACATGTACATGAAGCAACTACATGTACATACATACATACAAATGCATGCATGTTCACATACATACATGTACATATATGTACACATACACAGCCATACACATATACACACACACATACACACACAAATATGTTTAGAGCTGCTTATACCAGCTCTATTTTTAAAGTCCAAAGAAAGAAATGAACCATGAACCTGTCAAGAGTTAATGTGTAAGAGAATTATGGTCTATTCATAAGATCATACTCACAAATTTAAAAAGGCTGAAACCTTATGCATCCAGTGGTATAAATGATCTTATTATTTTATTCTCATATGTATGAATGTTTTGCCTGTAGGTATCTGCACACTATGTGTGTACTTGGTACCTGCAAAAATCGGAATGTGATGAATACCCAGGAATTAGAGTTACAGGTGGTTGTGAGTGCCAGAAATTGAACCCTGGGCCTCTGAGAGAGCAGCCAGTTTCCTTAATCCCTGAGCCTTCTCCCTCGTTTCCCCATGTGGATTATTTGAAAATGATTGTGGCCACAGGAAAAGCCAAATAAATAATGCTTTGTATGTGGTTCTCTTAATTAAGAAATAAAGTGAAAGTTAATCTATAGTTAAAGAAAGTAGATTAAGGACTGCTTGCTTGTGAGAGGGTACAGGAAGAAGTAGCCAGGAGAAGATGCAAAGCTTCCTAAGAAAATCATTGAATTTGAGTTTCATATTGATTGTCCTGGGTAGCAATAGGACATGTGTGTGCATATTTCACCATGTGTTAAATTGCGTGTGTTATTCTATGCCACTTAACTTTAACAAAGCCTTTTTCAAAATGAATGTTTTAAACTCTCTGACTGTGAAAATAAGAACTGATACACCTATTGGGAGGGGATGGATTTTTAGTCTGAGCCTTGTCTAAACTTTTGAATGTAACCCATGTAATGCTTTTCCTTTTCAAAATACCACTAATAAAAATGTTTTGTTCAAACTACTACTCACACAAAAAAGCTAACGCTGATCCTGTCACCATCCATGCATCCATCCTGTTGTCACTCATTGTTCCTTGATCACTCAGAATCCTACCAGCTCTGTCTGAAAAAGTTGCGCTGAATGTGCCTCCTCCCTGTTGTCATGGCTCTCACTCCATTTAGTTCATCAACTTCTAAATGTCACCTTATTCTGGAATGACTTTCTGATTGTCTCAACAGATGACTGCCATGATCTTTGGTCATTACCTTTAAATAATGTGCTGGATATTTCTATGTTAACTTGACACCAGCTTAACTCATTTGAGAGGAGAGAATCTCAATTGAGAAAATGCTTATAGCCAGTAGTGGCAGAGGCATAAAGATCTCCATGAGTCTGAGACCACCCTGGTCTACAGAGTTTCAGGAAAGTCAGGGCTATACAGAGAAATCACTTCTCAAAAAACCAAAACCAAAGCCAAAAACAAAACCCAACAACAACTAAAAAAAAACACAAAACAAACCAAAAAAACTTCTATAAGGTTGGGCTGTAAGCAAGTCTGTAAGACATTTTCTTAATTAATGATTGATGGGAGAGGGTCCAGCCCATTGTGGGTGCTGCTGTCTCTGGGCTGGTAATCCTGAGTTCTATTAGAAAGCAGTCTGAACAAGCCATAATGAGCCAGTAAGCAGCACCCCTCCATGGCTTCTGCACCAGCTCCTGCCTCATCCCCTGTTTAAGTTCTTATCCTGGCTTCAATCAATGATGGACTACAGTGTGGAAATGTAAGTCAAATAAATCCGTTCTTCCTAAACTTCCTTTTAGGTTATGATGTTTAATTGCAGCAATAATAATAATTCTAACCAAGACAAATAGGGGTTCTTTTTTCTATGATATATTTTAGAATATTTGTTACAATTTCATAGTTTTATGATTATCTTTGAGTGTAATGTCTTACTGAAAGAGTAGTGTATTACTACTGAATAAAAGCTTGTTGAAGTAAATAAAGAGAGTGATTCATTGAGAAGTGTGGTCTTTTATTTCTTCTTCTTCTTTGTTTTTCTTCCAATATACAATAAGAGTTTTCATTCTATTAAGCTCCTGTTCTAAAAGGGGATCAATAGACATGGCCTGAAAAAAACAGACCAAACCAAAGCCAAGACTCAGCAAGGAAATGCCAATTTCTTCAACATTATGTCTCAGCAGCTGTGGTTCTTTTTTGGCATTACCTGTGCTACAACATTCTTGGGCATCCCTGACTCTCCAGTTATGCAGTACGAAGAACACATAGTTTCCCCCCACCCCTTGGGACAGCTATACTTTGTGTTTGCAGGTTTGCTTGGTAGACTTCCCGTGGTCATGGCATACTCAGTGTCATGGAGGCTTTATAGAAACTACATTTCACCTTCACAGTCTATTCAATAACCTCTCGGGGACTCCATGCAGAAAACATAACACTGCCATATAGTACCTGGCCTCAGTGGCTTTCTGGAACTCTAATGCAAGCTTCTATAACCTTGTAACACTTGTATTTTCCATGCCTGGAAAGCCAATCTCTGCTGCTAGTTCTATCCTGGCCCTTTCGCAACTACAAAATCCTGTATATACCTTGTTGGTATACCAGTAAAAACAAATATCTTTATAGTTTTGGGTTGTTGTTGTTGTTGATTGTTTGTATGTTTGTTTTTTGCAAGGAATGCCTTCTGAAGCATTCTGAATTCAAGCTCTCTTATTTTTAATGAATTTCACTTTCAAAAATTTTGAGAATTCAACTGGTAGAGCCTTCTCCTGAGGTACTTTTACTATTGTCTAGATAAAGAGTATGAGGTATTTCTTTAATGAAACAAATCTTTATAACAGTCATAGCTGTTTTCTGTACACACACTTAGTCTATATTTATTTTAATTTGAACACATTCCTTTCTTCACCAACTGCAGTTTTTGTATCTTTCTACTCTTTCTCACCACAGAGCAGATAAAGTGCAATGAGCTATAATGATTCCCCACAGCCTGGATGTACTCTGTCTTGAAGTTTCTCCCACTAAATAACTTAAGTACTTTTAAAATGAGTCTCACTTAGCTTTGCATGATGTTCATACAATACAGACTAAGGAGGGGGGTGGAGAGCAGTGTTTGGGATGTAAATCAAAGATAGATAGATAGATAGATAGATAGATAGATAGATAGATAGATGATAGATAGATGATAGATAGATAGATAGATAGATAGATAGATAGATAGATAGATAGATAGATAGATAAGAATTTTTTAAAGGGTTTTCAAAGGGAGATGGAGACTCTCAGGAACTGGACTAAAGAACACACATTCTATAAACTGAAAAAAAAACCATGTCTGTATTCTATGAACATCATGAAAACTATGGGTTATTTATTGGGTATTTTATTTATTTACATTTCAGATGTCATCCTCTTTCCCATTTCACCTCCCTAGAGACCCCCAGTCCTATCCTCCTCTTCCTTTTTTACTTTTATACCATTAATTACATGAAAGTATTAAGGTCAGTTCTAAGCTGAGGAACTAGCAATACAATAGATACAAATAGTCAAGGAACAAGCAAGGCAATAAACACAAATAAGGTTTGTTTTCAATAAGAAATGTCCATCAATGGCTCATTGTTCGAATGCTTGCTTAGTTGCCAGTTGCTGAAGCACCTTGGAAAGGTTATGGAATCTTTAGGAGCCTTACTAAACAATGTATGTCACTGGGAATGGACTCAAGATTTATAGCTTGTCCTGCTTCCTCTTTGCTCTCTCTGTTTCCTGTGTGCTAATCAAATGTGGTTCACTGTGCTTCAGAATTGCCAGGCCAGCCTTGTGTTTCTGTTAGTTAACATGCTTTCATCACCATGAGATTCTATCCCTCCAAAGCTGTGAGTCAAAATAAACTCATGTGTTCCTAACTTGCTTTTATTATCAGGGTAATTTTTTTCACAACAACAGGAAAGTAACTAATAGGGGAACAAATTAACTGTCAGTCCTAGATTTAAAAGGAGCAAGGTAATTATTTTCAGATATTATGAAATTTATTGTTTTTACATGTGTACATATTTGAATATGTATCTTTGAATGGTACTTTTTCTTTTATAATATCATATATAAGATACATGTCATAAATCATATGATACTACATCATATATATATACGTATATGTATATGTATATATGTATATATAATAATTTTGAATGAGCCTTTCTCATTATCCTCCTTTTCTCCTTCCTTTACCTATCAAATATGTTTTTCCCCATTGTCCCTACATACATGCCTTTAAAATATCTATGGCCCTATTTACAAGGTCTATGACTACTCAGGCTGGTAAATTTCCACAAAAGCTGCCTGTTTACATTAGCTTATAGCCATCTGTTTCAATGTTTTTCCAAAGAGACCCAAGACTTGGTGTTAGTAGACATGTATGACAGGCCTATTGCTGATTTTAGGCCTATGGCTGATTTTAGGCCTTCAGTGTGTAAGCAGGGCTGCCCCAGACATCTCCTCCCTTCTGTAAGTATAGAAGGGCTGTGGCAATTCTAAACTTGCGAAGGTGGGGATAGAGGCCTGACCTCCAGTATTTGAAGGGGACTTTGTAATGGCTCTGGTCCCCTTGTTGTTGTCCAGTGAGGCATGAGGGCCATACCCGTCCCGATGTCTTTTTCCTGGAGAGGGGATACTTTTGACATCAACTGCTATGCAGTCAGGCTTGTCCCTCAGGGAACCCAGAGAGATATTTTTAACTTTTATTTATATTCCCTTGCAGTGCTTAGCCTCGCAGCCTAAGCAAGAATTCAGATTGCCAGTAAGCGGGGGTTCTGGGTACCCATTCTCTGCTTGGTCTTAGGGGCGGAAGTCCCCTCTTTTAGGTTGGGTGGAGATAGACCTTGTAAATAGGTAGCTTTGGCGGATAATACCAACTTAGATAAGGACAAGTGAATCATAGACAGAGTCATAGTGACCTGTCCCCTGAACCTTCACCCAGCCGATACCCTGTTCTGAAAGATATCTGTACTTCCCCTGAAAACCCATGCTCCAGTGTCATCCCCTTCCCCACATCCTGCCTTTTTGTGTTTATAACCCCTGTGTGAATAAGTAAAAATTATGATTTGATTTAAATAAATAAATAAATAAATAAATAAATGAAAAAAAGAAAAAGAAAAAAATTGGTGGATTATCAGCAGATACCTACATAGACATTGACTCTTTCCACATCTTATCATAAATCTAAATGTATTGTTCACATATTCTCTGTTGCTGTCTTCTTTACTCTGTCAAATCCTCAGATTTCTGAAGTCTTCCTAAAAAGTAGGTATAATTACTAAATATAATAAAATTGTGTTTAAAGTTTTTTTTCTTCCTAATGGAAAATTAAACTTACACATTAAACCTTACAATTTAAAAAAAAAGTCTATGGCCCACTGCATTAATTCGGGTTGCATGCAAAAAACATGAACTGGGGTTATTTGGTTGTGCTAGACATGTTCTTCATTCACAGTCAAAAACTCTCTAAATTCTATAAAGACTCTACATTTAGTGCCTACATTATTGAGAAATTTGAACTTGGTCTCAAATATCACATGTACATATATTACTGTGAAATTGTATGGTTTTGAACTAGCACGTACATCCATTTACCTTCATGTTACAATTCTACGATTGGAATGACTATTTAGAATCCAAATTCTCAGAGTTACGGATCTTGCTTACATAAAACAACCATGAATTTCTATATTCAAGCAACACCTTTTTAGTCTTTCTAGATACCCAGATCTTAAAATCCCTTTATACTGATTATTAGCAGCCCCATTTGTTTAAAATCCTACAAATAACTAGTCATGAAAAAAGTAATTCTAATTAGTATCTGTGGAGGATGACTGTACCTACATGCTTTGAGAAAACTTAAGTTGTTCTCTATAGTCAATTTTACTAAAAAAGAAAATAAAAGAAAGAAAGAAATACTAACCATTCCTCATTTCATATATGATTGTGTGGGTTTTTTTTTTCTGATTTTGACTCTAATGTCTATAAAATTGTTCTGTCTTCTCTGAATGCAGAGATGTTTAAAAATGTCACAACCACAGAATGGGTGCAGAAATAGTGTTACCAAAATGTGAATAACCTTGGAAAATATAGCAGCATTCTTTTTGCCCAAAATAGAGTAAAATTATGTAGTATATTTTAGAAATGGAAACTTTCCCCAAGTACTTCCTTTTTAAGATCCAAAAGAGTGAAGCTGAAAACTTGGTTTTGGCCCCAAAAGAACTGTGATAGATTTTTCACAGCTGTGTTTTAGCTTTGTTAGTTATGGGCACCCTGAGAACACCTGATGGATTTAGAGTACGGGAGGAAAATTATTGCCGCTATAGTCTGGTATGAGTAAGGGGTGTAATTAAAGTTCACCTTGGATACCACTGTAAATATGTGTGTTGTCCCTTACTCCTGGCATCCTAATTAGAGTTTAATTTAGATTTGTGCAATCTCGTCAATTATACTTGTCCTATATTTAAAAAAAATAAAACTGCATTTGTATACCAACAATTTAGTCTGAGCTTAAGGTTGTGATACAAATTAAAACAACATAGTTTTAGTGCTTTAACATTGAGTTATTAAGTAAAATGTTCCAAAAGAACAGACCTTTGTAAATAGATCCAATAGATTTGCAAATTCAATGAAGTAATGATTTAATAAAACGGAGGACTGCATTGGTGTGTTCTGATGTTGATGTTCTATCTGCTTCTATAAAGTTTCATGTTCCCCCGGTTAAAGATTACTAATCATTAGTCAATAACTACATTGATGAAATTCCATTTCTAACAGTGCATTTATGCTTTCTCAGGCTTTGCTTGGAACTGGAATGACTTGGCAATTGTAAATACCATCACTATTTCCTGATCATATTTTGTATCTCTTGCAACTTATGGAGCTTTTTTTGTTTTTGGCAGTTGCTTCTACAGCAAAATAGCCAAAACTATATGTGCCTTGCAGTATATTCAGTAATATAGTGTACAGAAATGATTAGCCATAAACCTCCATTAGGTAAGTTGAAAACTATAAGGTTAATTTGCAACATTGACAAACACACCATATATTATGAACATGTGTTATAATACAGTTAAGTAGAAAGATTAGGACTCATGAATATAATAATGATGATAATAAATGACCTCGTATAACATCTTCCTGAAATGTTTGTCATTTATCATGTGGAAACTTCTGATCCATCAAACTCATAGAAATGTCTTCATTTCTAAAATGAACACAGCATTCTCATTATTCTTTTCTTAGAATGTGACATACATATGTGTGCATGTATATGTGTGTGTGTGTATGATATATACATATATATGTGTGTATGTGTAAGATGTACATATATGTGAATGTGTGCAATGTACATACATGTAAGAATGTGATGTGTGTATGAGAGGAAGAGAGAGATGAACATATATGTATACATACACATATATATACACATACACATTACAGTGTTTATTTACTTGAATCCTAATTACATATGACTTGAAATCTTTTTCTCCAAATATGTCACAGTTTCAAAAGCATAGACCATAGGATAGGTCCAATACTGCCAAGGAAAAGCGGCTAATTCATGTCAGAGCACTGATGGCAAGTCTTGCCAATCAATCCTTAACACAATCTACAAAATCAGACACTTTTCTATCAAAATTGTACATGATGAAGGTCAGAATTTCACTGTAGAAATTCCATAAAGATTTCACCAAATACATGTTCCTACTTCTATATTACAATAATAACTTTGCAGACTGTTAACAATCTTGAATATAGAGGATACAGATATTAAAGAAACAAAACACACTTTCAAGACAAAATCTAGATGCTATCATCAAGTGACTTCATTACCTTCTTACTGAAAATTTTCAAATGAGAACTGCAACAGAAAATTCTTAAAATCAAATGGTATGTTGTAAAAAAAAGATTAATCATAGGAAATAAAATGTATCTGTATGATAAATATGCACAAAGTTCCTCTTGTCAGAAGGCAAATGATATTTGAGATTCTGATTTATTCATTTTGCTTCTTTGGATTTCTTTAATCATTGGCTCTAGAATTAAAACTTATGAGATATGAACAAAGACAACACCAATAGACACATTAATGTGAAAAGAGAAATTTCACAGGGCAAGTAAAGAATGTCAAAAGAGAAAAAATTAATCTCCATCAGGGATGAGGCCCCTTAATTGGTTATCAAATTCCAACTGCTCTTTCCTGAAATCACATGAAAGCACAATTAATGGACCTAGTACATTGTGTGTGTGTGTGTAGATAGATAGATAGATAGATAGATAGATAGATAGATAGATAGATATAGATATGGATATAGATATAGATACACACATACATGTATGTGTTACAATGCCAAATAAAGAAAAAGAGACCACTAAATTGAAAGGAGTGAAGGGGAAATATGGGGATTAGAGAGAGAAAAGGGAGGGAATGATGTCATTCTATTTTAATTTTTAAAAATAAATAAAATGTAAATGCAACTTGATATCAGGAAAGGATAGAAAAATGTATCCTGACCCTGAGCTCTGGCCATCCACCTTCCATCACACAGAAGCAAATATCCAGCATGAACCTACATATAACTTCTTTGAAGCACATATTAACATTTTATTTCATATAAATCATCTTTGACTGGAGCAAACTTGCTGGAGAAGTAGTACCCAGTAAAAATATTTGATCCAAGTACTCAATAAAAACAAAAAGTATCCAATCCCTTCAGTTCCCTTCTGAGAATGATGGTGGATTTTGTTTTGGTCTTGACCCTGTTGCGATTTCCTATTCTTTCTCCTGGAACAGAGTGTGTGTCTACATGTATTTAAATGTATGTGGGTGCTCATGCATGAGTGTGTACATATGGAAACAGAGACTGACATCACCATGTGTCTCCCTCTATCCCATTTCACTTCATTCGTGGAAACAAGAACTTTTCTTGAACCTGTAACTGCCCAGTTCGGTTAACGTGGTTGGCTTGCTTGTTCCTAGGACTCCATGCCTCTGCCTTTGAGCTCCAGAGTATAGGCAAATACCACAATATTTTCCCTCAATATTTTCATGGTTTCTGGGAATTCAAACTGCAGTATTCATACCTGCCCATCAAGCACACTACCCACCAAGTCACCTCTCCAGCTCCTTGATTTCATTCTTTTATATTAAGAATTTAACCATGTTTCTTATTCATATATAATGAGCATAGCCATTATGGCACTTCCTTCCTAATCCCCCATCCCTGAGTCTCTCCAAAACTCCAGTCTGGGAATGTACTTCATCCACTTAAGTTTAGTATCTTTGATACACACCAGAGTTCACTTTTTCCTCTGTAGATGAACTGTGAGAGTCATAGGTAATGAGAATAAGGTCCCCTGCCCATGGAGTCCAAATGACATCCCAAAGGCTGAAGATTCTTAACCCAGGAGAAACAAGCAGCACTAAGGCTCAATGCTAATTGAACTCCAGATGCTTCTTTACCGCCAGAGGAATAACACTGATTATTAAACCTAGTCAAGAAAAGGGAAAACGTCTCCTTTTTGTTTTCCTCCACAGGACCAAGAAGCAGGGAAAGTAAATGTCTCAATAAAAAGCATTCAGTGATAGAAGAGACTTGTTAATGTTAAGAAGAATAAAATGGGGGCTGCAGAGATGGTTCAGTGGTTAAGAGCACTGGTTACTCTTGCAGAGAACCTGAGTTCGATTGATTCCCAGGGTTTACATGCTATTTCACAGGCATCCTTGATTCCAACTCTAAAGGGGGACAGGGAGTAAAATGTAAATTATTCCCTTACATATAGTATTAATTTTATACACAAGAAGTGGTTTAATCCAGCATGGACTAATGACTCTGGGATATTTCCTTTGCAACCCCATAGAAAGAACAACAATATTATCCAACCAGACCCCCCCCCCCGCAGAGCTCCCAGGGACTAAACCACCAACCAAGAGTGCACATGGAGGGACCCATGGCTCCAATCAAATATGCAGTAGAGGATGGCCTTGTCAGGCATCAGTGGAAGGGGAGGCCCTTGGTCCTGTGAAGGCTTGATGCCCCAGTGTAGGGAAATGCTAGGGTAGAGAGGTGGGAGTAGGTGGGTTAGTGTGGGAGCACCCTCATAGAAGCAAGGGGAAGGGGGAAAGGATAGGGGGCTTCCAGAGGGGAAACTGCAAAAGGGAATAACATTTTAAATGTAAATAAAGAAAATATCCAATAAAAAAAAAGAAAAGAAACTATCTTCTGAAAAGGCAAATTATAACCTTGAGTTAACAATACAGTCTTTCCGTGTAAAAGAGCATTTGATCTAAGGAGCCTGTGACATTTGAAGAAGCAGAGCACATAGAATTAACTGGATAGGCACAGTCTGATCACTTTTACAGAAAATAAAGCATTCAATTATTTCTTCTGGGTAAGTCTAAGTCTGGGAGCAATATCCTATGAAAAAGAGCCACAGGAGATCCAAAAGATTGACTAGGAATAGTCTGAGGACACATGATGTAACATTTAACTGACACAGGTCATTGGTCATATGCTGAACACTACACTGAATTACATTTATCAATAAGAAAAGTACACATGACCCAATTTAAACTTACTACAGACAGATATTGATAAAGATACATAAAAGAGACATACGGATGTGTTTTCCTGCCCTTTCTAATGTGTATATATATATATATATGTTCTCCCATGATAGAAAATGTCTTGAATCTATTGTCAAAGATGTTCCAAAGTATATTTGCTTTACTATGTCAAACTTAACTTACTGATTAAAATTACTTTGAAAGGTTAAAAAAAAGGGAAGGGGGGCTGGGCTGGGTGATCTGGGTGATGCATTCTTTTAATCGTAGCACTTGGGAGGCAGATGAAAGCAGATCTCTGAGTTGAAGGCCAGCCTGGTCTACAAAATAAGTTCCAGAACAGCCAAAGCTAAGAAGAGTAACCATATCTTGAAAACAGAGAGAAAGAGGGAGAGAGAGAAATGAATAATTGAAAAGGGCCAGAGAGATGGTTCACTCAGTAACTTGATAACATGACTATATTGCAAGCAGGAGAATCTGAGTTCAGTTTCCAGGACCAGTGTAAGCAGCCAGGTGTAATGGCTAGTCTTTTTTAATTCCTATGCTGGGGAAATGCAGACCAGTGCATCCTGGAGCTTTCTGGCCAACCAAACTAGCCTATTGGGTGAACTCTAAGCCACTGAGGGACTCTGTCACAACAGCTTCTCAATAATGGTTTCTCAATAATGGTTTCTCAATAATGGTTTCTGTCCTGATATATAATATAAGCCAATTTAAAAAAAAAATGAGGTCTCTATCAATTTGTTTCTTCACCAGGGAAATTGATGCATTAATAGTTGACCCCAGCACTAAAGCTAAATTTCTTAAGTAGCTTCGTGATAACAGCAACTGCTGCAATAAGACAGGAAAGACATAGGGGATGAAGGAAAGGTGGGAAGGTAAGGAAGAAGGAAGGAAGACAGGAGGGGAGGGAGGAAATGGGGGATGGAAGGATAGCAGTGGGCACTGGGGAGGGGGTAGGGAAGAGAACAGAAGGGAAGGAAGGAGTCAGGTCTTTGAGTATAAACAAAAGCATTAAAGATGTATTTATCTCCAGATGTGCAGACTTCAAATGGACAATAAGATAATGGACCACAAATAAACTATGACGCCAATGAGTCTTTTAAGTTTCCTGAAATTTCCCTCATCAATGAATGGAATAAATAATCCATGGTTCTTCATATTTCAAAGCTAAACAAAACAGCCATAACAATGGGATTATGATCATGATTAAACATTTATGGAATCATAACTATAATGTGTGAAGCAGTAAACATACCCAAGTGCATTATAGAAACATCTCTGACCTCCCACAATCCTCTAGGGTGGCCGCTGCAGTTTCCATTTTGCAGATGAAGCCCCCAATTCAGTAGGTTGCCCCAAGTTATACAATGAATAATTGCTGGGTCTGGAATGAAATGTTTATCAGTCGCTCTGACTATCTGTACTAGTACACGGTCTCTTGTGGACTAATGAGAAAACTGACAAGATGAAAGTGACGTCTATGATCTGTGGGTTTCTTTATTACAGGGCCTGAAAGAGTGACAGAAAATTGTTCATCAAAGGAAAAAAAAACCAAAAGCATTCACTCCTGGAGACCAAATCCCCTCACTTTTCTTTCCAGCTAATGATTCCTAGCCAGGCCTGCAAAGTAGTGAAAGACAATCAGCTCCTTGAATAAACAACCAGGAGGGAAAAGATCCCCATGCCTTTTATTATCCCTATTTATGCAACATGTAATGCCAATTAAGTCTCCCCCAAACAATCACAAAGGTAACTATTTAACTCTAATTTCGTTGAATTGTTAACAGACTTCTTTGTGTAGTTTGCTTCATAAGTGGAGAGCCTGTGTCAACAATGAAGCCATGTGGCAACTTGGCATTGGGGCTGTGCTTCATTGGAGACTGAGAGGCAGGGGAACCCCCGCACATTTCTGAGTCTACATTTGAATTTTTATTATGTGTGCTGACAACCCTTTAAACACAGAGTCATAAATCAGTAGGCAGTGCTAGGGAGCCACCTGCTGGAGTGATGGCTGACCCTATCTCCACAAAATTAAATTCAGTAAATATTAACTCAATAATGAAGTTGTCAACTTTGGGATACTTTGCTATAAATACTCATATCTTACACATGCCACACACACATGCACACACACACACAAACACACACACACTCCTTCATATATAATGGTGAAGTCTCATTATAAAAGAAGGCACAAATCTAGCATAAAACAATAAATTAATATAAAGGTTCTGAAGACATCACTTAAAGTTTTTAGTTGGATTATTTAGAGCTTCGTGGTTGCTTTATCTTTCATTGGTCAGTCTAACAATTATGTTATCTAAATACAATAGTTAAAGGGCAACTTATTTAAATGATATTTTAGATAACATTCAAGTGTGTGTGTGTGTGTGTGTGTGTGTGTGTGTGTGTGTGTGTGTATGTGTACACACGTGAGCGAGCCTGTGTCACAAAGAGCATGCACAGGCTGGACCTAACTGCTCCTTCAACCTTCTGCACATATGTAGCAGATGTGCAGCGTGGTCTTCATGCAGGTCCCCCAACAATTGGAGCAAAGTTGGTTCCTAAATCTGTTGCCTGGGTATCCCCCCACCCTTGCACATCAAGTCTCTGTGAGGCTAGGCACAACCTTTCCCACTGAGACCAGACAAGGCAATCCAGCTAGAAGAACATATCCCACTTACAGGCAACAGCTATTGGGATAGAACCTCCCTGTCCGGTTGTTCAGGACCCACATGAAGACCAAGCTGCACATCTACCACATATGCACACGGAGGCCTAGGGCCAACCCATGTGTGTTCCTTGGTTTGGGGCTCAGATTCTGAGAGGTTTGGGGGTTTTATTTGTTTGTTTGCTTTTGCAAAAATATAATTGATAGAATATTTATAGCAAGTTTTGTTATTCAAATTTCTGAGCTAAAAATAGCCACCCAGTTCCCTGTCCCTGCTGCTCTGTATGCACAGGGAATACCTAATACATGTCCTTTGAAGACTCCTTTCTGTGTCTGGAAGGAGATCATCTTAAATAGCGTATCTGTGTCCAGCAAGGAAACTAACAGAAATGGCCAGGAGATACTAATCTGAATGTGTGCTGTCTGGAAAGTATAGTCTGGAGTCATGTTGATTCTCTCCTAGCCATTTGCTTTGTTCTCATTTTCTTCAGTCTCAGAAGATCAGCATGTTAATGGTCCCATTTAATTGAGGGTCCTAGTTAACCAAGGCTATGTGTATTTGTAATCAAGTGTTGGCATGGTGGTGGTCACAATGTACTATGGATATACAAGTATCATTCTAAAATGATTTTTTCCCTGGTACTACTGGATAAGTTCTTTACCATTTACAATTTGTTTCATAAAATCTACCTTGACACTCATGGTCAGTCTTACCTTGAAGCCTATAGTGTTCATCGAGTTATTTTCTCTAATCCATCTAATTTTAAAAGGCTGGTTTCTTATTATCTTCACTCCCCATATGAAGAAATGGACTTCAGGGGAGCTAAGTGAATTATCACCCTCTGCGTCCAGGCAAACACCTAAAGAGAGGTTCAGATTCTTGATAAAACCACCCTCAAATATCCAGCTCTGTAGACAGAACCCAGTACTATTCTGTATACTCACATATCTCACACTTAACATTGAATTTTAATTATCTGGTTTTCTACCCAAAATCTACAAGCTTAGCCCCATCACAAACTCTCAGTAGGTGACATTAGGGTTGATATTCATAGCAGATGAAAAATATTGATAGTTGAATGAAGGTTGTTGAAGGGGATTTTATTCTCCCTTAACAATATAATTTCATTCATATTAGGCATATTTTATTTAATGGTTCATGAGAGTACAGTCTTTTAGAATGAGAACAGAAAGAAAATGGTTCTTGTTGAGGTATTCTTATTCATTAGTATCTCTGAAACTATGTCTAATTCAGGTCTTTGAAAAACACAATAGTAGCATATATTTATATTTGAGAAGAACAAATGGAAACAGGGGTAGCTATGGACAGTGCTCAGGTTACTCAAAGTCCTCAAGGTAGAATTTTACATTGTCTCTGGTGGTCTTTCATAGTCTTAGCAATCTATCACCTCCGTGCAACAACCCTCGAGTTCACATCTCTTACTCCTCGGTAACTCATTCCTTCTGAACTCACAAACCATACTTAACACTCCCCAGGGTATTTTCAAGAAAGTCATATAGTAACTACTTGAATAAATGCTTATAAATGTCAGGTATTGTGTTGGATTCTGGATGTCCACAGTGAACCAAGCACACTGTTCTGCTTTCATAAACTCTCAGGTAATAGATGAGGTAGACAATAGGTACTGTCACAAAATCCCTAAACCAAGTAGTTTGCAGGTTCACTTTATTAGAGAAGGAGTTCCAGAAGGGTCAAAAGGTTGACACATGAAAGATCAAAAGAATACATCACACAAGGAGAATGGAAATGAACCAAAGACACAGATCACATTCGAGAGTTTCCCATCAGGGAAAAATGCTAGAAGCTTGTGGAACTTGAGGGTTGCATATATTCCTGAATATACTTGGAAGCTACCTCTTGGTTTCTCTTGTTAAGTAAATATGGATTTTATTAATAAAAGGAAATGTTGAGATACGATCTCAGGAGTCATTTGGTCCATATATTTGGAGTCTTTCTGGAGTACCTCCAATATTCTGGCATTTTTCTAAATTCCTATATCTGCTTTAGCACAACTAATCTCTCTTGGAAATCTTCCATATACTAATAGAAGGGTCAGCAAACAACAGTGCAGGCTATGAGCCAAATTCATCCCACTGTGGGACCAAATTTGCCCATAAAAGTTACGTTCGGGTTATGCTAAAATGATAACCTTGAGTCATTACAATGGAAATTTATGAACTGAAAAGACAAAAAGCGTTTCTCAATGTAGATCTTTGTAGAACACCTTGCCTGACTTTTGCATGTTTTTCAAACCTTTCTTCAGGCTCTTTCTAGGAAGAGTTTGATAAAAATATATAAACAAACAAAGAAACAAACAAACAAACCTAAGCAATGGTTGATATAGCAAAACTATTCTATTTAGCACAGTTTTGTAGGAAAAAAAAAGTCACAGGTCCTGACCAAGAAGAAAAATGAACAACATGATGACAGAATGGAAAGACATAGGGATGCGGGGTGTAGGACCTAAGAATCACTCAGAAACCACCTGAGAACTTCCACATAACAGTGAAAGTTAGGCAAAATACAGCACAAGAAGAGTGCTTAGAGTGAACCAGTAACCCGTCTAAGTTTTAGCATATTTACTTCAACTTCTGCAAATTAGACTTTACTTTTACCTATGATATGTCTCATCCTCCCTCCCCCTTCCCCTCCCTCTCTCATCCTCCCTCTCCCTCCCCTTTCTTGCCTGGCTCAGGTTCATCACATTGTTCCCTTTTATTTGGTTGGTGTCTCACTGTAGCCCTGCTCCAACTGTTTCACCACATGGATGAGACTTAGGGTTCCTTTAATGTTCCCCAGTTTCAGACATGATTCTTCATCCTCAACACGACTGACCTTTGGCATCCTGCCACACTCTGAGAATTAATTCAGGCCAAAAAAAAAATGAAATTTTAATAAAGTTCCCTGGATCACAAAATGGCTAGGAATACAGAAAGGAAGCTCCTGTGTACCCACAGAAGCAAAATGGGCTATTGAGCCATTTGGACTTTCTATGGTTCCAAGTTCATATGGTTGGCATCGCAATGCACCAACCTGAAAGTCTAGCAATAAACAAAGCATTGTTACTGAATAAAACAAGATAGAATCCCTAAGAGATGGGAGAGTTGACTCACATGTTATGAGTACTGGTTGTTCTTCCAGAGGATCAGCATTCAATTCTCAACATCCAAATGATGGCTCACAATCATCCATAACTCCTGTTCCAGGGGATCTGACATTCTTATGGCCTGCATAGGCACCTGTACTTGTATGCACACAAACATACATATATAATTAAAAATAGGTAAGTCTTTAAAATTGGGATTGTTAATAGCACATGTAATAAGCCAAATGCTTTTTAAAGTCTATATCAAGGCTGCGGCTAAGACAATAGAGAAAAAAACAGAAATTTTCATTGATTCAAAACATTACCCATGAGAAGACAATTGATACTAAATTGTGTAAGCAATGTATCTCCCAAATCATCAATGAATTTGTCTTTACCTATATATTTATAACTAGAGCATAACCAAGTAACAGAGCTGGCCCAGGAAAAGGAAAAACCAGATTCAACAAGACCTTATGCAGAGTCATCTGAAAATACATAACAGGTCAAAATGCTAATATTCTTATTCCCCACCTCTCTACTTTGGTTTATGGCTTCTTTTTCAGTGTGTGGGAGAGGCATGGGTGGTTCAGGAATTCACAGGAGAAAGGTTAAGTGTTTTAACCTTGGACAATTGAAAACCCTGAAGGTGATGTTAAAACACAGAGATGATGCTCAAAGGGAAATCTTCCAAAATGTACGTATTCTTTTTAAAATGTTTTTTTCTAAATCTAGCCAGAGACAATTACAGTAAGTGACACATCTGTCACCTTTAGGAATCAGAAGTTGGGAAGAGTACAGCTCAATGCACAGGAAGGAAATAACATACGTTTATATGGCTCAGAACTGCAAGGATGGATTCCTTAGAAAGGCACAGTTATGTGCGGAAAAGCAAGCCACTTCCTTGCGTTGTTTTGGACACGTGACCGTTGCAAGTTGGGCCAGCTCAAAGCCACACTAAAATAATAGGTTCACTGAGAAACTCGCAACATGTTCAATTAATTCTAGCACTAAGTATGCAAGATATGCCTTGTTGCTGTGTAAAATGTGAATGGATGGGTATGTGAGGGTTTCATTAGCACACATCCTTTATGCCCCTGCTCTACAACTAATGTGTAAATTTTTATATTACTTATTAATTACTTCATACCTTCTAGAGCAGTGGTTCTCAGCCTTCCTAATGCTGTGACCCTTCAATACAGTTTCTCATGCTGTGGAGACCCCCAATCATAAAATTATTCTTGTTGCTACTTAACAACTATAATTTTGCTATTATTATGAATTATAATGTAAATATCTGTGTAAATTCTGATTTGCCTTTGAGAACCACTGTTCGAAATTTAACACTTTGACAACCTGTTTGCCAAAAATGCCATTTGGAGGCAGAATCCTAAAAGGGAAAAGTAGAAATTTAAGAAAACAAAAATAAGTGCTGTGCGAAAATATGTTAATTAGATTAAAAGTAATGGAAGGATAATAAAAATATTCATGAACATAATGATTAGTTTTTAAATGATTTATGTTCACATAATGAACCCTTATGAAACCATGAAAGCAGTTTGTGAAGAACACTTAATCACAAGATAAAATTCTCATCATACAATCTCAAATGAAAAAGCAATATCAAAACTAATATGTAGGATGACCACAATGTGTGAAATGTATTTTATATTCTAGTGTCTATAATAAAGAGCTGCAAGTAATGACATAAAAATGTTTATCTTGATATAGAAGGATCACTGCTAATTTTATTTTCTTTATTATTTTATTTTTTAACTTTTATAATGAGCATATATTACTTTCATCATTTTAAAAGAATAATAATTATAATTAAATAAATATGAGAATTTCTATCCAGACACCCCAGGGAGAAATCTCACCTCCAGCTATTATTAGTTAACACATTAGAGAAGATTACAACAATTAGCTAAGCATAAGGACAAAAAGGATGGCTTAGCAAAAGTGAAGCCATGAGAGAGTGATTTCAATTAAAATATGATAATCCCTTACAGAATTATATTGCTCCATCTTCTACAAAGGGTTCTGTCTGGTCAGACATGTTGGTGTACATCATTAATCGCAGCACTAAGGAATGCAGAGGTAGCTGTATCTACATAACAAGTTCAAGACCAGATATGGCTAAATAGTGAAGCCTCATTACATGAGGAAACAAAGCCCAGCAGTTTGCATACTTTATACCATAAGAAAAACTCCAACTTCCTAATGTGCAAACACATCAAAACTCTGACACAAGTATCATCAGTCATTATAAACACTTGCAATACCATTTCACAGGCATAGGTGTTTTGTCTGTATGTATGTCTTCGTACCATGTGTGCCCCTGGTACTTGGTGTGCCTGAAGATAGCAGAATAGGGTGGCAGATTTCCTGTACAAGTGGTTGTGAGAGATTATGGTGCTTGGAATGAAACTCATGTGCTCTGGAAGAGCAGCCAGTGCTCATAAACACTGAGCCATCTCTTCAGCCCAATATCAGTTATTTTAAATGCCTGTGAAGGGGTAGTGAGATGGCTTACCAGGGCAAAGCATTTGCCCAACAAGCCAGAGGACCTGAGTTAGACTCGTAGTACTAAAACGAGAGAACTTATTATACTCCAAAGTTGTCATCTAACCCCATACAAGCGAATGTATGCCATATATATATTCTATTTATCTATCATCTATCTATCTGTCTAGATAGAGATACTATATCTACTGTATGCTGTATTGTACCAACAGTGAACTTACATAAGTAAGGAAATAAGCCTAGTGCTTAGTGGAAGGAATTTTGAAAGGCATCCCCAAGATAACAAATGTCATGCTGTTATTTTTATCTTCTTGGCTATCTTTGATTCTGATATGTCCTCTGATTTCCTTTTGGAAATCAGTATAAGCATGTCTGCATGGATTGTTGAACACCAATTGTCCCCAGGCAACAGTATCCTCATCTATCCTGTCCCCACTTTGCATCCCAAGTCTTCCCCATAGCTGGATTCAGCAGTCGTCCTTTCTTTCCATTGAAAGAAAAAAAAATGATGCTACATTACAGGATTCATCAATGAAGCACCTGCTCAGGGTTGAGCTATTTATTTCCAACCCTAAAGATGCTATTCAATGGTAACAGTGTAGTCAGAGAAGTCCAGACAAAGATGTAGAGTTTAATAGCCCACCTCATCTACACAGCCTCAGTATCTGATTTCCTTTTTTGGCTGCACCCTCAAGATCTGGTCCTGGGTCATGGACAGCTGTGTATCAGTTAGCACAGAGACATAAAGGCCTTGGCAGGGAGTCCACTGACACATCAAACACTCAGCTGGGATTTGATCATATAATGTTCACAAAAAGTTGATGTTCATCCAATTCCTTTCAGTTATTTGTATTTTAAAATGCAGAGAAATATGACATTATGCTTGCTTTAGGAAGCAAAAATAGTTAAAGGGAATTCAAGTAGTGCATCCCAAATGAAAAGTTTACAGTTCAGACAGTTCAGGAAAAGACAGCTGCCAGGAAGAATAAAGGGCAAGCAGCCCAGGCCCCCAAGTAGCAATCCTAAGAAATATTCATGAATACTTGAAAGCCTGGAAAGGTTGCATATGTTGCATGAAAGGTTAAGGAGTGAGGCTCAAGAGTCATTAAATAATTTGCTCTAATTCATACGAACTAACCTGAAGAGATTGCTAACTGGATAGAGGTGTTCTGCTACCAAATTCCTGACTTGATTCATCTCTGCTTAAGAAAACTAGCATTTCATTTATTAAATACTCACTGTGGGCAAAATTGTCTATTATATGAATTAGGAGAGAGGATACATATGAATAAAGGGATGAGATCTTTTTTCAATATTTCACAATGGCTGTGAGCATAAACAATGACACATATAAAACAAAACTGAAATTACTAGCTATGAGCTGAGTATCCATTTTCTCAAAATGCATATGTTGAAACATAATCAACAATACTGTGATGTGCAGGTATGAGACCATCAGGACTCTGTGGAATCATGAGGACAGTACTTTCAAGAACATCCTTATTTCTCTTATAAAAATAGATGTAAGAAATTTCACTTGTCCCTTACCATCACGTGAGAACCCAGCATTAATCAATGATTTAGGCCAACCAACCAGAGCCATGATGTAGGAAGTCTATCCTCCAGAAGTGTAAAACAATAAATATACATTACTTATAAGTCATGGAGTTTATTGTGTTTTGTTATAGAAGCCTCAATAGATGAAGGCATCTTTAGTAAATAACATAAGGTATTCATGTTCCAGCATTGTGATACATGACAAAAATCTAAACTGCCAAGACTTTGTGTGCTGTAGTAGGTACCCAAGGTGCTCTAAGAAAGGAGCTCAGTCTTCAACTGGAATTTCAACTTTCATTTTCCACTTCTAACGCTGTATGTTCCTAGATCTGCATTTTGACCTTGCTCTTGTCTTCTGCCCAATGCCTCCTTGTCACTGTCCACTAATGGATCTTTCCTGAAGAAACCTGACTCCAAATGCTCATAGTTCCTCTTTGTTCTTTGAATGGCGGCTCTGCCAATTCTGCTGGTAGAAGCACTTGCCTGATAATTTATTGACCCTGTTAAGTCACATTCTCCAAATGCCATTAGCCTCCAGCTGTTATTAGTAAGAAAGTTGACTCCGTATCCATCACTTACCTCTCTGTTGCCTATTTCCACGTAATATGCAGTCTCGCCAAGTCTCTCATCTCATACACTTTCATAATCACTTGATCATCCATCATTTGTTTTTATTTTACAAATAGAAAACAAATCCTTAGTGCTGCCTCTATTCCTCTCCCTGTGCCTTAAACCTCAGTGAATCTATCAGATATTCCTTTCCTTTACTGTTACTGTTACCCAAAGCTGTTGATCTTCATATCCAAACAGAATATACCACCTTATAATATTATTTTAATATTATTTAAATAATATTTTACTAGATGAATCATGTTTTCCCCAACTCCACCTTCTTGTTGTATTTTTCAGAGAATCTTCATTTAAACTCAGCACATAGTCAAAATTTGACAGATTGTAATTTAATCATGCAGTTAGTAGCTCAATGTTCACAAGGTTTAGAGGATGTTCACTCATAGCCTTCAAGACATAGCCATTAATAGTTGCACCTCATATCTCCAACCTATGGTGTAACTGCCGTTTCTTTTGTAACGGCCGTCGGGTTCTGCTACTTTGTAAAGGCCGGCCGGTTCTGCTGCTCCGGTCGGCAGGTCAGGGTCTAGCAAGAGAGAACGTGGGGACGGAGGAAGGGGAAAAAAGGGGCGAGAGACGCAAAAGATAGATACAAGCCAGAGTCCGGTGGAGTCTCTTCAAGTCTTCTTTATTCTCTTATCTTCTTACTATATTCTCACTCCTTCAGTCTCCTGACACCTCTCACTTTTTCTCTCCTTCCTCTACTTCTTACTTCCTACTTCTTCCTACTACTTACTACCTCCTACTTTCTACCTCTACCTCTTCCTCCCGACTCCTCTACTCCTCTACTCCTCTACTCTCCTATATAGAAGGGAAATCCTGGGTATTTATACCCTTTACCACGTGACTTGCCCTCGTGCACAATCTCAACTGAAGCCACTACATCACGTGCCTTGTAGCCATGGATACCAGGAGCACCTGGCAGCTGGGGGCACTAAACAGTGTAACAAGATGTTTATCAGAGTGCGCTCAGCTATTGCAGGCTGTTGAAACAAGTCTCTTGTCAGGGTATATGGCTCGAGATGGCTGTAAAGATGATAGCCACTTTCGGCTAAGAGTCGGCTCCCAACACTATGGAACCCCACAAGGCACCTCCATTGAGCATCAGTAGATTTGCCTTTGGGTGGGCATTTCCTGTACATAAAATTATATAGTATGTAAGCACAAATATCCAAACATCACCACGAGTTTGTGAATGTCAAAAGACAATCTCAAGATTACCATCTGTCTTGTTTGAAACAGAATTACTTCTTAGTCACTGTGTATGCCAGGCAAGCTGAGCCATTATGAGTTTCTAAGGATTCTTTTGTCTGTGGCTGTCATATCTGCCGTTATATTATAGGGATGCCAGGATTGCAGGGATGAATTATCTAGCCCAGCTTTACCTGTGTTCAAGGATTATGAACGCAGGTCCTCATGCTTGACTAGCCAGCATCTTACTATTTTACCCATTGAGCCATCTCTCAAAAATCTCCTCTACCATTTTAAATGTCTTCTTTTGCATTGTGTTGTGAATTTGTTTTAATGCTTATTATGTTAATTGGATTCTCAAAATTGCATGAGTATCCTGCATGTAAGAGACTAAGGGTCCCTGCCCCAAGTTGGTTCTAATTGGTAAATAAAGTTGCTGGCAGCCAATGGCTGGGCAGGGAGACAGAGGCAGGACATTAGGACTCATAGGCAAGGATACCTAGAGAAGGAGGAGAATTGCCATGCCAGGAAGAGAATAAGATCCAGGCTTGAGAGCTACAGGACAGATAGACAACCAACATGTAAGAGTGGCCCAGGAGGGTGGAGGGCCTTGGTCTGGGGCAGCTAGGATGGGATATAGAGTTTAGGAAGAAATAACTCAGGAGATCAGAGGGGAGGCATTAGCAACGTGGAAGTTTGGGAGTGGCCCAGCCATTGAGCTGTTTAAGGCATATTAAAATAGAAGGCTGTGTGTGTGTGTGTCTGTGTGTGTGTGTGTCTGTGTGTCTGTGTGTGTGTGTAATGAACTAAGAACACTGAGGTAGATAGCAAGGAACTTACACCAGCTCCGCTTGGGCAATTTGAGTTGCATTACTCACCTAATGCAGCAGATTTGCTCTTTCTCATCAGCATCTCACTTATTCAAATGCTCCACATTAAATACAAGAACAAAACACATGCATTCCATCCTACTCCAGTTTTTACCTTGTTTTTTTTTTCCTTTATTCTTTCACTATTTATCCCTGGCTGACCTGGAACTGCTATGTAAACCATGTTGGCCTCAAACTCACAGAAATATGCCTGCTTCTGCATCCCAAATGCTGGGATTAAAGGTGGATATCACCATACCCACCCCACATTCTTTGTATTTTCTCTTTCCATTTTGAATCATTTCTGAATTTCCATTACCATTGTCACTACCACCTTCCATACTGTTAAATTTTACATATTGTTCATGCTTATCAGCTCTCAGATTAAGTATTCCTTTCCCCAGTATGTCATCACTTGGTCTATTACAATGATATAGGGCATCTCTACATTACCACTATTAGCATCTTGAAATGGTTTCAAGATGTATGGAACTGGCTGTGCCTTGTGAACACTAGAATCTGGTAGAATTCTAGGACTCCAGTGGTGACAAACTGTTACCAAATTCCCAAGGGATATAAAATTACCTCTGAGTAAGGAATATAATGTAGACAATGTGCTGCTTCTTCATATTTTGGTTGTGTTCACAGCACTTCACTAAATTGTCATTGTTTGTGGTCTTCTCTGAAACAGGAATGAAATGGAGAGTCAACAATTACATAATTTACCCCAGTGTTCTCTGGATTTGGGATAGTGCAGAACATAGTTATTAGTCAATACATAGTCACTCATTTATCTGTGTTGAATCAGTGAATGTGAGGTCTTTTTGTTTTGAGAGGTTAGTTACTGATGCTTTGCCTTTGCTAGGAAGACCCAAGTTAGGACATGTTGACAACCACATCTAGAAATTATGGCAGCGAAACTGAGGTTACAAATAGAAAGCAGAGAGCTAGGAAAGAAACTAAAGATTGATTTTGCATGCAACCTGTAGTCTTTCTTGTCCCCTCAGCTTAGTCCTTTGATCACAAGCATTTTCGTGCCAGTTTTAGTTTTGAGCTTTAATACACTCCAGAAAGTAATTCTTCGTCTCATCTGGAGATTCTTTCTGTCTTAGAATTCTCTTCTGCACCAAGTCCCTTCCAGTACTGTTCCTGTAAGATCAGAAGTTATTAGAAGGAGATACCTACATGCTACTAGCACCTTAGGTGCTTGGAATTATCTAATTCAGCCACATTCCTACAGATGAGGAATTATCCCCAAATATACAAAGTGACTTGCTAGAGCATCAGTATTAATCCCCAAGATACTATGTGAAAATGACTATTTGATGCTTTTTCAAGAAGCTATAGAGGTCTTATTTGTTGAATTCCAGCTGTGTGGCATCCATGCCTTCTGGGACCTCCCGTGCATGCACCATCTTTTATTATACTCATTACAGTCTTATAATTTTATTTACAACTTCATAAATGCAACAAAATTAAGTCCATGTGAGAGAACCAGTCTAGCCTTACTTTCCTCTTGCTCTTTCTGATCTCCACTAGACAATATCTCAGGTTTCTTCCACAATTCTACCTAACTAAGAACAGTTGTGGTGTGTCAGAGGTACTATAGACATAATAAATCATTTAATGTTGTCTTTACAAGACTTTAGGTTTCTATAATAAATGTGAGAGGCTAACAATGATCTACACATAAACAGAAAATGTGACACAGGAGAGGAAAGGAGGAACCAGGTAAGCAACTGACCAAAACCAGAGAGAAACTGTGGGTCATTCTAGTAGAGGCTGAAGTAAAGCCGAGCTGTTATTGATAGATTTTCTTGGTCATGTGACTTGTCCTTTATCATTTTTTAAGCAAGTAAGGGCAAGGTTTATAGAAAAAAGGTTTGGTAGACTATGGAATCATTGAGTACAAAGCTGGACTGATGAAGGCTACTCTGTATGAATATGTATTTTTTAATTGAATGTCAGCTCAGATAATAATAATTCATTGCAGGATGTACTGAACTGATTGTGGTATCCACAATTTAACCCATACCGATTTAAAAATAAATTTTATTACAATAAATGGGCCATAAAGAATTGTTATTATGTGGCATATGCATCCTAATATTCACAAATAATCTAGAACCAAAACCTCCTCACTAATACTTTATGATTTTGATTTCAACAAGTTTATAGGCATTGCATAATTTTTTGTTTGTTTGTTCTCCTACTTAGTACCACAAGGCTCCTTGTCTTCCTTCCTCTCCCGCTGTGTCTGCTACTCTTCTAGTAGACAGTTATGCTTTGATGAACTTCTGTCTTTTTGACAAATAAGTATCAACAGATATTTCTCTCATCTAAGTTAATCCCTCTATCATCTTTAGCAGAATAGAAGTCACTGGTCATCAGAAGTCACTGTTTTTTACAGCTTAACTGCCTCTTCATAGTCAGTAGTCAACTCTCACCTGGCTGAGTTCTATGTGTGGCTACAGAAGCACTATTCAGATTCATACATATACAAAATATTTCACAACTGGTACAGCTCAGGCAAGGACCAATCAGTAGCCACACAAAAACGGTAAAAACCGACTTCAAATATCTGTTAACTATCACCCACTACCTGGTAAGCCAGTAGCATCTTGGTATAGCCTGAAAGGTTTCTTCCACATGAAGAGGTATTGGCTACTGATCTAGGAATGTCATCTTTATGTCCTATGCATAGTACCTTAACTGAAAACAGTAAACTTATGTTGAATTCAAAGATGTGAACACCACTGTGAGCAATGGACTGTGCCAGGAAACTTGGTAAGGTTGAGTGGGTTCAGAAACCCCAGAACCTTCAGGCCTCAGGACCATAGATGTTTCACCTACTCCCAACCAGATCCCTGTCATGTGACTCAAGCACCCCATTCAGGAGACCATGACAATCAGTCACTTAGGGGCAGTGCCCCAAAGCTGCTCCACATGCAGATGAGGCATTCCTAACATCTCAGAACAAGCCAATAGAAAGCATCTATTTTTAGACCCCCAACGTACCCCAAAGTGTATATAATACCCTGTCCACAAGAAATAAAGGTTCATGAGAATTACTTCGTCAAGGACCATCTGAGAGTGTCTGTCATATAAGAACTATATCACTTTGGGGAGAAGAGAGTTCTCCCAGCCAGCTAGCCAGTCCTCCTCCCCCCCTTCCCCTCAGCTGCTATGCTGTACAGCAGGCAGCAGGAGAGAGCAGTGGCTGCCTGGATTTGACTTCCCTTTCCCCTCTGCAGAGCACAACTCCCTGGCCTTTCCAGCCTGGCCTGAGCACTACAGATATCCCCGGACAGTGTCTGGTACACAGACCAGTGCACCATGCGTCCCTATCTCATGTCACAGATGAAATAAAGCCTCTGGTTTCTGAAAGATGTGACTTTGTGACTTTCCTTCCTTCTCTTTACCCAGAAATCTTACAACTTGACTGTTCTAGCACATGGTAAGAACCAATTAAATATTCCAGGGAGCAGACTGACCCACTGAAAGCAGAGACCTATTGTCCTTGACAAATTCCTGTAAGAGGAGCTTGTAAAAGAGAGGACATCTTTGGCTTTGTGTGCAAAGGCAGGTGGCTGGAAATTCAAGTTGACTTCTCTATGTTTGTCTGTTTAGATTGACTTGACTACCTGAGAATCTTGTTTCCTGAGTAATTACCTAGAAATTTTCCCAAGTTTGATCATAGCTCTTATTTGTTTTCATAATTGTAAACAATCATTCCATACTAAAAGGAGTCAGAGAAAGGAGTGTGCTATCCGCTAACATTGAATATCAGGTAAATGTGTTTGTGTATATATATATACAAGTGTGCACGCATATGCATAGGGCATGATAGATATCTCTTCTGGTCAATTCCTTTATCAATCCATCCTATGATATATTGATAAGGAACACTGACTTAAGAGTCAGAGATAACTGAAACATCTTTTGGTTTTTAGGAATTACTGAATTGTGTCCTTGTATAACTTTCTTTCCCTCTTTAAAGCCTGGTTCTTGGGTTTTTAATGGAGAGTATCAGTGATGCTTCCTTCACAGGACTGTAGTTATATACCAAAGTGCTAAAAGCCATGCCTGATGTAAGCATTTCAAAATGCAAATTATGATTATTACCATGGCTGTCACTATGCTATCCAGCGATTAGCATTAGGCTCATTTTAGAGAACAGGAAAAAATACCATTGAAGTTAAATTCAGAAAGTCCATGCCCTTTGTAGTACAACATCAAATAAATTAAGTGACCAATATCCTTTGTGGATTGCAAGCTGCCTCTGAATGTAATTACCAAAGAGGAGGCAAGAAATATTTTCTATAACAATTTCTTTCCCTAAGTCATGCACAAAGCAGTCAGCCTGAAGGACAGTATTCACGGGCTATATATATTTCTGCAGTGTGTATTTATAAAATGCCTATTGCTTTATTCTCTTACCCATTCGTCCAAACTGTCTTCTTTTTTCTTCTAGCAACCAACTAGCAAGATGCTCTGGAAACAAGATGTTTCTTAGCAACATTTTGTTTATAGAGATGAAAACATGACCTTTTCGCCACCTCCTAGGGAAGAGAAACCCTCAGCATTTCAGCGATCTGTCTTTGTTGGAGCTCCTGGCTTTTGCTTCTATATAGCCTTGTATGCTTGTTCATTCTCCCAGGGTGGGAGAGTCCTTCACTTTAACAATGGCTCTTCTGCAGAGCTATGTATATTATGTATCTCCTCATAAAGCTCCATCTTTAGTAAGCGTAAGAACACAAGTCCCTGGAGTTATTTGTGTAGGGGATTTCTGTTGGTTTACAGCAGCTATCCCCAGTCCACCTGACTGACCTGTATCTCCCCCAAAGCATTCACTTCTGCAATTCTGATTATTTACAATATTTATTCTCTTACTAAAGAAAGAAAATTCGATGAGCTCCAAAAGCTGTTTTTAAAAGGCTGACAAAAGGATCAATACGTTTTAATAACAGCAGGCAGTGCCTATGTCTCCATTATAGATGGACTGGCAGTGATCATGTCCCTCAGATCCTGTACTTTGAGCCAAATAAAACATCTTGTTCCTCAGAACACCTGCTAGGATCGGGTGGCAGCCTCTGAAGAAATAGCCTCTGAAGAAAGAGACAATATAATTAGAGGGGCACATTAGGGATGAAGCATGAAATTCAAGACATTTATTTTTTGCAAAATGTTCTCCATAGGTTTCAGTGTTACTCAAGAGTTCTCTAGAAAAAACAAAATCAATAGACTGAATGTGAGCGTATGTTTATGGGACAAAGAGAAAGAGAAAGAGAAAGAGGGGAGAGAAATTCATTTGAAAGAATTAGTTCATTCAGTGTCATGCTAGCAAATGGAAAATAGGAAAATTGAGCTTTTCAGTCTTGAATTCAAAGAAAATCTTGAGGCAAAGTTCTTTTTTTTTTTTTAGGGTATCTCAGTCTTCCATATTATGGCCACCCAAATCAAAGACGCTAATGTGCTTTACTGAAAGTCAACTGCCACAAGCTCCATGCCTACATAATTCCTTACAGAAACATCTACATTAGAGTTTGGTTAAATGCCTGGGTGCCACCTTCCAGCTCTGACTATCTTCTCTTAATTTTATCTAAAAGTAAACACAGGTAAAAAGGATGAACATCCCTTTGAAATATTCTGACAGTAATCAACTGAAGCAGCCATTATTCTAGCATGATGGAACATTCACAAGTCCATGACTGGACATTTTCTTGCTGTTCATCTGAAAACACAGGTTTCTTTATTTTTTATTTTATGCATATGGATGGTTTTCCTGTATATATGTATGTATGCCAGGTGCATGCTGTGTCCACAAAGGTCAGAAGAGGACTTTGGCTTCCCTTCGACTGAAGTTACAAGTGGTTGGGTGCTAGGAATTGAAGCCAGATCCCCTGTGTAAGTAGCCAGAGTTGTGGTTGTTTGTTTTTTTAACTTTTGCTTGATTCTTTGTGAGTTTCACATCATACACCCCAATACAGTTCAACTCCCTGTCCTATCATTGTTGTCCTCTACCCTTGTAGCCTCTCCCTGCCCCGAAAAAACTATCTTTCCATGAAAACTGAAGTATGTCACAGTGTGCCACACAGGAACACAGTTCCAGACATGGCCCTCAGTGGCAGCCAAGGTCAGGCTGTGACCATGGACCTCAGTGGAAGCACAAGCCACCCAGGTCAGTTTGGCCATCAACATGGTCTTAGGCAGTCAGTAGCTCAGACCACTGACATTCAGATAGCCTTTGGTGGCAACACAGGACACAGACATCAGTAACGATCCTGCAGCCAGTGTTCTTAACAACTGTGCCATCTCTCCAGATTCTTGTCTTTTTTAATTGCATGTTTTAATAAAAATATTATAAACTCACATGTAGCTATGACAAGTAATAGAGATAAATCTTATATACCTTATACTGTGCTTCCTCTTGTGGTCACACCCTGTGAAACATAGTTTATAATAGAACCATAAAAGCATTGATTGATCTTATACAATCAAGAAGCTGATTTTTTTATCACCATAAGAGTCACCTACTTTTCCCTTTTATAACCTCACTTCCCTCTGCGTTAACACCTACTTTGCACTTGACGCTGTGTACATCATAGAATGGAATTACATATTTTGTGACCTTTTTGGAGACACTTTTGTCATGCATCATAATTGTCTAGAGGAGCAATTCTTAACCTGTGGGTCATGATCCCTTTAAAGGTAGAATGACCCTTTCACAGGGGTCATCCAAGACCATTGGAAAACAGAGATATTTACATTGTTTCATAACTGAAGCAAAATTACCGTTATGAAGTAGCAGTGAAAATAATTTTATGATTGAGGGGATCACCACAACATGAGGAACTGGATTAAGGGGTCCCAGCCCTAGTGATGTTTTTGTGCAAGGCAGTCTAGTCATATGTCACTGTGGTTTTACTTCATGACATACGTAATGATTAACAATGTTTGATCTTTTAAGTGACTTATGGCTACCAGAGCAGCTTTCTTCTGGAATGTCTCCTTAAATCTCTGTCAACTTTGTAATTAGAGAGCTTGATTTCTTTTTTTTTTTTTCCCTACTGAGTTTTGAGAGTTCTTTAGATCTTATCAATGCTAACCCTTTGCCTTTTGTAAGATCCATGCTTTGCAACCAATACTTCCCAGTCTGTGCCTTGTCCATGTCCCCTCCTTAGGGTTACTCTCAGATGAGGTATCTGCTATTATTAAACATTTGAGTCCTTGTTTTAGTTTGTCTTGTTTTGCCTATGATATTCATTTGCCTCATTATAATTTGATCAAAAAAAAACCCACCATTTGGTTTTTTCTCCACAGAGAAAGATTTGCCCCATGTCAAAAATTAGCTAAAGGGCTGGGTCTATGACTCATCTAGAGGACTGTAACTCCATTTGTAGGAAATAGAATCCCCTTCTCTAACCTCTGTGCCACCAGGCACTCATGTATACACAGACATACATGCAGGCAAAATAACCATAGCCATAAATTTTTAAAAATATAATTTTAAAGACTAGCTGGATATATTTGGGGGTATCTGTTTCTATGCTTCATGATCAATGTGCTCATTCCTCTGTCAATACATGCCTTGATTACATAGGAACACAGTGTACGTCAGTATCAGCATTAGCCTTCTATGCCCTTTACTTCGTCACAATTGTGGGGCGGTGGGCTGTGAGAAGCAGCTGGGTACCTGGTCCAGCACAGGCCTTGAACCCCAGATAATATCCTAATGGGACAGTAGCTGTTCAGCCTTGCTTCTGGGCCCTGGTTCCTTTCACTTATCCACAGCCCCTCCCAAAGAAAGAATTGTGGCCTTAGATCACATAGCACAGGTAGCACATGCAGAGGTCATGACTACATGCCACAGAGTCTCAAGAGATCTCCATATTCATGAGATACCTAAAGGCCAGAGGGCGTAGCCAATTAAGCATTCCTTCTCAGACCTTCCTCCTTCCAAAAGATATTTAACCTCAGGCCCATCCTGAGGACACGTGGTACGGCTTCATCCACTTTCTACCATGACAATAAACCTTTTAAAACCATGGACTTCCTCTTGTACTTGAGGCCTGCTGTGGAGAACCGTAGAGGGGGACTTCAATCAATGAACCACTGCCTAATCTCCCACCAGAAGAACTCTCTGCGTTCCAGCAATGGAGGCCTGCCAACTCAAGCAAGCTAGCCGAGCCAGGCATGACCCAGCCAAGCGAGTCTCTGTGACTAAGAGTCTCACTACTCCGAAGGGTGCCATCAGAGCTTCTCTCCCTCATCCCTTTTGGCTCCAGGCTGGTCCAAGCCTATCCAGCCCGTTTACCCTCCTTCCCCCCATCTCAGTCCTTCTGAAGTCTCCCAGTGGCACCTGAGTGCCAAAGGGCTGAGACCACTGGTCTTCCACCAGCTGCTTTGGCCTGGAGACCCCCCAACCCAAGAGCTCTGCTCCCGTGGGACCTCAGACTGAGATCTCCTCATGCCCAGAGTGGAGCTTGGTGACTTCTCATAGCCCAGCATCTGCCCAGAGCTGCATAAAGTGAACTCAGTCAAATTCCCATGCCTCTGCCCCACCTCGACACACAGGACCCACAACCCTACAACAATTAGCTATTTAGCTATTTAAGGCCCTTTGCATTTACAAATGTATTGTCAAATCACCTTGTCTGTACCTAAAATATCTTATAGGGATGTCACCAAAGTGGAAAGGAAGAAGGAGCTCTAGAGATTGCTGGCCTCCAGTCTATCTGACAAAACAGAATCCTCCAGCTCAGGAAGAGACTCTGTCTCAAAGGAATATGGAAAGAATGATAACAGAGAGCACCAGACATACTGCCTTGACTTGATGTTCACACAGGTCCACATGCAAGCATCCTCATAAAAACAAGTTCATACACACACACACACATATATATACATGTACACACACATTCACACAGAGAGGGAGAGCATGAGATTGATATTATTATTATTATTATCATTATTAATATTTAAGATTCCTCTTTCTCTCTGTTTTATCTCATCAAATGAAAGCTTTAAGACCATCAGTTGAGTTAAAGGCCTTAAACTATGCGATTTTATGAGCCCAACTCTTTTGTGTAAAGCCAGATCTCTACACTTTCCAAGGTTCCCTTAGGCTAGCACACATTTTGATGGAAAGCAGGGATAGAATGCTGAGCTTTTGACACCAAAAGTACACAAAGAGGTGAAAAATGAGATTCTGAGCATCAGGGCTGCTGCTGGAATTAATTTGTTGTTCACAGTGTGAAGTGTCAATGTGAGGCTGCTTTACAGAAACATAGATATTTCATTCAGAGCTGGCAACGTGTAGTTAATGTCGTTTGCTTCCATGTGAACGCCGAACACTACAAATGGCTCCTTCCATTTGATAAATTGTAGAACTTTGCTGTAGGTTTGAAGATCTGTGTTTCCTCAAGGTACCTCCCCTGTAGTGCTGTATGAAGGTAACATATGGTTTGATACCACAGTGAGGATGAATGTCACTCTGCTGTGCAAGTGAACTCCCCCCCCCCCCATAAAAGTCATGGCAAAATATTTCAAGTTTAGTAGCCTCAGTTTCCCAGATTGAGATGTCAATGTCCCTTGAGAAACCACGGTCATTCAAAATGATCAGTAATACTTTCAAATACTGTACAAAGAAGATTAAAGCCATTTCTCTTTTTTTTTCTGACTCTCACGCCTTCAGTGTAAGATGACATGATTTTGGTTCACATTTAACTTTTCCAATTTTAACAATAAACATCTAATATTCAGAAAATTTCTTGGTCTTATTTTTATAACCAGTATACCTCTACCCTGGGTACTTCTACCTTCCAAAAATACTAAGATACTTCTTACTCAACCTCAAGCTCTCCTTGTTTTGAACTTTGGAATTCTTTTCAATTATTTGCTCATTTTTAGTGTGTACCTATGTGAGTGTGTGTGTGTGTGTGTGTGTGTGTGCATGCATACTTGTGTGTGTGTGTGTGTATGTGTGTGTGTGCATGTGTGTGTGTGTGTGTGTGTGTGTATACAGCCTGATGAGTTCATTTAGTGTTGATGTCATGTGTAAATGTTTAGAGATGACTACTTGGGGTTGGAAGAACTATGATGAGGTTTATCCCTAGAGAAGACTGACTCTTCCTCTCTTAGCACTATTAATTGCCTGTAGCTCTTCATCTAGGACTTGGGCCATGGGAATGCTCCTCCATCCATGTTGGCATGTCAACTGGTGTCACCGTTATGCAGTCCCGTTTAGGCAAGTACACTATTGAGATGTCATGGGTACAACTTCACAGAAAGCACAGTCTGGCAGCAGAAGTGTTCGTCCTCTGGCTCTGACATTCTTTCTGCTCATCTTCCACAGTGTTCCTTGAGCCTTATGTATGAGTTTTGTTATCTACTAACTAATGAGCGACCCTACTTTCTTTTGTTTTTTAAACAGGAAAAAAGATATTCAAGTTTATTATGTGTGCAGGGAACTCACAGGAAAACAAAGTGACCACAACAAAGCCAGACAGATCTAGAGGTGGGAAACACTCTTTAGAGAAAAGATAGAAGAAAATAGATAATCAAGAAAGAGTAAATGATTTAGTTAGAAAATGCAAAGGCTGTTGGAATAATAGATAATGACCTTGATGTATTCTTTTTTTTTGACTGTTAAGAGAATAGATTCATTTTTATTCTGAATATCCTTTGTGAACATAACATTAAAACTTTAGATATTATCATTAAATCTTTGCAAAATTTCAGCACTTTGTATACTTTAACATTACAAAATTTTGCATCATTTCCCAACTATATGTTAGTCCACCACATAAGTTGATTATGCTTTATTCAACTGGTCACTTATACATATGAAATGAATAGTTTTGTTTTATAACTACACTAGGTATACTTTTCTCAAAGAGATAGCCAAATAATGTAAACTTTCATAAATAATTGTTTTTATTTAAATAATTTATTTTTTCTCAAATCGTAATTTATTCACACAGGGGTTATAAACACAGAAAGGCAGAATGTGGGGAAGGGAATGACACTGGAGTGTGGGTGTTCAAAGGGAATACAGATATCTTTCAGAACCGGGTATAGGCTAAGTGAAGGTTCAGGGGACAAGTCACTATGACTCTGCCTATGACTCGCTTGTCCTTATCTAAGTTGGTATTGTCTGCCAAGGCTACCTATTTACAAGGTCTATGACTTCTCAGGCTTGTAAATTTCCACAAAAGCTGCCTGTTTACATTATCTTATAGCCATCTATTTTAATGTTTTTCCACTGAGATCCAAGACTTGGTGTTAGTAGACATGTATGACAGGCCTATTGCTGATTTTAGGCCTATGGCTGATTTTAGGCTTACAGTGTGTAAGCAGGGCTGCCCCTGACATCTCCTCCCTTCTTTAAGTATAGAAGGGCTGTGGCAATTCTAATCTTTCAAAGGTGGGGATAGAGGCCTGACCTCCAGTACTTGAAGGGGACCTTGTAACGGCTCCAGTCCCCCTGTCGTTGTCCAGTGAGGCATGAGGGCCATACCCATCCTGATGTCTTTTTCCTGAAGAGGGGATACTTTTGACATCAACCCCTATGCAATCAGGCTGGTCCCTCAGGGAACCCAGAGAGATATTTTTAATTATTATTTATATTCCCTTGCAGTCTTAGCCTCGCAGCCTAAGCAAGAATTCAGGTCGCCTGTCAGAGGGGGTTCTGGGTGGCCCCTCTCTGCTTGGTCTAGGGGCAGAAGTCCCCCCTTTTTGGTTGGGTGGAGATGAGTTTTGGAAACACCCTGTATAAAGTAACAACCTCACCTTGAGCGACCCTAATTTCAACTGTGATTTTAAATAAAGCTTAACTTGTATGGACCCAGATCCTCCTCTCCAGATGAAGTGCGTTTCCTGTCTGTTTCTAGCTTATTAAAAAACAAACAAGGGGGAGTAAGTGAAGTAATAAACAGGAGATCCCCAGAAAAGTACACAGCTCATCAATTAGTGACATCATGACTGGCAGCTGCTCTGTGCTACAATGTTCCTTGCTTTTCTCACTTAGATTCCCAAGCAAAGAAACTGTCATAAAAATGATGATGAGCTTGACTTTGGAACTCATCTCCTTTTTATTCTCTGCCACACTTCATTCAACCTTCTAGCTGACCATGAAGCAGTATCATCTACTTCCAATTTACTACCAAACATTGGTTATCATCTACTTCTCTAATTCCGTTCATCTAACCACATGTTATGGCTATCTTGCAAATCACACAGTTCAGGTGTCTAAGCATGGAGGGTTGATTGGAATACCTAGATGCCTGTGCTCTGGAAGAGTGGAATACAGGCTGTACAAACCTAGCTCCCTTTTCAGAGATATGTGCCATCACCATGTGTTAAAAGAGAAGAGTTAGCTGGAGATTGCTGTTGGCATTTTAATGATGGCATTTAGGAAAATCACGATAAACTCCAGGTGGGGGTTTTGAGCGAGCTTCTGAAATGTAGATAGTCAAGTGCAGGCGAGCAACAGATTTGAGCACATTCAGGAGGCTTCAAAGTTAATATCTGAAACACTGTCAAGAGCCAGATACTGTGTTTCACTCTGTTAGTAAATGTAACAGATGCTTTGCAAACACGTTTGGGATCTGAAGGCTGACTGACTGTGTCAAGCTGATAGAAATAGAAGACAGCCATTTACCACATCAGAATGTGAGAAAAGAAAAGATTCAAAATTAAGCTTAAAAGGCAGGGATTTTTTTTCTTTTGCACTGTGTCTGATTAGCAAGAGAGAATGCTGAGTTGAAAAAATCTACTTCCCTATCAAAAACTTGCATTTTTACCTTCTATTTGACATCAGTAGGGAAGGTTAAAATAAAGAAATGTCATTCTCCAAAAAATCACCAAAAACATACCTATCTTTTTGATACAATAGTGAAGTATCCAACATGGATAAAGCTCTGTTGCCATGGGGATGATTATGATCTCAGAAAAGTCTAATATTACAACTTCTCTTAAGTGAAGCCATGGAAATAAGACACAAAATTTTGTCTTTTTCTTCAGCCTGTGAACAAGAACACTGTTAACCTTGCAGGGGAAAAACAGTATTAGCAAGCCTCCTCTCTCTGCCTGACTTCCACTTCTTACCCTTTCCATCTCCGTGATGATGCATAATGCAGGTCAACCAGGATCAAAGAGAGCTGTGGCAGTTACAGAGAGTGTATGCAATAACACAGTTGGCTTTACTCTTGTACTTGGTTCAGGAGGAGGCAGAGGGCAAGACAGTTTCCTTAGTTTGAAGCTTTGAAAGGTGGAGATCAATGGCAGGCTGGCTAGAAGTTTCCAACTGCAAACTGTGCACAGAATCTCAGGTTACTCCAGGACAACTTGTCAGAGTGTGTTACCCATGTAACAACACTGCCCACAGGTTAGCGCCGCAACTAATTTCTGTGACATGTATGCTGAGATGGGATACAAGGAAATATTCATCACACCTGAAAGGATGCTGAAGATGAAAACAAAGTAGCCTAGCATAAAGAGCATTTTGGGATCTGAGGATGGAGATAGGGAAAGCAAGAGGGAGTGTAAGGCCAGCTGGAATAAATACGGAATAACTGCCCACTAAGGAGCTAACAAGCTAATAAATCACCATGGGTCTGTTACGATTCAAAAAAAAAACAAAGGAACAACTTGTTACCCACTTTATCCCAGCCCCCAACTCCAGCAGGCATTCCCTGCAAACCTGCATGCCACTCCAGCAGAGGAACTAGGATAACTGCAGATATTCACCTCTCCCTCCTTTCCTCCAAATATAATCCTCCAGTCTTATCCCCAGCTCTGCAGCAGACTACCTGAGTCTGCTTCCCTTTCCTCTCTGCCCCTACCTCCCTTGATTGACAAGGATATTCCTCTCCAAACGTCCTGTCCCCTATTCATCCCAATACCCCAGTCCCCAATTCCAGCAGGCATTTCCTGGAAACCTGCAGGCCACTCTGATCAGGGAAGCAGGTAGCTTAACTGTCACCACTCTCTCTACCCCTCCCTCTTCCACTGCAAATTCAATCACTCGGTCTCACCTCCAACTAGATAACAGACCATTTGCTGTGCCTTCCCTCTCCTCTGTTCCCATTTCCAGTGGATCCATCAGAATTCCTCCTCCAACCTTCCTCCCCACTCACCTTATTATCACAGTTCTATCTCCAGCAGGGACTCTCTGGGAAGCAGCTAGTCAAGCCTGCCACACAAACAAGTATATTAAAGAATCAGGTAAGTAAGCTATAACGCTTCCCTCTGCCTCTTCTCCTCCAAATCCACTTCCCAGCCATTCCCATCTCCAACTTTGTAGCAGACTACCTGTTGTAACTTCTCCTCACTCTCTGCTCCCAGTCTCAGGGACTAAGCAGATCCTGCTGGAGTACTCAGCTTTCCTCCCTCCGATGGACTCCATCAGCCCTGCCTCTGAGCTTATACCTAGTCCTAAGTGTCAGCTCCCAACACCTATAAACACATTTTACCCAAAATCCCTATAAGCCACACCTATCAGGATCCTAGAAGAATTCACTACTGCGAAACACACAGCTACCAAAGAGGTCAACAAAAAACCAAGGAATGAAACACACACCAAACAAAGGCAAGACCAGATATCAATACCTAGAATTACAATCTTCCAAGTCCTGAATACCTAGACACCAGCCTAAGAACACAATCAGTAACAGTCAGGACAATATGCCTCCACTAAAGCCCAGCAACCCTACCACAGTAGGCCTGAGAATTGAAATACAGCTGAACCACAAGAAAAAACTTAAAATATCTTTTATGAATATGATAGAAGTCCTTTAAGAGAAATTAAGGATCAATCATATAAGTAACGTATGTATAAAGATTGCAATGATAAAAATGTTAACTGTTTAGTATTAGAAAGCTTAGAAAGCATGAATAAATCTTACAGACTTCTAATAGTAACAAATACATGAACTTGAATGGTAATTGCAATGGTTTGAACATGCTTGGCACAGGGAGTGACACTATTAGGTGATATGACCTGGTTTGAAGAAGTGTGTCACTGTGGGTGTGGGCTTTAAGACCATCATCCTAGTTGCCTAGAAGCCAGTCTTCTCCTAGCTGCCTTCAGAGGAAGATGTTGAACTTTCAGTTTCTCCTGCACCATGCCTACCTGGATGCTACCATGCTTTGATGATATTGGATTGAACCTCTGAGCCTATAAGGCAACCCCCTATTAAATGTTGTCCTTATAAGAAAAAAAATCCCATAAGGAAATCTATGTAAACAAAACAAAACAAAAAAAAACAAAGAGTGAAAATAATTCAAGACCTAAAAGTGGAAACAGTATCAAATAAAGAAAACTCAAACTAAGGTAAATCTGTAAATAAATAATTTAGGAACTCAAACAGGAACCTACAAGGCAAACTTTGCCAATAAAATACAAGATATGGAAGAGAGAACCTCGAACACTGAAGACACAATACTTCAGTAAAGAAAATATTAAATCTAAAAACATCCTGGCACCAAACAAGGAAATCTAGGAAATTACACAAAAGACCTAATCTAATAAAAATAGGAATAGAGGGAGGAGAAAAATCCAGGTCAAGGGCACAGAAAATATTTTCAACAAAATTGTACAAGAGAAATGTCCTAACCTAAAGAAAGAGATACCTATCAAAACGCCAGTGGCATGCAGAACTCCTAAGAGACTACAGCAGAAAGGAAGTTCCCTTTGGCATGTAATAATGAAAACACTAAACATACAGAATAAAAAAAAAAGATTACAAAAAGCTATAAGGGAAGACAACTAAGTTACTATGATTATAAAGGCAGAACTCATAGAATAACCTTTGATTTCTCAATGGAGACTCTAAGCCAGAAGGGCCTGGACAGATATTCTACAAACTATAAGAAACCACAAGTGCTAGCCCAGACTACTACACCTCATTACTTTCAGCCACAGAAATGAGAAAACAAGATATTCCATGATAAAACCAAAATGAAGAATTATCTCTAAATCCAGTCCTACAGATGGTACTAGAAGGAAAATTGCAATATAAAAAAGTTAACCACACCTGTGAAACCACAAGGATTAAATAATCCCAAAATATAATTTATTCTATGTAGTGTGGATATTGAATTTATGTTACTTGACATCTGAACACACAAACCACACTATCACAGGTTCACACAATAAGTTAAGTATTATTTTTTTCTGATGTATTTTTTAAAGAGAACTACAATTTTCTTCTTATAAGACACTTCCCAGTTAAGATGAGCTATACTCTCAGGTGCCACTGTTAAGTCCTGTTCAGTGTGACCTCTACTAACATGTTAATTTAAGGTAGCTTCTCCTTAAATAATTTTCCCATGGCAGAAGGGGAATTGATCCCCAGAAACATAACTTTGTTTTCAGTACACATCCTTTATGCATCCATGATCCCTTCACGTCAGACATTCCATTAAGGAGTCGGCATCTGTAAAGAAAATAGGCAGATTCATTCAAAGCAGTGTGTGGAATGATCACATGCACTAATTACTGTTTATTACTGCCTACATATCTTCCTAGGGATGCTTTAAGCATGCAAGACAGCATATTTAACTAAGAGCAATGTGCAACCAGTTAGATGACAGAAAACAATTTAAAGGCCTACCTATTCCTTAAGCTGCCCATTAGTTTCTCAAACCAATAAACAATAACCCCTCAAAAGAGGATGCATGGCCATTCTGATAAAGACAAATGGAGCATGATCAATATATTTTAATTAAATGTGCAGCATTCATCAGTGTGGAGACATACATTCCAGGAGCAGTCTGATTGCAGCAGCTTAATTGTTGTCATTGTTTTAGGTTGGCTCTTTTGAAAATACATGGCTCTGTTAGACCTGTTAAGGAATAATGTTCAGTTCACAAATTGCAGTTTAAAAAATTATCTGCCTAGGCAAATAGGTAAGTAAGCTTGTAGCAAGAACTTTAAAGACTCATTTGCTCAGAGGACAAAATACAGACTTCTTCTCTGTATGCCTGTATGTGTATGTGTATGTGTATGTGTATGTGTATGTGTATGTGTAT
>NW_021604658.1:7763874-7774150 GCF_004785775.1 Grammomys surdaster | reverse complement strand
TGTATGTGTATGTGTATGTGTATGTGTATGTGTATGTGTATGTGTATGTGTATGTGTATATATATATATAAATACCTAAGCTTTTAAATCTACTTTCTAATAATCTTAAAACTTGCTGAGAAAGAGAAAAGATAGAAGCTAAGATGAAATAATGCTGTGATCAGCGGCCATGGTGGGTGAGACATGATGTTTAAATTTTTGCTTTCACAATTAGGTAAGTCCAAGGGAAATAGGATCACTCCTTGTCTGATTGGAGGTGAGGGTTGATTATGAGTATATCTTCTTGTTGCAACAGGTAAAATCATCTGGCATCAAACACTGGGAGCCTGAATTCACTTGGCCTGCTACAAAGAACTCCAAGTTCTTCCTTGCGTGGTCACCAACTCATGTGCTACTGAATGATCCCTCATAGCACAAAGAACTCCCAAACAATTTTGTTTGTTAAGTTCTATCTATCACCTATCTATCATTTATCTATGTATCTATCCATCCATCTATCATATATTATTTGTGGATTATCTATATCTAAGTTTATATATATCATCTATGTATCTACCAATCTACCATCTATCTACTATCTATCGATAAATCTACCAATCTATCTATCTATCTATCTATCTATCTATCTATCTATCTATCTATCTTTGATGTATCTATCAATCTTTCATTCATCTATCCATCATTTACCAATATATTCATCCATTTAGATATCTCTCTGTCTACCTTTCCATCTATTCCCTATCTTTTTCCCTCAGTGGGATTTTACTCTATAGCCCAGAAGGCCTAGAACCTTCCTGGACAGCCCAGACCAACTTTGAACTTTGGATTGTCCTGCCCCAGTCTCTTGAATTCTTAAATTTCAAGAATGAGCCAACATACCTGAGGATATATTTACCTCATTCTCAATTGTGTACTTATTATTTATCCTAAAACAAACAAGTCTTTCATAAGAGTAAAAATAACTTCTGTCTAAATCGTCACAGTTGCCTAGAGATGAGAACAGAGGTTTGTGGTACCCAGAGAAACACAAATCACTGTATCAAGTAAATGGTGACCTCTCCACTTTCCCCTCCCCAGTATGTTTATGAGGAACAGAACACAATGAGATGTTATTCTTAACACTCTCTGACCTGCTTGGAAAATGCTATTTGAGGCTTAATACGGTCTTCTCTTCTGTGCATTCTAAATGAGTAGCTTCCTTTTACATTGCCTGATGGGTGTGTTACTTCTCCAAACCACATGCAAAAATGTACAAACCCCAAGCACTGAATGAAGATCAAGAGACAGATCCTGAGCAACTTAGAAACCTAGTAAGAAATGTTTTGACAACTCCTATGGGTAAAGAAGCAAATTCATTCTTCCTTGATTAGTAGACCATGATCTAAAAAAAAGTAGGCACTCTGAGAAAGAGAAACCTCAAGAGATGCTACTGGAACCCAGACTAAGGAGAGTTGAATAAGAGGTCCCTGCTTTCCCCACGTCCTCACTGCAGATACTTCTTGCCAGATGCGGAAACAATTCTTTCTCATACCTGAGTCAAGTTGACAGTTTAAAAACTGCCGTCCTCTCTGATGATAAGTTATGGAAATCCCACTGGCAATAGCAAGCACCATATGTTAAGAATCACTTCGTCAAACAAAGAGAGGGTACTCCTTTCCTTTAGCTTTGGAAATCCCTGCTGTCTGTTGCCAAAGCAAATTTAGAAGTTGCTTTGACATTCTTTACTTCAATTTCCTTTAATTTTCAGAACTGTGAGAGTGGAAGTAATGTATTTAACACCCTTGATTTGACAGTAATTCTGCTCACAGACATTTTCTATATTAGTTTATCTGTGGCTTTAAAAAAAATGACTAGATGAAGAGACATTAATCATAATATTTCAAATTGCCACAAATGTCTAATCATGTTGGTAATAGAGGACATGCCTCCAAAATTATGACTGGAATCTCAGCTATCCAAGAAACCAAGGAAATGTCCTGCCTAGATGTCCAACTACTAACCATTTTTGTGACACTACATAAATATATTCTGGTCTCTAGGTTTCACAAACACAATTGAAAGGCTGCTTAGGTGGTGCTGATCATAGACAGACACATTTTGGAAAGGGCATATTAACGATTACCTGTGTTAAGTATTAACAGCTTGTATATATCAATGTAGGATATTGAATAATGATGAATCCCCACCCAAAGATAAAATAGACCCATGTCTTGGAACCTGTAATGTGTCTTTATTTGGACAAAGAAGTTTCGTAGCTATAACCAAGTTAAGCATCTTAAGTGAAGCCATCTTGAATTCCTTTGATAGACGTTAAATCCACCGACTAGTACCCTCATCAGGGAGGCCATGGGAAGATGAAGACAAAAATTATAGTAATACAGCCGCAGGTAAATTTAAAAAAAAAATACCTGTAATCATGAGATATAGATGAGATGGAGGAAAAAAAAGAACTTCCTTAGACCTTTGGGAAAAACACTGCCCTGAAAACACTTTAAGTTTGTATTTCTGCCTTCCAACACTGAAAGGGAATATATGTCAGTTTAAAGATCAACTTTATAATAGTGTGTTATGAAAGTTAGAGAAAAATATAATCAAGTTGAACAGGCATCAAGGGAGAACTTCATAAGACACCTTAAAAAGCAGTATGGGCAAGAAGGGTGGATGTTAATTCACATTCCTGAAAGCACCTCAGAAAGTGGAAACTTTTTGCCACCTCTAGATTCAAAACAAAATAAACAAAGGAAGGGAATCTTCCCTTTAAGGGAGCTCCCTGACCTTAGCAGTGATGCTGGGAAGGAAGAAGAACCCGAGGAAGCCCTATCAGCACACCTGTACATCAGCCCTACAGAAAGATAGGTCCAGGCTAGAGCAAAAATTAAAATCACACCGACCTCCTTCAGGCCCTTGTCTTTCAGTCTCATGTGATGTCTCTCATTGTCCAAATCCACACAGGAGAAGGCAGCTAAGAGCATAAGGGTGACAATCTACAGGGATCTGCCTTCTGTGGGGCATAACAGGATATAGAGTCAGGGAGAATGAATGAGAGCACTGAAGCAGAGAAGACCCTACAGAGGTGCTAAGTAAGAGCCGATTATAAAAAGTCATCGATTTGAGGAAATGAAACTTCATCCAGTCCTTTTTGCAGGAATTATTTAAATTCGAGGAATCTGTGGTTCCCTTAAATGCTATGTAGAAACATGTTTCCCTTTCCTAGAATTCAGCCTCCTCTCAATTTAAGAGAATTTGCCTCCAAGGAGCTTAGTAAATCTCCAATAAATTTCAAATAATCCTATCAACCAACCCAATAGAAAGAAACTAGAGACACTTCTAGGTGTAAGATTCTGGCAAAGAGATCTAATAAAATACACTGCTATGACAAAAAAAGAAAGAAAAGAAGAGAAAGAAAGAAAGAAAGAAAGAAAGAAAGAAAGAAAGAAAGAAAGAAAGAGAAGGAAACTAAAATCTTTAGAGTTCTCCCAAGAATGGTTTAAAATATAATGTCAAAAAGAAAAAAAAACTATAACAACTTTGCAATGCATATATTATTGTATCCATGTTCCAGAAAGCTAACCTGAAGAACAGAGATTTTTTGCTACAATCTCTTAGCTAATAAGCCACTAAGCTGAGACAACAATGATTTCTACCTGCTACCAAAGCTGTTTTTGTTATTTTAAATCGATCGCATTTTTAAGACGTATTTATTTTTATCTATGTACATGAGCATCTATCTGCAAGTGTTTTTTGCATCACATGTATGCATCACATGCATAGAGGGCCAGAAGAGGGCATACTGGACCTGGTGTTACAAGTTGTAGAACACCATGTAGATGCTAGGATTTGAACCCAAATTCACTGCAAGTGCAGCCATTAGTCTTAAACACTGAACCTCCTTGCAGCCCCCCTTCACAGAAATCTATATTAGATTAATATATACTCTTAGTTTCTGAAACCCCACCTACAAAATTTGACAACATACATTAAAATTCTAATGCAAAGTTCAAAACCCAAATGCTATAACTTCATGGAGAAGTTCTACTTTTACTATAAACTTACTTCTTCCAAAACATTCCATCTGTGTTTGAAATTTTTAAAAAATTCCAGTATTAATGTCCTCACCATTCAGTGATAGTGTACGTTCATATGACCCAACAATTATCATACACTCTTATAGTTAGTAACAAAATCTGTCTCTGCATGATGAATTAACAAGAAACAAATTTACTAAATATAAACAATTATAAATCTGGAAAAAATATTTGGAGTGCCAAAGTCATAGACAGCCCCACTCCAATTGTTAGGGAAGCCCCCTGAAGACCACATTTTCTACAAACATGTAGGGGACCTAGGTCCAACCTCTGCATGCTCTTTGGTTGGTGGTTCAGTTTCTGAGCCCCATGGACACAGGTTAGGTGACTTTATAGGTCTTCTTGTGGTGCCCTTGACCCTTCCATTTCCTTCAGTCCTGTCCCCCAATCTTCCAAAAGATTCCTGATCTGCACCTAACTAATGTTTGACTGTGAGTCTCTGCATCTGTGTCCTTCAGCTGCTGTATGAAGCCTCTTGGGAAACAGTTATTCTGTGTCTGCAAGCATAGCAGAGTATCACTAATAGTGTCAACAGTTGACTCTCCCCCATGGGGTGGGTCTCAAGGTTGGCAAGTCATTGGTTAACCTTTCCCTCAATCGCTGATGCATCTTTATCTCTGCATATCTTGTAGCAGGACAGATTTGGGGTAGAAGGTTTTGTGGGTGAGTCAATGTCCTGTTTCCTCCTCTAGAAGTCCTGCCTGGCTACAGGAGGTAGCCAATGTAATCTCCATAAGCCTAGATGCTAGGAGTCTCAGTGAGGGTGGCTCCATAGACTCCTGGGAGCCTCCCCCATCCCATGTCTGCTGATTGTCCCAGAGATGTCACCCACAGATTCCCATTCTCTCTACCAGCCTTCTTTCTTTCCTCCCATATGAGATTCCCCACTTCTGTTCTCCTTCTCACCCCCTCTACTACTCAGTTCCTTCCATCTAACCACCTCAATGTCAATTTTATTTCTGCTTCTGAGTGAGATTAAAGCACCCTCCCTTGGGTCCTCTTTGTTATTTAGTTTCTTTGGGTCTGTGGTTTGTAGCATGGTTATCCTGTACTTTGCAACATACACCCACTTATGAGAACATATTCCTGTCTTTCTGGGTCTGGGATACCTCACTCAGGATGATCTTTTCTAGTTTAATTTATTTTCCTGAAAACTTAATGATATCCTTGTTTTTAGTAGATGAATGGTTTTCCATTGTGTAAATGAATCAAATTTGCTTTATTCATTCTTTGGTTGAGGGACATCTAGATTATTTACAGTGTTTGGCTATGACAATTGATGATGTTATGAACATAGTAGAACAAGTGTTCTAATGGTATGGCAGAACATCTTATGGGTATATGCCCAGGAGTAGTATAGATGGGACTTGATGTAGTTTTCTGAGAATCCATAAACTTGATTTCCAAAGTGGTTGTACAAGTTTGCACTCCCACCTGCAGTGGAGGAGTGTTCCCCTTGCTCCACATCCTTGCTAGCATGTGCTGTCGCTTGAGTTTTTATCTTAGCCATTCTGTTGGGTGTAAGGTGGAATCTCAGAGTTATTTTGACTTGTATTTCCCTGATGGCTAATGACATTGAAAAATTCTTTAAATGCTTCTCGGCCATTTCAGATACCTCTGTTGAGAAGTCTCTGTTTAGTTCTAAACCCATTTCTTAATTGGGTTATTTGGTTTGTTGGTGTCTAACTTCCTGAGTTCTTTATATATTTTGGATATTAGTCCTCTGTGAAATGTTGAGTAGGTAAAGGTCTTATCCCATTATTTAGGTTGATGGTATTCCTATTGATGGGATCCTTAACCTTGCAAGGGCTTTTCAGTTTCATGAGGTCCCATATGTTAGTTATTGATCTTAGTGTCTAAGCTATTGTTGTTCTGTTCGAGAATTTGTCTCCTGTGCCAATGTGTTCAAGGCAGTTCCCCACTTTCTCTTCTGTTGGATTTGGTATGTCTGGTTTTATATTGAATTCTTTGATCCACCTGATTTTGAGTTTTATGCAGTGTATTAAATATGGATCTATTAGCATTCTTCTATACACAGAAAACCAGTTAGACTAGCACCATTTGTTTAAGATGCTCTCTTTATTTCATTATATGGTTTTGGCTTCTTTGTCAAAAGTCAAGTGTTGTAGGTATGTGGTTTTATTTCTGGGTCTTCAATTCTATTTATTTCTTCTTTCTCATTTCCTTTCTGTCTTCCTTCCATTTCTTCCTTCATTTCCTTATATTTCTCTTCTTTTATTTAATTCCCCTGTCTCTTCATCCCTCATTCAAAGAAAATACTCTTACAGGCATTATCTATATCTTCAAAACCCTCAAAATCTAAAATTGCAGTTCCTCTTGGAGTCTGCTGTGTTTTAACAGTAACTACTACCAGCTAGAAATAGCATCATGATTCATATATTTATTTTCAGACATGTTTTCATGTATGATCCAAAGGTAACAAACCCAATGTGGGTCAGTGTGCAATTTTATATATTTCTTTGTAAAATATTTCATGATAAGGCTGGGGGATGGCTCAGCAGTTAAAGAACATGCCATACAAAAATTAGAACCAGTACCAGAGTTAAGAGTCCCAGAACCCATGAAAGAATCAGGTAAATGTGGCAACTTCCCTGTAATTCTGAACACAGAAGCTGTGGACAGGGTATTCCCAGAGTAAATTGATTATCATGTTTAACAATGTTGTTGAGCTATTGGTTTGACTCAGAGACCTTAAATCTAAGATTAAAGTGGAGGAATGTTCAAGGAAATTTTCCATCAACCTCATGTTCCCACATTCACATGCTTTTGAACACATCCAAACACACACACACACACACATACACACACACACACACACACACACGTAAATACACATGCATGCACATCAATACATACATATTAAAGAGGAAAAACTTTAGAAATATGGTACAAACAGTCCATGAATTCTAGACCATTACATATTTCTTTGTCTCTTCACCTCCATAGTTTCCTTCTGATAAAGATATTTTAGTTGATAAAAGTCATTTTATAGACCCATTATTAGGAAAAAAAATCTCAGGTTTTCAAATAAGTAAAGAACAGGCACTTGCTTTATCTAGCATCTCCACTTTCTCCATTCCATGAGATTTTCGGTTTCTCTCTCCAACTACCAATACATATTGGCCTCAGGGTTTACTTCAATCCCATTAATACTTTGATTGAATCCAAGCCAAGTCTATCTCTTGATTCCCCTTAGTATGGCTAAAGCTGGCTGGGGATTTTTAAAAAGATTTCTCCAAGCACTGAGGGATTTATAAAAGTGAAATAAGTACAATGACTCTAAGAACTCTAAACCACTTGGCTTGCAAATTACAGGATTCTGCCCTTCTGCTCCATAGGTATTTTCTAGGAAATAATTTTTTAGTTGGATCTCATCAAAGTAGTTGTTCATATTTGCTCATAACTCATCTCTACAAAGACATGTAGACACATATGTTCTCAGCCAGGGGATCAAAAATAAGAGAATATATTTTCCTTGCCATCTAATATTTTCACATCTTAATTCCCAACCTGAAATCTAGCATCTTTGTAAAAGTAACTCAAGGTACAATGTTCTTAATGAATTGTTTTGATGTCCCTCTAAACATGATGCTCTAAAGGAACCACATGCCTCTCTTTTGTCTTCCTGCCTTGCTTCCACTCTTTTTGTACGAGGCACAAAAATTACTAGTCTTCTTTCCTAGGATAGAGCATGCCTTTCTTTCAAAGGTAGCCATAATTCAAAAAATGTGGTATATTTACACAATGGAGTATTACTCAGCTATTTAAAACAATGAATTCGAGAGTTTCCTAGGTAAATGGATGGAACTAGAAATTATCATCCTGAGTGATGTAAGCTAATAACAAAAGAACACACATGGTATTCACTCACTGATTATTGAATATTAGCCCAGAACCTTGAAATGTCCAAGATGCAACTCACAGGCCACAAGAAGCTCATGAAGAAGGAAGACTAAGTGGGGGTGATTCGATCCTTCTTAGAAGGAGCAACAAAATACTCAAGGGAGCAAATATGGAGACAAAGTGAGGGACAGAAACTGAAGGAGGGGCCGTCTGAAGACCATTCCACCTGAGTATCCATCCCATGTGCAGTCACCAAAGGTAGATGCTGATGTGGAAGTCAGGAAGTGCATGCTGATAAGAGCCTGATATGGATGTCTCCTCAGAGGTCTTCAAGAGTCTGACATATTCAGAGGCAGATGCTCACAACTAGCCATTGAACTGATCATGGGGTTCCCAATGGAGGAGTTAGAGTGAAGGCCATTGGAGCTGAAAGGGTTTGTGACCCCATGAGGAGAGCAACAATACCAACCAACCACAGCTCCCAGGGTCCTAACCACCAGCCTGGAAGCACTTAGGGAGGGATCTAGGGCTTCAGCTGAATATGTAAGAGTGGAGGGCCCTGCTGGGCATAGGTGGAAGAAGAGAACCTTGACCTCATGAAGGCTTTGGTTTTCACGTGCCTCTTGTTATAGAAGTGTCAACCCTGACCTTTATGATAAACGAGAAAAGAAAGTGTACCCCTTTTCTTGTGTATAGTTTAATCTCACAGATACAGAGATACAATCTCTTCATATTGCTCCCAATATGAAGCCCATCATAAGCCTGTATCTGCTCATGGCTTCATGGTTACTTTATGTCTCTCAGTGGTCATCCATTCCTTATGAAGACCTGTAAGCACAGAAAACCATTCTGAAAAGTATATCTGGAAAGGATATACTCTTAACCATTTTAATACATTTGCTTTTATCTACAAATCCCTTGAAAAACTGCCCCTTTTCACATTGAAAAGGAGTAGATTTCTATGGGTCCTCTCCTCCAACAAAAGAGCTGCAAGAATTTTACACACTGTGGGTCAGATGAGCAAACATGGATACTATATGAAACCAAGAAAACAAAAGGAAGTGGCACCAGACAGGTGTTTATATCTTCCTTACAGCCTTCTGTTATCTCTGCCATCAGGGCTATTGGACCTGGAAAAAAAAAAAACGTGAATAAAGCCCTGGTTGCTAAAATCTAGAAATGCAATCAACAGGTTTGATGGTGACGCCAAAATCTTTAAAGCTTTATCAGCCTGTCTCTAAATCCTGTACAGCAGCTTAACATGGTGCAATGAAATTTGAAGTATTTCCTTGAGTTGTCTGGTGTCTATTAACTTTTATAAACACGGAAATACCAAGCAGAAATTGATAGATGAAAGTACCTGCTAGCAGGGGTTTTCAACAGAGAAAAAAGTGGTACATATGAAAGTATGAGGCTAAGTAGGAGAGAAGAGGGACATTTAAAGACTCTGGAGAATCATTAGGATGGTTCAAGGGGTGTTCTCCACTCGGCACACAGGTTAAAGGATTGCTTCTTAATATCATCAAAAACTGGTAAATAAAATATATTATTAAAATATATTATTACTCTGCACTTCATGTAGTTCTTTAATTAATGACCGAATCAGTGGGTTGTTGGAACAAAGGCAAGAGAGAGTCCTTGAGAAAGGAAATTGTAGGGAGGAAGAGGAACTGAAAGGGGGGAGTAGAAGACAAAATAGTGTGGAAGGTGAGAGCAATCAGAATGCATTTAAATGTATATGAAATTGTCAAAGAATAAACTTACTTATTTTTAATGAAATTTAGAATTAGCATACACACAGCCATATAAGGAATCCTGGACATTGTTACAGTAGAATTAAAAAAAAATAAAAGCAATGATCAACTGCATTTCATCAGAAACAATTCTATGGACTAAAATAGTAATTAGTACTGTAAGTTTTTTGATATTTAATAAAATTGCAAATTAATTGAAAAAAAAACAAAAAAAAAGTAACTATTGACTAGAAAAAATCCACAACACGGGGCAGTATTTTTCTTTCCTTTCTTTCTTGTTTAACTCTGCTCTTTAAAGCCTCTTGATCTAGGGAGATGCTTCTTAGATAAACGCTTTGCTACTTAAATATGAGTACTTGGTTCAGATCAGCAGAACACATAAAAGGCTGAGTAGGTTTTACATATCCACAATTGCAGCACTCCTACAGTGAGGTGGGAGAAAGACAGGAGAGTTTCTGAAAGCACATGGGCCGGTTAGCTGATTCACTTCAGACAAATAATATGAGATCCTATCTCAAATAAGGTGAGAGAGAGAGAGAGAGAGAGAGAGAGAGAGAGAGAGAGAGAGAGAGA
>NW_021604658.1:7705557-7763864 GCF_004785775.1 Grammomys surdaster | reverse complement strand
AGAGAGAGAGAGAGAGAGAGAGAGAGAGAGAGAGAGAGAGAGAGAGAAACTTTTTAAAAATTCAGTTATTCCCAGACAAACCAAATAAAATAATTTTCAATAACAAAATAATAACTTGCAATGAACAAAGTTTACTGATCATTAGTGATCAGAGTTTGGATAGATTGCACTAGTGGTCAAGTTGGTAATATCCAAGGGGACACTGTAATGTGCTTTACAACTAAAGTATTAGACATGGCTCAACATATTGATAACTTTGTCATACTCAACATAGCCCTTACTACACACAAAATATTGTGGTCAGATTCCTATACCCTTTCCCAGCATTCTCACATTTGAAATAGCCCTCCTTCATTTGCTCCAAAAATATCCAGGCTATTAAAAGTTACTATATTAGAAATACACTCTCAAGTCTGAACTATTTTAGCCCATTAAAAAGTTACTTTTAAAAAGCCCTTCCAAACAGTTATCTTCCAATACGGAAAGTTTTTAAAAGTAAAGCCAAAAAAATGGGTGAGACTTGGGAGATGCAATTAGGAAGATGAGAAAGGCCAAAAAGGTCTGTTTGGGACCCAAGGCTCTTACAGATAAGTTAATGAGGTCTTTAGCCTCCAAAATGTTCAAAGCTTCAAAAAGAAATTAATTTTTTAGAGCCCTGATGCACTAGATAACAGCTTGAAACTCCTACCTTCACACTTGGACACAGAGACTTTTCTATCGTACATAATCAATGTTCTATTAATGCACTATGACACTTCAAGTGATGGGAAGATTGCTGAGGGCATTCATTTTTATTCACACTAATGATTTTATAATGGGGGTCTTATTATATTAATGACAACTACTGGGAGTCAATAAGTAAATAATAATAAGAAGAAGAAATCCAAGAAACTCTGTTCGTCAGAAGAAATATCTGATAAACAGGTTCGATGACATAGATAGCTAACAGGGAAACAAAAGGCTTGATGGTAATTAATCATTATGAGTTTGATGTGAATCACAGTAATTACCAATTAACTTATCAAATATTGCTGTCAGGTATATATCTTTTTTCCCTATTTTTCCCCACAGCACAAACTTCCAGTTGAGTCTTCATATAGATAAAGCCTCCGCATTTTTCTTGGTTGGTTGGAATATAAGGTCAAGTGAATTGCTAGACATTCCTATGTCCACCCACTCCCAGAAGGAATGGTAGAACTTAGGTTCATAATTCATTTTTCTATTACCACTATACAAAGTACTTGAATGGTGTGTAGCTTTGATGTGGTAAGTTGCTTCTATGGAGGTTAAAATTACCCTTCCCTTCAGAGGTTAGAAGACAACATGAAATATCTGTTGCTGTGTAAACTGCATCTGCTTTCCAATAAAATGATTCAGCATAATTATAAACGAGGCTGTTCTGAAGGGCACAATCATTTGGGGGACTTGTGCAGAGAGATTTGCAGATACCAAATATAGCATCCTTTAGAAGAAAGTACTTTCCCCAGCATCCTAAAACCAACCCAGTGCATGGCAGTTAAACCAACAAAAGAGATAGCTAGAGGAAAGCAAGTCTGCTTATGGGTAATTATGAATCACGTTGCTCCTTAAATGTATTAGCGACAAAGAACTGGTATAATTTGCCACATCTGTTTGTTACTCTACCAATATGCAGCTTGTAATAAGATTTCACACCTTAATTCATCTGAGAACCTTGTGGTGTTTTACAAGCACTAATTATGGAAAATCTCACCATGCTCAACTAAAGACAAGCAAAGGCTGCAGTGCAGACCCTGTTCTTCAGCTTGATAACCAGACTTGAGAAAATTTACCATGAGGGAGAGTATTGAGAGGAAAATAGAACCAAGCAGCTAGTGGGTGTCATTGATTTGTTTGTTTGTTTGTTTGTTTGTTTGTTTTCTTTTTAGGCTGCTATAGCCATACAAAGTGTGGAACTCATCCTGTGGCTGTTTTCTAATGAGTCTTTATTCAAAAATGATCTTGTATAAGTCTCTAGGCTAGATACATTTGAAGTTTATGGGGTTTGTTTGCAGTAATAGGCATGCACAGAGGCTAAAAACCTTCCCTCTAGTTCTGGATGGATGTGCATGAAAAATGAAAGCCAAGAGGGACAGGAAGCAGAGCATGCACACCACTTAGGAGACCCAGAATCGTGGTTGGAAATAGTTGTACAGAAGTAGAGAATGGTTTTCCAGACCAACAAAGCCAAACAAATCCCCTCATTTGCAGGCATGGAAACATTCCCCAGAGCCAGGAAGGATCCAATATGGCTGGAGTTGAAGGGTTTTAAAAAGCACTAACATGGGTCATCCCTGTGCATGAGGGAGAAGGAGTAAGGTTAAAGGGGGCACAATATCTCACTTGGAATGCAACCCCCATGTTCTTTAATAAAAATGAAAACACTTGCTTTTTAAAAATTAAATCAGATAAACACATTCACAAACCTACTTTGTAACAGCAGTTCCCAACATCCTATTAATTAATATGGCAGATGCTTTGCTTTTTAGCTTCTTCTAATCTTGTTAGAGAACCGTGAATTAGATTCTCTTATTCTAGGATTTTCCCTCAAGAGGGATTAGAAGCATTGTAAATTGGTTTCCTTGCTTTATTGAAGGTAAACAATTCTAGCTTTAATATAGCCATAATATATATACTGTCATTTTCATTGACAGCATTGCAGAAAGTTGGGCATTTTAGTAAAATATAAAATGTTTCTTTTGTTCCTCCCCTGAAGTTGAAAACTCAGAGGGGAAAAACACATTTATTCAACTTCATCCTTCTATAAAAGACTCAAAATTAGTTTAAACTTCAAAATCTTAGGAAGCTGTTGACAAAAGAAAAAGATGAAGAGATGCTTTGCCAACAAAAATACTATTACTGTCACTGTTAATTCACTCTAAATTGCCCTGGAAAATAGTTTCTCATTTCAAGCTACCTTTCTTCATTGGCTTAAAATCAACCTGAAGATATGATGTTTTATGGACTCAGACATGAAGTATATGGCTAAATATTAACCTTTCAGTCTACCTTAACACTAGAACTGCATCCCTAGCTGACTAAAGGAATAGAAGAATTTGTCACACAGTTAAAGTACTGAGACACAGACTAGAAAAGCAATGGCACCTGTTCCCACTTGAAATGACCCAGAAAATAGCCTAAATTATTCATGGTGAGACCAGAGACCCAATGCATAAAGAAGAAGGGGAAAGATGTAATAAAATATGAGATTTTTCACATTTGGTTTGTCTTTCGCATAGTTCCAAATTTAAAAGGACTTGAATTAAGAAGTTTTTAACTTAGAGGACTGCAAAGGTAATAGGTATTTAGCAGAACTTGTGCTTTAAAAATCTCTCAAGGATAGAAATGTATAGTTTGATCATTTCTCTCAGAGTAATACAAAAGCAGCAAGCCACAACTCTTGGGCATCTGTAAAAGCAGTAGGACAAGCAACCCATAGTTTAAGTTTGAACAGTGCCTGGTTGTTTGGACACAGGAATTCACTAGATTATAAAGATCTAGGCATTACTCCATTTTATTCTATGTTTTTGTTAGATGATTTAAATTTTTTTTCACAGCCATTGGCCAATATAACGGCTCTATACACATTTCAGTGGGCAAGCCTAAGCTGTAATGTTTAGTAGGTTAGATTTAAATGTATTTTTGATTTAGAATACTTTTGACTTAAGGTAGGTTTATTGGAGAAATACTACTTCACAGGTTAAAGATCAACTGCATTGCTTAGAATCTGTTTCAACTATTAGAAGAAGTATAATTGGGAGATTTTGTATGTGAGAGCCCGTTATATGGCTCATTCCCTCATCTCTTCAAATATATTGATCCTCTATTATAAGCAAATATTAGTGTTATAAACTGAAAAAATAATAATTAGAAAATTCTGCAATTTTCTGTGTGCTTTGAAGATTAAATAAGGATAATTCCAAGTAGGAAGCACTTCAAAGTGTACTTAAAGAATGTAGAAGACAGCATTGATCCTGCTTAGAGGAGTTAACAAAGACTTCATATTTGTATAAGTAATTGTCTTCATCTGACTTCACTGTGGTGTAATTGTATATGACACTGTGACATACCACAGGGTGATTACGCATACTATCCATTAATACTGATCTTGGTTATGTAACGTGTTCTCCAACAATGAATGTGAATAGGTGTATCTTAGGATTTCCATTGCTGTGAAGAGACACCATTATCAAGGTAATTCTACTAAAAAACATTTAATTGGAGCTGGCTTACAGGTTCAGAGGTTCAGTCCATTATCATCAAGGTGGGATCATGGCAATGTCTAGGCAGATATGGCGCTGGAGGAGCTGAAAGTTCTACTTGTCAGTCATAAGGCAGACAGGAGAAGACTGGCTCCCATGTGGCTAGGAGGAGAGTCTCAAAACCTACCCCCACAGTGTCAGACTTCCTCCAACACTGCCACACTTTTCCAACAAGGCCATATCTCCTAATAGTGCCACTCCCTGGGTCAAGCATACACAAACTACCACAAAGTGTAAAACTAACAGTAACACAAAACAAGTTTATGACTTCCGGGTTCTCCTTGCATTCCAGGAAAACAGATGATGGAAAGTTTCTGTTTCTTCATCAGGGGCTCAGAACCAACTAGAAGCCTAGAACTAAGAACGACCAGCTCTACCTTGAATGAGAATCAATAACCTTAGCCCTCTCTGGGTCACTGAACAATCAAACTAATGACCTGGAAACTTAAGACCTTTTCAAGGTGTCTCTCTGGCTTTTGAAGCTGTTGTTTTAATTAGATCGTAGACATAAATAAGACGATTTAATATGGACAAGAATGAAACATCCCATATATATAGAAAATGCTTGCCTTCTTAAAGAATGAAGACAAGGAATTGCACGATATATTTGTAAGATATTAAGTAATTATTTGCCACCAGTGTGTAGCATTTTTACAGCGCCTAGCTTAAAATTGCACTGGATGGGCCAAGGATGAATTTTCGTGTTCAAACTATTGCCTCACATGTGAAACACTAAATTTGTTCTCCAGCTTTCACACACACACACACACACACACACACACACACACCTAGAAAGGTTGTCTAGAATCACACAGTTAACAAGTTTGAAATATAGTCCTTAGAAAAAATATTTTTAGGGAGTTAGATATCACAATAACCCTTGGGGTTCACTTGTCAGTAATAAAATTCAAAAGGTTCGTTTGGGCTTTATCCTTTATCCAAAACTTAGATTCAAGGCTGAGATTTTACTGATTCCCCCCACCACCACCCCCCATTGTGATCCTATGTAGCAGAAAGATTTTCATGATTCAACACTTCCTGAAGGGGCTAAACTTTTCACAGCAAGTGTGGAATGACTTTCACAGTTTAATGTGGCTTTAGGGACCCTAAGCCATAGACAAGAGAGGAAGCAGCCTTTGACTTTTGTAAGTCTCCATTGGGCAAGGAATCATCATGAAGAAGTATTTGGCTTTTAACGACGTTTGCACTGGGATTGACATTAATACAGTGCTGCTCAGTGTCCCCCACTCCACCCACCAAAACCTCCAATCTTCCTGCAAACATAGCAAAACTCAAAGAAATCTGTCACAGACACAGGAAGCATAGCATCTCAGAGGTCCTCTGTAGACTAAGAAGGAAGTTAAGGATGTGACTACTGTCATAGGAAATATGCTGGAGATTGATGGAGACCATGATTGTGGTGCAGGATGCCTGCTCAAGCAGATATAAATCTTGGTAAAGGAATCAGTCAAGCCATATAAAGATGCCACCAGGAAAACCACAACTAACACAGGCTATACTTATTAGCATCATGGAATCAAGGAAGGCTATAAATCTTCTTTACATATAGATATACAAATCTTGTTTCAAGCTATCTTTGTATTTTGTAACACTGCTGTGTCGACAACCCAAAGTGTGAACAATAGTTACTACAATGATTAAATGGCAACATTATAATTTCTCACATTCACATAAGGCTCCCTTTTTAGTTTACAAGGAAATTTCACACTTGCTCTCTTCAAGCTTCTGAAACTTGTGAGTTAGTCAGAAAAGGCATTTCTAACCTTCCACAGATAAGAAAACAAAAGCTAATAACACAAGAAAGGGCTCAGAGCTTATCGGTGATGAGTCCAGGACTCAGGGCAGGCACTTTGACATCTAATCCATGAAAATCAAGGAATTACCTATCCTGCCAGTGTATAAGTGTTCAGAGACAGGCCTGTTCCTAGGATTTGATACCATTCACCTTTGGCTATTTTCCTCCCCAGCTTTGCTTATTATGTAACAACTAATCTAATGAAATCAAGAGAGTGCTTCTGGCAGGATTGAAGCAAGTGATTAGTCAGTGAAACCAGAGTAAAATCTACACTGATAGAAGCTTCCAAGTTGACAAAATACTTTCAAAATGCATTTGTATATTATTGATTTTAAGTCTGTTACATAGTTTCTCAAAGGCATGATTTGTGTCACTATAACTTAAATGGTAACCCAGGACTCTTATATACCATTGATTAAGTTTCTTGATTATTCATCTAAGGAAATATATGTCTCCAACAGTGTAGGATTAACCAGGAATCAACAATTATGTAAATTAAACAGGTTTCCAAAACTGTTTTCAGAACTTGTGGAACAGACATACAATTATGAATGTTCATTAATGTGCTGCTTCAGTTCTGGGAAGGATCAGCACAGAGATGTCAGTGTTAGCCCCAAGCCCGAGCCAATGCACACAAACCTTCTCCACGTGCAAGAGTATACACACATATTTATACGTACATGGAAGCACATGTCTGTGCATATACTCAGGCACACACATATAGCACACATGTACAAATATAAACATTTACGGTTTTTAAGTTAGTGTTTTTAATTTTGAAATACCATGCTTGCACACAATACATTAAGATTACATTCACCCCTTCTGCTGCTAATCTCGCCCCTCCTCCATTTTCATTCGGTTTGTTCAGATCCCTTTCTTCTTCCCAAGTAGTCCTCTGTCATTCCTTCATGTCCATTAGTACTTTTCTGTTCTTCTCTTTGTACAATCAATGCAAGCAATAGTAGATTTAGTGTGTTCATAATGGAAACTCTATGGCTTACCCAGAAGACATTGTATCTCTACCCGTTTTTTAGCTTCCACTATTCTTCTACTCAGTCCTCCATAACATTTCCTGGGATTCAGAGGAGAAACACAGATGTCTCATTTGGGACCAAGCACTCAACAGTCACTTATTCTTAGTACATGGACTAGTTGTGTGTCCTCTCTTTTACCATCAGACACTGCTAAAGACAGATTTTCTGACTGAAAGTGATAGCAACTCTAGTCTAAGGAGCATAAATGTAAATATTTACAGGCAACTTAACTACATGACCATTTGCTAAAACACAACTAGTAGATTCTCCCGCATAGCCTGTGATGTCCATAGATATAACTTTTGACCAACTTCATAGTTCCAAGTATATATTCTCTTCCATGAAGTTTCAATCCACTCAGGAAGAAGTGGGTTACATCCAGAGCATTTATGCCACTATTGTAAATCCTGCCAGGAATATACTTTAGGATTCTATAATCATTGAGAGTCAACATATCTATACCTTGTTCTTTGTAACATAAATAACTATAATGTCCACATATGTCATATTGTTCAAATGTAACAAACCACCAAAAACTTAAATTTCTGTTCTGATATTTTCACTTGTTTATCTCCAGTAACTATTCTAGTTTGTTTGTTTTGCACAAAGCCACATTTCTTTCAATTTTCTAAAAGTACCTCATATAAAACAACCAGTAACAACCTTATGCAAGCCATTGTGGGATTGGAATGGTACAAAAGTCAGAAAAACATATCACTTAACATCTTGGTTGCAACTATCAACAAACACTTTTTTCATAATTACCCAATAGAAGTGAGGTTTTTATTGGCTCTATCATTACCTGTATTATTTCCAGGTCCCACTCTCCCTTCTCATAAGTCAATTCCCATAAAGAATCAGTTGAATAATATGGCTTTCCAACAATTATTCAATCTTTCTCTACATATCCAGGATTCGTTGTGTATTCTATCCAAATCAAGCCAATATAATCCAGAAATTCTCTTTATTAGCCCAGAGGAGTTTTTAAAAATTTTAAGATCATCTACCCTTCCCACTTTCCACTTAATATCTTCTGAATGGGAGTTCACAATTTCAAGATATAAGTGTGAAGCTAGATCCCACATCAGAAAGTATAAACAACTGCCTAATTCATATTTTGTATCGTATGCTAGCTACCTCTGTTTCACATGTTAAGTGAAAAACTTGTCGGGCACACAACACTTAGCAATCAAAAATTACCTGATATTTTAGGTATAAGATAGCAATAAGAACTCCCAATCTTGAGTCCTGAGTTCTACAGAGCCATGTACATGGTGTATGAATCATTCCATGTGTGTCTTTCTGTGTGTGTTTATGTTTGTATGCATATGTGTGTGTAAAAACCAGAGGTCAATGTTGAGTATCTTCCTCAGTAAGTTTCCACCTTAGTTTTGAGACAGTTTCTCATTGAGAGAAGAATTCACTGACTTACCTGGACTCCCCATCCAGTGGGCCCCAGGAATCCTCATGTCTCTGCTTCCATGGTTCTGAGGTTATAGACATGCATTTCTAGAATTATGAGCATGCCCATAATTCCCAGCAAGGTGGTAGGAAATCAAGTCCAGATATTCACACATGTATGATAAGTACTTTCCCAACTATGCTATCCATCTACCCCCACAATATCTTTACATAAGAGTGGTAGTAAGTAATACAATCATCAACAGTGCTGATAGGCTATAAAAATTTTATAACTTAAATAAGAAAAAATTTCTGCCTTTTTTATTTAAATAATATGTATGTATCATGATACTTGGATTATTGTTTCCTAGCTATAAACTTTTCAAGACAAAGCACACTATGTATTGTTATCATTCTTGGACCTTTGACCATACATCAAGTAATTATAAAGGCTGAAGGAAAAGTTGAGTGAATAAAATCACTTGTCACTCTTTCATTTGTACTTGAGTTCAAATCCCCAGAACCCATATAAATCCCAGATGTGTAGTGCAAGCATCTATAACCACAGCACCCTATAGAAAGATAGGAAGCAGAGACATATGAATTTCCAGAAGCTTGTATTCCAGCAAACCTGTCATATGCAGCAATATATATAAATAAATATGTATGCATATGCATATACGTATGCATATACATATACATATACATATACATATACATATACATATATATATATATTCTGCAATGAGGAAGGCAATGACTGCCATCCTAAGGCCCTCTGGCCTCCATATATGCCCCCATGGCACATGTGCAACTCAAATTTTCTTTACTTACAATATACTTTTTATTATTCATATTTCCAGGAAAGTTCCATGTAGCTATCCAATCCATGTGTTTTTCTTGAATCTAGAAATGGATATTAAAATCCAGTGTCATGGTGAAATGGTGAAGTGTGTTGTATAGTTCACTGACTTACAGTTCTCAGGCTCAGATCTTGGCTTTGCCATCTGTCATTTTTTAAATTAAGTTAAATTCTTAGCTGACATTGCACATGTAGTATTTGACCTAGTTTATCATTTATCCAAGGAGCTTTCAAGCTTCTTCATGCTTTCTTCCTGTTTCATCCCCTGTAGGTGGTCACCTTTCTATCCTTGGTTCTCTGATCTGGGTTCTTGTTTTTCATCATACAGTGGATGCTGCACCATCACACTAACCTGCCAACACTCAAGTTTCTGAGATCATTCTGGATGCTGACTTCTATGAGAGTGATGTCAGTCTGTTAAGTGTTTCCTTTGCAGTGTATTTATCTCCAGAACTCAGTATTTTCACTAAGTGACACTTTGGCATGTACCACACCCAGCTCTGACTTCAGGACCAACACCGTCTGCTTCCATCCAATAAGTTCTGCCTGAACACTGTGGATCTCAGGTGAATGCAGGAATGTCTTACACAATCATTCTCTCATGTCAGCATTTGAGCAATATGACACTTCTATTCTTCCTTCAAACAGATACAAGATCTTATCACTTTCTCAAAATCTCCACACTGAGGGCTGGGGAGATGGCTCAGTTTATAATCTACTTATTTTGCAAGGCCTGTGGATAGGGAGATATCTCAGCAGTTAAGAGAATAATTACTCTTACATAGGACCCATGTTTTGTTCCTACTACCTAAGTCTGACACCTCACAACCGTCTGTAACTACAGATCCAGGGTATCTGAAGCCCTCTTTTGAACTCCACCGATGTATTTAGTAAATATACATTTATTTGTTTTGCCCTCACTAAAACATGCCTGTGTATACACACAATGCACAATTTAAAAACAATAATTTTAATGAGTACCTACATTTGAATCCTCAGAAACCATGCAAAAAGCTGAACACCATGATATGTCACCATAACACCACCATTGGGAAGAGAAGGTAAGCAGATCTGTCCACAAACCTAGCCAAATCAATGACTTTTAATTTCATGGAAGAACACTATGTCAAAAGATAACAGTGGAGAGTAGACAAACAAACAAACAAAAAAGCTACTCACCTCTGGTCTCCATCAGCACATACACACATATGCACACATATGCACACATAGAAACAGGCAAATGTACATATGCCAAACTAATAAGTACATATACCGTACTACACATACCCCTCAAAAGAATTTTCTACTACTTTCAAGTAATCAAAATCCATTGCCTATAAGCAAAATTTCCCCTGAAATTCCTTCTTTCAGTAAACTATCAGTTGCAAGCAGCAAAAATCTTATGTCTAAAATATAAGCAGGTAGAAGTCAGTGCTTTGTTCATTTGCTACTAGCCAAATACTGCCTGAATACTCTGTTCTGCTGCTGAGCTGACGAGGTTAATACTGCATTTCAAACCCATTTTCCTAGGTGTATTCCTAGGTATGCCAATAAAAGTCACCGTGGGAATATGATCAGCAGGGGAAAGAATAACCATTGCCAACATCTGGCTCCTACAGTGCAGAGAAAAGGATCTGAGATGACTATAGATTCCAGCGTGGGCTAATTCTCATTTCATGATTGTGAGATTCTTCCTATAGCATCTACAATACAAGTCCAGGGTAACAGGAAAGGCAAGCCCGGGGACACAGCAGACAGGTACTAGGGCAGAATTGTCCTTGTGTCTTTGGTGCTGTCAACTCCAGTTGCTTAAATCAAATCACTCTTTGAGGCTGTTTTCAGGACTGGATAGTGATTAACATACATGTATGTATTACATTAGAAATGTAGTATTATTCTGTGAGAAGGGGGAGAAGTAAGAGAAATGTTCAGTGAAGAATAATAAAAGTGTCTAAAAGAGTGAGTTAACAGGGGATTGAGTGAGGCATTAAATCCAGAAAGGCAACAGAAACAGAAATCACAGGTAGAAAGTTAAGTAAAGTACCATGCCTTGCTTTTCCTTCCTTCTTTCCTTCCTTCCTTCCTTCCTTCCTTCCTTCCTTCCTCCCTCCCTCCCTCCCTCCCTCCCTCCCTCCCTCCCTTCCTTCCTTCCTTCCTTCCTTCCTTCCTTCCTTCCTACTTTTCTTTCTTTACCCATTAGGGTTTCAGCCTTACATGTGCTAAGTACATGCTATATTACTCACTTAATTTCCAACATAGTTTTTAAAGGTGATTTTAAATAAAGGTACTCCCAGGACTTAAAAATGTGTGTGTGTGTGTTCACTGAACTTTTGCTATGTAATGATACACCGATACCTACTGCTCTCTTATTAAACATGATCTCTTTAACCCCTGATAAATACACAGTACTGTATACTTTAAATAGCCAAAGGCAAATTTAGAATTAAAAGTTTGTGTAAATAAGTTTTATGCATCCTACTTGACAGATGGAAAAAATAGCAGCTACATAACCCAGGGGGGCCCTATTAAAACATAATTAATCAATGTTTGTAAATTGCTTTGAGACTGAGTGAGCATATAATATGAAAGGCTTTATAACCATGTTTTCTTCTCTAATGTAGCTCGTATGTGAGGGTACAAGTTGGTGAAAGGCACAAAGCGAGCAGTTGACTAGGATGGTTGAAAGAACAATTTTACATTAACAAAATAGTAAATTTCTATTAATTTTTATTAAGATAGCTTTGTTACATGCAATATTACTTATAAATAATTAAACAATAAAACAAATCTGGGCATGTGTGTTTCGAAATCTTAATGCATGCCTGGGGCATGTGATAAGTCATAATGATAGAACCAAATTGACTTTAATCAAGAAGCCTGCATTAATGATCCAGTAATTCATAGCCTGTTGTCTATTTATTGTTATTATAATGACAACAGTTTTACAAGTACAGCGATCTGTTTTCTGGTGTACACACACACATACACACACACATAAGCACACACGCTGGCGGCGCACTCCTACACTCACAAGGCCAATCTAACGATTAAGAACAGATGTCCTTTTCCCAGCTCAGTATTTAATAATTGGAAAACTTGAAGTTCTTTTAGCTTTAAATGTCACATTCCATGGCATAAAGCAAGATGTGAATATAGCAATTCCTTCCACTTCCTATCTTGTTCGATTATTCCTGTGATACAGTTAAACAGACCGTGAAATGGGCTCTTATAAAACTAAATTTCAATAAGATTAAATTTTCTGGGCATTTCCACGTGTTTATTTGTTGGGTAGATATTTCATCCAAACTAAAAGATTCTCTCCTGATGGGAGAATGGAGGCTTTTAAGACTTAGGAAGCTGAAGAAAGGTGCAGACTTCAGGGTGCTGCTCCCTGGGGTGAGCAATGACTGGGATTGTGGCTTCCATAATCATCACGCATGCCAAGTTGGGCTTTTCAGTGATGCTGCTACTTTTCAGTCACTTAAGCTTCTGTAAGTAACCCCATGTCCTAAACTCTCTTTTTGTTGCCATAATAAATATCTTGACAGAAGGAACTGAAGGGAAAAAGTGTTTCCTTCTCTTACATGTCATTGGGGCAGTCCATCACAGCAGGGAAGTCAAGGCAGTAAAAGCTGATCACATTGCATCTACAAACAGGAAACCTAGAGGGCCCAATGCTTCTTAATCCTCAGGTCACTTTCTTCATCCTTTACAATCCAGGATCCCTTGCAAAGTGAATAGCCCTGTGCCCATATTAATTACATACTCTAAATAATCTTCCAAATGCCCAGAGATCCATCTCCCAGGTTATTCCAGATTCTTTCCTGTTGACATTAGCACTAGACATCACATCCCAATAAACTCATTGATTTGATACATAGACCTGAGTAGAATTATTTGTCTCCACAGGAAAGGTCAAACCTCATTCTTCCCCTTGTATGAATAGGGCATCCAAAAATAGTTTTTGTGTTTTTGTTTTGTTTATCCCTATTTCATGCTTTAATTTTGACTTTATTACAATTTCCAAAGGTTTCTCTTATATGTAACCTGAGCTAAAATGTTAGAAAGTTTCATAGTAACAACCACACAGCAAACAAAAATTTCTAGATTTTATTAATATTTATATTTTATATAAATGTTATATAAATCTTTATATAATACTTATATTTATAGTGGGTCTGTTTTGCAACAAATTCCTCCCTGACAAGACAGTCCTTCCTTATGATTCATAGTGTTCTGAAAGGACTCTCCTTAAGACTCAGGAAGTAAACCACTTGAAACTTCAGGAAACATACATAAGCCATCAGGAAAACAGAGAGATACCTTCAGACCAGCCTAAGTACCTGAAAGATGCTCAAATCAACTCAACTACAGCAAAGAAGTCTTCAACCAGTGTTACCTATAAGTTGTGGGGTATGCTCTAGGTCTCCAGATTTCATGATCTGTTACCCATGCTGGTCTGGACTTTTGGTCATGCAGCTGCCTTTGAATTATTTCTTCTGCAAGTTGCCTCTCACCCATACTCCTGTAAGCAACCCCAGTTACAACAATCGGCTTTCTAAGTTGGTCTTCGGTAGTAGCTTTACTGTGATCTATCATTGCTTCCCTATTTGGGGTGAATAGACATTTCTTTCACATCTTTACAAGAGGTGTCACACAACAGCTGCACATCAACATGGTTCTGTGAGATACAGTAGGAAAATAAGTTCTGCAACTCTGCAAGATACTTCTCGAGCAGTATTATAATTGAATGTTGTCTCGGTTGTTTTGTATTTGAAAGTTGTCGCAGACTTCAATGACTTGGTGGCTCAAAGACAAATGCAATACTTTAATAACCATGTAGACATAGTATACTAAAACTGAGAAAAGGCTCATTCCTTTCAATACGTTATTCTATACTTACTGTCTCGGAGGTCTTGAAGGATGTCACTATTTCGTATGTTTTTAACATAGTGTATAACAGAGGGATCCTTGGATAATGTGTCAAAATGCATCAATCATTTTTTCATTTAAAGCTCTCTACTTTCTCCATTCCAAAGAAAATTTCTACATACTACATAAGCTGCCCCCTGAAGCATTACCTTTTTTTTCTTGTGCCAAGTCTTGATTGAAATCTAGTCAGCTCTTGGTCTCTCGTGACTAAGGGTAGGCTTATCAGCATCTGCAAGGAACAAATGGGGCCCGAGGACTCTTCCCACAGCCTGTTTTGTCCCATGGACATGGAGTAAGCAGGTTTGCATCAACGAGTGCTATAATGCACTGTCTCACTCTAAATCATTGAGCAATTGTTTATGTATTGAAACCTCTCAAACAAAAATCTAAAAATAACCTTTTTCTCTTTGTAACTGGATTACCTAAGACATTTGTTACACTGTCAGAAAACTAGGGCATCTAAGAATACATGTGTATGACTATGCTTACTGAAAATCTATGTTATCAGAGCACCATTTTCCGTTATTTAAGGAATCACGGGTATCATTGAACAGATGTAGCTGAAAGATGTGAAGTTACAACATTAAGCTAGAATGTAGCTTCACTGGGTAACAAGGCAATTCACATCATGACAAGCTTTTATGAAGAAATGGGTTTTTTTGCCATATGGCTCCAGATATAAGTTATGTGCTATTCACTTTATGGGGGGGCAGCTTTCTTGGTCCCCTGTCATTAAAATACTACAGAGCCTACTAAAATTGAAATGACAGGCCATTCATTAACCTACAAAATAAATGTTCACTCAACCTGCAATGTGTATGTGACAACCCAGATGTGAAACTTAGTGAATGACTGAGTTATAGACACATTTTTAGTTTTTCAGTTTTAAGCTCTTATGACTCTTTTCTCAGGAGATTATTGACTTGTTGAAAACAATACATTATTTCTTGACAATGAAAAACAAGCCAAAGGGGAAGGAGGAAATAAAAGAGACTAGCATCCATTAAACACTGAACTGCGGGAGGCCAAGAAAGACAGGTTTAGACAGCAGCCTCCAGAACACAGAGAGGGTAGAGAAGAGCAATAATGTGCTTTAATGTTGTTTTTCTTCACCTAAACTCTTTCATTTAACCTCTACAGTCCTATGTTCATGGTCCCACAGGAGTGGAAACTTAACCCAACTGTGATGGTTAGAAGTCAGGTCTTTGTGCCATTTGGTTAGTGTGGGGCATTTACATAAAATCCCTATGGTTAGTTCCAGAAGCTTTTCAAAAAGGAGTGAAGTCACACAAACAGGAAGATATATTTACACTCTACATTCCTATGGAAACATGATGCATCAAAAGGGGGGACAAGCTGTCATCACAGCCTGAGTCATGCTGTGTAGACCTCCAACCTTAATAAGTGTGAGCAAAATAAACCCTTTTGCAAAAATACAAATAAAAAGAAAAGTAAAAAATTAAAGCTTACCCCATCCCCTTGCCTTTCACCTTAAGCATCAGTCAGGAGAACAGTCCCTGAGGTCATGAGAACAGGTGAGCCAGCCCTACCTTGTTGGTCGCAGCGCTCCACTTGCGGAAACAGGACTTTTACCTTGCCTGGGCAATACAGTAGAGCTGGCGCTGGTCGAGCTAGCACAGGTGAGCCAGTCCCGAGCATGGGAGATCTGATCTCATCTACTATTCATCTGACAGGAGGTGGCCTAGTTGTTGGGATGGTGCCCTCAGCCTTCTCCCCTTGCCATCTGCTGTAGCTGGGAGAGCTGGCCCTGCGGTCATGAAAATAGGAGGCTTAGCTTTTAGGTGCCATTTGTTCCAATTCTATTAGTCTCTAAGTCAAAAACAAACAAACAAACAACAACAAACCAAAATTGCTATCATCTGCAATAGAAAAATTCATCTATTAGTCAATCTTTCCTCACATAATATGAAGTAAAAATTATCATCATTTACAGATGAAGACACTAAGCTCAACAGAGATCAGAGACAAAGAAATTGGAAGGTTTAATTCTTGGTTTTTCCATGTTTCAAGTTCTATGCTTTTGGAACCCCACAGTATATTACTCCAATTAATAAACATGTGAAGAGGGAAAATCATTCATGTTTCACTTTATAAATTTATGAATTTCAAATGGTGCATAATCACTCCCTTACCTGATTCAGCGGTAATTATTTTTATTTCTTAGGTGTCCAAAAACAAGGTAGAAAATTGAAATCCTTAACCCAAATACCTAAATTTTGAGATGCTTGCTAAGATGAACAAGCTTGTTATTAGACATTGAGTAGGATATGCAAGATCTTGCCAGTAGAAGATCCACCTGAAATGAAAGCAAAGACTATTTACAAGAGATAAACGTTCCTTGACACCTTCTAGTAAGCAATTCAATGAAGCAAATCTCAATACCTACCATGCAGATAGTTATCCCAAAACAGAGACATAATCTTAAGAGAGAGAAAATAAAATAATCTGTTCCAGCATGATATCAGATAACAAACTATTTGACCAATGGGTCATAGAATCTCTGGACGACTTTAATGCATGTTAGACATATAATTTAATGGCAACAAGTTCAAAACAAACGTTTCTACAACCTTTATCTATCCTTTCTATAAAGGTGAACTAGTTAAGAGATATAGTGTTTGCCTGGGTAAAACATTTCCTGAAGGATTAGATTAATATTAAAGAACAACATTAGATGTCACAATCAGTATTTTCTACGTGATCTTGAATAACATCGTGAAGCTAGTTAAGATTATCATCTGAAACTTGTAGTCCAGTTTTCCTTCAAGATATTTTACCCTCCAAGGAAAAGCTCTGCTCACACTCTTAGACACATAGTAGACAAATTTCTCCCTCGCTTCCCTGTCAAAACCGCTAAGTCTGTTTCTCAGGTGATCAGGATCACATTCATAAAAATCTATTCCTGACTAATTGCATTTCTTACCTGCTTCCTCAGACCAATTTTCATGAACATAGTAGGTTAGAGCAATGCACATTCACTACCTCAGTTGCAGAAGTCCAAGGTTATCTGGATCCTCTACTTAGGAGTTCAGAGACAGCAGTCAACCCAGTGACTGGGTTCTATTCTTACTTGGAGAGAAGAATGTATTTCCAAGTTTCCTCAGATTGCTAGAACTTATTTCCTTGTGTTTATAGAGTTAAGAGTTTATGCCTTTTAGGAATTTGTTTGTTTCAGCTCATACTTCTGCTAGCAGATACCTACAATTGCCTGATTCCTAGCCTTCTTCAGTATGTCTCTTCTTATTGGCCCCAAGAAGAATATTCAGAGAGACGGCACATTAATAACATGAGGACTTGTAAAAGTTAATGTGATCTTGAACGTGGCATCCTACATTCTACTGGTCAACAAAACTCTAAGTGCTGTTTATTCTCAAGCCAATGGAATTGCATAGGAAAACATCAGACAATGAACTCACCATAGATCCTATTTTTATGTGATGTGTGATTTTTATGTGATTTAAGCATATTTATAGCATAAATCAAAAGATTAAAGCAATCCCTGCCCCAATAACTACTAAGGACACTAGACAACAAAATTATTTGAGATAACAATCGTGTGTAATTTCCTTGAAATTACTTAACTCTGCCAACAGACAAGCATGCTTTACATTCACAATACTTCATTATACACAATGTTTTATTGATATATATATATATATACATACACACACACACACACACACACACACACACACACATATATATATATATATATATATATATATTCTTACATGCACAGAATTATTGCAGTTTACTGGTGTAGAAAATACATATTAATCAAACCCTACTGGGAGTGATGCTGTCACCCAATGATGTAATCTCAATGACGCTCTGGATGAGATTTTTAGAGTTTCTTGCTCTTTGACCTACCTGAGACACTTCCACAATAAAATGTATTTATCAGTATGGTTGCAAATAAACAGAGAACAGAAATGAAATTATATCTTCAACAATAGTTTCAAAGCAAACACAGTGGGTTATCCTTTTATCCCAAAATTCAGGAAGCTAAGGCACGAGGATCAAGAGTTTGAGGCTTTCCTGCTAGGACTACAAAGCCAGACTCTGTCTCAGAGACCAAAAGACACAACATAAAACAAAGGTACTTAAAATTAAAAAAAAATGTCCTCCTTTATGTCCTCCTAAATCAATGAGATTAGCTTTGTTAGGTCTTTTTCATTATATAATTTGAAAGATGCAAATACACTATTTTGTGAAAACTCAAACATAATATGAGAGAAACTCTCTGGACACCCCTCCCATCCAACCTACTTCCTATCTGACTGGTTTGTACTTACATTTGAATTTTGCTGTCTTTTGTTTGTTTGTTTCCAGAGCCCTTACTGTATGGTTACAAATAATATTGTCATACATTTGTCATTTTCTTTTTTAAATAATTATATAATCTTATAATTCACAGATGACTAGCACCCCATTCACTCACCATATCTTTTGGTATCATATCTGCATAAACACCTATGGAGTAATATTATTCTTATTACCTGTCACTTAATATTTCCAGAGCTAGTACTAGCTTACTGTAAACATGTGGGTTCTTCTTTTTAGTTTTACTAAGCAATATACAAGATAGATAGATAGATAGATAGATAGATAGATAGATAGATAGATAGAGTGTGTGTATTTTAGTGAAAGAACTAGAAGAGTTAGCTAGGAGATTTGCATAGCTTTCACTAAACTCACAAGCAGCAGTGTGAAACCTTGATAAAGTACAGAGAACAACCACTATGCATCACAATTTTTCTTAAGGCAGACTCAAAGTATACATCAGACTCATAGGGACTGAAATTATTAGTATATCTGATATAAGAATAGAGACTCCATTTGTACACAAATGAAAGAATTCAAGTAATCCAGTCCCTAAATATTTCGCAGTTGTAAGTTTCATATGAAACAAAATTATTTTCATAAATTTTACATCTTGCTTTCCAATAGACCTAAAATTTCATGTAAGTTAATAAACATGACCAGACACATTGAAACTGACTTAAAATATGATGACATCCCCACTCAGAGATATTGCCTAGGAATCATGAGTTTCTAAGATAAGATGAAAGAGTGAAAAAAAATGACAATGTCTCCTCTAAAATGTTCAAGGTATGTGACTCTCTAAGACTGTTTAAGAAGAAGTTACTTGGAAATATAAATCCTGTTTAAAACCTAGCTCTAGATAGAGAAGGAATCTCAGTCATTACTTATGTAACCATTGTTGGGCCCAAAAAGTTCCATCAGATATATCTGGAGCAGATTTTGATCGACAGCCTTGGCCAAACTCTGAGTCATAAAGCAAACTGAAACATCTTTGACTATAAAGAAAAAAATTTTAGGGAGGGAAACGAGTAGGTAGGCAAGGTAGCAAGATAGTAGAGCATGGGACTTGAAGGCAATAATTATGCTTTATGTACATTATGAAATTCTCTAAGAACAACATATATAGGTTTTACATGCAAATTGGGAAACATTAAAAGACCGAGGGAATTATGATGAAAATTCAATCCTGCCTCTTCTATTAAGTCTTGGATATTTCTTCCTTCGATGTGAATGTTGTGCTAATGTTTCCTGTATCTCTCCAAAATCATTTTGTTTATACAAAAACTGTGGTTTTGTAGACATGTTTTCTGAAAATATGGGAGAATTAGGCAAACCAATAATTTGCAATTCTTGTAAATCTCCTTAGAATGTTGGACTGCTTCAATACTTCCTGTTTGAAAATACCATTCTTTATTCATAATCAACACTACCATGACAGATGACTTTCCCATTACACAACCCTGAACTACCCCCTCCAGGTTCTATTGTTCATATATGTCAATATCTCTGAGTTGAAGTTGGCTCATTAGAAGCAGTGTTCTTTGTGTCAGGTGCTATGTGCATTTGCTCTGTTGATAAATATCAAGAACTACATTGGTATCTGAGACTTTACATATACACTTCTTTAATGTTTCTCCTTTTCGAACTCTCTCCAAGTGTGATTTGTCATGTAATGTTTTTAATTTGTCTGTTTGGTAAGTGAAAAAATAGATTACACTCATTCTCTTTGTCACAGACTGATTTCACTCTTACTAGCGATTTATTCTGTGTGTCGGGTGCACTGCTGGTTGTTATATTCTGTCTATTTGTTTATTAGATTGATGTTCTTTCTCTCATTGATTATATGAGCTCTTCATTCATGGAAGGCAGTGGGGGTAAGTTTTATATATTTGCTTGTACATTCTTCCTTTTGGTAGCAAGGGCTTTTATTGAAATTGATCATTAGTCTTATGTACTGTTTTTATTCATGTTTTTTACTCTTCAAAAAGTTTTAAGTAAAACAGTACATTGGTATTTGTCCTTTGAGATCCAGGGATTATTTCTTTATGTGAAACACCCTCCATAGCACAAAAGCTTTAAAAAAAAATATCTTTTTCTGGAAAGTTGTCTATGAGGATTTTAAATGATTTGTATATTCTTGTACAAAAGACTACTTATAATTTGTGAATTCCCATTCCTATATGTAACTATGTGCATGTGTCTGGGTTTTCTCTCGTTTTTCTTGATTAAAATAATTAATCCTATATCAGTTGTATGCTTCTAAGAAAATTGGTTCATGAATTTATTTATTAAGGCATTTTTCTTACTATTTTGTGTTTTATAATGTTGTGTTTCTATCTTTATTTTCTTTTCTTCTCTTAGTTTTCTTTTTGCACAGCTTAAATAATTTTAACTAAATGCTTAATTCATTTATGTTCAGTGTTTTCCTTTTCAGCTGAGAAGGGATTTTGCTTCTTGTTGTAGCCACTGAATTATCACCTACTTAAAGAATGAAAGCTTGAATTAGTATAAATACATTTAATATATTTTTCCATTTCAAAACTGTATAGAAATAGCTTAGCAAAGAAAAGTGGGCATTATTAATATAAAAGAACCAAGAACATTCACAATTTTTAAAAAGTGATTCTGTAGATTATTCTGTCACATTGATCCTACCAATATCATGAAATGTTCAATGGTAGAATTTTAAAAGGAATATTCAGGTAGTTTTTGTTGTATCATATGGAAATAACATTTATAATTTAAACCTATCATAGCTATTTGCTTTCAAAACTGGAATGGAAGACCAGAATTCCCAGGCCTTTATCAGTCCTTCTGAGGTTCCAAAACTGGAGAGATACTAAGCTAATGCTCCCTTATATTGAGAGATCACAATGTCCTAGCTCTGCAGAATTGGTTGTAGAAGGGCTCGATACATGGAGAGAGTTTCTCTCTAGTGACAGCTGAAGGGAACCCCAACTAGATAGAAAAAATACTATAAGAAGACACTGAGACAGAGTATAGTGAAGCAAGATGACAGGATGGTGCAGTTGTAGATACAAGTATCTTAGGGATGGTTGCATCTTTGAGTATTCTGAAGACTTTTGGGGAAGCAAAGGCCTAACAAGAAATTTCAGTTTAGCTGTTTAGACTCAATGTAAAATTGTTCTCCACTAGCAGTCTTTAACAGTGATTATTTAAACATAAATATCAGGATCATGTAGTTTGGAGTAGAGTATTGGAGAGTGAGAAAGTATCCAAAAGAAAGCCAATGAGTCCTACATCTGGATTAGAAGGTATTTGAAAAATAGGAATGAGAGATGGGAACCAAAGCTCAAAAACTCATGTTCTCATAAGAAACTCCAAAGAAGTGGCAAATATTGTCAAGAAAGTTTCAATTGAATACATACAGGACATGATAGGAAACTTAAGCCAAATTTACAGTAGCATCAAACTACAAATAGAATGATATATCTACATTATCAAACTACATATAGAAGTATATCAAACAACAAACGTAATGATTTGAAACTGAGATGTTCTGGTTTTAAATGGTGATACACACATAAAGTATTGGAAAATTGTAATCAAAAGTCTTCTCAAGTCCAATTTTTAACCCTCCTTTTACTCAGATATTTTTAGGTACTTATTCCTTCTCCATTTGGTTTAGGCATAGTAGAAATGTTTCCTCAATACACTTAATAAACTTCTCCATTTGAAAAATATGGAAATAACTTGGTCAAACAAAGTGGACTTATGCATATAAAATAAGAACAGGGAAATTCATCTTTGAGGAAAGGGAGATTTAGCAGGCTACAAAGAATCATAAAAAGATGTATCACATGACACTTAAATTTAGATAGTCTTAATATTACATTAAATTTTAAATAAGAACCACAAAAGAAAATATTCTATAAGACACACAGTTTATTTTTGCATGTTTTCTTCTGAAAAAAAAGTACCATAATCAAACAATGAGTATGTTTAGAGAATTTGGTTCTTACATAAAATGAAAGCATAATAGTTTTCTGATTACTGACAAATGAATTTTTAAGTAAATAATCATATTAGTCTTGCTATGTAAATAAGTGTGGCAAGAACAGTTACCTCTGACTCAGGCAATATTTTTTTGAGTTGACAGAATAGGATTGAAAAACTACGCATAAATCTGAGACAGCTGTAGATATCAAAGGCAAGTTACACTATATGGGTTTAAAACAGACAAGAAAATGTATTGGGCAGGTAGGCAGCATGAAAAAGCCATTTGTGTTTGCCAGCAGGTGTTTACTAAAGCTAGACTCTAACTCTTCCTCAGGAGAGAGTAAATCACTCCTCCTTGCTGTGATTATCTTTCCATGGATCCTAGCTTCTTAAGAAAGGTATTCCTGGGTTGTAAGACTGAAAACAGGCTGGATGGAGATTTAAATCTCAAAGGGGTTGAGAGGAAATGTCTTCCAAACCAGATATTTAAAGGCAGAAAGAAATCCAGAGTCTGTCAATGTTAACAGCATCTTCGTCACTAGCCAGCCAGAAAGCCTGTGAATCTCAATGACCAGCATGGCAAGATACCCTTAAAGCTATAATAATGACATTTAAATCTTGTTGGTAACCAACAGCTGTCTAATTGGACTCAAGGCCCACTTGACAGGGGAAATATAATGCCTTGTACTATTAACCCAGCAGGCTACTATTGGTTAAGGGAGACCATAGATCTTAGAGAAGGACTACACCTACCATTTACCCGTGTAAATTCTAACTGCATTCTTCTAAGTGTTTAACTATATACCCACAGGCAATTGTAGATCTCACCCCTCAGCAGAGAAGCTTCTTTCTTACAGAATAAGAAAATGAATATAGAAAAGCACAAGTAGCCAAAATGCAAGAAGCAACTGACTGTGATGCACCCATTACCAATTGATATATCTTTAACACAGCTCTTGCATCCAAGGCTCAGGAACAAGGAGGAAGGGGAAGGGGTCAGTTTATAAGAGGTAGAGCACCAGGACGTCTAATGTGAGCTTCTGTCTTCTAGTTATAACAGAAGCTATATTTATGAAGTCCTAACAACAAGACTGCTCCTAAAAAGGACCAAAAAAATGCCCAAAACAGTTGTCATCCCACTATAGATGGGGGCTATCTTATATGGTCTCACCCCTAGATGAAGACTTACAGGTAATTAACAACTACTGAGCAAGGCAGAATTAATCTTGCCCATGGATGAGCTCCCTGATCCATTATCCAAAGCTAAGAAGTCATCCCTAGAAACATATACATGCAGGCAACACTAGACGGACTATGCAAGTTGTATTTATTTGTTCATTTATTTAAATGTAAATGTAATATCAATGGCTAAGCTAGAGAGGAAAAGATATGTGAGTGACAGGAGTCAACAAGAGGAAGGGGAAAATTATATAATTGTATTTTAATCAAATAAAAAATAAGAGAACAACATTTATGAAAATTCTAAATTATGGAAACAAATCTCACCAGAAAACACAAAGCAGTTTAAGAGTTGTTACATGAAGGAACTAGAGGGGTCAAAGACACTACAAGAAAACCCACAGAATCAACTAACCTGGCTCACAGAGTCTGAAAACGGGCTCACAGAGACTGAACTGGTGGCAATCAGGGAGCCTGGCCTAGGCCTCTGCATATATATCATGGTTGTGTAGTTTGATCTTCTTGTGAGACTCCTTACAGTGGGAGGGGCTTTCTCTGACACTTTTGCTTGTTTCAGGGACCCTTTTCCTCCTACTGAGTTGCCCTATTCCAGCTTTAATGTAAGAGGATTGCCTAGTTTTGTTGTAACTTGATATGCCATGTTTGGTTGATATCTCTGGGGTGCCTGCTCTTTTCTGAAGTGAAAGGAAGATGAGGGGGGATAAGGGGGTAGATTGCACCTAATATGAGTTGCTTTTGAAGAGGATAGTTTCTCAAAGAGCTTCTAGGCTGGACTCTGAACAAATACTATGCATCTTCACCCAGCCCCTGTCTGAATGACCATATAACAGTCCCTGATTATATTCTGTATTCGCTGCCAACATAACACAAGTTTTCTGTTTGTGTCAGATTAGTGCAATAGTACTCAAGTTAGCATTTTGCTTATGCGTATGCAAAGCTTAATAGTAACATTAAATAGTTATAGCAATCAAACAAAAAGAGGTTTGACCAATGAATAAAACAATTAATTACTACAGGAATAAGAAGAGATGCTCGAATTAATCCTAATTAGCATCAACCTCTTCTGAGATATTGAAAACAAGCTAATATTTGTTAAAGTGTACTCTCCAAAATTCGAAAGCAATCTGATTCTTGAAGTATTAAAATCAGCACAGTAGATAAGGTGGCACCCAGTGGTTCTAACTTTCTGATATTAATGTCTTAGTTTAATTTCTCACTCTAGCATTTTCTGGATATAGTATTTCTCTTCTAATAAATGCCATATAATAAAAGTGACAGATAGCCTTCCCACTCTCATATAACAAAGAGACCAATGCTTATATTCTGTGATCCTCATTAAATCTCCCCTTTCCTCCCTTGGTTTCTCTGATGATTCCAGTCTTCATGTTGTAGATTGCTCCCTGAAGAAGCCCATGAGGTAAGGAAATGATCGAGTCCTACAGCTAACTTTTTGTAAGTAATAGAAGACTTCTGCCCAATAGCCAATGGATAACTGATTATTTCCTATGATCACATGCTGACTTTGAATAGAGATATTCCTTCAGCTGCACATTCAGCTAAGATTTTATCCTGGCCATCATTGTGATTGCCATTGGATTAATCTGCTTTCTGTCACTGCAACAAAATATTAGAAAAGGCTAAGAGGAGGGAAGTTTTATTTTGACTCATGGTTTAGGAAGTATTGTCCCATGGTCAACTGGATCTCTGAAGTAAAGTGGGTAGAGAATGAGGTAGAGAAGTAGGAGGTGTGCATATATCACCTTCAAGAATGAGACTAAAATGACCTAATCACTACAATTCGACTCTGCCTCACAAAGTGTCTACCATCTCCCAATAACACTATAAACCAAGCCTTTAGCATGTAGATTTTTGAAGAACACTTCAAATCCAAGCTACTATAGCTGCCCCACAAAAGGACTTTTGACAGGAGAACCTAGTTACACCACACTTACTTATATTCCAGACGCATATACATCACGACATGCTAATCTTTCCTTTTCTGAAACCACTTTTGGAACACGTTTTATAAAGTGGCACATCACTCAGACAGGTGGATGAGGAGCAGAGGAAAAGCACCTGGGAACATGGTTGGTGATGAAATAGACTGGATGACACTGATTGAATGTTAAACAGTAAGCTGGGAGGTCAGGGCAAGGAGTTTTCTGAAGGATGAAACATAGATGCTGTGAACAATAATTCCTGCGAAGACTCAGACCCTCCGGTCAACCTTCCACAAGGATGATAGACTCACTAAAATTTCGGTGACTATGGAGAGGCTAGACCACTGCAGGCCCAGTGTCTACCATTTATCTTGGGCCATCTTAAAAAATGCTTTAGGAATACAGCAGTTTCCACCAACCAAAAGGCTAAGAGTGTTGTTGGATAACACCTGAGGCTGAAAGTAGAGATTTCCCCATGTTGCTGCTACCTACTTACTGGATTTTTCTACCAGCATACTTGAAAGGTACCTTGATCTCTGACTATCTTTACTGATAATATAAACCTGCAACAAACTATTACTCATCTGGAATGTAGAGTCCGATGTAACATAAATCCGGGTTCATGGACCATGGTCACTCAAGTCTGGCTCCAGACTAAGCTATATTTATCATCTTTGAGTTGAGGGTTGTGTTTTGGAACCAAAAATATGAAATCTAAACCAAAAACAAATAACCAATAAAACAGCAATGACAATATTTTAAGTCCCAAATCTGAAGGAAACATTGAAATTTCATATGAAAAGACTAAAAAGGGGCCATAATTATTGCTGGAAATTATACCTAGAAGGATTGTACCTCTTTAGATCACTGACAGCTTTTCCTCTGGAAAGTTTGGGTAACAAAGACTTAAAACTCTTTTAAAAAAAAAAAAAACCTGGAATTTGACGAATAGATGTTTACCTCACGTGTAGTCAGATCTGATTCCCAAAGATGAACAGACTAATAGCAACAGGCATTTAACACCCCAAGACAGGAATAAATATTTGATGCAGTACTTCCTTACAGATGAGTAATCCTGCAGGGAGGAAACAAATTGTAGCAACTGAAGACTTTGCAGCAAAATGGAAAGCATCCTAGCTGAGCCTATGAACAGAAAACCCTTGGGCTTGTCTACCTAGTGTCCAATTCACTATTAAAATGTGGTCCTAGAGGTGAGAATGTTTATTAAATATTATCGATCTAGGGAGAACTAGAAAAATATCTTAATCAGATACTGCGTATTTGTCATCATCCTATAACAAACTTCAAAAATTAAGAATATAGTAAGTAAGTAATATTGAAAAGGAAATTGGAAAGTGATTTTAAATGTTGTGCCCTTAGTGTTACGTCATTTGACAGGACAACAAACTACAGTGAATGTACCAATGCCTGACAAAGAGGTGCCAGAAAAACATATGCACATTACAGAGAGGGTTAAGCAAAGACTTCTTCTAAATGTATATGAAGTTTTAATACTGTAGCAAGGTGAGGGTTTGGGAAGAGAGGGCAGTACTTTATCTACACTCTTCAAGCATCATAGACTCATAATCATAGATGATTGTGTTAGTTTTTTATACTTATTGCACATTGACCATATTTTAAACATGTTGAATAAATAGAATACTGGTAAATTAATCTATTTGCTTCTCTTTATATTTTAAATATGATGATGCTCGGATAATGGAGATGATAGAAATAACTCTCATCTATCCAATTCTGTTTTGGTGCCAGAAGCCAATCAATAGCTGTGCACCGACTAAATTGATGAGTAAAAATTCCTCCCAAATGTGTTAATGTGGATTAGTTAGTGTCAAAGACAATTCTGCTACAATTTTTAAAAATCTTTTCAAGCTAATCTAAAGGGCTAATCTAAAAAGCTGGTGAGGAAACATGAATTGCCAATTGCAGAACGCATAGTCATTTATTCTACTAAAGAGCAAACCACTAATATTAGTTACTTCTTTGGCCCGTTTATAGTGGAATAGCCAGTAATTAAGTCAGTGTAAAGGAAAACAACTGAAATAGATCAATTGCATTTATCCACACAAAGATTTAGTAGAGTGTGACAACTTTGACATTTAAAAATCAATGACAAAATGCAGGCAGTTCAAGAAATGTGGCTGTGATAATTATCTACTGTATTGAAAAAAGATTTTGAGTTATATCTCTGAATATTAAGGAGCTGAATTCTAGATTGATTAACTAATTAGTATCAACTGAAGGATCATAAAAATTCTAGGAAAAATATTCAGGAGAAAAGTTAGGATTATTTATACCTTCAACATTATGTACTGGTAGTCGATCATGGAAAAAAGAGATAAAAAGATAGCAGAGATGGTGTTAGATGGCACCCACACATTGCCTGCCTGGATTTCCAGAATATGAGTGGGGAATATGCCCTCCAATGTGGGTGAAGTTTGGAGCAGGGTAGGAGGACAGAGAGATTAAGGAGAGGGTAGAATGTGTCTGAGGGAAGAACAAAGGCCACAGAAAGACAAACACTCAGAAAACTCAGTTAACACTGTCTAACACTGTCCTTTATCATTGAGCAGATTTGCAGTCCAAGAAATACTGGAGTCCCTGTAGCACAGAACTACAGGAAAATCCTTTCTCATCTAGATACTCAGCATTCATCCTGAGCAACGGCAGGAAGCCATTTTGAAAACACTGCAGAATTAGTAACTGGGCACCCATGGAGACAAAGGTCCTTCCCAAACTCCCCACTTTCAGAACACAGGAAAATGTTCAGTGAATACACCCAAGAACTAGCCTTCAGAAACTCTTTAGATGGAGGCAAAACAAACAAGTAAACGCAACAATAACAACAACTGCAGCAGAACTGCAGAGAGTCTCACTTCTAGTCTAAGCCCTAGAATGGAGCAGGATTCACTTCCTCATCATGGAACAAAGGAGAAAAACTACCTACTAGAACTTCCTGAGGACTAATGTAGGTATAAGGTGGCAAATGAACTCACAAGGGAGTAAAGCTTGACAGATTTCTGTCTCAAGTCCAGAAACTTATGGTTCTAGAAACCTGGATCTAAGTCTACTTAACGAAAAAGTTATTACCATCAGTTTCATCTAGTACCTAGAGACAGGAAATCCACACAGAGTGAAAGCAACTACCACTCTGTCACAAACAACACTCCTTGGTTTCCACACAGACAACAGAGATGAGCGGAGAGTGTCAGCTATCATCAAAGCCCTGTTGTCACCATGAAGTGTCAAGGAGCTAGGAAATGAAAACTCAGTATCTTTGCCGCATTGAAGACATCCCCCACAGTGGGAAACCGGTCCTCATTTGACCTTCTGCCAATTTTTATTTTGTATTTTACAGTAATTATTTATCTTTTAATTAACTTTTTAATCTGTTATTTCATTCCTCTGCTTGAACTTTTGTGTCTTTATTCTTATTTCTGATTAAATGAGTCTATTTAAGCCAAACTGCTTAAGTCAGATTGAGATGTTCAATCACTTACAATTTCTTTCCTCTCCTGTTCTCCTTTGCTTCTACACATCTCTTACTTAATATCTAATTTTATGGAATAAATTTACCACGTCCTGTTCCTTTTTTTTCTCTTTACTTTGTAGACACTGGGGCACAACATAGCCTTTTGTTGGTTCTTTCCCTGTCTCAGTCTCTCTCCTCAGTGATGGACTTCAAATGTGAACTACTACATTCAGATTTCAGTGTTCAACTTTTAGAACCATTTGTAAATATTATTATTCCTATTGACTGTTCTGTATCGGTGTGTGCTTGTATGAGTTTATTTGCATTATGTGCATGTAGGAGCCCCCAGAAACCAGAGTACAACATCAGATCCCCCAGAACTGGAATTACAAGTGGTGGCTATGAGCAGCCTGATATGAGTGCTGGGAATTTAACCCAGGACCTCAAGAGCAGCAAGGTCTAAATTATTAAACATTTAGCTATGTCTCCAGCATCTTGGTATTTAACATTTGACATTCTTTCTCTTTTTCCTCCCCTTTCACCAACTTTAAACTTTACTTTTGTCGTTTGTTCAGTTATATTTTCTCTCTCTTCTTCCTCTCTATTAATTTTCCCTCGTGAGTAATTCTTTACATTTTTGTTAAATTGTCTGCTAGCACTTTGCTTTTTTTTTGGTTTTGTTTTGTTTTTTATTCCACCTATAGCAGAGTATGCTTTATCACCTCCAGTCCTTGATGCTATCTCCTCTTCTTCTTACTTTCCATTCTTCTGCTTTATACCACTATACTATTCTTGTTTTTGCTTGTTTTTTTTTTTCCATTTCCAAAGTAATAACACGTATCCTACTGTGCACCAGGCTACTCTTGGTCCATTATTCTCCTAATACTGTTAGAGTCGAGGACAATTTACTTTGATGGCTGATGGCTACACTTTCATAGCAGGATCATCCATTATTTTAGGTAGCTTTTGCAGTTAGCTTTCTGGTTCTGGAGTTCTGTTTGGAGCTCATTTCTTGAACATGTGGTTGAGGACTTAGCTGCTAATGGCAACAGAAAGGTTTCAGGTCAAGAATAAAAGACAGAAAGAAAGGAGATATATGGCACAAATATAGTTTCAAATACAGGAATTATAAGGTATCAAAGATTGTGAAGACGGAAAGATGAGAATGAAGAAGGGACAGAATACACCATGAGTGTGATAGAATCCTCACAGACAAATGTTTCAATGAAGCTAAAATTGTAAGAACACAGAACTGAATATTCAGGGGGCTATGTTGGTATCTTGTCAATTAATCGTGGTTGAACATCTGGGGGAGTTGGTTGTTAGCCCCAGTATCTGAGATGAATGAAATTCACTTGGAGCTGGAGTTCCTCATTAACCAAAATTAACTAAAATAAATTCCTGGAGAAGTCAGATTGTGTTCTTGACTTCAATCAATGATGGATGGGAGAGGTACAAGTGTCCATTTGGCGCTTGCTCTTCTTCAAATACATGTCTATTTCATTACATTTAAATGCCCAGGATCTATGCTCAATCTCCATTAACGTAGTTGAGGTCAAAGATGGAGGAGTTGATATGTCCCCTCTTACCTCATAGTTAAACTCTGGTTCAGTGGTCTTAATGAATTGGCCTGTGTTCATGTTGAACATTGGAGCACTGAAGCAAGCACTTAAGGTCAAGTGGAGTTTATGCAAGGTCACCAGTAAACGACAATGGTTGTTGATTTTGCTAGGGAGCAAAAAGTGCCCAGATATTACAGTTCAAGAACTATTTTCCTAAGCAAAATACTGGAGCATGCCTGTGCTTGATTATCTATCTCTTCGTCTCCACCTAAGCTTCATTCAACTTCCAGTGAGCACTCCCCACAAACCATTCCCAATAATTCAATTTCTGCTTATATAAACAAAGTAAATTAAGCTTGTGATATCTGCACCTAATAATATACTAGTATACCTGGATTGGAACAAGATCTAGAAGGCTTCAAAATTACGGTGTTCTTTAAAGAGACTCACTTATCACTTTCCCGAAGGAAAGACTTTTCATTGATTGCAGATATGATGTTACCATGTAGTCCAGGTTTAACCTGAAAATCCCTGTGTAGGGCAGACTGACTTCAACCTCATAGTGACGGTCCTCCAGAGGGCTGTGATTCAGGTGTGCACTGCCATTTTGGACTTGTGCCATTTTGCTTTTTAAAAATCGAGAGGTGTTCCCATGAGACTACTCCTGAGCAGAGCTCAACAATACTCCAGTGTTTTCTTCTCCAAGCACTGATCACACCACGGATGCTGACCAACTTTTTATTATATTAGATATCCTTCTATAGAACTGTGCTCATAAGAAACATCACCTGGGGAAAACCTCTTATATTCTGAGTGTTTACAGTCTTTCTAACAATCAAGCACTCTGGGGCTCACATCTGAGAGGATAACCTTAGTCACTCACTCCTCGTTCACTCTGGCGTCTGAATGTGCTTTATTCTTCACATGTCCTCATGTTTGTTCAGTTGGACCCCAGCTACCAGAGATATTTACAAGGTGGGCAGGCTCATGTGCTTGAATACTCTGATGCCAGCTGGAGGTTTAGGAAATGAGAGACATTTAGCCAAGGTAACAGATGTGGGTCATTAGAGTGTGGAGTATAGGGTAGGAGAGTCAGGCTTTGAAGGAGATACCCACTTCTGCCTTGAACCTTTTCTACCTGTGATCAGCTAAGATGTAAGAAGCTGCACCGGAAGTTCTCTGAAACTGCGAGAGGAAATCAATCCATCCTTCCCCAAGTGGCTTCTGTCAGAGATTCTTTTTTTTTTTTTTTTTTACAGAAACAAGAAAAGTAAACCCTCCTTTTCTTCCTTGTAACTTGATAGTTCTCTTATTACTATTTATTTATTTATTTATTTATTTATTGTATTTATTGTTGTTGGTTCTCTTTTGAGATTCTAGTGAGCATGACTGAACCACACATTAAGTCAGAAGTATGAAAGAGAAGACATTTGCTCACTTGGTCACTCAATATTATTAAAAACTGGCTAGCTTCTAGCAATAGCTGAAAAACTATTTCTTTTAAAATATTTTTTAAATTTAATTTCTTTTTACTTATTCACTTTATATCCTGCACAGTGCCCCTTCCTGGTCACCCCCTCCCACAATCCTCCCTCCATCCCCCAAATAGTGGATAGGATGTAGCTTGGGAACACTTATGGAAAAATAGGAGGAAGGATTGTGGGCAGAAGTGGATAGGAACTCCACAAGAAGACCACTAAAGCCAACTAACATGGACCCTTGAGGCTCTCAGAGTCTGAACCACCAACCAAAGAACATACACAGGCCCCCAGGGGGGCCACCTTTCTTAATTATTTTATAGAAAAGAGCAAGACCTTGAAAGTTTAGGTTCATTTCTCTTCTCCTCTTGCAGATTCACATTGTGGGTTCAGTGAAGTGGTCAAGAGTTTGTGTCAGTGTGCCATGTTGGGTGGCACTGCCCACTGAGAGCCTACCTCTCTATATAAGGTGAGTGTATTTAGATCTGAAATGAGCAGGAAGGGGAATGGGTCACAAAGGCCTTTTCCTTTATTGCTATCCAATCTCTTCTTCCTCTTGTTCATCTCATCTACCTCATTGTCAGCCTCAGGCTCTCATTTTCCTCAGTAGGATTCCCTCTCATGGATTTCTCGTCCAGTCTCTTCTCCTTATATCTCCTCTTACTCAGGTCCTGGGTACCAATCTAGGAACTGTTGTTGTATGCTAGGGCATACCTGTGATCCCATGCAGAGGATTAGAGGAGAAGGCAGGATCTGAAGACACAGTTGAGACAAGTATAGGAGTCCTGATGAAGGAGGCGGCAGGGAGCAAAGGCAGCTACAACCAGCAGGAGGTTAGACCCAGGACAATAGTTCCCTTAATGCTGTTCCCCTAAGTAAAAGATATTTAGCTTCTATTCTCATTTTCTTTGTTATACCACATGTTGGGAAGATATAAAATTAGAAGAAAAAAATGGAATGTCTTCAGTATAAAGTAGAGTATTCCAAAATAAGTAAATTACTTGGGCTAATATTTTGATTCACATGTGACATTTCTGACTTCCAATTAAAACATCAAATTATTCACTAAGCTGGAATCTTGAGCTTTTTCAATTGGTTAGAACAATCTGTTATCCTAAATTAAATTTCTACAGGAGTATGTCTTTGGATATTATATACTTCATAGCTGACAGGGATACTATCTAATTAGCTATTTATATGCAAAACAGAAGAAGGGATAATTAGAGACATGGATTATGCAGAGGCATTCACACTGACAGAGGGCAAAAGGAATTGCGAACATATTGAATCAAATTTGTATATACATTTCTACAGTTTATCATATTTCATTTACATTGTATTACAGTTATGCATCATTTAGCATGTTATAAATGAAGCAATATTTGAATCCACTGATTGATAAACTAAATATAAATCTTCTGCACTATTAGACTACAAATATAGCAAACTTCAGTGGATGGAAAGGAATAATTTCCTTTCTTACCTCCAGATTTTGGTGGTTTTTTCTCCAAAGAGACAAGGAAAAAGGCGTATTTATATTTCATGCCACTAATTAAATACTCAAGGTTCTTATCATAAACAAAAGTCCTGCCTCACAGGACTTATTCTAGCTGTCTGTCATTGAATAACAGATCCAATCCTATATTGTGGAGTAACAAGACAAATGTTTTTTGAGTGTGTGTGTGTGTGTGTGTGTGTGTGTGTGTTTTCAGAAACTTGAGAAGAACATGCAAAGAGGAACATGTCTCTGCTGCAGTCTGACTGAAAACTTGAATACTTGGTAGCTCACTGGACACCTTTGCTGGGACCATGTAACAACTAGAGCTTCATTTCCATCTTCCAACAAGTTTCTTTGGTGCTTTTGCATGCTGAATCTGCTGCATGTGAAATGTGTATGAATGACTCTGTCATTCCTATGTCTTATACATAAGCTAGGACGGTTGCATTAGTTAGAGGCCCTTTGGGATCTCTTTTTTCCATGGAGTTTCATCCGTACTTAGGTTGGGCTTCTGAATGGCTCTGTGATTGTTGAGATAATAATCTTAATATTGTAGCTGGCATCTTATGTCTCCCAGAGGGAATCTCTCTGTGAAAAGAATGAGAGGACTGGTTCTTAACATATTATAGGGACCTCTTTTGAGAGGACTGGTTCCATAGTATGCCCCCATTTTAGCATTTTAATGGGCATGCAGCATGCAGATTGTGGTTCTTTTGGGGACATTTTAAATTGAAATTAATCAGAATTTCCTAATTGGATTTCTTTGTTAGGGAAGGCTTTATAAATGAAGAAATAAGATATTATTTTTTATCATGCTTATAGCTTCTAGATGTAATGGTAAAAAGTGGGATGGTGACAATTCAGCTCATATTCTACTTTTAAAATATTTCATGGGAATAGGTTATTGAATATTTATTTTTAATAATAATAGTCATTCAAATAGACTTCATTATTCAGTTTCTTTTACACTGAAGTGTAGTCATATTACTAGGTTCTGGTCAGAAGGATGGGTACATAAAAGGTAACATCTTTAAGAATCTGTCACTAAGAGATATTTAGAAGGGTCTAGAGAGGTGGCTCAGTGGTTAGTCATGGCATGTGCTATTCTGGAAGAAGAGTTGGATTCTCAGCACCCATGTTAAGTAACTCACGACTGCCTAACTCTAGCTCAAGATGAGAAAATGCTGCTACCTATCCTCCAGAGTTATCTGCACTCTTGTGCACACAGCCATACATACACAGATGGACATACATTCACATATCAAAACATAGAAATGAATCTTTAAGTCAAAAAGAAGCATCTAAGTGTACTTCTTGTTGTTTTACTAGAAGCATTTTTCTCTCTTATCAACATAAACATTGATTCCATAGCTTTAAACACAGGGCATGCACTAAACAACACAGCCTCATGTGCTCGAGAATTTAGTTGAGTCACCATAATATATTATCCCTGGACTGTATGCTACTCAGCTTCCCCTCACTATGACAAAATGCCTGAATTGAAAATTCTAAGAAGAAGGAAGACTGGTTCGATTGACTGACTCATGCTTTCTGCTCACGGTTAGCTGTTTGTACCACTGGGATTGAGGTGAGACCCAACACCCAGGCAAAGAGCAGAGCAACACTGTTCACCCTGTGGTAACAAACATGCCCTGCAAAAGCATACCACCTACTTCCTGTTGTCTCTACCTACATCTTTCCTAACAATTCCCTCCACTTCTCAATTGCATGACCATCTGCCCACCAACTGTTCAGTGCATGAGTCTTGGGAAATATTTAAGATCTAAATTATAAGACACTCCATAACTTCTAACATTCATGTGAATAAGAAATGAACTCTCAGCTTTACCTCACATGCAAGCGATTTAGACTTTTCTGGAAATGTCTTTGCAGTTTCTTCTAATCCATTGAGATTACTTTTGTTAACAGGAAATACATACTCTACCTTCCACTCTACTTCCCTTCTATTTCCCCACTCTACTCCTTCTTCTCTTTGCTTTTTAAATTACTATATTTTTAACATCAATGTCTTGATAATGAGCTCTTGGATAGAGGGCAATGGCTGTTGATGAAATAGCTTAGGGACAGACAACTAGCTTAGTTTCCTGTACATCCTTATGGGGAGACAAATATCTGCCTTTGAGCACATCATCAGCATGTTTAAGCGCTAGTATTTTGGCATTTTTTGAAAAGAACTGGTCTGTGAGATGCTATTACTATCAGGAAATCCCTGAGGTTTTCAGAGCAATGGAAACTTGGAACTTCAGACAACCAGCCAACATTAATAAAGCTTTGCGTCGCTCTTAGCACGGCACTTAAGAATTTACCTTCAATTCTAGGTTTGCATGAGAATTAGTGTGATTTTTATTTCCTTGGTATCATTAGATAAATGTATAATATAAATGAAAAGTGATATGCATATAGACAGTCAAATAGGATGCTGAGAAGACCTGAAATCATCCAGGTGTTTGGCATGCACATTTTGGAGGCTGTGTATTCGGGCAAGGCAAATATTGGGGTAGGAGAAAAACTTACATTTTCTTCACATTAGCACAGGCAACAGAATGCTTCAGTCTTGGCTTCCATTGCTCCCAAGGTGAAGTTATTTCATGCAATTTCATTTCTGCAATTCCCTGCACAAATAAACTGCCTGTGTTCCTAAGCCAAGTGGCTAACCATTGACATGCTGATTAAGCATTACTGATTAAGTGTACAATAAGTCATTGGAATTGCTAGTGCACAGATGGGCGACATTTATTTAATTGTTTAATAACCCGGGCTCTGAAGGGAACTTGCTAATGTAACTGTAATTGAGAAACAATGCTGTCTCAGGGAAACATGAATTGACTCACCTGTTTTACAATGGGGTCATCATTTGGGGAAACCTGTAAAGTCCCAGTTCTGTTTCTGGTAGTTGTCACATACATGGCCAGGCAAGACATTAGAAAATTCTGTCACTCATGGTTGAGAAGAAGACAGGGCCAGCCGATGCAGTGAAAGATTCTGTCACTCATGGTTGAGAAAAAAAATAGAGAAGACAAATCTTTAGAATGTTTTTCTAGTTATTATGTTTTAACACTTTTATAGTTCCTTTATATATTGCTTTCCATTCAGATAAAGGAGCTATTGCATAGTATGTAAATGCCCAAAGTACCTTACACATTTGAAGATGCTCTCCATATGCTCTCCATAGGCAGATGGACTTATATGTGTTATATATGTAATCTTCCATTCCTACAGTTCAATTCAAATTAAACTTGAATAAGAGTTCGAAGGAAAGGTATCTCACTCTACATTTTTCATCCTACAGATCGATTCTATGGTTGAAAACTCATCTCAATGTTGACTGATATTTAGGGTGAACTAATAATTCTTGATCACATATTAGATACAATATGCTAATGGCTAACTAGATGCTCCTTAAGGAACACAAAACTTGAAAGACCTGGGTACTATAGGGATGTAGGGACATTGTTGTGGGTATGGATTTTCGAAACTGATGACCTAGTTTCTAGTCTTTCACATGGCACTAACTCTAATACAGGCCAACTAATTACACTCCCCATTTAAATGAGAACAATAATAGACATAACACTTAACTACTTTTAGCTGAATTTTCCCTCCCCAAAATGCTGACATACATAACTTATGTAAAAGAAAACAAAACCTACTATATCGCAACATAGTCTTACTCAGATAATGCTCTTTTCATAATACTAAAGATAAAATTAGTTCTCTAAAGTGCCCTTTATTTAGCATAACTGATTTAACAAAAAGAACTCAGGATATACAGTCAAGTTTAAGCATACACACAGAAGAAAGATATTGGAAAAACATGCAAGGAAAACAGTGTAGACTCAGAGGTAGATACTATACTGATGTAATATGAAAGAAGCCAAGACTGTGTGGTACAAGTAGGAGTTAAGATGGGGACAGAAAGATGATACCTAGATTCTCAGTGTAAGCATGGGACTGTGAGCTTCCAGATGTCAAGGGCCAAGTAACAAAATTATGGACCAGTTCCCTTCCTTATTTTAAGTCACACAGTTTATAATAATTAGTTGGGGTGTCTATATAGAAACCTGTATACCACGTTGTATATTTGTGATGGATTATGTAAGCTAATATGTACATGCAGTTCCAAGAACAGCAACTGCTACATCGTCACCACCATGCTTTCTGTTAAGGTTTTAATAGAAGAGAATAAGGTATCTTCAATATAGTCAGGATTTTAGCCCACTCGTTCTCAAACTTTGGGTCACAACTCCTTTAGGGGTCACATATCAAATGTCTTGTATAGCAGATTTATATTATGATTCATCACAGTAGCAAAATTACAGATATGAAGAAGCAATGAAATGATTTTATGGTCCAGGTGTCATCATATCATGAGGAATTGAATTAAAGTGTTACGGCATTTAAAAGGTTGAGAACTACTACTGTAGCCTAAGAACAGGCAACTTAAATCATCAGATATGTATAATTTCATGACATTCCTGTCAGGGATCTAGGTGTGGTTCAGCTGTTTGCTTCTATCTAAGGTGTGGAGATAAATTGATGAATGAAACTTTCCTCTCGCCGGGCAGTGGTGGCGCACGCCTTTAATCACAGCACTTGGGAGGCAGAGGCAGGTGGATTTCTGGGTTCGAGGCCAACCTGGTCTACTCTACAGAGTGAGCTTCAGGGCAGCCAGGACTACATAGAGAAACCCGGTCTCAAAAAAAAAGAAAGAAAGAAAAAGAAAGAGAGAGAGAGAGAGAGAGAGAGAGAGAGAGAGAGAGAGAGAGAGAGAGAGAAACCTTTCTCTCATCTGCAGTCATCAATTTATATGACTTTTGGCCAGAATTAGCCTTTCACCTCTTGGACCACTTTTCCAAAAGGATGCCTGACTTCCTCCAGGGTGAGTAATATAAAAAAAAATCAGGAGAGATTACCTGAAATGTGGACCCCTGTCTTTATGTTCCACTCAAGGAAATATCATCCCATCACTTTCTTGTACTATGTTTATTGAAAATCATTTGATAGTATAGTTCACACAGAAGGGGTAATGGTTTCAGTAGACCATGCACTGCAGAGGCTAGGGTCATTTGAACCATCTTAGAGCTTACATGCTCTGTACAGGAAGTAGAAGAAATGAACTTTCCATTTGGCCTTCTGGGGGCCTTCATATAAAGTAAATTCTTCAACTATTCAAAAATAAAATAAAATATATATCTTCTCTCTGCAAATATTTCTCTTGGAGGAAAGGGCTTAATAATAGCTTATTCATGTAAAAACAGGGCAATTTCTTATATCTATATTTTAAAACTTAAAACAGACACAACTATTTGGGACGCATTAACTACATATACAGCAATACAGAAAATGAATCCTAATCCTTTTGTAATAAATTTTAAGTTAGAAGATTCACTTAATAAACTATTAAAGCAGTATTAGTCTAATTGAGTTTTCAGATTTTTCTGTGTTAATTTTGCATGTATTACATAAATATTCCAGTTCTGCTTATTAATATAGTATGCAAATAAAATAAAATTTGCATTTGAACACTACTACCAATTCTAGCCCCCTTCAAAAAACATAAAACACTTCTGTGAGTTTAATATGTGTGCCTCAAGAGCATTTTCAATTCATTTTTAGACACATGCATGCACACTGTCTTAGTTGGGACTACTAATGCTGTCAGGAAGCACTGTGGCCAAAGCAACTTAGGAAGCAAAGGGTTTATTGGCTTAAACATACATAGCACAGTTCATCATCAAAGGAGGTCAGTAGAACAACCTACACAAGGTTAAAACCTGAAGGTAGGAGTTGATGCAGCCACCACAGAGGAGTGCTGCTTACTAGATGTTCCTCATGGCTTGTTCAACCTTCTTTATCATAAGTACCATCAGCCTAAGGCTAGCACCACTCACAATGGACTCTGCTGTCCCTCATCAATCACTAATTAAGAAAATGCCCTACAGGCTTGCCTATAACCCAATCTTATGGAGTCATCTTCTTGAGAGAGAATATAATTCAATGTTGGGTGTGGGAATATATATATATATATGTGTGTGTGTGTGTGTGTGTGTGTGTGTGTGTGTATTTATGAATGACATTGACATTGTATTTATACTGTTCTGAGTCTCGTGGTTTGGAGATTCACTATGCCTTGGAAATTTAATGTGGTCTGAAGCAATTTATTCTCACATCTATCTTACAGGGTGACTTTCAGAACTGAATGTGCCAATAAATATAAATTGTTTGGGAAACATATTTCTCATACACATTGGACCCACCTGTGATGATGGAACAGTATTTATTGTGAATGTGGTGGATGTGATGGTTAGCTGTAGGAATCACCTTGCTTGGGTTATGATGCTCAAGGTATTAACTATTACTTTAGCTGTTTCTGTGAATTTGTTTCAAATGAGATTGCCTTTGTAACTTTGAAGATTTTGAGTCACATGTGAGTAGGTCTCATCCAAGCTACTCAGGACCTGCCTACAAAGACTAGCCTCTCCATCAAGGGAGTATCTGACAGCACATGGTTTCAGACATAAACCAGTGGAAGTCCTTCCTTGGTCCTTGTGATTATGAGCCAGTTCACTATGGTGAAGTCTATAACATTCTATATCAACTCTGACTGTTACAGTGATGGTTAAACAGATCTGCAAAAGACATAAAATTTCATAGGAAGGAAAGAAGAAAGAAAGGAAGGGAGGAAGGAAGGAAGGAAGGAAGGAAGGAAGGAAGGAAGGAAGGAAGGAAGGGAAAAGGACATAAAAAACTGAAACCTGGGTAAGGATTTCATCTAATTAATAGCATGTAGAAATGTCAGCTTTTCAGTTTTCATAGTATATTATGGTTTGTAAGATGTTAGCATCTGGGCTGGAAAGATGGCTTTGTGTTTAAAGCACTCACTGCTCTTCCAGAGTGCCTAAGTTCAGTTACCAGCAACTACATGGTGTCTCACAACCATCTGTACTGAGATCTGATGCCATTTTCTGATGTGTCTGAAAACAGCTACAGACCACTCATAATAGATAGATAGATAGATAGATAGATAGATAGATTGATAGAATTTTGTGTTTTTTTAAAAAAGTTAAGATGTTTTCATTTGAGAAAGCAAGCTACAGAAAGTATACATGGGAACTTCCTGTACTATTTTTGGTATTTCTTCAGAATCTATTTCAAGCCTAAAAAAGCAAAAGAAAAGAAAGGAAAAGAACAAAGAAAAATAAGACAAATGAAGCTATCACAATCACAGTTTCGCTTCACAGCAAGTATGAGAATTCTAACGGGACAAATTTGACAAAACAAACAAAGACAAAACAACAACAACAAACAACAACAAAACAGAAGTGAAATTGGGGAGCCAAACAGCAAGATCACCATGTGCCTTCTCTCTGAGAAGAACTGGAAAGATTAAAAAAAAGTCTCTTAGACTTTGTTCAATTATGGTACAGAGGCATAGATATACATATCTGTGATGAATTCCAGTTTTCTTAATATGAACAGTTCATTGTTCACCATGTACTCAAAGGCCTGTACCACTAGAAAGGGAACATTAAGCACTGGAGACAAGGTAGTATAAGAATGTAATTCCAAATTTCAGTGTGAACTTAAAAATTAAATGTAAACATGTAGTTTCAGGTCTCAGCATGAAGAATTCTTAGGCTTGGAATTTCAATTTACTCTCAAATATTAACTTCTCCCAGGGACACATCCCAGGAAGTCTGGAACAAACATTCCAGAGGAAAGGGCCCAAGATATGGGAGATAAGCTCTTAAAACAATACACCTGGATAAACAGAAGCCACTCAAATTAATTCCCCGGGTTATAAAGATAAGGTGCAAATTTGAGTTACTTAGGAACCGAGCCTGAGAACGGGAACTAGGCTTGAGAACAGATGTTTAAAATATTTTTTAATATTGTCCAAAAAGTAATTAACTGTCTTTGTGAACTCAGTATATAAACCACCCTTCACCGCAATTCAGGGTTCCCTCGAGGCTGCAAGCAGAGGGGCCCTGATGCACCAGCCAATCAGTTCTTCAATAAACCTCATGCAAATTGCAGTGAGTCCTGTCTGTAAGTATCTCTGGAAGAGCATGTTCCTTTGGTTTAGATCTTTAGCATCCAACAGTAGTAATTCCTGAGACTGTTAACAATAGGGGGTAACATGTATAATACATAACTTGTGTCCACATGGAAGTGGAGATATCTCCAGCTATAGTAAGTGTGGACAATGATGGCCAAGCCTTACTACTAATAGTCACACCTGAAGACACCATAGATCTCACAGGATCTTGAGTACAGTTTCTAAAGCATGAGTAGGATCCCTAAAAGGACAGTAAATTATTTCAGGACCATTGGCCTTACTCTTATTTCACACGGAAGTTTATGAGCACCACTCTTCTGTTTAACTGGACTACCCCTGTCTTTGCTTGGTCTACTAATGTGACAATATCCTATAACCCGGTCACACAGTGACAGAAATCAGAAGTCGAAACAGGAATTAAATAATACCTGAGCTCCCCGTTGGATGACCTTCATCTGACTGGCTGAACCTTAGTGTTCCTTACACTTGCATTACATCTTTCCCTTGTTTTTTTCTATAAGATCTCAAATCATAAATGAGTAGATGAAGAAATTTGGGAATCAAGAATTGTCAAGCCTGGAGTTTGTTATAGAGAATGAATCTATCATTTCCTTATTAGTCTTTAAATTCTAAGAAAATCTATGAGAATAATCAAGAAATCTACTTTAGGTAGAAACTTAAAACCCACATATTTTCTGTGGGGCTGTGTCTTGAGTTCAGGCGTGGGTTCTGTTGGGCTGAGTTGTGAATCCCGTGTGTCTGCCGCCCCAGGTGGCTAAGGCCATGATTCAGAGGGTAAAAGCACAGGAATTTGAGTGAGTTCACTCCATGTGGCACTGGGCAGATGCCAGGCTATAGGGAGCCACAGAGTTCTACTCCAGGTATGGGGAGATCCCAGTCTGAGGTCCCCCAGGCAAGGAGGCAGACAGTTATCCCCAGATTCTGCTAAGAGGCCACGGAAAGACAAAGATGTGGCAAGGGGGAGAAAATGAGCTCCAGTGACACCCCATGAGGAAATGAGACTCTTAGTTACAGTGACTTGCTTGACTGGGCCTTGTTGCCTGCTTGAGTTGGTGGGCTCTGTGACTGGAACACAGAGTGGTCCTTAACAGGAGATTAGATAGTGGCTCGGTAGTTGAAGACCTTCTCTACTGTCCCCCACAGTGGATCTCAAAGACGAGAGGAAGTCCATGATCTTAAAACATGTATTATAATGGCGGACAGTAAATGAAGCTGTACCCCATGTTCTCAGGGCAAGCCTGAGGTTAGATACCTTTTGCAACTAGGAGGATCTGGGAAGGAATGCTTAATTAGCTATGCCTTCTAGCCTTTAGGTATCTCATGAATATGGAGATGTCTTGAGGCTCTGTGGCCTGTAGTCACGGCCTCTACCTGTGGGGGGCTGGTAGGGGCATTGCCCTATGTGACTGAAAGGCGCTGATCAGTGGAGGTCTTCCCCCTTATGTCAGGAGCCTGGAGTCTGGGAGCATGGTGAAATCTATGCCGTCCCTTGCAGGGAAACTTGTGAGGTCTCCAACCTGTTGGGTTTCTGGCCATCTCTAGCCACTGCTCTACCAGAAACCATGCTGTCCTTTCATAGCCCACCACCTCTGAATATATTTCACAGACTTGGAAGTTGAGTTTCTTTTCTTTTGATCATGTGTGTGTGTGTGTGTGTGTGCATGCGTGTGTATGTGTGTTACATGAATGTATGTCTGCTTATATGTCTGGAACACAATGTGTGGAGGTGGTGCTTTGCCTGTGTCTGAATATGCATATGGAGGCCTGAAATTGATACCTAGTGCTCTCCTTGACTGTTCTCCTTTTTACTTAATGAGATAGGGTCTCTTGAAGATCATAGAGCTTGCCAATTCCAACAAGTCTAGTGAGCCAGCTTTTGGAGATTCCCTGAGTCTGACTCCTGAGTGCTGGGCATACAAGCAGCCCAGCTTTTGTGTGAGTTCAGGGAATCAGCACTCCACTTGCCCTGTTTGTGAAGCTAGCACTTTATTTACTGGGCCATGAAAGGTTGTCATGGCACAGCTTGTAACAGATCACAGCAGACTAGACGGTTCCACGATGGAAGGTTTATTAAGAGAGTGAGAGAGCGGGAGGAGAGAGAGAAGAGTAGAGAGGGTAGAGTGTAGGAAGCCGCGGCTTGTGCTGGCAGATCCCCCATTGCAAGATGGCGCTGGCATCCGGTGCTCCTCCTAGTAAACAAGTAAACTGCGCATGTGCTATGGTAAAAGCGCGCCAAAGTCAAAGCCCATCCCAGGGCGTTTTGGCGGGCAACGAGTAAGCAGCCAATCAGAGGTGAACACACCGTTCTAGGGTATATAAGCAGTGCCTTTTCCGGGCTTGGGGTCTTCCTCCATTTTCATTTGGAATAAACGTTTGCCGCGGAAGGATCCTAGTGTGGTGTGTGTCCGCGTGCATTCTTGCTGGCGAGACGATTATACGCGGGTCACAGTAGAGGCCTGCCATGACCATGTGGAGAGAGGGAGAAGGGAAGGGGGGAGGGGAAACAGCAACCTGCAGGCTCGGGGTCTCAGGACCAAGAGAGAGAGAAGGGGCCAAGCAACCCCTTTTATAGTGGGCAGGGCTACCTGGCTGTTGCCAGGTAACTGTGGGGAGGAGCGTACCTGGCTGTTGCCAGGTGACTGTGAGGTGGAGTTTAACAGATTACTAACATTCCCACATTTTGATTTAATTAAAAAGAAAAATTAGAAAGAGGAATAGGGTCGTCATGAAATCTGGCTACTTTCTGCTGGCATTGGGGGCGACGTGTCTTTAGGGGGAACCTAGAAGAATGGGAGATATTTGTCTGGTCTTAGGAGAACTGGCTGTTTTCTGATGCCCAGGGTCAGGTCCAGTAGAAGCAGCTGTGTGTGTGGCAGGAGATGGAGCATCTGACATCTGAAGGTTACTTCTCTGGAGCTGTATTGGATGCACCTGGACTTGACAAGATGTAGGAAATAAGACTAAGAACAGTTGGAGAAAGATTTTTTCTAAGATGTACATTTGAAACCCAGAGGGATTCCACCCTTTGTTATAGGTAGTGAGTGGGAATTTTAGGCAGATGTACTTATCTGGATGGCATCCATGAGAGGTAGATCTGAGTGGGTTTCCTGTAGCTTGTAAGTTTACAAAAGAGATAACAGCACGAGTTAACACAAGTAGTCTTTCAACTGAGTTTAGGTAATGAGGTAACAGATAAAATCTTTGAAAACTTAGCTGTCAATGTAGTCAGAAGTCTGATAAAGAGAAAACAAAAATCTACCAGTTATACATTATTTTTATAAAATGACAGAGTCCACTAGCCAACAGTTCCCGTGGTTTCCATAGTCTCTTGGGCGAAGTCAGTTTGGTTTCCAAGTGCAGAAGCCGCAGGGCTTTTTTCTGTGGAATGGATACGCATGACATGAGAAATGACTTACCTCGTTTTAGCCAAGTCATTTGACTCAGGGTATCCCGATGTTTGTCCACATACAATCCAGGCTGTATCTTCTAGGAGTCCGGTGTCCATCTTCTGAAACCATCTTGGGTTAACTGTTAGAGGCTTTGGGCATTCTATCAGCCATAAACTTAAAATATACGATTAGTAGACTTCTGACAAGATTGAGAGCCATAAGGATTGGTTGTAACTGAATAAAAATCCATCAAAACGGGTTGGGAAAGAGTCTTAAGTAACTTTGGCAGGTTGTGTAGGAAGAGAAAAGCACATTTTTGCACTAGCACAGAAACATTTTTGTTAAGAAAGCTGGATCGTACAGCTGTCAAAGGTTGTAGCTGTGAGTCACAGGTGGCACGGGCAGGTCAGGTCTGTGGGTAGCAGCACAGCAGCAGAGTGGAACTTCCTGTTAGCTGCTGGAAATCGCCGCCCAGTGACTCTGGCAGCTGCAGTGAGGAAAAGTAAGCATGTCCCGTATACACTCAATTTATAGGTCCCAGGTGGCAGGATGTAAGGGGAAGACCCAGAGCAGAGCTAAGAATCACAGAGGGAACAGGCAAACCAGGGGACCAGTTGCAGAGGAAGCGAAGGGAGCTAGCTGGGCCCTAGAGCCACTAGCTTTCCAGGCAAGGTGTTGGAACTGAGGTTCCAGTCGACCTGCAAATAATGAAAGAGGGGGAAAGGGAAAAGGGCGGGAAAGACTGGCCCTTGGAAGAGACACCTGGGGACTATGGTCGGAGCTGGTGCTCCTGAGGCAAAGAAAACAGTCTGTCCAGGCCTGGCCTGGGGTACTCAGTGGCAAGAAACTGTCTCGAGAGGAAGAGGGGAAGTGTCTCATGCAAGGGGAGCCATCCTAGAGAGGTTCAGGGAAGGACAGGGTTCAGGGAAGGACACTCTAGCTCAAGGAATCTTCCCTGGGACCATGTGGAGGGTTACTCTGGCCAGTGGGGGATGGGGAAGATTACCAGTTCTAGGCTAGTATGTGTGGAACCTGCAGACATCCGCTAGAGTCACAGTAATTCCCCCATTTTTGGTTTAATTAAAAAGAAAAATTAGAAAGCGGTGTGGGGCAGAACCTTGGGTGGGGAGCAGGCAGAACACATGGAAAGGGGTATAGGGAATTTTTCCAGTTATCAGACTGCTGGCAGTATGTGTCTGTGGGTACAGACGAAGACAATGTATTGTCCATTGAGTGAGTTAGTTACCAATCTGTTAGTTCAGCATCTTGAAATAACGTTTGGCAACAGAAATCAGGCACTGCTTATAATAATCGGGCCGTTGCGCGATCAAATAAGGGCCTCGACCGGGCTAACCCACCAGAAGTTAGCCAGTCAGGATTACCTCGACTGGTACCAGTTTTCTGTGGAGCTGCAAGAGCTGGGGAGGGGTTACGAGCTATTTCCGAGAGAGGAAAGACCACCCAATGGGCCAATGTCTTAAGTCAAAGATCAGCTAGAGGCCATATGGACTGGGGCCATTAAAAGCCAAACTCTTAGTCCAGGAAGTGCTGGCCAGGCACTAACCCGGTGTTCAGGGTCCCTCAAGCCGAACAGAAACTCCTTACCAATTAATCGATGTCTGTTTGTGAGTTTGTGTAGTCTGATATCAGGAAATGTGGAACCAGGGGTCTACATACCTATCCTGGTACCCGGCCCACGTGGCAGAGCACCACACGGGCGGCCGCAGCGGCTCAGCTCACAAGGTGGAAGTTTGGTGAGCCTCGCAGCAGCAGCATGGGACGGGGTGGTCGTTGTGTCCATCTTGTACGGTCACAACAGCTGAGGTCCCCGAAGTCTTCGTATCCGAGTCACGGCACCAATAAAAGGTCACGCGCAGCTTGTACAGATCACAGCAGACTGCAGGTGCTGGGTTGAGAGGGCACGAGAGAGAGGAGGGGCCAAGCAGCCCCTTTTATACTGGGCAGGGCTACCTGGCTGTTGCCAGGTAACTGTGGGGAGGAGCGTACCTGGCTGTTGCCAGGTGACTGTGGAGGTGGAGTTTAACAGATTACTAACAGGCCATCTCCAGAGTCCCAAGTTAAGTTTATTTTCAAGTAAAGTATTAGCTAGAATCATGAAGAGTGAAGAAAGGAAGAAGAGGAAGAAGAGAAGAGCAAAGTTGGACTAGGAGGAGGAGTTGGGGAAAAAAGGAAGTGGAGGGGAAGCAAGGAAGGAACTTTAAAAGTAAGTCATTTGGGAGAAATAAAGAGTATACATTTTAGGGCCATGAGGGGTACAGTTTTGCTTCATTGTGTATGATGGTGTAATGACTAATTTCAAGACTTTTCCCCTCTTAATTCTGTGCCAGCAAAAGCATCATAAAAGTCCCTCTGCCTTTTTAAAATACAAAATCAAAACACAGTGCAAACATTTTGAGAGAAACCGCTGCCTCTGTATTGCTGCAGCACGAATGGTGTGATTGTATTGGCATAGCCAAAGGCTTATACTCAGGAAAAGTGTCCTCTATGGCTAATAAAAAATATAGATGAAGGAAGGCAGTGGTATTCTCACTGAGCCTTCTACTGTCCCTGCAGAGAGGCAGCTGCTGGTAGACCAGGTGGAAAAGCAGGCTTTAGCTGGTATGTTGATCCCTCCCAATAAATAGGTTAATCTCTAGGGAAGGTAGAGAGGGTTAAAAGCTTTGCTCTCATTCACCCTCACCTAATCCCAGATTGCCTCTATTCTAATCGGCCTTTTGTAATTGAAATTGTGACTCTCAAATGCTCCAGAGGATATTTCCCAAAGCCTCTCTATAGAGGGCGAATGGCCTCCTGACCTGCTCTGAAGTCTAGAACTCTGGTGTCTGGGAGTGAAGGAGAGGGTTGAAATCAGAGGTGAGTCTTAAATAAGAAAAATGACTTTTGCACATGCTAAGAGCAACTCCAATTGTCTCAGCCGAATGCACACAAAACTAAGAGAGTTAGCTTAATGGTAACATTGGTATAATCTTCAATTAAATTCTTAGTTGTCCATTAATGTTAACTTATAAGAATAGAAAAGTGGCCCTGGTGGAATAAAATCGACTCCGGCCAGTCAGCGGCTTGGGCCAAGAGACCCATGTAGCCAAAATGGCTGAGATCTATAAGAATCTGGCTGGGGGAAGGGAAGCAGAACCCTAGCTCCTCCGGGATGAGAGGTTTAGAGTAGGCGTGAGGTGAGAAGTGGAGAGAGGAGGCACAGGTACCAAGAGTGAGATCTGTACAAGGTTTGTTTGAGACCTAACAAATGACAAGCCAATCTTTTCCTTAGACTGCATCAAAAGAAGCTTCGAGTGATAACTTGAGGCCCTTGATTACCTGTCTTTGAGTGTTTTCCTGGAGACTTTGTAAATCTCTCTCTCTCTCTCTCTCTCTCTCTCTCTCTCTCTCTCTCTCTCTCTCTCTCTCTGTGTGTGTGTGTGTGTGTGTGTGTGTGTGTGTGTGTGTGTGTGTGTAAAAGAGACTAAGTACCTGGAAAAATCCCCCATGAGCCCCAGCAACCAGTAACAGTGTTACACAATGGCAATATAGTTGAGAATTGCCCTAGGAGCTTTGGACTGGTGGATGCAGCAAAATATGTATCCTTAAGTATTTTAAAAAGCCAGCTGTTGATTTTGATCAGTAAAGTATCAATTGTTTCATAGATGATCTTATGGGAGCAAATGTTTTTTGAATGAAGAGATAAGTTTATTTTCATTTTCTAAATTTGGTTGTTTTGACCTGGACTTGAGACAAGAGAGAAACACAGTAAGAATTATGGGGATAATCTGTTTGAAGCCTCTCACCAGCTGAGAGATAAAAATTCAAATACAATTAACAACATCAGCTGTGAAGGACACCAGTCTAGCGATAAAATCCTTTTAGATGAAACTATTTTCTATGACAGTGGGAATGAACTAGGCTTAAGTTCTGAATATATATGACCTTGAGTAGTCTTTTCCTGAGGTCTTGGAATCTCAAACAAAAGTGTTTATTTTGTGTTACCAGAAGGATAGTCTACCTTCAGCCTTGCCACCCCAGCATTTGTAATTTTGTTAGGTGTCTCTAAGGAACCACACAGCGATCGCATCTAGATTCTTCAGCAATCCTTTAAAGATGCTAATTTTACAAGTTACTAAAATAATGCATGTGACTATAATCTTCTGTCTGCCCAGAGGGCCAAGCCAAGCCCAGCTGGGACAAATAGGTTTCATAGGGCTGATCCAGCAGGAAATGCTAGGTATGTTATAGCTTTTAGAAGTGAAGCAAGGATGTTTGGGTGGTCAACTCAGAGCAAGGTAGCTGAGGTCCTGGGACTCTCCTCAGCTACCAGAGAGTAGTGACTGCACCAGAGGCAGAGGAGGCAGCTGTGTTAGCAGATGATCCTCAGTGAAATAACGTGTGTGCTTCATTCCATGAGGACAGGGACTATATAAACACTGAGGAGTAGGGTGAGATCTAGGGGTAGCTGTTTCCTATTGGCTCAGTTAGAGATATTAGTGATGCTCTATTTGCATGGGATAAGAACTCCAGCTGTTTCCTTATATGACTGACTCCATGTTCCTCTCAGTGGAGTATCATGGTTACACATTCCAGAGGAGGTACAGAAATAGATGGGGAGTGTCTCAACTCCTGCAGATCTCCAGTCTCTGAGATTCCCAGGGTCTGAGCTCATTCAACTGTACCAGTTCTTCTGTCTGGTGGCAGGGCCCACTTGCGCTACATGTGACTATTATAAAATAATGAAGAGTGGCAGCTTTGAGAAGCCAACATCCATGAGTCACATTTTCCTTTCCAGACGTTTCTCATTTCATAAATCCTTTTGCTTAAAATCTATTTCCAAATATGTTTAATAAAAACCCAAACTCTGATTCATAAATTGGCTAGTTCTATAATTCTTTTCTGCATAGCAGCCACAATTTTTTTTTTGGGGGGGGGGAGAGAATTGCTTGAGTTGAGCTCCCTACAGATTAAAGGGGCAACTCAGGCTGCTAAAAGTGACATTGCTGAGTTGTGTTCCTGTCCCCACACCACTGAGAGTCTCAGCATGGTTTAGAACAGAAAAAAGAAAGTATTTTTATACTAGAATGGACTAACATAGAAACAGATAAGTAGGCTATTTTCCCTCTTAGTAGACTCAGCTGCTGACTTTCATTAGGTTTCAATTAAATAGCTCAGTACAGCAAAGCCTGTGCCACTTAGGAACTGGGCATCACTGTAATTTAGTCACCGTGGATTCCAGGGGCCACAAAACAGCGTCTACCAGGTATCTTCCTATGTGTCCCCAGTAAGTTTAGTCTCCCATGGTTACTAAACTCATTTCTCCCTCCAATAACTTAAAACGCTTTTGTAGCCAGTGATCTCATCTTGCATTTCCCTGAGAAAATATAACCTATCTGGAAAAATAAAAAATAAAAAAGAATCTACTGCTTTCTTACCATCACTTAAATTTCCTCTCCTGTTACTCCAGACTCTGTACCTCGTCTTTACTGTATACCACTCATAGCTAGGGTTCTGGCTTCTTCTTTTTGACTTCAAATCTTCACAGCAATGCTGTTTTTTTTTTCTGGAAATTTAAATTCTTCTTATTTTTGTTGTATCTAATGCAACCATCCTTATCTCAATTTGAGTGCCATTCGTACAAACAAAACCTTCTGCCACCTCCTTCTCTGTCCTAGTACCTAACTATTACCTCTAAAGCCCACCCTCCAAATGGTAGTGCTGGTATCACTACCCTAAACAGGACTTTGAGAAAACAGAAGGAAGGATTGTTATTGGGTAAAGAAAAGCCTACATTCAGCATTCCTAAGGAATCTCTTAAGGTGGGTTTCTGTTTACCTGCAACCTTCCTCACCTGCTGCAACTCTCAATCACCCCAGACAAGGCCGTCTAATTCCTGATTAACCCTAACAGCCTACATCAGCTCAAAAAACGCTTCTTACAAACTATAAAAAATCCACTTACTTTCCTGTCCAGTTGCTGTCCTCTGTTCTTATAGGCAGACAAGCAGTTTATTCTCCAAGTAAACTTTTCTTTCCACCCACAGAGAGATCCAGTTGGTGGTTTCACTGTGCCCTACTTACGCTCATCTCTATTCTATTCCTTTGTAATATCCTGTATTATAGGGGTTTTAGTGTAATGATTATGCTTTATAATGAGACTTTTGCTACTGTATGTTTAGTATGAGGATCTGTATCTTCTCTGTTTGACACTGAAGACTAACATCTGTAATATTAAATATAGAAATCATTCACTAAATGTTTGATGAATTAATAATTCAATATGTTAGAAATTAACTTTCTATTAGAGGCTGGCTAATCTGCCTTAGAAAACCTAGAAAATAATAGAACCAAGAATTCAAAATATATCTGTTCCCAAATCAAGAATATAGTATGTATATATTCTTAATATATATAAATTTAAAATTTATGTATATATAATATACTATATGTATGTACATATGTATGTATGTATGTATGTTATGTATGTATGTACATATGATTCTTTGGAGCCTTAGAGCCTTGAAATCTGGAAATAGGTGCGACTACACTCATACAGTTCTGAATGCATTTTGAACACACACATCAAAGTTTTCATCTTATTTTAAAAGTTTTATCTTTTAGTTATCAAGTGTCTTAGCTTTGAATGATGTGAACCTTTAAAGGTGGTCACTACTTTTTGATCTAGTAGAATACCTTTACTAGATGTAACAAGCTCGAGGTAGGCCCTTAGATCTTCCTTCAAGAAAGAACCCGTCATTCAATTGCAACAAATGTAGCTAGTTGGTGGCCTTTAGTTATTGGCATATGTGGAAACTCCCTGAGTGTAGCTCACTCACTTCCCAGGAAGTCCTCTGCCACCAGACCAGCATTTGAAGCTGAGGCTCTTCCCCACCCAATCTCACTTCCTCTCTCTTTTCATTTTTATAGATTGCAAGTTTGCTTTACCATCCTGTGAGGTTTGTCCAGATCAATAAATATTTTTCACTTCTAAGGGCATTCCAGTGTCTGTTCTGAGATAACTCAAATGTCAGGCTAGTATAGGACTCCTTATCTATGCCATCAGGCAAATCATTTCAATCCAGTGCACAGGATAATTTACAAAAGTGTATGCATAAATAGTGTGAGCTAAGGGTGTTTTTTGATTTATGTATTATTTTTAAATCTCTGTTTGCATTAAGTGTACGGCATATGTGTATAAGTGTAGATTTGTATGTGCTTGTACATATACATGTGCATGAGGGCAGAGACCTGCAGATTACTACATCAACATGGAGGTCAGAAGATGAGCTCACATGTCAGTTCTTGCTGCCAACCTTGTTTGAAACAGAGTTTCTTGTTTACTGCTGTGTATATCAGTAAGCTTCCAGGTACTCAACAATCTCCATGTCCAATACCAACATAGAATAATCAAGGAAATGTGGGGTCACCTTTGGAATTCTTAGTCTTACTAATAAAATAATTTAAATCAAGGAAATGTGGGGTCACCTTTGGAACCCTTAGTCTTACTAATAAAATAATTAAAAATGGACTCAGAAGAAAACTTGAGGACATCATACTTTTTTAAGTGGAAGAGAAAAACAATAGGCAAGTGAGTTGACCATCCTAGCAGCTTTTGTTGGGGGTTAGATGGGAAATGGGAAGAGGGTAAGTCATACCTTTTAATTTACAGTCTAAAAGAATCAATACATTCACCAGTGGAGTTTGGCAAGCAGGTACATGGAGGAAGAGTAGGGAGCGGCTCATAGTATCAAGGACAGCATGCCCTTGTCTTTAACCAGTATCTAAAATAAAGTAGTTGTGGGTTATTCCTTAAATCGCTGTACTTGGAAAACAGAGACAGATAGATCTCTGAGGTTGAGGTCAGCCTGGTCTGCAGCATGAGTTCCAGGACACCCAGAGCTATATAGATAAACCCTGTATTGAAGCCCCCCAATACCAAAACACACACACACACAAAGTTATATTTTGATTTTTTTTTGTTCATTTGTTTTTGTTTTAACACAGAAAAGGAGGACCTTTGGGTATGCTGGAAGTTCTGCAGTGTCTGATCTTGGGTATAGTATGTTGTATCATTAAGGGCATAATTATTCATCCCATTTCCTTAACTTTTCTTCAAGTCAATCAGCTTTCCTGAGGAATGACTTGGCCAAGTGACTGTTGGGCCCAGCTGAACTAAGTCTTAAGGAAGAAGTCAGTACTACCTTATGTCTTAATCTTTGGAGCAGATCACAATGTCATATGACCCAGAACTAGTGGTATATTCCATTCTTTTGACCAGGTGGAAGTAGCTTTCCCTGAATGGACCTGGTAAAAGCCTTTACATTCCCTCCTTTTAATGTGGTAATGTTTTCTTTTCTAGGGTTATCCAAGAAATGGGAAGTAGATGCCGGGAGCTGTACCCGGCTTGGTGGGAGGATAAGGAAGGGCTTGGTGGGAGGAGAAGGTGATCTTTCTTCTCCTCTGCTCAGTCTGTTCTTCTTGAGGCAGCTGAGGGGGATGGGAAGAGCGTAGGCAGTGGGTAAGACTTAGGGTTAGGCTACTGTAGCTGGCCTGCCCTCTATTTGATCCTCTGAGGCCAGAAACTGCAGCTTCTGGCCACTAGCACCTCAGCCCAGGGACAGCAGAGAATTAGGCAAATATCCTTAGGTCTGTTGGTTTGAGATCGCAGGAAGAAAAGACACTTAAAGAAGTTATTGTAGTTTATTACTAAGTGTAACAAGTTTCCTATGAAAGCTAGCTAAGAGACAAAGTAGGGAAAGGTAAAAAATTCTAACAAAGGAAAAATTCTAAGTGGAGAGAATCTAAGCAGGGAAGAAAGAAGAAGGAGAGAGGAGAGAGAGAGAGAGAGAGAGAGAGAAGAGAAGTGAGGTGAAGAGAAGTGAAGTGAAGTGAGAAAGAGAAAGTGAGTCGCTAACGAACGTCCCTTTGTCTTATACATCATTCAGAGTACCTGATCTCATGTTACAAAGTTCATCACAAGTTCACACAAAAATTCAAATCATAAATTGAAATAGAAGTTTACAATCGAGAATGTTTACATGCATATCCATTAGGAGTAATTATCTGACTAAACATCCATCACCTGTCTAGCTCCACAGGTTCGCCGAAGGTTTAAAACTCTAACTAAGAAATTAGCGAAGTTTTGTATAGATAAACCCAAGCAATATTTTCTCTTCTGTCCTAGCACTTATAATAAATCGTGAGTTCCCTTTTAGTGACCCTTGGTTAATTGTTTTACAACCACCTTGGAATGTGCTCTGAGCAGAAGAGAGCCTGGTTACTATCTAAGGGCTGTTAACTGATGACACTTGGGAGACTGGCAGAGTTCTCATAGCAGTTTTGAATATCAGAAAGGGACTTAATAGCATTCCCACTATAAAAGAGCTTAATAATCATTGATATAATTTTAGGAATTCTTATAGGATCATCATTAAGACTTAAGAAGTCATCTATTTGTCTATATAGCAACACTTCAAGACAGTACATCTTCGTGGGTCTGCAGAGATCTGCTCCAAAGGGGAGTGCTATTGCTTAGTGATTGTTATATATGTTTAATAATAATAATAATAATAATAATAATAGGAAAAGCATATTAATAGCAGGATCTTTCCTGAAATATGTCCAGCAGAGCCTTGCTGATGTGGCACACTTGTCGCAGATAATAATCCGAGGCAAGCATTTCAGGATGATCAACTGCTAATTATTAGCTTGTCATATTATGGCTCCTGACGAGTAGAGTTCAAAGTGAACCTTGAGAGAAGGGTTCCTCCTGAATAGCCTTGTAGCCTGCTAATCTCTGGAACATTCTCCCTCCAAGAGTTGCCACGCTAAAGTCATTTAGGAGACGGACTAAAATTGGAGTGTGAAAGAGTTTAGCATTTCTACTTTCATTGGTCCTTAGGCATTGGAAGATGATGTTATCAAGAAGACCCAGACAGATGGAGTTAGATTGCAGTAAAACCCTCTGGGTGTGGATCAACTGTAAACAAGAAGAGATAGAATTAAGGCAGTGTTTGAGTACATGGTATCTAAAAATAGATTATCAAGATCATAATAGATATAATTAGATATAACCTATTTTCCCTATGAAAATCCAGAGACCTAATTATAAAGCTGTTTACAAAAAAAAAGCATTATCTGGACTGGATTTCTGGTCACATTCACATGTACAGCTTCTAGACAGGACAGGTATTTAGTAGAATACTAGAGGAAGTAGAGAAAACAAGAAACCCAAGCTACTCTACGGCATTCCTGGTCTCAGAACAGAACCAAGGACATTCGTGATTGCTGGCCAAGGATAGGAATTACAACTACTTTTTGGGGGTTCCTTTCCCTAAAACTACTTGATGATATCCTATCTCCTGTCTTCATCATACTACAAGAGCTAGGGTTACAGGCATGTGATACCACATCTGATTCTGTGCTGTGAGGACTTTACCCACTGACCCATCTTCCTAGTCCTGAAATTTTGAAGAATCATTATATACAAAACAAATTGTATGTGTTAATTTGCTGAATCTTAACAGTATCTTATGAGATGTGTTTTCTCATTTTATCGGTAGGTAAGAGGATAAATATATATATATATATATATATATATATATATATATATATATATATATATATACGCACACACATATATCTTAGTTTCCTCCAGGAAATCAGCTGCAGAGTTCTGAAGAACAGATCATACATCATCCTGTGTAACCCTGAATACTGGACTCTGGTTGTTAAACACATGTTGTGTGATAACCAAGTAAGAGAAGTTTATTCCTTTAATGATACAAGAATTTCAAGATGTGCTTTGCCCCTTCAGCATTTCTAAGACTTCCTATTAGTTATAGAGGGTGTAAGTCTATAAAATATCAACTAAATGTTCTTGATTGTGGATCAAACTTGCAAAAGACAGCTCTGTCAGAAGAATACCCATTGCCTCATATCTTTTACAGTTAAAATTCTGCCATGCTATACCCCAGATTTAAAACTGAGTGTCAAATTAAATTTAACCAAGGGAGCCCAAAGTCAAAGTCTATCAGAGATTATAGCACTAAACCTGACAGCTGCCTCCTAGATCAGTCTGATTACAGGTGTGGATGATAAAACACTAGTGCATACTGGCTCACTGCCAACTCATCAGTTCCATGTTTAGAGGTTTGTGTATATCTACATGTTAATATTAAAGAAAGTGTGTCACTCCTGATAGTGAGGAGAGCTCAGCCTTCAGAGCTCTGGTACTGTGTGATGGCTGTATCTCTTTACTTTTCCAAATACTAACTTTCAAGATATAAACTCCAAATATACCATTTTATACAAATAAAAAGAAGGCATGTTCATTATATTGTCTGGTGTTTAAAAATCTCTCTCTCTGAATCCAGTACCAATCATAATAAGTGTAAAAATCATATTTTTCATTCTTCTATTTAGCCTATTTATTACCCACTTAGAATTTGAAATAAATAAATAAATTTAGGTACAATATAAGAACAACACGTAAACAAAGGTCTTAGCCATTAAAACTTGAGACCTGGGGGCTGGAGAGATGGCTCAGTGGTTAAGAGCCCTCACTGCTCTTCCAGAGATCCTGAGTTCAATTCGCAGCAACCATATGGTGGCTCACAACCATTGGTAATGGGATCCGATGCCCTCTTCTAGTGTGTCTGAAGACAGTTACAGTGTACTTACATAAATAAATAAGCCTTTTAAAAATCAAATATTTATAAAAACAAGAAAACAATACTTGAAGCCTAGTTAGGGTCTGATAGATAACTAGGAATGAAGGAAGTAAGAGAGCTTGGATTATGATTCATATGTGCCCACCAAGTACCGGACAAATAAGTTTAAGCTATTTTCCCTGATGATATTTTTTGACCTAAAAAAAAGCACACACACACACACAAAACCCTCAAAACAAAATATTACAGTCATCAAATGAAATAAGATGCATATTTTGGACACTGTAAATGTCTACATTCTTTTAGTTGTTGATATTAGGGTTTTTTTTAATTATTAATGAAAATTTTGTCAATGGCACAGCTGAAATGGAAGGAAATGTTCTTTACAAAGAGATGGTTTGTAGAGACAGTTAATCCAGTAAGAGGGAGAAAGATTTAAGCTAGGAGAAGAAAAAGTCAGAAGAAAAAGCCTGAGAGACACTGGTACATATATGCTGGGCTACCTGAAAATGTGCAGTGTGTGTAAGGAATGAGCTCCCCGATTTCTTGCCAAGATCATCACATAAGGAAGCAAAGTCTGAAAAGAACCAAGCGGCCCTCTCATGCAGTGCCTTGATGGCCCTGAAAGGAGCATAGGCATTTGGGGAGGATGTTCTTGGAGTGGTGTGTGTCTTGCCCTACGTTTTAATGTCCCTTGTTGAGGATGCGTCTGTTCAGCATTTTTTCAGGATATTACTCAACTGTGATATTTAATGATGAGACATGAGCTTTCTCCAGATACGGTTGTAGAACTTGACCTATATCCAATGCCCTGGCCTAGAAATTTGCATATTGAACAGAGCCTTGACAGTATTATTCAAAGGTAGAGTTCTAGAGAATTCTTCAGTCTCACAGGTCTCGGCAGCTGCCCTAACTCTTGCTGGCTGCAAAGTGTGGTCTTTCAGCTTCTTTTTTGATACACTGTTACAGTCTGCAACAGAATTACTTTGTATGGATACCACACACATCTGGTCTAGTGATGACGAGCTTTGAGGAGATTTGAATGATCTGACTTGTGATGATCAAAAATTAGTTTTTAGAGAGAAGTTCAAATTATTATAATGGTGAACACCTATAATCATTCAAATACATTCATTCTAAATCAATCTTCCTGAAACACATCTATAACTCTCCTCTGCTTAAAAGTCTTCAGAAAACTGCACGTTATCTATAGAAAAGTAAAAATTCTCTGGCCAGCATTGTGATCAGAGCAAATCTTTCAGTTGCACAGAACTTAAAAGCACCCTTTCAAGTATCCTATTTCCTGTGTGGTCTGAAACCACATACTGTTTCCTGAAAAAAAA
>NW_021604658.1:7696476-7700557 GCF_004785775.1 Grammomys surdaster | reverse complement strand
AGGAAGGAAGGAAGGAAGGAAGGAAGGAAGGAAGGAAGGAAGGAAGGAGACTGTTAATGAATGTCTTTCTTTTCAAATTAAAGATTATATTCTCAACAAAAATCTCCCAGTCATGAACATCACGCATGGCTGGATGAACTCTCATTTCTAAGTGTTCAGTAGCATATTGTATTATCCACACAACAGAGCAGTATAACCTGTATTTCTCTCTCACACTAATAGCATGATATACATTGTAACTACTGAAGGGTAAAGCTCTCTGGGAAAGTGGAAACATTTGGTAAGTGAAAAATAGATAGGTAAATGTACAACAGAGTGGGATTTTTATTTTTGCCATGTTTTTCAGAGACTTGAAAGGTGGCAAAATCAGTATTGTGCTTGACACACAGCATGAGAACCTGAATTGTGAGAACCAGTACCCATATAAAATCCAGAGCCAGCTGCATACAGCAATAACTCCAGGGATTGAGAGGCAGAGACTATTCAACAGCCATCGTAACTGAAACTCCCTGACCATGACTCAAAAAATACAGTAGATTTCCAGGACTAAGCATGACTCCTCTGGTTGAACAGACCTAAGTTCAACTTAAGTTCTATTGGTTATCACCAACATATGCATGTCGCTATTTCAGCCTTAGTGTTATTGTGCCATGCTTTGTACTTGCTGTACTTTGATTCAGCCTAGGATAGTCTGACCAGGGAATGGTGCCACCCACAGTCAGCAGTTCTTCTCACTAGATAATCCCCAATATACATGGCCACAGGCCAACCTAAGCTAGACAATTTCCATTGTCTTTTTCCAAGTGATTCTAGATTGTGTCAAGATGACAATTAAAATAACATATCTTATCCACATCAAAAATTCTATAATAAAGTCTGAAATACTGCTTCTAATCAATGCATAATATATCTTGCCCCCATTCAGGAGAGTTGTTGGCTATTATTATTATTATTTTGGTTTTTTTGAGACAGGGTTTCTCTGTGTAGCCCTGGCTGTCCTGGAACTCACTCTGTAGACCAGGCTAGCCTCGAACTCTCGAACTCAGAAATCCGCCTGCCTCTGCCTCCCAAGTGCTGGGATTAAAGGTGTGCGCCACCACCGCCCGGCTGAGTTGTTGCCTATTAAATACTTATCAAAATATTTATCTACACTTATGTTCGTTCTTGTAATCTTCCTCCTAAGTTATTTACAGCACTATGAAGCAAGCTAACTTGAGAGAATAGTGAACAGCTATGGTGTTTAGATTTGTATTGAAAGGCAAATGTTTATCCATCATTTTAGACCAGTCCCAAATGCTTCACCTGAAATTAAATTCAAGACCAATTTATGTGTTTGCAGAATATTGAAATTTTCAACCATATTGGTAACTCATGTGATAGCTACAGATTTGTAACTCATGTTATAGTACATATAAGTAAGCTATAATCCACATATTATCAACAGGTACTCATATGTGAATTTACAATAGACACCTAGGAGCACAGGTTTTACTCCAGATTTCTGGCATTTGAACAGTTTTCAATCATCTTTAATCTGCTTGCAAGTAAAACAAGAAATGAAAAATATCTCAGATGAAAAGACATCATAAGGATTATGTATATATTATATATCTAATGACTATTGATAGATGATAGCTAGATAGCTACATAGCTAAATAGATAGATGGTAGATCGATAGATATATAGATAATACAAAGATGATAATATATAGATGATAGCTGATAGACAGAAAGCACAAAAATGCCAGAGACTACCTAGAATGTTTTTGTTAAGTGTTGTGACCATTATTTAAGAAATTATGAATAACTATGAAGACATCATTAACAACTCCATAATGTGGGTTTATAACATCAACAACACATTGGTTCCCTTTTCATTCTAGAGTGCTTTGATGCTAACAACTTTCATTGTCACCAAGAAGACATCATTCAGTTTCTCACCCCTCAGGCTGTCTGTGATTTTAATGTCACACCATAAACACATGACAGAAAATAGGATAAAACCTAAGCCATTTGATTTCAGTTCGGATGATACCCTCCTCCACCCCACCCCCCACCACAGGGCAGGTATAGCCTTCAAAAATGAAGGACAACACATACAACAGCATCCTAAATAATAATCCTCAGAGTGTTTTGAGTGTTGGTTAGGGGTCTCATATACCTTTTATCTCCTGCATGTTGTACCTTCTCTACATGTGTAATGTTCAGACCAATCATGGAGAAGTAGACTGTTAGTAAAGTTAGGTTAAGATGTTTTTGCTAAGATTAGAATCACCATAGCCTTCTATACCTAGAGAAGGGAGGAGATGTCAGGGGCAGCCCTGCTTCCACACTGAAGGCCTAAAATCATCCATAGGCCTAAAATCAGCAATAGGCCTGTCATACATGTCTACTAACACCAAGTCTTGGGTCTCTGTGGAAAACTTGAAACAGATGGCTACAAGCTATTCTAAACAGGCAGCTTTTGAGGAAATTTACCAGCCTGAGTAGTCATAGACCTTGTAAATAGGTAGCCTTGGCGGATAATATCAACTTAGATAAGGACAAGTGAATCATAGGCAGAGTCATAGTGACCTGTCCCCTGAACCTTCACCCAGCTGATATCCTGTTCTGAAAGATATCTGTACTCCCCCTGAACACCCATGCTTTGATGCCATTCCCTTCCCCATATCCTACCTTGTTGTGTTTAAAACCCCTGTGTGAATAAGTAAAAATTACGGTTTGATTTAAAGAAGAAAAAAAAAAAAGATGTTTTTGCTAGTGACTTTGATGTAGAAAATCTTGGGGTGTAATTTAATTTCAGAAAGCCATACTCTTGATAGCTGAGCCAGGGATTTTTGAAGTCAGGCATCCTGGCTAGAGCTAACTTGCATGCTTTCTTGCTAAAGTTGAGCTGGTGGTGTAAGAGATGATTTTTTTTCTTGTACCCATTTTTTGCCCTCAGCTTCCTAGTATGGTTTAATTAAAAAAAAAAAATGTTGGTGAGTGGGTGTGCACCCTGAGGTTTAAAATAGAAATAACTCTTTTTATATAAAACCTTAAATTGTGATTTTTTTAGAAGATTTTTAGAATATTACTTTTTAAGATAAATAATAAGATGATTGATCCTTTCTTTGTAACCACAAATTGCAGCCTGCAAGTAAGAAAACTGGCTGAGAAAAAATATCTTGCTTGCTTACACTTTGTTAATCTATAACAAGCTGCTTAGACATGAATGTATGTGGGTTCTTGGGAATAATTTGTTTTTCACCTATTATACGTAAGATGTTTAATCATGTAAGGGTATTGAAGAACATGCTGGGATTTTTATGTTGTTTTTTTTTAAACTTATACACATTGTAATCATTCATTTAAAGAAAAATAGAATGTAACCACATTGTAATGTTTAAACTGCTTGAGAGATTTTGCTGGGGGATATTAGCTATGGAAGAAAAAAATAACACTGGAGCCTTGCTTTATCTACCAAATCTCTCTCTCTCTCTCTCTCTCTCTCTCTCTCTCTCTCTCTCTCTCTATCTCTTTCTCTCTCTCTCTCTCTCTGTGTGTGTGTCTCTCTCTGTCTCTCTCTGTCTCTCTCTCTCTGTCTCTCTCTCTGTCTCTCTCTGTCTCTCTCTCTCTGTCTCTCTCTCTCTCTGTCTCTCTCTGTCTCTCTCTGTCTCTCTCTGTCTCTCTCTCTGTCTCTCTCTCTCTCTCTCTGTGTCTTTCTCTCTGTCTCTCTCTGTATCTCTCTCTTCCCCCCAGTGTTTGTGTCATGTGCCTATGCCTGTGCCTGTGTCTGTGTCTGTTTGTCTGTCTGTATGTAAACATATGCCTGCTTTACATTAATTTCTGACCCCATACCCTTGTGCCCACCCCCAGCTTTGAGCAGATCAGAAAGATCTTATTTACCACAATAGACCTTGCTACAGTAGGACCTAGGTGGAGTTATCTGCCCTGGCTGCCTGTATAACTTCCTACAGGAACTTAGAAGAATAGACTGTCCACTGAGCTTACCTTGTGACATAATCCAGCCAAAACAAAGGATGGGCTTTCTCTACACACACACACACACACACACACACACACACACACACACACACACA
>NW_021604658.1:7677021-7696466 GCF_004785775.1 Grammomys surdaster | reverse complement strand
AGAGAGAGAGAGAGAGAGAGAGAGAGAGAGAGAGAGAGAGAGAGAGAAAGTGCTGAATATTAAACTTTGAGCCTTGATCAGAAGCTTGTCTTGGCTCCATGCTTCTTTTGCCCCCCCCCCCTTTTTCATTTCCACCTTTCAGGTGAACCCAGTTCATCTGTGGCTGCTGGGCAGCTACATAACCCTTCCTTGTATTCCACTGAATACAAGCTGGCCTCCAACAACTGAGAACATGAATTTTAATATAGATAAAAAATATGGCATACTCCTGTGAAGGATCTGTGATACTTAGCAACCATTACCAGCATCAGTGTGCTAAGTTCATTCTTGATCTTTCATTGTCTTAGAGAAGGTCTCACCTTGTAACCCAGGCTGTATTCAAATGCAGAATCCTCCTGCCTAAACCTCTTGAGAGTCAGAAATGAAGTCTTCTACTTCCATGTCAGACCTTTAGAAATAAGCGCTAGTATAATTTTCTCATTGGCTATTTTTCTACTCTATTACAATATTTAAATGTGAAATAAGGAAAACTATTTTGGTTTTGTTCAGATTTGGGGAGTTTATATATAGGCATCTTTATCTTTATACAATTTCTTTCATTTCCCCAGTATCTCATGGTGATCTCTCAAGAGTATGAATAACCTCTGATAGGAATTGCTGATTATCCAGGAACCTGGGCTGTCATGGCCTGGTTGTCATTGACAGCACTCTTTCCCCTACTGTATATTAAGATTCCACTGGATCCTTCCATATTTGGGGGAGATCATCTTTCTACTTCTTCCTTTATAGCATGGCAAATGTTTGTGTGATATACAAGGCTGTTCCCCTGGCAACCGTTTGGATATTAGTTACCACTTAAAAATTAGGCAGAACCATCAGGAAGACTGATAACACCAATGCAGGCCTATTAAACTCCATTGCAAGGTGATCAGCTGCTGTTAATTAACAAATTGATATATCCTACATTAGGAATGCACAGAGCCCTGCAAGGGACATGAGTAGGCAATATATATTGATGGGAAACTTGCAACTCCATCCTGTGAATTAACCCACCAGACATGAACAAACTGTACAACTCATCTCAGTCCACAGGCTTGCTTCCGACCATTGCCCCCTTTTATACTGTTGCTCACTGATTTGTTGAATTGCACCTTATGCTTTTCATCTTTCAATCAGGAAAGTGTCCTTTTTCCATATTGTCTTTGGACACAGCATGAGTTGACCCTCTGGCAGTGACTCCAAAATACTTCTCAGAGTTGGCTCTTCTTCCATGATCCTGCATGTATATATGCCCCTCCCAACCACTTCACCCAGGGATCCCACAAGCACCTCAGTGGTGAGTGTATTTCTTTCCAACACACCTAAATTTATTTTCTTCCCTCAGTATTTCTGCTCACACAACTTTCAGAGCCATTCTTTATTCTTTTGTCCTCATAAACTGTGAACTATAACCTCAACCTTCAAGTCAATTAAATCTGTTCCCCTTTGTTCCTTCAAGTTATTTATAAAACCATCCTTTGTCTTAATCATTTTCACTGGGTGTGCGGTGGGGAGGGTTGGTACCTCTATCTACTGAACCATCTTGCCTGTGGCTCAGTTTGGTGTTTTATTTTGAATATTTATTCTTTTAATTATGTGTATGGGAGCTGGATAGATGGTCCAGCAGTTAAGAGCACTTTCTGCTTTCATGTAGGACCTACTTCTGCTTCACAACCATCTGTTACCCCAATTCTAGGGGGTTTCACACCCTATCCTCTTCCGGCCTTCATGGGTCTGACACTCCCACTCATAGAACACACAGAGTTATTCTTTATAAAGTTAGGAACCATATCAAAAGTAGCAGCTCTTAAGCTTCGGGCTTGATCGTGTGTGCGTGTGTATCTGTGTGTGTGTGTGTGTGTGTGTGTGTGTGTATGTGTGTGTGTGCATCTATATGCACAAGAATGCCCACAATTTGAAAACTTATAGTCTAATGGGAATGTTGCAATTGCCTTTGTTTGTTCTTGTTACACTTGAATGTAACTGACTACACAACCTAATTTGTTTATTGTGGTGTATCTTCTTTTAAGAACTCAGAATTGGTTTTCTTCGCCTATTCCACATTCCTGTTTAACATCTCCCCCTTTTCTCACTCATAACTAACGGAGCAGGATATCTCTTAAATATAAATAGAATGATATCCACACCTTTAAACACTCTCTAACTAACAGTGAACTAGGAAATTCTTTGACCTCTTCTGCAGAATTATATTGAGAATCTTTTGTTGCATATATAAGTCAATGTCTCCAACATATGAAGAGTGGGTACTAACATATAATCATTGAAGAAAGATCATCTTGGACCAAGAAATGAAAGTGGAAGTAAATAGATCATATGTATGTAAGTTCTGAAAGATTCTTCCACTGGAGGCTGGAGTTTGATGTCATTTGGATTTTGAACCAAAGTCAATATCAGAGTAGACAAGCAGATGGATTAAGATTTATATTCCATAATAGGCTAGACTAGCCAAGAAATTATTCTAGAATATCTTTGCCAATATGTAGAAGCTATTCTGTATTGTAGGGCCTCTCCATTTTCCTTGACTCTCAGCAAAATATTATAAATGGCTACAATCCATCCTCCGTGACGTCCACTAAATTAGAGACGAATGAAGTTCCTGGGGGAAAATATTTGGAGCAGAGTTTCCTATCCCTTGAGTTCTCTTCTCACCTATAGCAGAAAACGAGCATGTGGCAGGAACTTTCATACTTTAAGAACAGCTATAGACAAAACGAAATAAAAGACTGAAAGAGACAGTATATCAGGGTCTCATGGAAAATGGGAAAGAACTGTAGTCCTACTGTAGCCATGAGCAAGTAAGGTTGGAAGATTGGTATTCCCACACACCCTCATCTGCTGATCTACTTCACTGCAAGGTTTCTGCAGAGAAAAGATCCTATCTTTTTCAATAAATTTTATACTATTGATATCATCATATTCTTGTTGGGAGATCTAAGTATTTAATAGATTCTTGTTGAGTCAATGAGAGAAATATTAAATCAGAAATAGCCAATCATTAACATGGGGATTTGAAAATCATTTGACAAAATGTAATGAAGAACAAATGATTCATTTTCTACTCCTCCATTCTGTCTTGGTTAGGGTTTTACTGCTGTGAACAGACACTATGACCAAGGCAACTCTTACAAAGGACATTTAACTAGGGCCAGCTTACAGGTTCAAAGGTTTAGTCCATTATCACTAAGGTGGGAACATAGCAGCATCCAAGCAGACATGAGCTGAGAGTTCTGCATCTTCATCTAAAAGCAGATAGGAGAAGACTGACTTCCATGGAGCTATGATGAAGATCTTAAAGCCCACACCCAAAGTGACACTCTTCCTCAAACTAGGCCACATCTACTCCAACAAGGCCACCCCTCCAAATAGTGCTACTTCCTGGGACAAGCATATTTAAACCACCACACACTCCCTTTTGTGGATTCTTTTTGCTGTTTGTTTGTTTGTTTTGTTTTGTTTAAATTTTATTTATTTATTTATTTATTTATTTATTCACTTTACATCTTGCTCACTGACCCTTCCCAGTAACCCTCTCCCACAATTCTCCCCTCATCCTCCATCATCTTCTCCTCTGAGCAGGTGGAGTTCCCCTGAATATCCCCGACCTTGGCACTTCAAGTCTCTGTAAGGCTAGGTACTTCCTCTCTTGTGAGTTCTTCTTTACCTATGTTTACTCACGTAGGTAAACATATGTGTGAACTCACATTCTTGGAATCCCAATACTCAGAAGGCTGAGGCAATAACAGCTTGAGTTCAAGGCCAGCTTTGTCTCAAAACTCAACTAACCAATTAAGCAAACAACCAGTTCCTGAATCAGTTACCTCTGCTCTACCCATCAGACATCACTGTCTACTCCCCATATAATAGGTGAGGTATATATACTTATTCAAATTATTTCTAAGTTACGTTGTTAATTCTTCGTTCAGTTAAAGTCCATCAGGTAGGTTATAAATTAACCTTCTGGCTCCAAAATTATGTCTTGCAACAAATATGTATTCTAGCTTCTCAAAGAAGTAGAAACTCATCTTCTCATTAGTGGTCCACTGTGGGCAATACGATCTTAGAGAGTCACAAATAAATTTAACATTTTCTACATAATTTATTTCACATTCTTTAAAAACCACAGTCATTAAGGTAAAGACTTGCCTGTAAATTTAAGTTCCCCTTACATATGGTGACAAATATTGCTTGACTGTGACAGCAGTTTGAAAAAGTCTAGTAGTCATTCACTTTTTCTGCATATGGCCACTATCTGTAGGAATCTCAAAACCTGGTGATATATAACTTGCAGCTAGTAATTGGATAGTAGCTAAATGCCAATTATCTGGGGATCCATGAATCAACACATATTTTAATTTTCTTTTAGATGTACATCTTTTCCTAATGTTTTGTCCCTTTGCTCCGACTCCATTCTGATATATCTATAGTAGCTTTTGGATATATAATTTTTCCCTAAATGTCTACTGTTGGACTCTAAGATCCAAACCAGGAGATGTGCTCCCCCAGAAGCACTCACGGAGAGTGGGTTCAGTGCAATAACATGAGGTTTATTGATAAGCGGTACACTGGGGTTCCCTCACAGGCAGACAAGAAGAACCCCAAGCCAAAGCTGGGAGCAGTTTTTATACAGAGTTCACGAGGGCAACTACAAAGGCTGACCTTCCCAGGTCTGATCTCTAGGTGACTCAGATTTGCACATTATTTTTTTTTGACAAGGAGTGTCTTCTCTTTTCCCAGGTTTATTACGCTAAGGGCCCAGCTTCCTGATTTCCTCTCATCTTGGTTCCCCTGGATTGTGTTCTGGGCCTAACCCACCTGTGGGTGGGTTCCCTTCCCTGTGGTCTGAGGAATGCTAATTAACCTCTCCCTTCCTCCTCTGAATGTTAACCTGGCTGGTGTCCTCTGACTAAGGAATGTGCTCCTCCCAGAATGTGTCCTGGGACAGTGGAATTCTTTCAATTTTAAGTTTAAACTTAGATCTGAAATTCCTACATCCACCTCATTCTTCTACCAGTGTCTCATCTTCTATAGGACTAAAGTTAATTGAGGTCTGAGCAATGATAAATTGCAACATACTTTTCCATGGGTGAAAGGGGATGGTGTTTATTCAAGACTACCTGTGAGTTCTCTATTAATCTACTCTCAGACATACCACAGGAGAGAAAACAATACATCATTGAGAGTTCATGCTGATATAAATGGTTGATAGCCATGTCTTCTCTTGTAAAACACAGATATGTTATCACCTGATTATCCACAGTGACATTCCATATTCTAACTCACATCTATATCAAACTGGGTTTCAAAGGTTTCTCTTAAAATATGGAAATGATTAAACATTATTAAGAAAGTCTTCCTTCCTTGTGACTTTCTAGGCAACATTTTAGGAGTGACCTCCAGGAAATATTTTCTGAATCCAGAACCGCATTGACAAAAAATGGGCACTTACTTCGAAATGAGTTTTTAAGAATCTTGCTGTCATGAGCTTCATTAGTACAAGAAAACATGGAAGCATTTTAAAATAATTTTTTTAAATCCATAGCTAGGTCCTGCTTCTGTGTTCTAGGGGTAAATCAGAAAGAGAAATGGAATATTTCAGGATTGGTAAATTAAAAACTTCAGTTTGTTACGTTTGTTGAGTATTATATTTTTTTGTAGAGAGTTCGAAGCATTCAATTATACCTTTGATTATATACAATCCAGAAAATCTTGTTTTCCACCTTTTAACTTACTTGAATTCACAGCATTGACAGCTAGGGACTGAGTGGGACAGAGAAGTACTTTATGGTAGTATTCAGCTCTCTTCCTTTGGGATTAGTTCCTTCATGTGATTTTCAATATCCTACATGCGAGTTGTCCTCCCAGGGCTTCTTGCTATGAAAAATTAAAATAGATTGTTTTAGATTGTAATGGGCAAGTTAATATAGGATCAGTGCTAAAGATGTGAATTCCAGTCCTTAGGAAAACTGTGTCATGAGCCCCCTCTCCCATTTTCCAATGCAGAATGGTCAGCCTTGAAACCATATATGTTCTGCCAACAAAAAATGACTCAGTATATATATATATATATATATATATATATATATATATATATATATATATATACACATACACATACACATACACATATATACACATGTATGTTATAGTAATAAAGAAAACGAGGCTATCAGTTGAGATTGGGGACATAGAAAAAGTTCTAGGAAGGAAAAGGAACAGGGTAAGTGACATACTTCTATTTCAATTAAAATAATATTTAAGAAATTGTGAGAGAGGGTCTCACTGTATAGCTCTGGTTTGCCTAGAACTCACTATGTGTACCAGGCCAACCTTGAACTCATAGAGATCCACTTATCTTTGCCTCTTGGGTGGTGGGGGTAAAATTACCTAAAGTTTTAAAAGATATTAATAACATCTCTTGTCTTCATTAACACTAGTTAGAAGAATAAACAGGATTTAATCATTATCACTTTTTAGAAAAAAAAAAAAGCTTTCAGAATGAAATTTTAGTTGAGAAAATACACAAGCATGTAGCAGATTCTTGCCTTATGAGATTTATTACCAAACTATCTTGTCTCTTTTCCAGCTCATTCAGCCATCAATTATATTTTATTTTTAATGATCTTTCAAATCACAATCATGTAGAACCATTTGGTCCCCAAATAATAAATATAAATAAACTATATTGCTAATTATGAAGAAATGTATGTTTCTTTGGCCAAAATATGTACATTTGTTTTATTTCCCTTATGTTTCTCTCTCTCTCTCTCTCTCTCTCTCTCTCTGTGTCCAGTGCTTTATAGAGTGAATTGATAGGCAAATATCTTATGTGGCTGTCTGATTCAAGTCTTTATAAAACAAGACAACTATCTGAAAGGAACATAGAGTTTTTCTCATCATACTGATCCCTTAGAACCTAGTGATGTCTTCTTACAGAGTGCTGGATGGTTCGGTTCGGAAAGCCAGAGCTTCGAGGTGAATGATGGAACACAATTCCCTGTCCAACAATCTTTTCTTCTTGTTTGAGAATGTTGCTCACAAGCACAGTATCTGAACATTAGAAGCACTGACTTTATGTAGTACATAGACATACATGCAGCAGACAAAGCACCTATACATACATCAGATGATGATGATGATGATGATCTTGATGATAAAGATGACTAAGAACATGGGTCCCCTCTATTACTGGAAAGACAACGTTTAGCATTAAAACACAGAATAGAGATATATATCTGGGCCTATGAGGAGAAAATGGGCAGAGATGAGGAGTCATATTTTGTTTTTCTTTCCTGCAGATGTTGGGGGTTTCTATCCTGACAACAGGCAATGGTGACATAGCCAAAGGCACACCCCCATCCCCTTCTAAGAGAGAGGCTGGCCCTGCTGACATATTGATGGCTATAAATTAGGCAAGAGGACTTTGTGGAAGGAAATGGGCTGTTTTAGTATTGCCTTTCTATTTTCTGTGTTATGGCCATTGACTTTGCTAAGTCCAACTCAGTTTTTAAGAAATGTGAGGATATTTGAGATGGCATGACAGGTTATTTTAATTGTAGATAATTTTGTTGAGACAGAATCTACAGTTACTATTGCAATCAGGGTATACTTCATTCAATAAACACATGAAGCTCTGCAAGTACCACAGAAACCAGATGTAAGGCAGCTGCTTACTCCAGGGCTAGAGGATGATGCAGTGGCTGAGAGTACTTAGTGTTCTTACAGAGGATTTGGTTTTGCTTAACAGCACCCAAATGACAGCTCCAAGTCATCTGCAACTCTAGTTTCAGGATATCTGATGCCCACTTCTGGCCTCTGCAGGCACCAAGCATGCACGTGATGCACATACAAATATACAGGCAAACATCCTCACAAACGAATTAAATGAAACAACAAAACAAACAAACACCAGCACAATTACATCCCCATGCCCCATCCTCAGATGCTGTCTCTTGCATCATAGTCAACCCATGCTGGCCCTATAAACCACTAAACAATGTACTACAAAGTCCTTCTATCCATCTGGTGTATTGAGAATGCCATATAAATTAAATTCTATTTACTGAGAAGTCAAGGCTTCCTTCATCTAACACAATACATTTGAAGCTCACCTATGTCATCTTGTACATTAATACTTTGCTTATTTTTACTGCCAAGTAGTATTCTGTGGTCGTCTGATATTGACACTGTCTGCTGAGCTAAAGAATGACATTCTTGTACCTTTTAGTTTGGGGTAAGTTTGAACAGACATACTATAAATGTTCTTTGTAAACTTTGTGTTAACATACAGTTTTATTTCCCTTTGGTAAATACCTAGGAGGGGACCATGATGTGTGTTTTTAAGAAAATGCCAGGCTGTTTCCTAAAGGATTAGAATTCATATCCTTGCCTTTGATGTAGGAACATTCCTGCTACTTCACATTATTTCTAGGACTTGATATTGTAGTTCTTGATGCAACAGCTTAAATATGCTCCCAGAATGACTCAGGCAACAACATCCCTCTCTCTGTGTGTGAATGATGTCACACGCCATGTTTATTGCGATGTCTCTTCAAATCTTTTGCCTAATGGTAAATCAGGTTGATTTTCTGTAATTTCCATATTCTTACACAAATCCTTTGTTAAATATGTGTTAGCCAGTGTTTTTCTCCCAGGTTGCAACTTATCTCTTTATTCCGATAGCATCATCTGTTGAAGGGCCAATGCGTTTTCATGCTACTGAGGTAAGTTTATTGAATTTTCTTCTATGAATTATACCGTACATGTCATGTTTTAAAAAATCCACTTCTAACCCAAGTATCATATTCTGTTCATGTATTTTTCTAGAAGTTTACCATTATTAGGTTTTATCTGTTTTGTGAACCATTTTGCCTAACTTTTATTTCTTTTTCTTTTCAGGATATAAGGATTATTGTTTTTTCTTTATTTTCTCTCCCTGGATGTCCAGTTGCCTTGGGGTCATTCAATACATTGTTCTTCCACTACTGTATTAGCTTTATGCATCTGACACCAATAGACTCTTATCTATGTGGCCCAATTTCTCAATTCTTTGTTCCTTTTCTTGCTATGTCCATCTTGGTTGTTTGTTTTTGTTTGATTGTTTTGTTTGTTTGTTTGTTTTTTGTTTTTTTTTCTTTGCCAGTAGTCCACTGTCTGTATCAATACACATTTGTAATAGTTCTTGGGCAAAGTGAGCCCTCCAGTTTTGTAGGTTATTCCCTAAATTACTTTATCTATGGTAGCTTTAGAATCATTTCATTTCTACAGAAGAAACAAGAAAGGATACGGATGTGATTTTGAGGAGAAATGCATTGTCTTTTTAGATAAGTTAAAGGCATCTTTGTTTAGCCTTCTATTCTAGTGACTAAGCATCTCTCTTCACTTGCTATATTCCTCTTCACCACGTGCACTTGTGTGCTGGAGTTTTCAGCTTGTGGACCTTGCACATATTTGTCAGGCCACAACTGTGTTGGTTATGACTCTATGTGTAGAGGGCAGTTGAAAATTGGTGGAATTCCAAATGGTCATCATTAGTACCTATAAAACTGACAGTTATAAATTAATTTTCTATAATTTGCTAAACTCATTTGGTCTGCTAGCTTTTTTGAGTTTCTTTGTGAATTTTCTTTATGCACAACTAAGTCTTCTACAAGGAGACAGTTTTAATTATTTCTCTCTAAACATAAATTTGGAATATGGAGTGTGTGTGTGTGTGTGTGTGTGTTGTTTGTTTGTTTGTTTGTTTGCTTTTGGCTTGCTTGTAAGAAGCTGATGCTAGGCAGCTTAGTCAAGCTTCCAACTTGAGATACTCCTGTCTCAACTTCCTATGTACCAGGACTATATAGGCATGCCACCACACTTGTCACCTTACCTACCTGGACATTTTTCTTAACTGTTGACAGAAATGTATTTTGCCCATTACTATTTCAAACAAAATTAATCAAATTGCTTTATATGTTGCATTTGTATTATTAATCCCACTCATATGTGATGACTAGTCTTACAGCTTCTAGCTTGAGTTCTTAATTATTCTGATGAGGAGTTTTGTCTATGTTGCCGAGGGTTGCTATGCTTTCATTGCTACATGTTTGTAAGGGTGCTGTTGAGGTTGAGATGCTACAAACACACATTTCATCTAAGCATTGCTATTCTAACTCAGGATTGCAGAGATTTGCTTTGTTCCCTCCTCTTCCTTTGCTGTTCAGTTCTTGCTACATTTTGTGTTATTTTAATGTGGTCTGAAACTCTAATACTGGTCAGTTATCTATTATGTTTCAAAATCCTATAAGTTGGTATCATTTTTCAATAGCTGTTCTAAGGATTTCAGTATAGACATTTTTCAATAGTTATCTTACTACTTTAAGTGACATATTGAAATTTTTTTTTATCATCTTTGTGTCAGCTCTTTCTGGCCTCTGCAGTTTTTATGTGAAAATTGATGTTTCTAACATTGATTCCCATATATTTATTTGTTGCTGTCTACATTTTTTTCTCACACTATTTGAAGTTTGATTGACTGTACATGAGTTTCTTCTCTTCCTCCTTCTCCCCTTCCTCTTCTTTTTTCTTTTCTTTCCGTTTTCAGGTTTATTTATTTATTTTATGTATGTGACTACACTGTTTCTGTCTTCAGACACACCAGAAGAGGGCATCAGATCCCATTACAGATGAATATGAGCCAATATGTGGTTGCTGGGAATTGAACTCAGGACTTCTGGAAGAGCAGTCAGTGCTCTTAATCACTGAACCATCCCTCCAGCTCCCTCTTCTTTTTGCTTAAAAAGCTATTTTTACTTATTCGTTGAAAAATTTATATAGCTTTATAAATTTATAAACTTTTATAAAACTGTATTTATCTAATGCATTTTAATAATATCCATCTTCACTCCCTTCTACTTCCCCCTCCTAAATTCATGTCCTCATGTAAAATATAACACAGAGTCCAACTAGTGCTGCTAAGATGCCCAGGGGTGTGGCAGCATCAAATGCAAGTAGAGGCATGAATACTAGCGGGCAGAACTCAAACAGAAATGGGTGAGGAATAGGAAAATGATGGAGAAGAGGACAGGCTATCCAAAATGAGGTATGTATGAAAAGGCCATGTGGAAATATATTATCTTGCAACCTAAATAAGAAATATAACTGGAGAGGGTAGTGAGACACATGTGATCGGAGAGTGGGACTGTCAGGGTGAAAGGTGTGGTTGTGTGAGTAAGAAGATGAGAAAGAGCGGGAGTGGGGAGCTAGTTAACAAAAACTGAGGCATATGAAAATGCCTTTTGGAAACCCATCTATTTGTAAGTGGATTTTAAAATGTAATTTGAGAAAAGGGGAGTGGTTGAGCCAGGGTACAATGTTGGGGATACTGATCTTCCCAGATGTTTGTTATGCAATAAAATTCTCAATGTCTAGCAAGGGATGCTTCCTTAGGACTTCCTGGTCAGCTGGTAGGCAGGGATGAAAAGGCACAAAAACAGTAAGGGTGCTTTCCTTTTCTCTCCTGCCCGTCATTGAATTTCAGTAGGATCTTGAATTTTCAGATCCTCTTGACAAATTTAAGGAGTTTCCAGCTCTATTATTCAAAGGTTTTCCCAACAGTACACACTGTCTCATCTAACGATCTAAATCTTCAAGTTTTTGTAGCACTCCAGTAAAATCTGACGATCTGTCCAGATTCCTAAATTATTTACCACTTTGGCATCCTGATAGAGTAATTTATATCGATCTATTTTCAAACTCATTCTCCATCTCCTCGTCTCCATTCTACCAGGAAGCCATGCACTACTTCTTTTTCTTGTAATTTCATTTCTCATTTCTGAAATGTCTGTTTAGTTTCTACTTTTTCATTTATGTTTTGTTGTTATTTACTTTCTCTTCAAAAATTTTTGATCTTTTTGGAGCATTATTACAATCATTTGAAGTTTCTGTAGAATAATTCCAATATCTTTAACAATTCAGGCTTGGGATATATTCACTGACTGACATTTCTCATGTACCTTAAGTTTCTTGGTTTTGTTTGTTTGTTTGATTGTTTGTTTGTTTTGGATTTGGTGAAATGAATTTGATAGGATATCTTAAATATTTTGACAATTATATTAAGAAATTATGATTCTTGGTGTGTGTGTGTGTATTCTGTTTCAATAGGCATTTGCTTTTGTAAATTTCATAAATTTCATCAAAGTCTGAAGATTCATTCATCTAGAGTTATATCCTTAATCTCAGCTCAGGTTCAAGACTTTTAAGTCCTATTAAGAGTGTTGGATCTACTCTGTGCATATCACCTAAAGAGATGCTCCACTAGGATCTAGAAAAACAAATAATCCAACACACAAAACCCATCCTTGAATTGCAGTGTTGCTGAGGTGCTTAATAGAATTAGCCTCAAATATGTGAAGCTTTAGTTCAGTGGTTCTCAACCTATGGGCCGCAATCTGCAAAGACCATCAGAAAGCACAGATACTACATTATGATTCATAATAGTAGCAAAATTATAGTTATTGAGTAATGAGGAAATAATTTTATGGTTGGGTGGGGGGTTTGGGAGGTGGAATCGGGTCACCACACCATGAGGAACTGTATTAAAGGGTTGCAGCATTAGGAAGGTTAAGAACCACTGCTTTAGTTAAACCCAATTTTCAATAAACATGATCATGGCCTCATGTTTCTTCCTCTCTGATTATTAGAATAGTTTCTCTTCACCTGGTTGACGAATGCCTGTCCTGTAACCGGGCTTCGGTTATATTTCTCTATTCCACTGCAGGATATTTCATCTCACAGTAAACCCCAAGATTATATTATTTACTGAAAAACCTGTTTGTCCTTGTGGTATGGATCAGCCCTTAGCACACACGTTTAATCCCAAACAATGAAGGTAAAGCTAGTTTGTAGAAGGAAGCACCCACATTTTTTCATATTTTTATAAATCATTTTATTTATTTACATTTCAAATGTTGTCCCCCTTCCCAGTCCTCCCTCCATGAACTCCCCACTGCATCCCCTTCCCCATTGCCTCTAAGAGGGTGTTCCCCCACATATCTACCCACTCCTACCTCACCCCTCTAGCATCCCCCTTCTCTGGGACATCAATCCTCCACAGGACCAAGTGCCTCCCTTCCCACTGATGCCAGATTAGGCAGTCTTCTGCTACATATGTAGTGGGAGCTACAGACCGGCCCATGTATGTTCTTTGGTCGGTGGCTTAGTCCCTGGGAGCTCTAAGGGATCTGGTTAGTTGGTACTGTTGTTCTTCCTATGGGATTGCAATCCCTTTCAGCTCCTCCAGTCCTTCTCCTAACTCCTCCATTGGGATTCTCAGGCTCAGTCCAATGGTTGGCTGTGAGCATCTGCATCTGTCTTAGTCAGGTGCTCACAAAGCCTCTCAGAGGACAGCTATGCCAGGCACCTGTCTGCAAGCACATCTTGGCGTCAGCAATAGTGATCAAAGTTTTGTGTCTGCGGATGGGATGGATCCCAAGGTGGGACCGTCTGTAGATGGCCATTCCTTTTTATTCTGCTCCATTTTTTGCCCCCACATTTCCTTTAGACAAGAACAATTTGGGGTTAAAAATTTTAAGATGGGTGGGTGGCCTCATCCCTCAACTCAAGGCCATGTCTATCTGCTTGAGGTGGGTTCTTCAGGTTCCATCTCCCTACTGTTGGGCATTTCTGTTAATGTTTTCCCCATCGGGTCCTGGGATCCTCTGGCAATCCCTGGGGAAGCACCTGCATTTAAAAGTGATATCTAATTGAATGGTAGACAAAGTGACAAATCAGAGAAAGATTTGACAGAATAGAATATGTTCAACTCTTGAGAGATATGAGAGGAAAGGGAAGCTAATTATGAGAGCACATAGAGAGAAAAAAAAAGAGACAGTTTTTACCAAGACAGTTGTACAGAGACAGGTTGCAGAGAGAGAACAAACTAGACACAGAAGATAGAATGAACCAGCGAATGAGAAGGAGCCAGAAGATTAGAACATACTGTCAAGGATAGTATAAGGCCAAACAGAGCAATTCAAGAAAGACCAAGACAGAGAAACCAGGTTGAATCAGTCAACTTACAGATGAGTTTGAGCCAGAATAGCTGAACTAAATCAGCTAGCCAGAGCTCAGGAAGAACTAGGAAAGGGTGAGCTCATTCAGCAGCAAGTCTCGGAGGCTGGAAACATTCTAGGCCTAGATTAGATTGTACTGAGGCTATAAGCTTTAGGTTAGCATACTAAGTCAGTAAGCCTCAGAGATGACAGTTACCTTGGGAGAATAAAAGATACATTTACATTATTCCATAGCTGCAGTAAGGCCAGGTCTATGAATAAGATGCAAGAGATGTGACGGAAAAGGATGCTAACCATTCATTCCTTCAGTGTGTGGTCCTTTGCGTTACAGTATTTTCAACCAAGTCAGCTGGTATCACTGACACATGAGAATTATCTCGAGGCTGTTGCATTCTATCATCCTGATTTCTTTCCTACCTAGATTTACCAAAAGACACAGAACAGACTGTGTTTACTCCATCTTACTAATAGACTCTTGAAACTTATGTTTAGGTAAAAGAAATGTATGGTGTCTTTAGAAGACTGTAGTTACATATGCAAATATGCACTAAAATGATGCTATAAATTACAGCAAGCACACAGAAGAGCTTTTGAGCTGACTAGCATGCATCTTATTCTGTCCACTTCAAATGCTTTCTCGACCCTTTTGTAAGTGTGGCTACCAGCTACAATTTTTCAGAGGGAAATTCACCTTTTAATTTGCATTATAAAGACAAGCGCCTTCTTTTCTATTATAGTACAGTATCTATTATTCTTTCAAGGTACGCACATGCCTTCTCATTTCCATGTATTTACTTTCACCCTCACTCCCCAAGCCGTGTCAGAATTTCAGTCCTAATATATACAATGTGCAGTTTGCAAATAGTGGGAAAGCTTTGGTCATTTGTCCACTGAGGACTGGGCAGGAAAAGCCAAACTGAAAATTCAAATGTTTGTCATAGAAATATCCTGTGTGGGTAACATCTGCAGGAAAATTTGAAAATTATTTGTCAAAAAATATTAAAATCTTGGTGTGATGGTTTGCATATGCTTGGCCCAGGGAGTGGCACTGTTAGGAGGTGTAGCCCTATTGGAGTAGGTGTGACACTGTGGGTGTGGGCCTTAAGACCCTCATCCTAGCTGCCTGGTGGCCAATATTCTGCTAACAGCCTTCAGATGAAGGTGTGGAACTCTGAGCTGCTCCTGCACCATGCCTGCCTGAATGCTGCCATGTTTCTGCCTTCATGATAATGGATTGAACTTTACATTTAGACTCCTACAGAGAGAGAAATCTCCACTTCGCTTTGCTATCTAAAAGCTTAGCCACATTGCTCGTTCCAACTGCTGGGTTCATAGGTTATAAAATTATAAATCTTATTTCTATGATAAATATGGATATTTGACATATTTCTAGGATGCTATATACTTTGTTATATATAAAAATAAATTATATATATGTATTTGTGTGTGTGTGTGTGTGTGTGTGTGTGTGTGTGTGTGTGTGTGTATTTGGGTTAAATACATCATCATTACCTTCCTGGACGAGACCTAGGTCTGTGTCTGTTTATGTGTTTTATTGCTAGCACTTATTAAGTTCATATGAGATAGATAATTTATAAATAAGTATGATCATGCCGGGCAGTGGTAATGCATACTTTTAATCCCAGCACTTGGGAGGCAGAGACAGGTGGAATTCTGAGTTCAAGGCCAGCCTGGTCTTCAGAGTGAGTTCCAGGACAGCCAGGGCTACACAGAGAAACACTGTCTTGAAAAAAAAAATGATCATTTTGAAACAAATTGAAAATATCTCCAGGTGTGGATTAAACACAAGAATGTTAGAAGTATGACAAGATACCATTATTATTAATTTATAACATCCCCTTATTAATTTGTGTCAGTACTTACCAGGTAAGTTTTACTACTACCAAGATTATCTAAATTACCTTGGAAAAAGCCCGTGTCAGCCAGATGGAATGAACTGTGAAAAGAATTTGCTAGCCTCACAATACTCATGAGCTTTAGGGTAGCAATCAACATGGTATCACAAATAGGATTTGAAAAGTACATTTTAGTTGAACTTGTAGGGATTTTAAAAACACTTTTCTACATCAAAAGCATCTTCGTACCTCCATGGGCCCTGACAGCTTAACTTTGGTAATGAGCATCCCATTCCAGGGAGAAGCATTTTCCAAAGGGATAAAAGGTGCATGATGAACAACCACCTTCAAAAGTGGGTACTTCTTTTCTGAAGTGATCAAACTAAAAGATTAAACAGCTGTTCACTTTCAAATAAAGAACTATTACTGATCATTGAGTATAACAAAAGGGCACATGAAAATACAGTAATTCCATTGTCTGCAAAGTACCCATCCATATGCTTCTGAAATTTTTAAAAAGAGTTTATTAATTAATTAATTAATTTATACATGCATAAGTACACTGCTGCTGTCTTCAGACACACCAGAAGACGGCATCGGATCCCATTACAGATGGTTGTGAGCCACCATGTGGTTGCTGGTAATTGAACTCAGGACCTCTGGAAGAGCAGTCAGTGCTCTTAACCACTGAGCCATCTCTCCAGCTCTTCTGTGATATTCTAAAACAACCTCTTCTTCTCATCTTAGGGTCAGAAGTATTTCCAGGTATCTCTTTTTGATTTTCTTGACATCTTAAATGTCATAAACCCCCCAAAGCTCCACAGCTTTGCAACTTTTCTGTAGCTGTAGCTTACATAGTCCCAGGGAAAAGCAGTCAACGCATACTTAGACCTTCTACCTGGTCAGAGAAGATTCTCAATTATGTCTGAACAGTTTAGGGCAGTACTTATGAAGTGTGAGGACAGATCACTGCTATCATCAGCCCGAGAGTGGGTGTTTGAAACCAAGATCTCTAAGGATCTTTTTAACTACCCTAATGCTAAACCTCTGGATTTAGTGGCTAGAAATTTGTACTTTAACAAGCCTTTGTGAATTCCCTTCTTTGAAGGAGAGAATTGGTGACCTAGGGTTGTCCTAGGAATCACTTTGTTAGGATGAGATCTCAGGAAATTGTCTGGGAGACTATCTTGCATTGAACACTGACTGAGCAACTAACATCCATGCATTGATCGCTGTCAATATGGTGTTTTAAGGAACCAAAGGTTTAAATATTACTAGTTATGTTTTTTTATCTCACAACGCCTTGGACTTTATTCTTCTTATGTCCATACAAAGAACAAAAGCTGGACCTGCACAATCAGGTTTTACTTTGGTTGCCAAATCACCAGCACTTGAACACTCCTATTTCAGTCATGAAGTATTAGGAAAAGAAAACAATATATACAGGTATTATATTACATACAATCAACTATTCTTCTATTATACACTTATCAGATAAAGAGAATATATTTGTATTGTGTTACTTATAACTACATAAACATGGTATGTACATAGAGATACAAATACATATATCTATGCACATATATGTTCATTGTGATCTACCAGCATGAACTTTGAATACTAGAATACTATGTTATTTTGTAAAACTCTGAAGTCAGCACTAGAAAGTAAAAAAAAAAAAAAGTTGTGATTATTCACTTCTTCACTTCATAGAACACTATAAAGAAAGGTATTAGAGACCAAGTTTCTAGCCATGTCCAAAATATTATTTAAAAGCAGTATGTGCCTACAAACAAACCCTTGATGAAATGTGAACTCATTTTCTTCCAAACATAAAGATTATATCAAAGAAGAAAAGGTTCAGAGTGAGGTCAGGTGAAGCCATAACTCAGTTGGTGAAGTGCATGCAGAGTTTGCAAGGGGACATGAGTTTGGATCCTCGGCCCCACAAAAAAGCCTGATTTGGCCACATATAACTGAAATTTAAGAACTTGGTCAGAAGAGGGAAAAAATTCCCTGGGAAATACTGGCCAGCAAGTGTAGTCAATCAGTGAGCTGCAGGTTAGCATAGGAGCCTGGCTTAAATAATAAGGTTGAGCATGACTAAAGAAGACATCCAATTGATCTATGGCCTCCATACACACATGTATATATAAGCATGTGCACACATACACTCCACAGACATATAAGTATGTACACATGAGTATAAGCATGTACACAGTACACTAAATACACACACACACACACACACACACATAGACATGTACTTCATACAAAAAGATTCTACACAGTAAGAAAACAATCAACACAGAAAATATTGTCTCATCATTTATTTGTAAAGTAGTTGATTACACCACATAAGAAACTCAAATAGCTCAATAATATAGAAATAAATAACCCAATTAAAAATAAGCAAAAAAAAACCTCAATAGACATTTCTCAAAAGAAGACAAAAGATACATGAAATCAGAGTCAGTGTTACCATTCATCAGACAAATGCCAATTAAAACCATGATGAGCTGTCACCTCCTTCACTACCGTGGCTATTATAAAAACGATGAACAGGGAACACACAAGCTATTGATAAACCCAAATTTATTATTGTTGCTAACACTAACAAACCAACTTAATTTGAAGGGAAATTCTTGTTTATGAAAAGTCAATTCTTTGTTCGTGTTTTGGGGACTCTTTCTCTGTAGATTCTGACAGTTCAATTAAAATGGATCTCATGGTAGCTCTGCTTGAAGTACAGCTCCCACTTGAAGTTTCTTGAGCTTTCCTGGCTATATAATTTCTGCCTTTCATCAGTTTTCAAAGGTCAGTTATAACATGCTTCTGTTACTCTTTTTAACAGTTTTTCTTTCTATTCTCTGTCTGGTGCTTATACATGGATACGTTGCCTTGCTGATAATGTCCCATAAGGGCTGTAATGGTGAATTTTCAGTTGTTAACTTGTCACAACCTAGAATCATCTGGGAAGGGATTCTCAGTTCAAGGATTTTCTGGCTCAGGTTGGCTTGTGAGTATGCCTATGAAAGACAAGTCGATGATCAATGTCGGAAGGTCACACTGATCAAGGGGGAATTGTTGATCAATGTGGGGCGGGGCATGCTGGCCGAAGAAGAAGCAAGAATGCTTTATTCTCTCTCTGCTCTAGATAAGGGTGTGATACTTTAAATTCCTGTCTCTTTCTGAACCTGTGAGCCAAGCACCTCTCCCTCCCTATGTTGCTTTCACTCAGAATATCCTATCACAACAGAAATGAAATCAGCAGAAGAACAGGGGCTCTTGTTTATGCTTCAATATTTCACGACTGCTCTTCTGACTGGGCAAGTTCAAGTGCCCAAGCTTTAAGCTTACTGCTCCTTAGGCTGTTACTCAATTCAAGCAAGCATGCTTGTACCTGCTAGTGAGAGAGAGAGAGAGAGAGAGAGAGAGAGAGAGAGAGAGAGAGAGAGAGAGAGAGAGAGAGAGAGAA
>NW_021604658.1:7664653-7676921 GCF_004785775.1 Grammomys surdaster | reverse complement strand
GGGAGGGGAGGAAGAAAGAGAGAGAAGAAACTAAACCATTATGCTTTTCTATTCTTGAAATTCTGCTTGCTTCCTTTTGGAAATTTTAATCTCCTTATTAATAAACCTGGGTTTACTCAAAACATCCTCCGGATAACTCATAGTTTTGTTTTTAGTTTACATTAGCTACTCAGGAATTTTAAATGTTCATTTCAAGCCTTTGTTTGTAAACTCTAAGTCTAGCTTCTCCTGTGGTGTGCCTTGTTAGTTTACTCTCTTTACAGTGAATATGTTCTTGTTTTCTTGTGTGCCTCATAATATGTGATTGAAAAGTAGATATTTTGAATACTAAATGTAAGTTCATTCTGAAAATTTGATTTTTACTCTTCTCAGCTGTTAGTGCTTAAAGAAAACCGTTTTTTATAGATTTTTTTCCATGTGTGTGTATGTATGTGTGTGTGTGTGTATGTGTGTGTGTGTGTGTGTGTATGTGTGGTATGTGTGTATGGTGTATATATGTGTGATGCATGTGTGTGGGTTTTGTTTTGTGTGTGTGTGTATATGTGTGTGATGTGTTTGTGTGTATGCTGTGTATATGTGTGGTATATGTATGTGGGTGTTTGTGTGTGTGTATATGTGTGTTGTTTGTGTGCATTTGTGTGTATGGTGTGTCTATGTGTGTTGTATGTATGTGGGGTGTGTGTTTGTTGTTAGAGATTGAAGCCAGCTTCTCCTGCATGCTAACCAAGCACTTTATCAACTGAGCTGTAATTCCCAGGCCACAAAAGTGTTTGGAAAGACTGCATTCCTTGTCCTGTGTGCTCACTGCAGCCTCTGCTCTGTGTAGTCAGTGAACTAATATAAACCTTCTTAGATGCTTAAATGCCACAGAAAAGAAGAGTGATGTTCTGTCTCTTTAAACTCCTCTGTTGACTTTGCTGGGGAAGTTACTTCTGTGAAAATTAAAACAATGGCTCGTCCTTAAGCCAGCTATCTGGTTATATTTGGAACTGTATTGCTTCTTTCTCACAGTTGTCATAACAAGTTGATTGAGTATATATAGAAACCAAATCCTAGCTCTGGCTGCATTCATTACAATGGCACATGGTCAAGGTCTTAGTGGCTCTGAAAGTAATGAGCTGGAATCAGAAGCAAACATCACCTTCAGGCTGCACTTCCAGAAGTGACTTATTTATGTCAGTCTGATCATAGGCTCAAAGGCTCAAAAATCTTACAAAAAGCCTGGAATCAAATGTTCAAACACATGAGCCTGTGCTGAAGATGTCTCTTCCAAACTTTAATTACTACTTCACCAGTTCCAGTGGTATAGCCATTTCTTGATTTTTTAAAAAGCATTTAGGCATTTTGTATACTCAAAAGAGAAACATACACTCACACACACATGCAGAAGGGGGGGGGGGGCTCAAAGCTGCCCACAGTGATACAGCTTGTCCAATCCTCCAGCCACTCCTAATCCTTCTCTAACAAAGAACTATTCTCATTCAAGTCACCAAGGGAGGGAAGGTGCCTTGGTTTCATCTCTTGTTGCTGTGATAAATACCCCTACAGGAGCAATGTAAGGGAGAAAGGATTTATTTGGCTCACAATTCCAAGATACCGTCTGTCATTGCAGGACAATCAAAGTAGCAGGAGCTAGAAGCAGCTAGCTTTATTATTTCCATAGTCAAGAGCAAAGGGGAAGGAATGCAAGCTCATGTTCAGGTCCTCCGGTTTTTTTTTTGTTTGTTTGTTTGTTTTCCCCTTTCAGTCTAGCTTCCCTCCATTGAATTGTTGAGATACACATTCAAAGTGTTTATCGACACAGTTACCTCAGTCAAGGAAATCGTTCACAGGTATGCCTGCAGGTCAATCTAATCTAGACAATTCCTCTTTGAGACTCCCTTCCCAGGTAATTCTACAAGTGTGAAGTTAAAAACCCAACTAACCCATCTAATTGAGGAAAGTAGATTTTTCATTGTATAGCATGGTATAAACAAGTAATTTCAATACAATTTTTTTTATTGTATTAGAATTTCATAATCCTCACATGTATTTTAGGCCTTTCACCCACTCTTCCTCTCAACTTCTCTTAGATCTACCTCTACATCACCCCTTCCCAAAGTCAGATCATATATGTGAAATTATTCCCTGTATCATGATTGCTATACCAGGAGTCACACTCTTAAAGAAAATTGAACCCTCCCTTCCCTAGAAGGCATCAACCATCAATGCCTCTTTATCTTGGGTGGGGCTCATAAGCTACTTCCCATCTATGCTGGAATGTTGACTGGCTTGATTTCCTACAGATCTTATATGAGCAGTAACATCTCCTGCCCCTAAGGCTTAAGGACCACCCTGGAAGAGTGGGTGAGTAGACTGCAAAAGCCAATGGCTAGGGAAGACTTGGGCTATCTAAATATTTAATTCCACAGTCTAGCCAAGTGGTAAAAAGAGACTCTTTGAAACTGAGCCTTTAACAATAAGGGGAAACAGATAACAGAACTATAGAGCAAAAGATCACTGAGTTCTCATTCCCTTGATTAGAGTTCCTTTCTGCTCTAAGGCTGTTAATTCCTTTGTGTGAACATCAGGATGGAAGAATTGCTCAATTGTTAGCTCAGTTGTGTCCTTAAAATTTAATATGTGTTTACTTTTTCTGGGATTATTGTGTTTTCACACCGTAATTGGTCACCCAGATAAACTTTGTTGCATTGACTTTTTTTTTTTTAAATCAGCGTCATTATGTATTCTAGTTCTTTTACTTTAATGACATTTTTCTGAGGCTCCATTACTCTCCAGTCCTAATGGACCTAGCTGAGCAGTGCTGGCAGGGGGCTCACAATCTCGTCCTCTTTCTCTTGCCCTCTGTAGTCAATTTAATAAAACCCAGAGAAAAATATAGCAAACTCGCCGAGTGCTAAATGATTAATACAGGGATCTAATTACGTGATGCTTTAAAATACATACTGTGTTTGGAGGGAGAGAAGGAAGGCTCTTCCAAAGCAGTTCTAAGGAAAATAAATCCAAATTGCATTTGTTAAGCAATCTACTAAATCCCAGCAGGGGCCTTTTCCCCACAGGGCTGCAGAAACACTTTCCAGATATGATGAGGCCTGTTACAGAATGCACAGGTCTTCAAAGGATGCTCTGACCCACTTTGTTTCTGCCACATCTTGTACTGTTTGCTTGCCGGGCTTTGTGAGTCACATGGAATTGGTTTGTGTTTTGTAGCAGTGTTTGTTGGGCAATCTGCTCACAGGAGCCAGAAGTCAGGTGGTAAATACAGAAAAGCCTCATGTCTTCACCCGACAATTCGAAGCATTTAAACAAGTATTTTGTTGGGAGTTAGAGGAACCTTTTGTTTTTATTATTTCAGTGTATGTCTCCACAAGACAGATGACCTTAAAAACTGAGGATCAATGTAATATCTCAAACTATGAAATAGCACATCATTTTAAGCAGGAGATCGAATGCTAATATGCCATTGCACGAGAAGTGTCACATAGGAAGCAAATTAAGACCCTCAGGAAATTTCCTGCCATATACTAATGAGGAAGAATACAACAGGGCTAGCCTTGGGAAAGGAATTGCTTGTTATATTATAGCAAGGTGCATGGAGCTTCTTCTGTCCTTGAAATGCTCATAGATGCTTCAGTTGTGTCACCACATCATGTGCCACCCCACCAAGGGCATGATTGACATTACTGGTGTAAAGATGTCATTAGGCCCTTTGTCCCTGAGGCACCATCACTTACTGCTCTGTTGCCATCGACAGATGAAGTTCCTCAACTATATTATTCTTTCTTACCTGTTGTCCCCTATATCAGACTCTCCTACATGTTGCAATGGCTATGTGTCTAAACTGCCTGCTCCCACCCTTTTCTGCTACAGTGGCTCTATTTGAGGTGCCATATTATCTTCTAATTGTTTCCAGCCTAAGAAATCTGATTTTTCTGTCATCAATGAATAATGTATTTTGCCATGACCGCTACTGCCCTCCAGCATGATTCCTGCCTACATTATTGTCATATACAATGAAGAAGGAGGTAAGAAGCTGTTAGAGAATCAAGTGTACAGATTCCTCTCTTTTTGGAATCAGCATATCTCTACAAGAAGCAGAGGCAGGAGTGGGAGAGAGAGAAAAAATGGCCCTTTGAAGATTTCAGATTTATAAAGTTAGCCCAGACTTTAGGAACTAACACCACAGATTAAAGTTTTTGAAAAAAATCTACCTTTTTTGATTTTTTTTTCCCTATGACATTCACCAACTGAAAGACTTGAAGCCCAGCAGAGAGTGTAGACAAGAGGAGCAGGATTTGAAGTAGTATTAAGGATTTAGGACAAAGTTTTGATTGTAGTTATCAAGATAGTGTAGGCTTATCAGGGAAATGGTGGTGCACGCCTTTAATCCCAACATATGGGAGGCAGAGGCAAGCTAATCTCTGTGAGTTCAAGGCCAGTCTGGTCTAAAATAACAGTCACAACAGCAATAAAGACAGCAGGATTCATGAGGCAATAGGCATTGACTATAAATGTTTTAGAGTGATGGACCCTTATGCTGAGCTGCTCTGACTGTCAAGGAATCCAAGGAACCAAAAGTAAGAATTAGGGCAACGCCATGCTATGAGGGAAAAGTCAGGGAAAAGATGGGAAACCTGATTGAGCCTTTGATGTTCTCCTTGCTCTAGAGAGATAGAGATTGGGGGTTGGGCCTTTCTGTGTAAGAAGACTATGATAAAGACTTTAGGATTTTAGCTGGGGAATTTTAAAGAAAATAAGCTCTAAGAGATAAAAGATAAAAGAACACATACAAGATTGAAAGCCCACCGCAGACATCTTAACCCCTACTCTTATCGTGTACAGGTCATCATACATGCAAAGGTCATCATGTAAAGATTATCATGAAAAAGTTATCAGCCTTTACAACACTACAGTAGAAACTAAAGCAACTCTCTTACAAGTTTGTGTATATAAGATGCCAATTCAGTAAAAAGGTCCAAGTTGATTATAAGAATGGAACAAAGAAGATGAAATATGGTGGCTAGATCCATAGGCAAGGCACATATTAGAATGATTTGAACTTTAACTGTGTTTGGCAGTTTTAGAAACACAAGCGGTACAGGTGGTGTTCGTTGGAGAATTGAGTTCTAGACTCAAGAACCAAGTGAGCACACTACTTCAGATCTGAGAAGTGTATAAAGGGCCAGAGGACTGAGAGGACCTTGTTTATTCCCTTTGAATTCCTTCCAAGCAAGACCTAAAGGCCTCTGTTGAGTTTCAAATGAAGGAAGCCAAGCATTCAGATCTTAGACAAGGATCTCTGACATTCTTAAAAGGCTTAGACTGCTTCATCCACTTTCTTAATACTTTCCTGAGTTTCAAACCTGAAGAATAAACCAGAATCCAAGATTTTTTTTTCTTTGTCCAAACTCAAGCTAGTTTTAAAAAGATTTCTAGGGTTGGAGGGATGGCTCAGCAATTAAGGGCACTGACTGCTCCTCCAGATGTCCTGAGTTCAATTTCCAGAAACCACATGGTGATTCACAACCATCTGTAACGGTTTCCGATGCAATCTTCTGGTGTGTCTGAAGACAGCTACAGTGTACTCACATAAATAAAATAAATATATCTTTTTTAAAAAAAAGGTAGGAAAGGAAAGGTTCTTTTTTTTTAAGTAGGGTTCTAGAGAAGAAATGGATCAGTAAAACAAAAATAGACTAAATATCAAGTTTATCAAGGAAACAAAATTGTCAAATTTGTTAGAATAAGAATTTGGTGGCATTTGGGTAAAAATATAAAAGTTGGGACTGAAGAATGATTTGGTGGTTAAGAACACAGTGGAGCTTTTCCACAGGACTTGGTTCAATTCCAAACACTCACATGGTATCTCACAAGTGTCTGTAACTCCAGTTTCAGAGTGTCCAACATTATCGTCTGGCATCTTTCGATACTATGTACACCTGGTACACAGACATATACACAGACAGAAAACCCATACCCATAAACTGAAATGTTATCTTGATGTAATTTTTGTTAAAAATGGTAAAATTATTAAGTGTTTTGTAAAACAAAGTTTTTGAAGTATTAAAAATGAAGTCAAGTGAAAAGCTAAAACTTTCTAGATGATTTCTCTAAGATGAAAAATACAGAAGAAAGACAGAGGGCATGAAATAAATTTAAACATAATAGATCTTCACAACCTAGAAGGAATACTCTTAAGTCACTAGTCTTTGGTTGACCAAAAAAAAAAAAAAAAAAAAAAAAAAACCCTGTTATGAGATGGTAATGCACAAATTGGTTAAAAGGATAAACAATACTTAGGTGTAGACATTGGTCATTTTCAAAGGAAGAAATATAAATTCTTGGTATTTAGTCTCACTGGAACTTTAAATTTTTATTTCAATGCACTCTAATACATACTATTATGGGGTTGAAATGGAAAAATAAACACACTCAGGAAATAGGAGTGAGTTCACAGTTTGGTGTAGTATACATAAAGGATTTTCTAAACATTGACCAAAGAGCACAATGTGAAATAGAATGACTAGGGGTTCACAGGACTTGGAACAAGGCATTCTATGCTTGTATCTTTAGCACATCAGATCACAGTTAGGGGGACTTGAGTGGATGACTTCAGCCCTCACCTAAAAGTTGCTATGGTTCCTGCAGAACTTTAAGACTTAAATTCTTTTTCTAACAAATTAGATGGTCACTCAAAAGTGCCATAGTTTCACTACCCCCGTAGCTCCTTACTGTCAGAGTGCTGTAAAGAATGGAGAGAAGTTCCATGTCCATGGATTAAAAACAATGATATTGTTTAAATGTCCATCCAAACGTCCTACCAAATTAGATCAACATATTTAACATAATCCTTACAGAAGTACCAATGTAACATTTCTCTTAGCAAGAAAGTAATCATAAGAGACAAGTCAGATCCAAATGATCAGATGTTAATTAAGATATATATATATATATATATATATATATATATATATATGCACACATGCACAAACATATATATATATATTTATTCAAAGGATTTATTAAAATGGCTTATGTTAAAATAGTAACAACAGTTGTCTTACAGCTAAAAATAAGACATCACTAGGCAATTGGGCAAAAAGTATAATATACTTTTAAAAATAAAAATTGGTAAATTTGTTGAGAGAATGTGTAATATAAACATATAATAGAGTAGTAATTATAAATAATGAAATATTTTTACTTGTGACAACATAAATGGACTTGGACACAATGTGATTTAAGTTTAAAGAACACAGGCTGCTCAAGATGAAAAAGAGACCCACATATGTGCAAATGCGCGGATTCTCTCCTTCACATACAGAAACCTGAAAATCACTTGGTTATTAATGATACTGTATTTTTCATAATCCAAGAGTTCTACTTTACAAAGATATTCTAGGGAAATACTAGGAAACTAGTATTATGCAATAAATATTTGAAGATTTTATATATGATCTTGTTTCATTACTGAAAATACCACTTCAAAATCAGATGGCTCAGTGGTTCAGAGCATGCTGAGGACCAGAGTGGCTCCCAGCACCAATGTCAAATGGCTGACAACCACCTATAACATGACATCCTGTTTGACCTCTTTGAACACCTGCACTCTCCTGCACATACCCACACAGACACATACCCATAATTAAAACCTTAAAATAAGTTTTTAGAATAATTAAGCAATTAAAATCATGAGAAGTAGCTATAGTTTTTCAGAAAGAATAAATAATCATAATTTCTCTCTAAATAAGCATGCCTGTAATAACTATGGTTTCATGTGAGCTTAAGCACGTTTCTGTGTGCTGTGGTCTTGGTGCATATGTCCCAAATTCCTATGTTGAAATACTGATTCACAAACACGACCACATCGGGAGGTGAGGGATTTGGGAGAGAATTCCATCCTGGAAGCTGAAGCTTCGTAAACAGCACTGGTTTGTTCATAGAAGACACTGAGGAAAACCAGCTGGTCTCTTTCATCATGTAAGAACACGTAAGATTTTGTTTAGATGAAAGTGGTCTGCACCAGATACCGATATGTTGGTTTGTTTTCATCTACTTCACCTCCAAAATGGTGACAGAGATATTTCCATGGTGAATAACAACTCCAAAATTCTAAAAGGGGCCAGAGTGATGATTCAGTAGTTAAAAGAACTGTCCGTTGTCCAAAAGGATGGATGTAGGTTTAATTCTCCAGTATCCACATAGTAGCTCAAAACTACTTGCAACTCTAGTCCCAAGGGATCTTATGCCATCTTCTGACCTCCACAGGTGTGAGTCTGCACATGGTACACATGCATAAGTGAATGTGTGTACCCATACACATAAAATAAAAAAAAAGATTAAGTGCAGTGTATGTATGTGAGAAAAGAGTGTAGTTCGTACATTAAAACAATATTATCATGTTTTCATTTATATGTTAAGATTGTAAGCTGACTTTTAGTGTGAAGAAAAAATGTACCACTCAAATCAACTTGTGTGCTTTTAGAATCAAAATGTCTTCTTTGGTTCCTCCCCTCATATTTTTTATAATGAAGAAAATATGTGAGATCCACAAACCATCCAAGACACATAAATAAATCAGAAACAAAGCAAGCGTGAATCTAAAAATGCAAATGAGAAACAGGCTACTTCATCTACACTAAAAACTACAAAATGCTTGGAATTAATGAGGCCAGGAAGAAATAGGAACCACAAACAACAACAAAAATGTTTATCGTAGAGTGTAAAATGGAATCTGAACAAATACAAAAACATTTTACTCGCTTTATGAGAGGATTTACTCTCATAAAACACTATTCTTCCTAAGTTAATATAAATTTCCTGCAATTCTAATCGGAAGGCCCACAGGGAATCAAATTAAATTTTATAAGTAGTTTTTAAAGTTAACTAGAAAAAAATGCTGCTTAAAGGTAAGAACAAAGGAAACAATGGGGAAGAACGAAGAAGATTTTGCCTTAATATATATCAGAGGCTAGCCCACACCTGGAATTGGGTTAATGTGCCATTGAACTAAACCACATGTATGATTTAGATAAAACAAGATGGATAAGAAATGGACTTTAATAGCATTTATGAGAGTAGTAAGCACACTAACAATAGAAATTCTATTTATTGCAAAAGTATAAATATTTTAGGAAATTGGCTACTTATGAAAAAAAATGTAAAAAAAGTATAAAATCACCTATCAATGCAAGCATGCATAATAGCTGAGATTATATATGATTCAAATGTAAAAGACGAAATAAATTTAGAAGAAAAGTCTAGCACTTTTGTGGTAAAGTGATATAAATTTTCTTAACAAGATTACAAGCCAGTGTACATAAATAAAACATAATATGCATTTCATTTATAATGTGTTTCAAAGCTCCATATGTTAGTAAGAAACATAGATCAAGTAAAACAAGTTTGGAACAAAAATTTCAAAATAATGGATAGGAAAAACTTTATTGCCTATAAAATAGAAAAAGAAAACTTCAAACAGTAAAACAATTTCCTATGTTCTATATAGAATTTAAATTTAACTAATAATTCTTCAACATCCTCACAGAACAGTGTAAATGTAAGTTGTGTCTTTAGGATCTAGAGACAATACAGAGCTGAGACAAGGTAGTTAAGACAGCACTGAATTTCTTATGAATTCAAGTTTATGTTTTGAATTAAAATTTAAGAATTGGCTTGAAGATAGCTCGGGTAGAGTTCTGGCCAGAAGAGCATAAGGATCTGAGTTTGATCCCCAGAATCCCTAGAAAAGGGACTGAGCATGATAGAACCTGTGTGTAATCACATCACTGGGGAGGCAGAAGTCTATGGCTATCTGGCCAGCTTGCCTAGCCTGATTTGTGAGTTGAAGATCCCAGTGAGAGCCTTTGTCTCAAAGAATCAAGAGGAACAGAACCCATGCTTGATACCTGGTCTCTACAGACACAAACATACTCTCATATCTACATACACATGTGCACATACTCACCCACACAAACACACACTACATTTTAAAAAGTTAAGTAGTGTTTATTTCTATTACTTGAAATCTATTTGCAAGAAACAGGCAGGGAAAAAAATGTTGTGAATGACCTCCAAATAAATGATTTTGAAAATTGAGCATTTTCGATGTTTATGTTTCATTTAAAATTAAATTGTTTTTAAATATTGGCAGAAAATACACAGTAATCCAATATAAGGGCAAAATATTTGAGAAAACAAATTCCTCTTAAGTAAATTCTAAGATCAAAAAAATGTATTCTTGGGGCTTGCATTATAACTCGGTAAAGATACATTCTGCCAAGCCTCAAGCCCCCACTGGATTTCTGAGATTCACATGGTGGAAAGAAAGAACGGATGAGCTGATTCCCATGAACATGTGCCTGCATGCACACACAGGGCACATGCAAACACACACACACACACACATACACACACACACACATACACACACACACACACACAAACATTAAATAAATAAATAAATAAATAAATAAATAAATAAATGGTAAAGTAATTTTAAAAATAAGTGTCAAACTCACTGGTAATCAGGGAAACATAAATTAAATTGACACTGATTTACCATTTTGCCATAGAATGAGCACACATTTAAAGGGAATAGTAGCTTATTGTTAGAACACCAGAATGTCTTCAGAAGATAAAGTAAAACTTGAGTTGTTTACAGAGGTTTTCTGATCTAATATGGCAACACTTTATAAAAATTAAAAATAAACATAGCATTTGATTGCCCCCTTCTATGACTGTAGCTACAAAATAAAATTAATCTGTTCAAATATGAATACAGACTGTGTGTATACATCATGGAGACCTGATGTCAACATCAGGAATCAACTTTTTTCATTCATTTTATGTTTATTTTATGTATATGTATGTGTATGCCACATGTGTGCATGTGAGAGGCCAAACCTACTCCATCTTGGGACTGGCCACCCAGGCTACACCCAAGTACCAGGAAGTACCCCATGGCTTGTCCTTGGCCCATACCCCAGAGTTACTCCCTAGCAACAGTCACTCACAGATTAGTCTGATTGTTTCAGATGTACTTTAGACCATTTGTGACTGTTCATGGTTTGCTTTCAGAGCACCCACATGTTGGCTTATAATGGCCATACAACCTGATGATGCTAGCCTAAAACCTCCTCCCTTGCTTGCCATTTCCTATGAAGCCTTGTCCCACTGAAAACTTGGGGCTACACCTTTCCATTCTACTGTGTAAGAGATGGCAGTGTAGCCCAAGACCAAGCTTGTAAATAAAGACCCTAGTGCAATTGCATGAGAGTTGGCTCTTTGGTGATCTTTTAGGGTTCACAAATGCTTCATAACACAACACAGAAGCCTTAGGAATCCAGAAAAGGTACTGGAATGTCATGCCTTTGAGTTCATTTGTAGAAACCTTCATAGCTGAGATACAGGCAGCTCCAATTACACTTTCCTGGCTTGTCCCATGGGTTCTAGAAGATTGAATTTGGAACTTTCTTCTTATGGGGCAAGCCTTTTGCTGACTGGGTCATCTCCTCTGAACTGCACAGAAATTGTACCTATGGAAGCATCATGCATGATGGAGTTTCCATTCTATGAAACAATGACACTGATTACATGAAATAAGTCAGAATGGTACTTTTTGATTTGAAGGAATGAGGTATTTGTGAATGAGAAAAGCCAATGCTAAAAACTTGTGTAAAATCTCATGCAGAATGAAAGGGACAGTTCTCATGTATGTGCATTTGTGATTTGAAATTGTACACTATTAAGTAAATATGAACACAAATTTATGACAGGTAAGAGGAGGCTTTATGTTTTCTGTAGGTGAAGAGAGCTCTAGGTAAGAAGTTGTCTGTGAGGGAGGAAGCACAAAGGTGAGGCAGATTTTTGTGACTAATTCTCTATGGAAGTATACATGACTGACTAGGACAACTGAACCATTTCAATCCACAGCCCACCCGTAGGAATCTGCACAGTACTTTAACAGGAGTGTGGAGGTGGAAGTCCAAAGTTTTCAGTATAATCGTGAAGCTAAGTTCCCAAATGCCCTCAATTCTCTCTACTACCAGGATTATAGCACATAGGAACTGACAGCTTTGCAACAAGGTAAAGAATATACCATGAGATGTAGACACAAGCTGAGTGCTAGGCAGTGTTCTGTTTTAGGCTGATCACAATAATCCACCTAAGAAAAGTTCCTAAACGGATAAAGTCACACAGTCCAAGTTAGTTTCCCAAACTAGGACATTATATAATAGATTCTAAGTTTTATTTATTTTCAATCACA
>NW_021604658.1:7650313-7664643 GCF_004785775.1 Grammomys surdaster | reverse complement strand
AGTTAGTTTCCCAATATAGGACATTATATAATAGATTCTAAGTTTTACTTATTTTCAAATATTCAAACAACCCAACTCAACTGAGCTCGCTACTACCTTGCAACCTTCCCTTGTTTTCCCACCCAACTTTGAGATTATTTCTTTTTTTTCCTTCTTTCCCCATATTATTTAATGTAACGATCCAAAGATTTGGTTAGGTACCAAACGGTACATAACATCCTCCAGGACCATTACCTAAGGTCAGTTAATAAACTCTCTGGCTATTCTTAGATGTGACTACTTTCTTTTTTAAGTCCTTCAACGCTTTTAGTTACCCTGCCAACGCAGATATTGTTTCATTATTCGCTTGGACGCAGATGTTGGGTTTTCGTGTCTTTCTGAAATTCTTGCCAACAGGCTTGCAAGACATGAAATGAACAGAGGGGACCAGAGAATAAATGAACTGGCTGAATGGGAGAATAGGAATAGGGAAGAGTCCAAATAAGCAGGCAAAAATGATAAGAAACACAAACCCGATAGTCTCTTTACCATTTGCTGTACCTCATAGGAGCTGATGTGCATCCTATTCAAGGAGTCAGGAGGAAGAGATGCCACGGGCTAAACGCTGATGGATATCCTCATCATTGAGCTCGGAAGGATGCTGGAGTTATCACTTAGCCATCTTATATGCAGCCTTTCAGAGGAACAGTGATTTTTTTCCATAATTATAGAATACATCAGAAAACCAAAACAACATAAAACAGTTTTCAAATTTCATCTTCTTTAATTAGTTAATCATATAATAGCACAGAAGAAAATCCAGAATTTTGACAACATAAAAAGAAAGGAATAGAGTTAGGCCCAGCGGCAGATTCTGTAGAGTGCTATGGGAACACAGAGAATAGGAATTTAGGATCAGCAGGACAACTTCTGGAAAAATGAATATATTCATCTATAGTCCAGAAGTTTCTTTATTGTAGAAAATTATACTAGTCTAAACTATTTCAGAAACCTCTATTTAAATGTCATGTTGTGCTTAAGCAAAATTAAAGTCAGTTCTTAAGGAATATAAATCAATTTAGCAAAACTACAAAGAGACACTCCTGGAGGTGTCAGCTGATTTTGAACACTTCAGTTTTATTGGCTTCAATGTTGGAATAGGCAATATAGTCTTCTGTAAGGGTGGTGGACCTGAGCTAGAATCTCAAACACACCATTGTTCCTGAATTTAAAAACAAAAAACAAAACCCTAAATTCTTCCTCTCCTAAATGAGAATAGAGAGGGGATACATTGGAGTTGAACTAGAGGTCACTGCATTTTGATCATTAAACAATTAATAAGCAAATTACTTCTATTTTATACAAATCATCTCCAAGACTATAAAACATAAAACCTTTTTTGCAACTTATTTTAAAGACAAGAGATGTTTCATAAAACATTTGCTCAGCTTCAATTCATGTGATATTTCTGTTGATTAGAAAATTTCATATGAGAACTTTAGACTTTTGCTGTCTACAGTTTTGTGGTACACGTACAAAGCAAAATGATACTAGGTAGCTTTTCCATTAAGCAAACAATTCAATAATTTAATACCCAACCCCAACAGTGTATCTATTCCAAGTAACAGAATTAAGGGCCAAGTGGCCTTTAATGTCCTATTAGTTGAACAATTCTACTATTGTTCTATTGTATATGTTTAATAGAAAGTTCCTTGTAGAGAAATTTTAATTCGGCAACATGGATGCTCTGGCAAAGAATCACATCCAAAATCCTTCTAGGTCTGTTTGATCTAACTGAAGTGAAACACCTTTAATCCTTCTGGCTGGGATACAGATACACCCTTAGTATACACCTTTAAATCCTAAAAAATCAGGCAAAGTTAGTTTGTAGAAAGAAGCAGCGGTGTTTGCAAGTGAGCTCTAACTGAGAGGCAAAGAATCAGAGAGAAAGATTAAACATTATGAGTCAGAGATAGGATAAACCCAATTCTCACTAGAACAGACAGGAAAGAGAGGCTAGTTAAATGTAAGAGAGAGGGGGGGAGGGAGGGAGGGAGGGAGGGAGGGAGGGAGGGAGGGAGGGAGGGAAGGGGGGAGGTGGGGGGGGGGGGGGGGGAGGGGGTGTGTGTGTGTGTGTGTGTGTGTGAGAGAGAGAGAGAGAGAGAGAGAGAGAGAGAGAGAGAGAGAGAGATATCATTCAAAGGAATTTAACTCAGTTCAGTTGAGTGTGTAGTTTTGCTCAGTTCACTTCGGAGCACAGCAGTTGAGTTTGGAGCAGTTCAATTCATAAAATTCAGAGGCAATCTTTCCAAACAGAGCAATTCAGTCGGAAGCTGAGAGAAGCCAGTTTGAATCAGTCAACTTGGAGAGGTGTTTGAACCAGAGCAGCAGAGTTGAACTAGCCAGCCAGAGTTCAGAAAGAGCTAGAAAGGGTGAGTTTATTCAGCAGTAAGTCTAGGATGCTGAAACGGTCTAGATCTAGGTTAGCAGATGGAGGCTGAAGCCTTCAAGGTCCAGGCTTTGCAGAAGACTAGATTTTATGGAGGCTAGACGATTCCGTGCCTAAGCTTAGGGATAGTTAGACAGAAATGCTCTGAAATCAGCCCAGCCATGTATTCAAGAAGCTTTGGCATAGCACTCATCATTTCCTCTGAGGGAATAAGAGTGACATTCACATTTATACCTCCTTAATAATAAGAACTCATATTTTTTGCTCATCAGTGACTTTGCTATCTCCCCCAGATCCAAAGAACTATCTTAAAAGATATTACCTGGTATATCTCCATTTTGTATTTTAAATGCAGCCATCAGAGCTGTTATCCACCTTTCAAACTCAGGATTCCAAGCAGATTTGATAGAGTCACCACAGGTTTTAAAATGTTCTATGAAAGAGCATTTATGGAAATGTTCTAAAAATGTTAGCTACTTGCCTAATCTAATTGCTTATGTCCTAGACTGTGGAGGATCTCACGGGGCAAACAATCGTAAAGACTTCTATTAAGCAATAACTTCTTAGGTGTAAACCCTTTGATAATTTCTTGAGAAATTTACAAAGAAGGATTGAAAGGGAGATAGAAACGAATGAAGTCAAAGAAAGTTGTATGTATTTATCCCCAAAGGATCCTTATTTCTCTAGTTACCTAAACAAAATTCAGATGGTTCTATTGATGATATTCTTTGAAGAATCCTAAGAGTTTCATCCTTGTGAAGTCTTCAGGCACTAGTTTTGCTTCTGACTTTTTATTAGTTATTGAAGCGAGAAGGTTCTACTCTGGGAGAATGTCCTTTACCTGTTAAAAGTAAGTTGAAAAGCCAAATACCTGAAGTTAGTAAATTCTCATTATGAAGACAACAACCATCTGCTGTTGTTGTGGTGATCTGCTTTTGCTCTGGTCTGTCAGTGAATGACAGTTAAACTAAGTTGCAAATTAATATTGGATGTTAAAAAAAATTAATAACATGCCTTACCACAGGATAAAAGCGAATAGTGAAGTAGTGCTTGAGAAGGTAACAATTCAGGTTATGAACCTAAGGGTCAATGAAAATATTTCTCATTCTCGAGATCACCAAAGTACCACATATGACAATGCAAATTGCTACAGCTGTTTATGTTCAAGAATGTTTATTTCTGTAGTTATATCCTAGGTTAATATTAATCAAAATAATAAAAATCACATCTATCTACTACTACTCTCCTTTCTAATCAGTTATAAGAGACAAACTTTTTTTTTCTTTTTAACAAAAGGTTTAAAACTTTAATCCTAAATTGTATCCTTAGATACAATGTAGCTGATACTGTTGGGGAAGGTCCCCTTCACAATTATAAGAATAAAACTGTTAGTTCCAGGTCTGTATTTCATATAAACAAGCACATTGATTTTACAGCAAATACAGTTCCTTTAGAAGACAGGAGGATGCTTTTAGACAATACAAGCATATGTATAAATAATAGCATACTTTCAATGTGCATTTGTCTCCTAGGCTTAATTATTTGTACATTTTATAACTTTAGTTCTGTTATTTACACAGAACAACAGATATTAGTGAGAAAGGGATGAATAACAACATGTGCTGTACTACACGTTAGAGAAGGGAACTTTGGACAATTGGAACACAAAATAACCTAAAAAGATATATATTACTTTTTGTAAAACCCCAAACTTTATAATTCATCATCCATTCTACATCTCATTTTATTTAGTCCATTGCTCCAAGCAGAAGCTAATTAATAATGTTATACTCCATAAGATAGGGTATGCATATTCATGAGGCTTTATGAATTATTTGTGAATTTGAAATGAATAAACTTTTATCATATAAGAAAGCCACTGAAAGTGCTGGCCTCTCGTGATAACAAATCAAAACAGGACGCGTAATTCCCCATGGCATATACAACCTAAAGCTGTATGACATGAGGTTCCACCTTGTCTAGGTTAGGCTTCCTAAAGTGAAAATAAGATTCTAAATATTAATGTGACTGGGTGAGATCGTCAGCACTTTGATATGTGTAAAGGCACAGTGCATTTTACAAAGCTAAGCAGATGGTGATTTAAAGCATTTGGGACAGTGTGTTATCTTCTGACATCCTTGTGCTCTGAACACCTAAAAGGTTTTATATCCTCATTAAATTATCTGAGTGACACCGAGAACAAGAAGACTCCTCGGGAGAGGATTTAAATTTGGCCAAACAGCACAGTAGAAATTAACAAATGATACAGGGACCGGCATCTTTCTGCTGCATCCGCTGTGTTAGGTTAATAATCAAGTGATATATAAAGTTGTCAAAGGCACTGAATTTAGAAGGAAAGGGGGTCTATAATTGAAGTAAATAAGCTGGGGCAAACAAGGATTGATCACACACCACTTTGTACAGAAACAGAACAGGACTGTGCCCTAAGGTTAATAATCTGTATAAAGCAGTTTAGAGAATGGGTTTCTAATGATGTCTGATATGGCAATGTATGTCTCTGTCTTTTTTCCCATTCAGGAGGATAACACAGTTAAAACTTTTACCTGAGAACATGTTGCTTTTATGACTGCATATTTAATAAGGTCAGAAATAGCACTTCATTTCTGATCATCCGATAAACATGTGCCCTTAGCGGTGCTGTGCTGAAGCATTAATTGGCATCATTTATACTCTGTTTGAAATATACTTAGTTCTTTCTAAGGTGTCAAGATGGATGCTCAAGTTTTAAGACACATCTGGATTTTAAATTTTGTTTATTTTATGTGATTGCCTTCTGTTTTCCTATCAAGCCTGTCCCTGTCAAACATCTCACCTCTTAAAAACAAAACAAAACAAAACAAACTAAAACAAAAATACCTGGCTTGTTCAAATTCTAAAATGATGGGTTATTCTTTTTTTTTTTTTATTCTCGCTGTTTTTCTTTTATTTGTTTAGTTAGTTAGTTAGTCAGTTAGCTAGTTAGTGAGTTATTTAGTTAGACCTGGCTGGCCTGGAACTCTCAATGTAGAGTAGGCTAGCCTCATATATACAGAGATCTGCTTGTCTCTGTACTCAAGTGCTAGAAAGAAAGGCATGTATCACCACTTTAATTTTAATTTTAATCAAATAATCCTTTATGAAAGCTCTTATTTTCTGTGATCTCTGCAGCTTAATATTATTTTATTTTCTTTAGAACTTTTCATTTTGTTAAAAGGGAAAAGTATGATGCATCAATTGAAATAAGCCAATTCCAAAAGACCTAAGAATAGTGGAAGAATAATAGGCTCGTAATTAGAATTAGAGTCATTAGCAGAAATCCCATCTTGATACTTAACTATTGTTTCCAAAAGAAATGATCTCAGTAGACTCAAAACCTCAGTTTCATTTGTGAAGCAGTAAGATAAGGTTTAATATGATGTCAGATGGAGAGTAATGTGTACTTTAAAAACTCTGGGAGTTTGAAGAAAAATCACTAAGATTCATGCGTGATGGCTATGACAGCTGAGATACTGGAGCCTTCCTATCCCATGACTGGGGCTACAGATGCTGATGTTGCTTATCCCTAGCAGCTCACACCTGGATCATTGCCACTTGAGATCCCCTGTGAGGGGCCTGGAGATGGTTCAATGTGTAAATTACTTATTTGTAAGCACTGAGGACCAGCATTCAGATCTCAGCACCCATATAAAAGTCAGGAATGGTCATGCATGCCTGCAATCCCATGGCTAGGGTCAGAATCAGAAGGATCTCAAGGGATCTCTGGGCATCCAGTGAAGCCAACTTGGTGAGTTTCAAACTTTGTGAGCGACTTAAAAATAAACAGAGGAAAGTATCTCAATGTCAACCTCCAGTCCCCATATGCACCCACACGGCCAAGAACACTCCCTGATCTCCTGATACATACATGTAAACATGCAACACACAGCACTCATGCACATACACAACAAAGACAAACACACACACATATCCACTCACACAAATAAAAATATATAGCAAATTTAAGGAAGAATATGTGACATCCAGGAAAATCCTTAAAGTTTGACTAAACCTGACTATTTTATGACATAGAACATTGCTAACCATCCAAGTACATGCACTTATTTCTCCTGGATTTCAAACTAATACACGGTTTCTAGTCAATGACAAGGAAATATGTAACCCCTCTACCACCACTTACTCAACTTTGATGCACCTAAGAATCACACTGTTAGACAAATAAAGACTTCACATGCTTATGTCTAAAGGGTCAATGACCTAAAAGCCTCACGTGAATTGACTTAATAAAACGGTGGAAGCTTCTCATAAGGGGATCAGAATACCAACTCCGATAGTGTCTGCCATTTTGAGACTATAGGGGAACTGACCTGCAGATGCAATCTCCCATTCCCAATGTCCCCTTTTTCCTCCCTGTAAGACTGCAATCCTGTGTGCCTCATGTCCACAGCCACCACTTCAGGTGTCCTCCTCCACTTGTTCTGATTAAAGGACAATCTGTTTCTGGAGATGGTTATCTTCTTACTTTCATCTCAATGTTGGCTCCATCAGCACTGATCCAACAGAGTCTGAACTGGTACCTCAGACTCCACATTTCTGACAAGCTCTCAGGATGTGAAACCATTACTCTGGGAAGGGCACTTTGGTTGGCAAAGCTCAACTTTCTTTAACTTTTTAAACTTTTGTCTATAAATCAGAATTACATTCGATTTTTTTTAAAAATATTCATTTTATGAATTCAACTTTCCAGATCTTTGATTTAGTTAGATTAGGTCTGAAGAGTTCCTGTGTGAATGTTTCCTGTGTGGTTCTACTATGCAATACCCTTGAGAACCATCGTTCATGGGTGGGGCGTCACATCTCTTCAACTGGCAGACAAATTCATGTCTACTTTTTGCAAGTAAGCTGTTGGATCTTATACCTAGGTCTATTTTTTTTAAAAGATTAATTTTAGTTTTAGCTCTGTATATGTATGCATGCATGTGTGTGCATGCGTGTTTGCGCGTGTGTTGGTGTGTGTACACATATGAGTGAATGCAGGGGTCTTCAGGATCCAGAAAAAGCACCAGATCCTCTGAGAACTGGAGTTACTAGATAGGGATGCTGGGAAACAAACCTGGGTCCTCTACAAGAGCAGAACCCACTAATCTCTTTAGTCATTAATAATCTATTTTAAAATGTTTAAGTTTCTCATTGAGACGTGCTGCATTTCCTTCCTCTAATTCAAGGAGAGAAAGTACTGGACTAAAGGTCTCAGGGGGAAGGATGTGACAGAGAGAAAACTAAAAAAGTAGCCTACAAGAAATCAGAATTCTGTCTCCCTCAGGTACTGGAGAATTTGAAAGTGGGCATGGTTAAATAAACAGGATTGAGTAAAATTTTTATAACAAAAACAAAGATGAAGGGAAATTCTAGACTTTGGCAGCTCAATTTGTCCTATTTCTTTTTCTGGAAACTCTATTGTCCTCCTATACATTATCTCCAGAGAGTATGTCTGCTTCTTCATACATACAGCTTGACCAGACCACAGGCAACATGGGAGCTGAAAAATGATCAACAGAAATGGTGAGGTGTCTGTGGGGCAGACAAGTTTGTTGATAATCATTCCCCAGACTTCTTTCCTTTTCTTGAAACAAATGGTTTGTATACTAGGGCTCTGGAATAATTATGTAGTCAAGGAGAAAAGTAGAAATTACTGATGCTGTGTTTGGGGTTGTTTTTTTTGTTTTTTTGTCTTTTTTCTGCTGAACAAGTTGAATAGAAGCTTTAAGTCAGAAACAAAGTTGATGAAAAATAATTAGGTCTGGTATGCATGAAACATTTTTATCAAATCTACTCCTATGGCATTCTACCATCCAAGAAATATATTCTGAATTTTATGTGCCTTTCATAGTCAAATTAATATATAATTGCTTTAGAGTATTAGTGGAAGGCAGAAGCAAGATGCTCTTGGGACGAGGTATGGAATTTATGCTTTATCTAAAAGAACAAATGTACTTCTCCATAACTTAGCCTCTTTCTGATACCTGATACACTGCAAGATTTGTAATCCATTAATGTAGTATAAGTTTCTTTAGACTCGTGTAGAAGAAAAATATTTCTGAGTTTATAGGACATTCTACAAGAAAGTATTTTTGTTGATGTTACAATTAATGTATTTTGTCTTCTGTAGCTATTCGAACATCATTTCCTTCTATTTATTTCCCTCTGGCAATTCTCTGTCTGCTTTTTTGTTCATTACTGGTAGAATACATTATATAATAAGACTGCATAAGTTTTATTATACTTTTAGCTTCACTTTGTGTTTTGTATCTGATTTTTTTTCCCTAAAAGTAGGTTTCCTCTAAAGCATTTGACAGTTCTAAAAGAGTCTAAGTAAGATTTATTGTGCGGAATGCTGTTGAGGTAATATTTAAATAATGGGGCTGCACGGGCTGACCATATAAGCAGCGGCTCTGCTTAGCTAAGGTCACATACGCCGAAACTAGACCCGCAAGACCTCGGCTCAGGCCGACCAGATGCACCGGCCCTGGCACCCATGAAATGCCAGCATTGGAGATGGCTCTGCCAATCTACCACATTGTCTCCACAAAGCTCCCTGAACCCCAGACAATACCCGCCATCCATGCGGTACCCAGTAGAAACGAGGACTCTTTAGAGCTTAAGGTTATCCAATTGTTTCATATATTTGGAAATGCTCAGTTAACAAGATGGCCTCATAGAGTTGTTATCCAATAGCTAACCTTAGATAAAATTTGTTACCCAGGACTGTTCTTGATGTATCCGTAGTTCTCCATGGCTGCTACATCTCTCCAGCTCCTCCTAGCTCCTCCTTTTCCTTCTCCTCTTCCTCCCTTCGCTCCTCCCACATTAGCTCCTCCCAAATTACCGAGCTTTACTGTAAAATGTAGCAGCAGTAGGAAACCATCCTGCTACAGAACGCATGAACTGAGTAAGTTGAACAAAATACAACCATTTTAGGGCTACTCCATATGGATAATAGTGGCTGCTTGCCTCCATTGAAGAACTGTTAGGAGAACAGGAACACAGAACTGGCAGCTTCAGCCCAGAGCGAGACCAAAGTCTGGTATCTGAACCTTGCTTTGGATTGAGCATTTGCATTTTCTTGGAGGGCATAAATTGAGCACTTAGTCACCTAGGAGAGCTCATCTTCTCCATATTCAGTGGGTTACGTAGATGTTGTTTTCAGCAATAGACTCTTGCTGTCAGTTTTAGGAGAACAACTTAGAGTCTTGGCAGCAGTCTCAGTTGTTTGGGGTTCCTACGGGAACCCTTTGGCCAACAACTTAGATGTTAACCAATCCAAGTATTAAAACCGTCATTTAGTGACAAGAGATGTCTAGTTGGGGCCATGTCTCCAACATTATTTGGTGATTTCATTTAGATTGCCTGATTACATGTATAGTTTAGGAAGCTTCTGCTGTATTAGGTTTCCATATTACCCCTCAAATAGCTACATATAAGTAAGTACATACCACCTTTGTAAGTACATACCACCTTTGTTTTTCTGGATCTGGGCTACCACACTCAGGAGAATATATATATATATATATATATATATATATATATATCTCCATTTATTTGTGGATTTCAAGATTTCATTCTTTTTAATGGCTAAGTAATACTCCGTCATATAAATGTATGCCATATTCTTTATTCTTCTATCTGTTGAGGGACATCTAGGTTATTTCTAATCTCTAGCTATTATGAATAGAGCAACAGTGAGCATGTTTGAACAAATATCTTTGTAATTGGATGAAGTATCCTTCGGATGTATAGCTGCATCTTAAGGTAAACCGATTTTCTTCTTCCTGAGGTACCAGTACACTGATTTCCATAGTGTTGTACAGATTAGCATCCCCACCAGCCGTGTATGAGTGCTCATCCCCTTACTCCATATCCTCACTAGCACAAGCTGACACTTGTATTATTGACCTTGGCCATTCTGATTGACATAAGATGAAACCTCTGAGTAGTTTTGACTTACGTTTCTGATATCTCAGAATGTTGAGATTTTCTTTGTTTCTCAGCCATTTGAGTTTCTTTTTTTAAAAGATTTTTCTTTTTAGGTTTGTTCCCCACTTGTGGATTGGGTTACTTGTTATCTTGATATCTATTTTATTTTGGCTTGTTTTTCTGTTTTAGTTTTTTAAAAAAGTTATATTTTGGATATTAGCCCTCTATCAGGTGTGTAGTTGGTAACTATCATTTCCTATTCTGTAGGCTGCTGCTTCATCTAAATGGCAATGTCCTTTGTCATGTAGAAGCTTTCCAGTTCCATATGGTCCCATTTATTAATTATTGCTTGTAGTGCTTGTGCTAATGTGTTCTGTTTAGAAAGTCTTTTCCTGAACCAATGATCCCAAAGCTAGTCCTCACTTTTTCCCCCCCACCAAATTCAATGATTCGATGTTCATCTCTTTGATCCATTTGAACTTGGATTTTATGCAAGATGATACGTCTGAATCGATTTGCATTCCTCTACATCCAGCTATGTAGTTTGACAAGCACCATTTGTTGAAGGTGCTGTCTTTTATTTTCCAACTTCTTTATCAAAAATCAATTTTCCATGCACCTGTGGATTCATGCTTTTCTACAACTTCAGATTGATGCAATAGATTGCTGTGTTTGGTTTTGTGCCAATACCATGGTGTTTTTGTTACTATGGCTTTCTGGTACAATTTGAGGTCAGGAGTAGTTATACCTCCAGCAGTTCTTTTTTTTTTTTTATCCAGGCTTGTTTTAGCTATCCTGGGTAGTGTTTTGTATTCCCATATGAAGTTGAAAACCGTCCTTTCAATTTCTATGAAGAAATTTATTAAAATTTTGATGTTTTTTTTTAATCTGTAGATTGCTTTTGGTAGTATAACTGTCTTTTTTAAACTACTGATATATGAGCATGGGAGATCACTAGATCTTCTGAAATCACCATTATTTTCCTTCACTGTCTTAAAATGTTCATCATTTAAGTCTTTCACTTGCTTGGTTAGAATTACCCTAAAATATTTTTTTTTCAGAATTAATAGCCTTTATTATTAGATTATTGTTTTTTTAAATTCTTTTATTGGATGTTTTATTTACATTTCATATGTTGTCCCCTTACCCCATTCCCCATCCACCCAGGAACCCCCTATCCCCTCACCCTTCCTCCTCCTTCTCTGCGGATGTAACCTCTATCTACACCCCCCACTCCCAACTCCCCACCCTCAAAATTCCCACCCGCTGGGGCGTCCAGCCTTCATGAGGTTAAGGTTCTCTTCTTCTACCTATCCCCAGCAGGGCCCTCCACTCTTACATATTCAGCTAAAGCCCTGGATTCCTCTCTAAGTGCTCCCAGGCTTGTGGTTTAGACCCTGGGAGCTGTGGTTGGTTGGTATTGTTGCTCTCCTCATGGTGCCGCAAATCCTTTCAGCTCCTTCAGTCTTCACTCTAACTCCTCCATTGAGAACCCCATGATCAGTTCAATGGCTAGTTGTGAGCATCTGCCTCTGAATATGTCAGACTCTTGAAGACCTCTGAGGAGACATCCATATCAGGCTCTTATCAGCATGCACTTCCTGACTTCCACATCAGCATCTACCTTTGGTGACTGCACATGGGATAGATACTCAGGTGGAGTGGTCTTCAGACAGCCCCTCCTTCAGTTTCTGTCCCTCACATTGTCTCCATATTTGCTCCCTTGAGTATTTTGTTGCTCCTTCTACGAAGGACCGAATCACCCCATCTTGGTCTTCCTTCTTTATGAGCTTCATGTGGCCCGTGAGTTGCATCTTGGGCATTTCAAGGTTCTGGGCTAATATCCAATAATCAGTGAGTGAATACCATGTGTGTTCTTTTGTGATTGGCTTACCTCACTCAGGATGAAAATTTCTAGTTCCATCCATTTACCCAGGAAACTCTCAAATTCATTGCTTTTAATAGCTGAGTAATACTCCATTGTGTAAATATACCACATTTTTTGAATCCATTCCTCAGTTGAAGGACATCTGGGTTCTTTCCAGCTCCTGGCTATTATAAATAAGGCTTCTATGAACATAGTTGAGCATATGTCCTTGTTCTATGTTCGAGCATCTTCTGGGTATATGCCTAGGAGTGATATAGCTGGATCCTCAGGTAATGCTATGTCCAATTTTCTGAGGAGCTGCCAGATTGATTTCCAAAGTGGTTGCACCATCTTTCAGTCCCACCAACAATGGAGGAGTGTTCCTCTTTCTCCACACCCTCGCCAGCATCTGCGATCACCTGAGTTTTTAATCTTAGCCATTCTGACTGGTGTGAGATGGAATCTCAGGGTTGTTTTGATTTGCATTTCCCTGACGACTAAGGATGCTGAACATTACTTTAGGTGCTTCTCGGCCATTCGAGTTTCTTCCGTTGAAAATTCTTTGTTAAGCTCTATACCCCATTTTTTAATAGGGTAATTTGGTTGTCTGGAGTCTAATTTCTTGAGTTCTTTGTATATATTGGATATTAGCCCTCTATCAGATGAAGGATTGGTAAAGATCTTTTCCCAATTTGTTGGTTGTCGTTTTGTCCTATTGACAGTGTCCTTTGCCTTACAGAAACTTTGCAATTTTATGAAGTCCCATTTGTCAATTCTTGATCTTAGAGCATATGCCATTGGAGTTCTGTTCAGGAACTTTCCCCCTGTGCCCAAGTATTCGAGGCTCTTCCCCACCTTCTCTTCTATTAGTTTCAGTGTATCTGGTTTTATGTGGAGGTCCTTTATCCACTTAGACTTGAGCTTTGTACAAGGGGATAAGAATGGATCAATTTTCATTCTTCTACATGTTGTCCTCCAGTTGAACCAGCACCATTTGTTGAAAATGCTGTCCTTTTTCCACTGGACAGTTTTAGCTCCTTTGTCAAAGATCAAGTGACCATAGGAGTGTGGGTTCATTTCTGGGTCTTCAATTCTATTCCATTGATCTTCCTGCCTATCTCTGTACCAATACCAGGCAGTTTTTATCACTATTGCTCTGTAGTACAGCTTGAGGCCAGGGATGGTGATTCCTCCCGAAGTTCTTTTATTGTTGAGAATTGTTTTCGGTATCCTGGGTTTTTTGTTATTCCATATGAATTTGAGAATTTCCTTTTCTAACTCTGTGAAGAATTGAGTTGGAATTTTAATGGGATTGCATTGAATCTGTAGATTGCTTTTGGCAAGATGGCCATTTTTATTATATTAATCCTGCCAATCCATGATCATGGGAGATCTTTCCATCTTCTGAGATCTTCTTCAATTTCTTTCTTCAGAGACTTGAAGTTCTTGTCATACAGGTCTTTCACTTGCTTGGTTAGATTCACACCAAGGTATTTTATATTATTTGCAACTATTGTGAAGGGTGTCATTTCCCTAATTTCTTTTTCAGTCTGTTTATCTTTCATGTAGAGGAAGGCTACTGATTTGTTTGAGTTGATTTTATAACCAGCCATTTTGCTGAAGTTGTTTATCAGGTTTAGGAGTTCTCTGGTGGAAGTTTGGGGGTCACTTAAGTATACTATCATATCATCTGCAAATAGGGATATTTTGACTTCTTCCTTTCCTATTTGTATCCCTTTGACTTCTTTTTGTTGTCTAATTGCTCTGGCTAGGACTTCCAGTACTATATTGGATAGGTAGGGGGAGAGTGGGCAGCCTTGTCTAGTCTCTGATCTTAGTGGGATTGCTTCAAGTTTCTCTCCATTTAGTTTGATGTTGGCTACTGGTTTGCTGTAAATTGCTTTTACTATGTTTAGGTAGGGGCCTTGAATTCCTGATCTTTCCAAGACTTTTATCATGAAGAGATGTTGAATTTTGTCAAATGCTTTCTCAGCATCTAGTGAGATGGTCATGTGTTTTTTTTCTTTAAGTTTGTTTATATAGTGGATTACATTGATGGATTTC
>NW_021604658.1:7639133-7650303 GCF_004785775.1 Grammomys surdaster | reverse complement strand
TGGGGTGTTGAAATCCCCCACTATTATTGTGTGAGGTGTAATGTGTGTTTTGAGCTTTAGTAAAGTTACTTTTATGTATGTAGGTGCCCTTGCATTTGGAGCATAGATGTTCAGAATTGAGAGTTCACCTTGGTAGATTTTTCCTTTGATGAGTATGAAGTGTCCTTCCTTATCTTTTTTGATTAATTTTGGATGAAAGTCGATTTTATTTCATATTAGAATGTCTACACCACCTTGTTTCTTGGGACCATTGGCTTGGAAAATTGTTTTCCACCCTTTTATTCTGAGGTAGTGTCTGTCTTTGTCACTGAGGTGCGTTTCTTGTATGCAGTAAAATTCTGGGTCTTGTTTGTGTATCCAGTCTGATAGTCTGCGTCTTTTTATTGGGGAATTGAGACCATTGATGTTAAGAGATATTAAGGAAAAATGATTGTGCCTTCCTGTTATTTTTGTTATTAGAGGTAGAATTATGTTTGTATAGTTATCTTCTTTTGGGGTTGTTGGAAGATTACTTCCTTGCTTTTTCTAAGTTGTAGTTTCCCTCCTTGTGTTGGCATTTTCCATCAATTATCCTTTGAAGTGCTGGGTTTGTGGGAAGATACTGTGCAAATTTGGTTTTGTCATGGAATATCTTGGTTTCACCATCTATAGTGATTGAGAGTTTTGCTGGGTATAGTAATCTGGGCTGGCAATTGTGTTCTCTTAGGGTCTGTATGATGTCAGTCCAGGCTCTTCTGGCTTTTATAGTCTCTGGTGAGAAGTCTGGTGTAATTCTTATAGGTCTGCCTTTATATATTACTTGACCTTTTTCCCTTACTGCTTTTAGTATTTTTTCTTTGTTTTGTGCATCTGATGTTTTGGTTATTATGTGACGGGAGGTATTTCTTTTCTGGTCTAGTCTATTTGGTGTTCTGTAGGCTTCTTTTATGTTTATGGGCATCTTGTTTTTTAGGTTAGGGAAGTTTTCCTCAATAATTTTGTTGAAGATATTTACTGGCCCTTTAAGTTGGGAATCTTCATTCTCATCTATACCTATTATCCTTAGGTTTGGTCTTCTCATTGTGTCCTGGATTTCCTGGATGTTTTGAGTTAGGAGTTTTTTGCATTTTGCATTTTCTTTGACAACTGTGTCAATATTTTCCATAGTATCTTCTGCATTTGAGATTCTCTCTTCTATCTCTTGTATTTGGTTGGTGATGCGTGTGTCTATGACTCCTGATCTCTTTCTTAGGTTTTCTGTTTCCATGGTTGTCTCCCTTTGAACTTTCTTTATTGTTTCTATTTCCAGTTTCAGATCCTGAATGTTTTTGTTTAATTCCTTCTTTGTGTTTTCTTGCATTTCTTTAAGGGATTTCTGTGATTCCTCTTTAAGGGCTTCTATCTGTTTACTTGTACTCACCTGTATTTCTTTAAGGGAGTTACTTAATTCCTTCTTATAATCTTCTATCATCATCATGAGAAGTGATTTTAATTCTGAATTCTGCTTTTCAGGTGTGATGGGGTGTTCAGGGCTTGCTATATTGGGAGAACTGGCTACTGATGATGCCAAGAAACTTTGGTTTCTGTTGCTTATGTTCTTGCGCTTGCCTTTCGCCATCTGGTTAACTCTAGTGTTACCTGCCCTCACTGTGTAAGACTGGAGTCTGTATTTCCAGTTATCTTGCTTGTTGCAGAGCTCCTCAGAGTCCAGATGTCTCTGTGGTCTTATGCTCCTAATCTCCTGGGTGGAAGAACTACAGGGACTCATGCTACCTCTTGGATCTGGAAATCCTTCTGCTCTGAGTGCAGTGGCTCCTCGGCTGCTCTGAGTGCAGTGGCTCCTCAGTGACTCAGGATTCAGTATCTCCACATGACAGGAGCTGACCGACTCTGTGTCTGCCCCAGCCCAAAGGACCAGGCAGGGGTGGAAGGGCACCCTAAAATATTTTTAATAGTTTGTTTTGCTCTTAATTATCTTTTTGGCAAAGTTTTATAATATATATATATATATAGGTCTATTTCTAAGGGTTTTTTTTTTTGAGTAACTATAGTTTTAATCACTGTATATTTTTTTTTCGTTGTTATGACCAAATACCCAACAAGAAGCAACGTAAGAGAAGAAGCCTATTTTTCTGGTTCAGAGATTACTATGCCATGGAAGGCATGTTGACGGGAGATGAGGCAGCTAGCTGGTCATGTTGCATGCACAGTCAGCAGAGAAGGGTGCATACTGATAACGTTCAACTCAATACCCAACACATTTAACTGTACAGCTTCAGGTGTAGAAGGATTGTCCTTCTTAATTAAACCTCTATCAAAACTTCTTCATAGACAATGCCAGAATTATGTCTTTTAAATGATTTTAAATTCTTCCATGTTAATAACGAAGTTTGACTATTGCAAGTCTACTCCTTGAAAATTTGACCCACAGATCCATCATTTTCAAACCATAACCTTCATTCCTGGTCCTCACGGGCTCTTCATTATCTCACGGCAAAAAAATATATTTACTCCATTGCATACACCCAAAGAATTAACATTTATTTTTTATTTTTTTATTTTTTGGTTTTTTGAGACAGGGTTTCTCTGTTGTAGCCCTGGCTGTCCTGGAACTCACTCTGTAGACCAGGCTGGCCTTGAACTCAGAAAACCGCCTGCCTCTCTGCCTCCCAAGTGCTGGGATTAAAGGCGTGCACCATCACTGCCTGGCCAAGAATTAACATTTACAGTGTTCAAGAGCTCAAGGTCAAAAGTCTATTCTGAGACTCAAGACAACTTTTTATCTGGAAACCCCCCCTTGAGATCAAAATATAAGTTACAAACATTCCGTATGGCACAGAATTAGGATGCCTGCTTCAAAAGGAAGGAGTCTGGAGTATAAGAGTAAAGAAAGACCAAATTGATTCACAATACAGAAGCAACAGTGAAAATACTCAAAAATGTAGCTACATGCATGTCATCCTGGTCTCTTGTTGGCATTTTCTGAGATCTAGCAGCCTCCAGGTCTACCACTATTAGCTCCTATGGTGTCACTGTAAATACAGTTCCACCCCGAGCCTGCAGCTGTCCTTGGCAAACATTACAGTCTAGCACGTCCTGGGATCTCCATTGCAATTTTAAATAGTAGATCTCAGTTCAGGGATTCTCATCCATCCACAGTGCCTGGCCTCACAGCATTCTAAACCCTCATTGAAACATTCCTTGATCCCATTCTCTTGGCTTTTATACTCGTACAACCAGTGCCCTGTGAAGGATGCTGCCAAGTCCTGCTTGCCAGAACATACATCAAAATGGCCTCCAGTCTAATACCCAATTGAGTGCTCACTCTTCTGAAACACTGTGAGCCAGGACGTCACTGTCCACGTTTCTCTTAGCAATTCCTCTTACACACTCCTAATTTTAAGATTAGCTTAGGGCTCATCTCTAGCCCCCAAACCCAAGATCTTTCATATTCCTCCTGTGAATCAGTTTCTTTCTCTTTTTTTTTCATATTTTCTTAAAATACTGAGTTTATTTCACATGTATATTTGTCTCCCTACAATTTCCACATCTGACCACCACTATTACCATGTCCTATCATAACATTCCATACATACTGTAAACAAACGAACAAACAAACAAAACAGGGTGGAGTTCCATCCTTGAAAACTAGACAGGTATCTTAGACAACACATTTTTGGCAATTGAACCTGGACCACATTTATCAAACACAGTAGGGAAAGTTCTCACTTTGTATTACAAAAAGGACAGCCAGATATCAACTATTACAGAAATGAAGTAAGACACAATATTTCAAACAGTCTAAACCATTTTCTTAAGGAGACTTCCTCCACTGCCAGAGATCTTGAATAGCATCCTGGTCAGTCATTCGGAAACAATTCTTCACATAATTAATGAATTTGGCTTCCACTTTGGGAAGAGGACTACCTTTTTCTATACTTGCTTGCATTTTTGCCTTGATGTCTTCTACAGAACTGGGTCCTTTTGGTGTTTTAGAAATTGTTTTCCTGTTTTTTGAAGGACTCTTGACCCTTTGATCTTGGTGTTGATGGTTTTAAGTCTTACATTTTGCCCATCTTAATTTGTAAAATAAAGGCTGGAGCCAGTGATTGGGCAGAAGAAGGGGAGGAAGACAATGGAGAAGGAAGACAAAGAAGGAAAGGATGACTGGGAAGCAGGAGGTAGAAGGACAGACACAGGGTCTGGAAAATCCTCAAGTTATAAGAGTCTCATAGCTGGGGAACAGAGTAGAGTAGGGGTATCTGCCCAATCTAGGCTTACAGAATATATTCATAATAACTGAGTTGTATTTTCATTGACCAGTCATATTTGGGTTGGAGATTTAAATATCTCCTACTACAGAAATGTCTGTATTATTTTTAAAATTTCAAAGTGTGTGTGTGTGTGTGTGTGTGTGTGTGTGTGATATGCATGTGTGAGTGCAGGTTTTCATGCCACAGACCTCATATGGAGGACTGAGAATAATTTTGTAGGTCTCTCCTCCTACCTTTACATGGGGCCCAGGGACAAAACACAGGTTTTCAGGCTTTCATGACTTGATGTTATACCCTGTCATCTTAGTATCTAGTTTATTTTTTTAAATAAGGAACATCCTTAAATTCCACTGCTTTGTTTAAATTTGCTGTAATTTTCCTGCATAGAACCCTTTATTAAGTTAAAACTAAAATGATATTTTCTATTCCTGTTTACAAAATTATATCAAATAACTTTTCCATACCTAAACATGTATGCACTATAATGGTTTGCTTTCAGCTTTTAATGTGATATTAATATGAGAAAAAACATTGAATAATTATAGTGGTTTGAATAGGTTTGCCCCCCATGGACTCAGGTGTCTAAATGCTTGGCCCACAGAGAGTGATACTATTAGAAGGTATTTCCTTGTTGGAATAGTTATGACCTTGTTGGAGGAAGTGTGTCACTGTGGGAGTAGGCTTCCTAGCTGTCTAGGGGAGTCAATCTTCTCCTGTCTTTGGATCAAGATATAGAACTCCCACTCAAACCATATCAAAACCATCTTAGTATTCATTGAAAATGAGCTGGCCTGGCAGGAAGATCACCTACCTGAGTTTTTTTTTTTTTTTTTTTTTTTTTTTTTGGTTTGGTACAGGGTTTCTCTGTGTAGCCCTGGCTGTCCTGGAACTCACTCTGTAGACCAGGCTAGCCTCAAACTCTCGAACTCAGAAATCTGCCTGCCTCTGCCTCCCAAGTGCTGGGATTAAAGGCGTGTGCCACCACCGCCCGGCCTGAGTTCTTTTTTAAAGTGAGTGGTCATCCTTAAATACATGGTCCCCAGTTGATGATGTTGAATGAGGAGATTGTGTAATCTTTAGGGGATGAAGCGTTGCTGAATGATGTGTGTCACTGGGGTCTGCCCTTGAGGCTTTATAGGCTGGCCTCACTTCCTGTTCACTCTCTGCTTCCTGTGTGGTTGCCATGTGACCAGCAGCATCTTGCTTCTGCTGTCATACCTTCGCCACCTGCTGTCTGTCCTTCTCAAGCTGGAAGCCCAAACTACACTTTCTCTCTCAAACTGCTTTCATCGGAGAGTTTTATCACAGCAGTAGAAGAGAAGCGAAGACATGTTTGTTTCTGCATCAAGAGGTGAAAGAAAGAATTCCACAGGATTTATTAGCTGTCACAGGTAACATTTTCAGGCATGCCCAACCTTTTAAATGTGACACAATGTTGTTATCTACAAAGTACACGACTGAGAAATACGCAACTCAGTTACCAGAAAAATCGCAAAAATGTGCCTCATGTTGTTGTAGGTGAGTTTATACTTGTGTGTGAAGTCTCATTCACGGCTGATCTGGTCCTCCTGCTGACCAAGGGCCATGGGTCAGATACACCTGCTAATTCAGGCTATCTGGAGACTCCAATCACTCTAGCTTGTCTGTTGCCTGTATCCTTCAGGACCTGCTACAAAGCTTTAGTGATGTTCACAGCCCTAAGCTGTTGAAATTTCTGCAATAACTGATAATTAACAGTTGGAGATGATGCCAGCGGCCAGTGATCAGTAGTGCATTTCCTTCCCCTGCAGTTAAAACACAGTGAGGAAAAGCTCGTCTTTTGACAATTTAACATTTGGGCTGAGCAATTTCTGACATTTGTTTTGTGTTTCATGGCAATGACATACATATATATATATATATATATATATATTTTGCAGGTGTTTCTGAGTTATCCTTGCTAGGCTCCAGTTCCAGGTTTTGATAAAAGATTTGCTCTTTGAATCCGTTATTTGCTCTTTGAATCCGTTATCTTCCTTGCTTATTCTTCTCAAGATAGAAATGTCTCTTTGTAGAAGCAATAAACAAACATTCTGAATTCATCACAATCTGAAAAGGTCAAAGAAAGGGGGGTGTTTAAGGTCCCAAGCCACTATTAAGGCATCTATAGTGCAGTGTCTTGATGATGCCTTTAAAAAGAACTTTCACACTCAAATTATGCCTGACAAATAATCTATTTCTCTTACTCTAAAGGTTGTGCAAACACAGAAGTTCATAAGGAAGAACAAAGATTTGTTTCTTTGCCAAAGTAATAAACTGATAAAAAAATATTGTCTGGCTTGCATGATTGCTTGAAATCTCATTAAATGTTAAACACACAGAGTCTTTCAGATAAATTAATAAAAAGCTCTAGTTACTAGCTAGAAAACAGCTATCTGAAATTTGTAATGATGAACTAATTAACAGAAGAGCATTTTAAGCAGATTTATCTGACATGTGTTAACTGTGGTCTAAATATGGCAAAGAGGATCCTTCCCTCTTCTTCCCCCTGTCTCAGTATTGTTTGGAATATGCTCTGTCCTGATGCACAGTGAAATGTCTCTGGAGTGAGGGAGTCAGTCAGAATCATTAAGAGCTTTCTGCCAGGGCTGGGGAGATGTACCAGTGGCTAAATCACTTGCTGTGTTTGGATCCCCAGAATCATGTTTTATTTTTTAAATGTTTGAGCCTTGTATAGTAGCATATGCCTTTAATCCCAGCACTGAAAAGGAAGAGTCCATCAGATCTCTGTGTGTTTGAAGCCAGCCTCATTTGAATAGTGATTTCAATGCTAGCCTGGGCTACATAATGAGACCATAAATCAAAAGACAATCTTCCTCCTAGGGGTGGAAGTGTGGATCTGTAACTCCTATGCTGGGGTGCATTTTTAGGTAGATCCGTAGGACTGCTGGCCAGCTAATTTCGCTGAAGTAATAAATAGAAGGTTCAATAGATGCCCAGTGTCAACCAGAGGAGCAAACATTGATAGTGAAAAATGATGGACACACACACACACACACACACACACACACACACACACACACACAAGATGAGACAATAAACCTCTCAGCACTAGCATTAAGTTTGCAATCAGAACATTTTCTTTTTACTTACATTGCATTTCATTAAATAGTCCTTCCTGGGAGACTTTCATACTTAGCCTTCTGAAGAAAAAAAAATAGGACTAAAGTACATTTTTATTTGTGTGTGTTTTACTTGTGTGTTTTGTTTGTTTTTTTTCCACTGAAAATGTAGATTTGTTTCACTCAGGAATGTTGACCATTTATTAGGGAAAAATTCAAAATCAGAAATATATCTTCCCAAAGCTAGATACTTGTGCTTACTGGCTTGTCATTCAAGACAAAGCAGTTGCCATAACAACCACAATCTCCAGTGGAAGCAAAGAATCCTTTTGTTTTTTTCCTAGAATAGTTTGTAAAGGAGAATACACTAACACCTCATTCTCGTTACCTTGTTTCATCAAACCACTAGAGGAACATAGCTCAGTCTCCATAAATCCAAAATTATCCCGGATGTCTCTTTTGGGATGTACGTTTTTATCTCATTCCTTGGATTAAAATATACCTTGTCTCAATCTCTCCTTTTTGTGTGAAATCCTCTGCAATCTGCCTGGTTCTGCTTCTGGGGGTGAAGTCACTTGGTAGCCTGGTATAAGGTTAAAGAGAATGCTATGTGATCTCATTGCTGCTTTCAAAGAGACTTGGTACTTCCCTTTTTAATATATATATATATTTTAATTCTGGAGGGCTACAGTGTGTCCATTATGTCAAAATTATATCCTAACAGTTTTTATTTCATTTATTAGCCCCTCAGTCCTTTCCCGTCTTCATATACTATGAGGTCTGTGACTATCTCCTAGCTTTCCTGAAGATGGACTGCTGTTAGTTGTCATCATTGTTAAATCTGGGTCATCAGGAGACACTTAGGTGAATATCTTTTAAAAAATATAAGTCCTGAGAATTTAAGTAGAATAAACATGGGACCTTCTGTCATAGGAAAATAGTCCTGTTAATAATAAGACACTGTGATAAATTTAAAATATTAATTTTTTGGAAGATATTTCTGGTTAATGTCAACCAGTAGTGACTCTATAATCTGTGCTTCTGTTTACCATTTTGTTTGACAGTTTCCTATATTTATATGACTGAATTTTAGTTCATTTCAATCCCCACTCCTATCTCTCATTCTGCTTCTTCTCCGGTTGGGACCCTTTTCCCTAAAAAGACTCCTTCCTATGTTCACATCCTCTTTTTGTGTGCAGCCCAATCAGTTTCTTGGCTGAGTGCATGAGAGGTTATTTACTGGAGCAAAAGAAACTATGCATGGCTACATTAGTGAAAAGCATGACATTACTAAATGACACAGCCATATCCCCTCCTCTAAAGCCAAGAGAACATCATAGAGGAGAGGTATAAAGAATATATGAGCAAAAGGATAAGCCTATAGTCTCTGCAATCACATCTTCTGGGTATGGCATGGCTGTTACCTTCAGGAATCTGCTCCAGTGGTGGTTTTCTGCACAAAGTCAAACCGTCAACGTTTTATCGAGACATTTCTCTTTTTGATGTACTGGCAATTGCAGGGCACCTCATCCTAACTTAAGTCTAGCACAATAACAAATTGGGTTTATTGGCTTATTAGAAATAAACCCAAAGGTTGAATTTGCTGTGTGTGTATGAAACAAAAAAATACAAGTTCAATCATATTTTTTAAAATGTCAGAAAGGCAAACAATGGCAACCCTCAATGCATTGTCAAAAGAACAAGAAATTATGTTCTTTCAGCCATCAGAGCATTACAGATTATAAATTTTGAATGGAAAATTAATGACTAGAAAAGAGAAAAAGAAACTGAATGAAGCTTTGACACAGAATAAAAGCATAGCACGTGTTCTTTCTGTATTTTAGAAGTGGGTGCTGTTTGATCTTGATCTCTTGAACACCTTTGGACACATGTAGACAAAGTCACATTCTGACTAGTGACAGGTCACAAAGGAAGAGTCCTCCTTTGTGATGCTGGTGTTCTGAATTATAAATGGCTTTTGTTGCAAGGATAGAAATACCAGGATGTTGTACAAAAGCCCTCCTCTGGGAAATAACCCACAGGGACTCCTTCATGCCGTTGTTAGGGTTAAGATGGCACAAATATACATCTGAATGTGTTTGAGGATTCAGGTGTTGGGAATTAAGTTTTAGCTTCCTCTGTGAAATGGCAAGTAATCTGTGGTATTAAGAAGACTCATGATTTTGGTCATATATTCTTCTAGACAGAAGGGGGACAGGTACACACTGGTTATTGGAAATCTAAAGCTAGCAAAATGAATAAAGGATGCTGTTGCCTTAGACAAGCCAATGTGCTCATCAAAGCAGAAATAAGCAGTATTCAGCGTGTTTGGGTTTCTCCGAAGCTAGGAAAAGTCACTGGAAGATAGTGTAGGCATTCCAGGTACAAAAGTGGATGCCTTGTTAAATGAGATGTCTGTAGAGACTGGGGTGCTCTGGGCATGTCTGCCAGTTAGGATCACAATAGGAAAGCATTCTGCACTCCCTCTGACTTCCTTACCCAAAGAATGGTTTAGTACAAAAGGAGGAGCTCAGAGTCATGTAGCCTACCTTCATAATACAAGAGGTTCAATAAAGGGAATTTGAGGATTTAGCAGTCAGTATTATTTTGGTTTTTTTAAGAAACAGTAAGCCTCCAATTCAGCCCTCAGTTGATCTCAGAATCTTTTCCCCCTAGTTATATGCCAGCTAGTAAGAACTGCGAATTGAATGTAAGTTTTGAACTCAGTACGTTTAAGAAAACAGTAATTATAAGTGACAAGTCTCTTTAGGAGGTTGGGATGTACACAGCTTTTTTTTTTCTATTTTCATTACTCTTCTATGTGTAGATTCTGGTGGGGTTTTACTAATTTACGATTCCAGGGAGCACGGCATGGTCTAAATAAAGAATCCACCTTGAATTCTACATGTCGCATGGCTGTACTGGCTATTTAATAAACGTTGGGTACCAGTTCATAATAATAAATCTTTTGTTTTTCTGTTTTTTTTTTTGTTTTTTGAGACAGGATTTCTCTGTATAGCTCTGGCTGTCCTGGAACTCACTCTGTAGACCAGGCTGGCCTCGAACTCAGAAATCTGCCTGCCTCTGCCTCCCAAGTGCTGGGATTAAAGGTGTGTGCCACCACTGCCCAGCCATAATAATAAATCTTAAGTGTACTAACATCTACAGTATCAAAGAAATCCACTGCCTATGCATGGGGCCAGATAGCTGTTGAAATTCCCATCCACCTCCCCCCCCCTCCATGTCTCTGTTATGTAGCAGGATCTCAGCACACCAATGGCAGAGTTTCTCTTTAATTATTTATTCTTTTCAAACTTTCTTCTGAGTGTGTGGCCAATAAATATTACCTAATTTGTTTTCAAGTATAGTTTCTAAGATTTCAATTTGTTTCTCTTTAATCATTCTATGTTTGCTAACACTATTAGTCACAAACCTCTCCTGTAGCAGGTACTCTGATATCTGGGGCTCCCGTGAGTCTATTTTTATTGTCTGTTGTTTCAAACATCATGACTCTTTCTCCATGAACTCCGTTAATTTTTTTTTAACTAAATACCTGAAGAATTTTCAGAAAAACAATTACAGAAGTAATTTTAGGAACCAAATGTGGCCGGGCGGTGGTGGCGCACGCCTGTAATCCCAGCACTTGGGAGGCAGAGGCAGGTGGATTTCTGAGTTCGAGGCCAGCCTGGTCTACAGAGTGAGTTCCAGGACAGCCAGAGCTATACAGAGAAACCCTGTCTTGAAAAACCAAAAAAAAAGAAGAAGAAGAAGAAGGAGAAGGAGAAGGAGAAGGAGAAGGAGAAGGAGAAGGAGAAG
>NW_021604658.1:7600526-7639123 GCF_004785775.1 Grammomys surdaster | reverse complement strand
AGAAGGAGAAGGAGAAGGAGAAGGAGAAGGAGAAGGAGAAGGAGAAGAAGAAGAAGAAGAAGAAGAAGAAGAAGAAGAAGAAGAAGAAGAAGAAGAAGAAGAAGAAGAAGAAGAAGAAGAAGAAGAGAAAGATAGGAACCAAATGTTACCTTCCTACAGAAGGTATCTGCAAAACCTTTGGCAACATGTTATGTGAGAGTCAGGGCATGTTCACCTGGGGGGGATTTAATTCACCCAGCTTTGAGCCCACAATGTAGTTTCTGTTGTTAGGAGAACCTGCTGACTCTGGATTCCATTAGGTCAACAAAGTTTTGCTTGTGTTGTTTGTGTGTTGGTGCTTTGTGCTTTTCATTGCAGGCTCTGAATGCCAATTTTAGCCCTCTTACAGCCCATAATATTTCAAAAAGTCTTTCTCAATTAACTCTTTCAAATGCTTTGCTAGAGAGAGCGGACTTGAGAATCCAATTACTCTCTATACATTTTCTTTTTCTTAGGTTTTCAGTCTCTAAGATTTTCTTGCCTTGGTGTCACTCAAATAAAGCTTTTTGGTAGCTTTGAATACTCTACATGAGGTTTGCTGTTGTTTGTTTGTTTGTTTTTCTCATTTTAGTGGTTGGTTTGTAGTTTGTTTTTAATAGAGAAATTCCATTGCTGTGAACGAGTTTCCTTACTGAAAATCTGTGGCTGAGTACTGCACGCTGTCTGTTACAAGATCATTACATATAGAGAACTGATACGTCATTTAGCAATGCGTGCACTAAATATTCCCTGCAACACTGAAATCCAGGTGTCTGTCTTACAAAGAGGGCTCACTGGACTATAATGCTAAAGTTAATTTCCATACATTTGAAAAAGAAACAAGAGTCATACATTCTTTATGAACTAATAGATGAATCTTTATGTCTGAATATGGCATAGACTATGTTCATAACCATAGCATATGTCATGAAGTTTCGTTTCTCAGTCTGTGCTTTCTTTTCAGACACCTACCCGGGTTAGGGTTTCTGCTGCCGTGAGGAAGCATCATGACCAAAGCAACTACAGAGGAAAGGATTTTTTGGCTTATGCTTCTATATAATAGCCTATCCTTAAAGGAAGTCTGAACCTGGAGGCAAGAGATAATGCAGAAGCCATGTGGGAGTGCTCCTTACTGGGTTGCTCATTCTGCTTTCTTATAGAACACAAGACCACCAACCCAGGAATAGACCACCTACAATGGGCTGTGCCCTTCCACATCAATCACTAATAAATAAATCCCTCACAGGCTTGCCTATAGCCTGATATCATGGAGGCATTTTTGAAGTTGAGTCTTCCTCCTCTCTGATGATTATGTCAAGTTGATAAAATTAGGCAGCATGATATTTAATCACTTTGCTCCTCAAAAATAAGTTTTATGATAATTATACTTGGCAGTATTTACAGATATATTCCCAGGTTAGAACACAGGGTGTGGTAATATTTAAAATGCTCTGAAAGATGAGATAGTAAGGGTGGGTTTGCTTGTTTTATTTTTATTTATTTAATTTTTTGAAATACCCTTTCACCACTATATTTAAGAAGAGAAAAGAATTTAAATATCTATTGACATCCCAGTGAAGTAGTTTTTACATGGGGCATATTTTCAATAGCTCTTTTTTTAAGGAAAACTAAAAATTGTCACATGGAGCCTTTACCTTCAGTGGATTGTTAATGTGGTTGGAGTGGAAAAAAGCATATCCACGTTAAGTTAAACTGAAATATACACTTCAGCTCACTATACAAGAAAGCAGCACAAAAGAAGTCATGAGAAGTAATGACTATGGGAGAGCGTGATTGCCTAGTTCTTTGTGATCCAGTAGGACACATTACCAGAATACTAAATTGTATCCCGGAGTTTAATTTAATTAGCATTATACATTTACAGCAAGGGGTGTAAAGTCCTTAAGGTCAAAAGTATAGAAGAAACAGCTTTAAAAACCCCAATGCTAAAACGATGTTGTTTAGCAACCAAGTGAAGGTCATGGTCTTCTTCTTCTTCTTCTTCTTCTTCTTCTTCTTCTTCTTCTTTTCTTTTCTTTTCTTTTCTTTTCTTTTCTTTTCTTTTCTTTTCTGTTTTACTATAAGGAAAAGTTTAGGGTGCTCACTGAAAATCCATTGCAATAAAAACAAGTGCCACTAAATCAGCCTTGCTTTCTCCGTAACGAGCCCCGGACATTCCAGGGCACTCCAGAATAACACATGACCAGTTTTCCTTATGTATTTCTCATTAACTTTTTAAAGCCTCCTGTCTTTGTGGAGACACTGCACTAGGTTCTAAGTAAACTATAATATGAAAAAGAAAGCACAGGCTCTCTTCACTCCTCCAAACAGTAGCAGATTTTTCAAAGTATCATTAATTGTCATTCCATTATATATAAACTGTTTAAAGTAACCCAGCATAGATATATAAGCATTCACCAGGGAAACAGATAAGAATCATTCTGATCAAACTCAGAATTCACCCAGATCAAACAACATGTCCACCCTCCAGAACTAGGAACTTATAATATTCTCATTCCTTCCTCTCTCCCTCCCTCTGCCTCCCCACCCCACCATACATGACTGCTCTTCCTCATCTCCCTTCCATGTCCCTCTGTTTCCATCACACCTCAGTTGGGATGCTGCACTGGACCAATTGACCTGCTAAGTATGCATTCTAATGGATCTCCTGCCTACTAATGGAGTTCGAGGGCCTCCAAAGCAGAAAGACAGAGAGCTCCCATGCACCCCCAACTTGGCATCGCAGGCTGCCTATTAGAAATAGGCTCTCCCTATTTCTAATTTAAATTGAGAATCCTATCACCAAGGTGTTTGTGATTTCAGAAACATCATTGGTATTCATTGTCTTCCATGAAACCAGAATGTATCTTGCCACTATTTGCTAAGTATAGAACTTGGGAAAAAGGGGCAGGAAGGATTGTAGTTGGCCTTAAAGAAGAGAAATACTATCTGAAACTGAATTTATAGATGGTATAAGTTTGATCTTTCAAAATCAAAGTTGGTTAGGTGGTTCCTTAAATCCGTTGTTGAGAGGCTCTCATTTTCTTTTAGCTTGGAACTCATAGTTACAGGTAAGTGTGCCAGTTCCATGACATCCTCCTAGGACACAAACTGAAGTCAAAGTGACAGGGAGACACTTCTGTCTCCACTAATGCTTTTTATTCAAGGGAAAAATCAATATTGCCCAGAAGTCTGAAGTAAATGGCATTTCTGTCTCACTGGCCAGCATCTTATCTCCTGTCTGCCTTAATTACAAGAAAGATTGGCAAACAAATTACATAGCAGATTTATCCTCCATATTAGTGGATAGATTCTGCTGACAAGGGAAAAAACTGTTCATAGTGCCTCCAAGAGGATTTTCCACTGGAAGATGGGTATGCGTGTGTGCGCGTGTACATGTGCACATATTTGTGTGTGTGTGCATTTGGTAGTGAACCACGAGTTACTATCCCATCTGGAGGAACCACACACTGTATACTTCACTTTTAGGAACCAGTATGCCATTTGTTCTTGGTCTACAAGCTCCTTTTAAGTTTTTGAGGCTGGGGATTTGCCTCAATCACCAAAGTGCTTGCCATGCAACCATAAGGATTTGGGTTTGATTGACAAGGTATGATGTCTGACATCAAGGTAAGATGTCGCAACGGAAGGATCTGAGTTTGATTCATTAGGTATGATGTTGTACACTATAATTCCCACCCTGGAGAGACAGAGACATGACTCCTGGGCCAAGCAGCTACTATACTCAAAATGCTAAGTTCTAGGTTCAATAAGAAATGCTTACTCCAAAAAATAAAGTTAGAAAGCAACAAAGGAAGGCCAATCTTTGACTTCCGTGTGTCCATGGTACAAATGCACATGAATGCATACAGCCCACACTCATATGCATACACATATATAAAATTTCAAAAATCATATTTTATTTACTTTATATAAATATAAACCTTTCAAATGTATTATTATATTACTTATACATGGTTTGTGTGTGTGTGTGTGTGTGTGTGTGTGCTTGAGTATAAATATGTGTATACATATACTTATGAACATGCACATGCCACATTTTGCCTCTTGGAGGTCAAAGAACAATGACTAGAAGTTGCCTCTTTGCCTCTCCAACTTTCTATCCAAGATGCTGAATTCAAGAGTCTCCTTGCTCCATGAGTATCTTTTTTTTTTCACAAGGGATATTTAACATATAATCTATATGAGCAAATAACAAGATAAACTACCTTATTCTTAGTACCCTACACATTTAGCTGATATAAATAGGTAATTTGACTGATATATGAAAAATATTCAAGAATATACAGTTTTACTGACAGTGTTGAATACTCTATTTTGTATAGATGTGCTCAAGTTTAAACAACTGTAGATGTGAATATTTGAGCTATATTATGTTTGATTTGTAATTTTGGTTCTATGAACATATGTCATTCACACACACACACACACACACACTCAATTTAAAATTTGAGTTGTGTCGTCATCTTGAGACTGAGAATCATTTCCCAAGGCTGACACAGGAGTGCAAAGTTTAATATATATTAACACAAGCACTTCACCCCTGACCTAAATCCCCCAACTCAGGTCTTTTCTTATCAAATGTTCAATATCTAATCAACACCTTTCTGGGAGAATCATTATGAGTTATACAATTAATTAAATATGATTGTTTTCCTTAACCTTGTACCACACATAATTTAAATTTTCATTAAGGCTAATTGCCAGTGGCACCAGAAAAAAACATTTTAAAGTCCTATTTAATTTTGCTTTAACTGTATACAGAACCTAGAGTGTTTGCTTCATTATAAAGTGTGATGGAGATAGTAATTATGGGAAGGTGAAGACCAATATATGTTTCTGTCATGGGTCACCAAACAATGTCGCATAGTGATTCCAAAAGAGTCAAATATCCTGTTTTCATGTTAGTCTCAACAAATGGAGCTTGAAATGCAGACAGCTGCAGTCATGGTGCAGAGTTCTTCATTCAAAAGCAGAAATGATTACCTTCTGGTCTTTTCCTTAGTTATCAGCAAGTTGCCACAATTAGATTAGGAATGGATGAAGAACTTATTTTCCTGTTTCATTCTGTGTTACATTATCTATGCACCGCATATTGCGCATTTAATAGAAATTCAGGGGAGAAAAAAGGTTAAATAGATTTATAATTCTGATGGGTCCAGAAGAAAACAGCAGCACAGCTGATCGCTCAGACCTAAAATCAATTTGTATGTGTTAAAGTGTGAACTGTACTCAGTAGCAAGAAGGGTCCTTGCTATAACTTCTGCAGGGGCATGCTGACCCTCCTGTCTTTTTATTGGTGCCCCATGGTGCCTTCGTGGTCTCTGAATTATCACATTGAAAAGGTGTATTTAGTTACTTTTCCTTACTGCAAAAACAAACAAACAAACAAAACAAAACAAAAGAAAATAAAACAAAACACAAAACCAAACAAAAAACCCCTCACATAAATATTTTAGAGATTAGAGTTTTCCTTGGGCTCACAGTTTAAGGATACAATACACAAGGGTAGACAAGTAAAGATGGCAGAAATTGAAGCAACTGAGGCAGTTGGTTATAGTGAGGTACAGAGGGTGGCAAATGCTCTGCTTGCTTTCTCCTATGTATTCTACCTACAGGCCAAGTCTTCCTCCATCAATTAGCTTAATCTTGATAGGTTTCAGAGGCTTGCTCATAGGCTAACCTGATCTCTTATGACCCCCATACAAACAGACACTTTCCTCCTAGGGACTCTAGAAGTCACTACATTGATGATGAAGATTAACCACTACAGGCAATGATTATTTTAACATTGTGAAAGAAAGCTTACAAATTTAACATTATCATTGATTATTGTCCAGCTAGTTGTTTGCGGAATGATGACCACAGGTGTCTGCTTTTGTGTATTTTATAGGAGAATTATCTAAAATGTAAAATGTATGTCATTGGAAGTCAATAAACATTGTGAATCTGGTAGAAAACCTAGAAGCTCCTAAGACAATTATAAATTCACCCCTAAACAACAAAACAGATCTCAGACAGGGGCTATGACATTTTATCTTCACCCTAATCACTAGTGGTTTATTGGCTTTTAAGTAGTCCATACCCAAATAATTTAAATGACTGGTTTTTGTTTTATTTTTTTGTTTTTTGGGTTTCTTTTTGTTTTTTGTCAAAATCACTTTCTGTATTATAGAATCATAAAATGCAGTCATTATAAATTCAATCAGAATATGCAAGAACATTAAGCCAAAAAAGAAAATAATCACTATCTTCTGTAATGATCTTTAATTTTCCTATGTTCTTGTATGTGGTGTGTGTGTTCTAATATGTGTAGATATATATGCATATAGAGGCACACATGAATATGTGTGCACATATGTATATGGAAACCTAAGGTTGACATTGAATGTCTACTGTGATTTGTACTTTGTACATTGAAGCAGAATGTCTTGATAGATTCAGCTTATTCTGAAGACAAACATCTCAACAATCCACTATTGTTTTACAGGCTGGGCTTGCTGATGGACCACCACGTTCACCTGATTGCTTTGTTGTGTTCATTGGATTTTTTTTTTTCTAAAATGTGGTTTCTGATGATTCAGACTCTAGTACTCTGTGTTCTATGACAAGTATTTTACCTGCTGAACCATCTTCCCAGCTCAACAATTCTTTATATTCAAGTAAAATACTTGTACTTTCTGTGTATACATAGATAAATATAAAGATATGTGTATTGTTTTGTCTGCACAGAAATGGAACTATATTATGCATGCTGCTTGGCAATTCTGTTACTCTTACTATGTTGTGGATGCTTCTCGTTGTCAATAAATACACATTTACGTCCTTGTTTTTAAGGACTGCAGTCAGGGAACTAACAGTATTTATTGAGTTTTGCCTAAATGTAAAACATGCTGAATCTCATTGCATGCATGTCCCATGACAGATTAAACCAACCCAACAGGCAGGCATGTTCTACTATTTGTAATTACTCACCACCACAATCAAGCCTACAGTGGATATTCCTAGTAGCTCACAACTTAAAAGATAGAAAGAAACAAGGGTGTTTTGACATTCCAGAGTGCAGCCAATTTCTCTGGAAACTTCTGGCTTGTATTGCCTTCGTATTTCTAATTTTATGTGCACTATTATACATTCAATCAATACACTGCAAAAAAGACTATGGAATCATTGAATCTTGAGCTCTCTTCATAATTACTTGAACCATTTTCTCCTTCTAGTATATTTATGTATACAATTATACTCCCATGAGAAAGCAAAAAAGACAGAGAAAAACATCAATAAAATCAGTCATCAAGCAAGGGGTTTAATTTATACCAGAATATATACATATATACTTTTTTTTAATTCATTGAATATTTCCCAATGCCAAATATTTGGCAATCCCTCTATTGAGTATAAATAAAATAAGGACAGGATAGCTCTTCCAATGTCATACAATATAGTGCAGAGAGACGACTCAGTGGGTAAAAATGCAAACAGCCAGGCACAGTGGCAGGTGTGTGTAACTACAGTATTAGGGCGAGGGAACACAGACAGCTAGATCCTAGGGGTTCCCAAATTAACCAACATAGTGAATGCTACAAACTTCTAGTCAAAGAGAGACCCTTTCTGCCTTCTACATGTGTTTACCTTATCAAATGTATACAACACACACACACACACACACACACACACACACACACACACACACACAGTCTTGTAGTATGACCAGAGGCATTTTGCTAACCAATTTCAAGGCATACTCTTAATCTTAAGCTATTTGCATAGGGAATGTCCAGTTCCACACTCTTCCTAATAATGTGTGTGTGTTTTTCAAGGTGATATAATTGATAATTATAACCAATTATATCATGGCAATTATAATTGATATAATATTAATAAACCTATAAAATGTTAATATGAAAAGTAGTTGTAGGCCACCCTGAAAGTTGAGATAAGTAGTCATGTAAATACTAAACAATTCATTTAAACAGTAAAATTTATTTTAATTACATTGTGATTTCATTTCTAATATTTTCATGTGCAGCCAAAGTCCTTGATATTTTAGGTCCATGCCTTTTAAAGAAAACATTTGGGGAGGTATTAAACACATTTGGTAGTATTCAGGGAAAGTAGCTCCATACACAGCTTAAATATTTAGGAGAAAATCATTTTTAAGGGAAGAAAAGGAAATGCTAGATATACTTCCTAGGTAAAGACTAGAAATAGCAGCATTTATTTAAATGCATAAGGTGTATCCTCAGTCTTGACAGGTCTGAGAATGTTCTTATTTACTGCAACTCAGCTTCAGGCTGGCCCAGCTTACCAGCTCATCTTCCCTTGATTGGTTTCAGAAGGTCAAAATGGCATACAACACCAAGCCACACGACTTAAAACCTTAGCTAAGAGTGAACATACTATCACTACTATGCACTTGGCATTAGACAAAATAAGTCATATGAAGAAGTCTGCTGGCAACAGGATGGGACAATATACACCTCTAACACCTCTACAGAGGGGAGGAGCTGTGAGTGAATAGTCACTGAAGACAATACAAATCACTCACATTCATTATCAGCTGTAGAAATTTAAAAAAAAAAACTAGCATCAAAGATTGGCCAATTAACCAGATATACTTTGAATCAGTACAGACATCAAACAACAGTGTTGCTTCAAATAGATTCAACATAAACTGCTGGAAAGCATTATTAGAAATGCTAGTTGACATGACCTTTATTCCCATCAGTACTCTAGCCTTTTATTCAGGTCCATTACTGACATTTCTTGTGCATATGACTTTTATAAGCCATCTTTTATGACTTCCATTTCCTATTCTATTAAATGGAACACACCAAGTACTCTGAATACATAATCCTTGATTCTTATGTTCTTTGTCAGAGTTTATTTGGCTTATAGCTAATTTAGTTCCTATATTTTCCCCCACTTATTTCTACAGAGTCTTCCTAAGCACACAACTTAACTTTCATTAATATAACCCTCTTTTCTTCAGTTGCATATGATTACATATTGTGATTATGCTTATAAGTGTGTGCTGACATAAAATGGTGTGTTAATGAACTCAAGGGACAAAAATTACTGTGCTCAGGATCAGATATCTACTGCCACTTGCCATGGTGTTCAACTGTCTTTCCCATTGTGCTAGCTCATTTTATGTCAAGTTGACACAGACTAGAGTCATTTGAGAAATGAGAACTTCAGTTGAGAATATGTCTTCATAAGATCAGGTTGTAGGCAAGCAGATAGGGCACTTTCTTAACTAGTGATTGGTGTGGGAGGGCCCAGTCCATTATAGGTGGGGCCACTCCTGGGCTGATAGTCCTGCATGTTATAAGAAAGCTGTCTGAGAAAGCAATAGAGACCAAGCAAGTAAGTAGCACTCCTCCATGGCCTCTACATCAGCTGCTGCCACCAGGTTCCTGCCCTGTTTGGGTTTGTGCCCTGACTTCCTTCAATAATGAACTACAATGTAGAAATATAAGACAAATAAAACCCTTTTTCCTCATCTTGGTCATGATGTTTCATCATAGCAATAGTAATCCTAACTAGGACATCCATTAATAAATCACTATGCTTATGATAGAATTGGGGGCTTATTGAATCAAGCAACCACATCATGGGCAAAGTGTCTACTGCAACTTTAGTGTTTACATCTTTGATTACTAAAGAAACAAATATTTATATATATGTAAAAATGTAATATTTACATATAATACTATCCATGCATACTTTCTTAAGAAATTTACTGTTTTGTTTCAGGGATATAAAGTTAATCCTCTTGAAATCCAGATGTCTATAGCACTATAATACAACATATTAATAGAATTATTTTAATGAGTCCCCAAGGAAAAAAATCTTTGGAGAATACCATTTATAATTTAAATAACAGCAACATACTATTTATAAAAGTTAATATTTTGTACCTAAGTATGTGCTTCAATGTAGCAGTGTCATTATATGGAAACTTTGGTTTTAATTAAGTTCTTATGTTAAACTACTGCTAATTTTAATGACCATTAACATATATTCAACATTCAATGAATGGGAAAAAAAGGAAGCACTCATCAACAGGTAAGTTACTTAAGAAACATCATGCCATCCGTTGCTTAATTTTCCTCCTTTATTTCAATGTTTGCTGTTTCTCTTTGCCTTCTCTCTAAGATCAGTTGTTGACATCAAGGCTCCTAATATGTTTTTGCTCCTATGTCAACTTGAATAGGGCACAGAATACACATATATTTTCCTCTGTGATGGTGTCCCCAAATGAGGTGTACATATGAATCAACAGATATAGTATAGAAAATCCATGTCACTTTTGTGAGTGTCTCTCATCCAAACATATAGAGGCCAGAAGAGAACACAAAGGAAGCCTGACCAAAGGGGAATGGACTACCTTTGGTTTCCTTTGATCTACATAATTTATCTTCTCAGGCCATCAGTCTCGGGCTCACTGGAACTTACCATGTTGACTACCCTAGATTTCAGAACTTCAACCTAGCACTGCATGTACATCTATAACGCTAGCTCTTCTGAGTCTAAAGCTTGCTGATATCAGATCATGATCCTTGCTAACTGTGTGAGAAAAGTCATAACAATGAGTCTCTATTTGCATCTGTATTTTTTTCTCTTTAGACAGATGATAGTGTATATGTGTATATGTATCTGCTATCTGTTATTATGATGATATTTTATTATTATGGTATTATTATTTACTATTATTGAAATCCTGGATAAAATAACTTTATCTTCCTAGAACAAAGTCACAGGTAAGGTCAAGTGTGTATTTTGGCAAGTCTCAGATCAGGACTCATGCCCATGACTGTTCTGAAAAATCACCGTTGATCCTCTTCAAAAATGGGGGAAGGAGACAAATGTGGAGCTCCTGCCAAGTTGGGTTACTTCATTTGCATGCTTTTCTCAATGATAGGCAGGAAAATTGAGCTACCAATTCAACATAAATTCCCCCGGAGTAGAAACTGGAGCTGATGAGCTATAGTGTCAAGCTATTTATGATGATCAGACTTGATAGGTGTAGGTTAGACTTGAGTGCATTTATCTTTCACCTCACATAGAATATTTTTGCTCACAGCATTATTGGAAGCTGAGACACTAGCAGCCCTTGTATTTAAATAAGTCTCGCCACATTCAGACTCAGATAGAAACCAAAAGTTTGATATTTCAAGATATGTTGCAAATCCTCAGTAGAATAGGGAAGATGGTTAATAATGGAGCTAATTGAGAAACGCAATTTTTGAATCTTCAGAACTACAGATGTCAGACTAACTATTTTCCTTCTTTGTATTTATCACAGGCAATTGAGTTTGGTGTAGGAAAGGAAATTAAGTTAAGGGAGGGGGGATTGGTTCCAAATAAAGCTTAGGAAGCAGTTTCTACCCCTGAAGTAATTAATGAGTGAAGTGGGTTTCTACATTAGCTCTTGAGGCAAAGTTACATTAATGAGAATCCCTCTTGGGAAATATATTTAAAGTAATTTGCCCCAATGGTCAAGACACAGCTGATCTTGAAGTAATGAAAATATGGTCCTTCATTGGCTCAACAAGGTATTAAACAAGGTCATTTCTTTCATCTTAATGACCACTGCCATTGCAGAGGAAAAGAGAGAAGGGATAAGAAGAGGTTGTCTGATATAGAGTGGTCATCTCGGAAACCATATATACATGCAAGTGCAAGCGACAGGAATGGACTCATCAGGTCATATTTATGTTATGACTTTATACACACACGCAGACACACACACACTGATGTAATAATAATAATAAAAGAAAAATAGGCTATCAACTTGAGAGTGGCGGGGAGCATGGGAGAGGTTGGAGGGAGGGAAAAAAAAGAAGAAAGTGACTGCAATTCTATTCAATTAAAAACATATTAGAATATAAAGAAGGAGCTTTAGAATTGCTTTGTGAGTGATCTTTGTCTTGTTTTAATTATAAAGTATGAATGTTATATTGAAAAATAATTAAACAAACAGGAGTATAAGAAGGAAAAGATGTAAGGATTCGCCACACCTGCCTGTGCTTGAGTGTACTCTTTAATGCTTCCCAGGGGGAACCATGCATCTCTGTCTCCGAATCTGGGTCTATGGATTTTTGAAGCAGGTGGTTGTTAGTGTTGAATCACACTTCTTCTCCTTCAAGTGTGCATCTTACAGAGACCAGTATATAGGCTTCACAGAAGCCAGTTAAGTGGCTAAGAAAGCTTTCATTCAGACTGAAGACCAATGTTTAAATACAGCACTGGAAAGGGAACCACCTTTGCCTTTCAGAGTGTAGAGAAGAAAACTAATGACATGTGACTTTGTTATCACAACATTGAAATACAAATCAAATCAGTGTCCAGGGTCACCTAGCACTAAAGACATTTCAAGGAATAATTCTTTGCGGGTGGGGGGGCAGAATTTACTTTTCTTTCTTGTTATCTTCTTTGGTTTATGTTAATTACATCTGTCTTGATTATCTGGTTGACATCTGCTTGTTATCCAAAATAAACCTGTGGGGCGGAGGGCTGTGAGAAGCAGCTGGGTACCTCGCTGAGCATAAGTCTTGAATCCCGGACCTTTATCAGGACGGCAGGTGTTCAGCTCTGGTCCCAGGCCCTGGTTCTTTTCATTCAGCTTAGGCCCTCCATAGCCCTTCTTACAGAGAGGTCTATGACCATCAGTCACGAGGAACAGTGCCTCAGGCTCTCCCACATGTAAATAAGGTATCACCAAACCCTCAGACCAAGCCAATAGGCATTATCTGCTGCCAGACTCTAACCCACTCTGAAACTGTATATAAGGGCTCTATTAAGGAGAAGTAAAGAGGTGTTCGAGAGTTTCTGTCTCAAGAGCTGTAACACTTGGGGAAAGATCTGCTCTCCCGGAGCCTTCCTGGGGCACCAAGCTGCCTCCTTGCCAGCTAGCCCCAGCTCAGCTCCGAGAGACAGGTGCAGCACCTGGGAGTGACCGAGTGGCGACAGACTCCAGCAGCGGTAGCAATGGGGGCAGGCAATCTTCCCTCCCTGCTTACACTGCTTGCCCTTTGGCCCAGACCTCCTGCACCAGGCCAGGCTGGAGACCTACAGCAGTGGAGACGCTGGCGGAGACAGCAGCAGAGACAGTAGCAGATCCTCCCTGCTCTCACTCTGTCCCCAGCCGAGAGATCATCATGGGATACCCTCCGGAACAGGGGACCCACATAAACCTATTTATATCCAATATCTTTTGCATTTTTATGCAAATTGTATACCAGATATCATCTCTTTATAGATTCAGTTCAGAATTTTGTAAAAAAAAAAAAAACAACATTACGTTGTAAGTGAATTACTTAGCTCCTTATTGTTATCATTTAAGCTCTCTGTTTCACTCAATGTCCAGATGTTATTCAAACAAGGGATTTGGGGCACTTTGTATCCAAACATATATTCTACCTATGGGCTACAGATACCGCTGTAAGAAGTTGGATATATGGTTGGAGGTGTATTCAGTTGTTATAGCATTTACTTAGCATGTACGAGTCCCTAGGCTCAATCCTCAACACTACTCCAAACAGTGATGGTGGTGCATGACTAACCTCATCATGCAGGAGGCAGAAGCAGAAAGAAAAAGTGTTCAAGGTGATCATTTGTTACATAGGGAAGTTCAAAGCCAGCCTGTGCTAGTGACCATAAAAAAGTGTTGAGCATTAAGTGTGTATAGAATTTAATAACTAATATGTGTGCATCCATGTGTGTCCTTGTGTGTCTGTGTCCATATGTGTGTGTGTTCATATCTATGTGTCTGCGTGCATGCGCATGTGAACAAAACTGGAAGGGCTCAGTCCTCTCTGCCCTTCCAATGGGCGGGTCCAAGGGATTAATTTCTGGTCCTCGGGCTTGGCTCCATCCACTGAGCACTCTTGCTGATGCTGACAACTAGTTATTAAAATAGAAGATATAGACATAATCACCAGTAAAATCATCACTATACTCAAGCCCCTTAAATGATGAATCTATAAGTGAACATATATAAGAACAATGTATAAACCCATGTTACCTTTTCATTTATGATTAACCTAAAGGAGAAGGTTATACTTTAGCATTGACTATGTAGCCCTGAGCTGACCATAGGGGGAGGCACCACCTACCACCAGGGATAGTAACCTCCTATTTTATTTTCATGTGGACTTTCAAAACAGTAATCACCATTAAATGTTCTTTTGCAAGGATAATTTGAAGGATGTTTTTAGAGAAAATGAATAGGTCTTGAATTGAGACTAGTTGTCCATTATAAAAATGACATTTGGAAAGAATGACACAATGTGATTTCTGCTATTATATATGGGGGGATGGGCATCTTACACAGCCAAGGAGGACAGTGGCTGTCAGAGGAGAGCACTGATATTCGGCAGGAGCAAGCCTATATGACAGAGCATGGGGGAAGTCAATAAAAATTCAAAAATTGGAAGGGAAGGAGAGTCTGTGATTACACAGTGGTTCATACATTAAGAAGATCTCAAATGATTTTGTCTGATATATTAGTTAAGAATCACTCCTTCCTTGTGTAGGAACCATGGTTAAAGAGTGGTTAAGTGAATTAGCTCGGGCCACACAGCTAAGCAATGACAGGCTTGGATTAGTATTTTACTGTACATTCCTAACCGATATGTTGCGCTCTGCTTCCCTAGTTTATCTCCTTCCTGGTTACCATCCAACCATGTAATGGACACTCTTAGGTAAGCAATTATACAAGCCCAGATGCTTTATGAATGAAAATCCCACTTTCAGGAAAATTAATGATGAGTAAAATCCAAAAGACCAATATATATGCAGTGTCTGTTCCATTTCAGCAGCTTAAGGAGGACTGATCTGGCCAAGACACAGGCACTACCGTTTTCAGCTAAACTAGATCATGTCCTGTTTCCAATTCTCCATCCTAAGCTGTTACTTGACCACTCTCTGCCTCAGTGATTGGTGCTTGTTCTCTTATCGAATGTCATTTTCTACCATGAACTTGATGTCCTCCTTTAGTTTTGCTTCCATCCTCCTGCTTCATGTACCACTGTTCTGTTTCTGAGAAAAGCAAAAGCTAAATCATCAAAGATGTTGTTTATAGACCAAGTAAGTTTCTCTCTAAAATATTTAACTATCTTCTCAGCTGGTTTGCTTTAAGTCTTGCCTAAATGACAGCCCCGTTTTGTTCTTACTTTGCTGGCTGTCCCCCAGTTTAGAGTATTTCTCAACAGATCAGTCTCAGCTCTCATTCTATGTCTGCCTCGAAGCCATCCTTAGTGTTGTGTAACTGTCTAAAAAAAAAATAAGCTGGAGAAATGGCTCAGTGGGTAAAGCTCTTCCTGCATAAGACTAATGAGCTGAGTCCAGAACTCGCATAAAAGCCAGACACAGTGGAAAAGGCATCTGTAGTCCCATCACATCCTATGGGACATGGGAAGCTGAGACAGAAGAATCCTCAGGATCTTGTGTGCTGGCTGGTGTGTACGCAGGGAAGAACAAAGACACCTTTTCTTGAACAAAATGAAAGTTAATATCAGGGATCTGAGGTTGATCTCTGACCTCAACAAGCAAACTGTGGTATGTGCATACCTGCAAACACACAACACAACACACACACACACACACTCACACACACTCTCTCTCATACACACATACACACACAAACACACTCATACAAACATACACACATACACACAATCACACACACATGCGTACGCATGTACACACATACCCCTACCACCTCCACTAAAACAGTCTCACTTGCAAAAACTGTTACTATTCTAAGTACTCTATAAGCTCTAGGGAGAGAAATGAAGGAAGGCTCAAATAACAAGGTAGACAGAAAAAAATAAAACTTCTGATTATGTATATTTGCTTTGTCACAAAGTTCCTCTTGGGTTCCCTCCCACACATTCATTTTCTCTTTTTATACTTTGTCTTCTGATAGCCTTTCAAATCTTTTTGTATTGCCCAGAAGCTTCTTAGAAAGCAGTTTCATTATTATACAAGCATGATCTAAGGGACACTGGGCTCCTGGGGGTTTGAATTCAAAGGAAATTACTAATTTATGGAATGAGATTTTTGATGGTCTGTGAAATAACAGGGGTGCAGAGGTAAGAGAACTGACTCATTTTCTAAAAAAGAGAAAAATGTACCATATTCTTAAATTGTAATGAGAAAAACCAACACAGCATTTTCACATTTCTGCTTGGTTTTCTAAATTATCTAAAAAATCTTCTTGATGTTTTGATAGATTTCTATGGGGATTTTTCTACAGGATGTTCATATTTAATAATAAGATTCGTTCCATTGCCAAGCTAATACAATAGGGTGCAGAGGGAAATAAAGCTACTTACTAGGAAGTAAAAGCTTTGTTGAAGAGAATCCTTGACATACACAGTGGCCTTTCTTAACATCGGAGAATCTGGTCCTCAAAACAACACAAAATTTCAGCAGACAGCTGTGTAGCTGTCATCCATGCTGAGAAAGTCAAGGTCACTGAGCTTACAAAGTTAGTATGTGGCAAAATGAAAAAGTAGAAATCCGTGATATCTGTGGATGTGGTCATCTCAGATAGTCATCAATACTTGTAACCCAGGATTTCTGGCTTTTCTCCTGGACAAAATAGCCTTGCACTTCCTCAGCTCAATCCAAGATGAGCCTTGTGACTTGTTTTGCACAACTCAATACAAATGGAAACAAAGTATCAATTCTTGAAATCACCTTAAGAGCCATTCTAAATCTTCCTCATTTCCTTCCATCTGCCACTGTGATGAGGTCTGTATTAGAATGCCACTCTCCTTAGGTCCATCCACCACAGCTATACTGAGAGCAGCGACATAGTAAGCTGGCTTCAGATTCATAATTTTATTACCTTTTGTGAGAATAGGAGACTGTTCTCAGAGTTGCTTGCTGCCGCAGGATTAGTTATCCATTCTGAGATGTATGCTGTTTGACATCCTCTTTGCCTTTGTCTTGCGTAGGGATCATACAGTATATGAAGTTTCTGAATGACAAGGGCACAGTATACCTTTATCACTGATGTAATTTTCTTTCTGTAGTGCCTGGGATGAAACCTAAGCCCTATGCATGCTCTCCTGGAACCCTGTCACTGTGCTTCATTCCCAGACTCGACTCCTCTGCCAAGCTAAGCATCCTGAAGCCACTGCATTGATCATTCATTACTGATCACTCTGATTATCAAAGGGAATGACGACCCTGCTTGTCCCAGCTTCATTTCTATTGCTTTGATTTAAAAACATCTCAACCACAAACAAACAAACAAACAAACAAACAACAAAACCCAAGGGAAGAGTTTATTTGGATTTTTGTCCTTATGGAGGAGTCAAGGGGACAGGATATGAGGTACATTCACATTCACATGTCACATTCACAGTCAAGAGCAGAGAGAGAAGAGATGCTATCCAGCTAGCCACTTCTCATTCCAAGACTGAAACCCAAGGATTGGAGCTACCTACTTTCAGGCTGGGTCTGCCCACATTGGGCAACGAAAACTGTCTTGCACAGACACACCCACAGGCTAGCCTGATCTACACAGTTCCTTATGGAGGCTATCCTCCCAGCTGATCCTAGGTTCAGTCCTGTTGACAATCAAAACTGAACATCCCTCTACTTAGTTGTATTGATTCTTTCCTAACATATTAAAAAAAGAGAAACAATTTCTACTCTCTCCCACCTGCCAGCAGAAAACAAAACACACGTTAAGTGTTGTTCAAGCAAAGTCGTAGCCAACATTTTCACCAAAGTGTCTTCAGGCCACTTCCTGTATAGGAAAGGACAGCAAAGAGTACATGAAGAGATAAAAAAAAAAGTGGTTTTAATGAAGAAAAATAAAAAACAAACCAAAGAAAGACTAATAGAGGTGACTAAAGAAATAAAACTTCACTCCTCTCATATCCTATGGTGTGCTGGAAAGGAAACAGTGTGAGTGGAGAGATCACTCAAACAGCCAGTGGGCAGGAAGTGATAGGCTAAGTGTGGCTGTGACTTAGGATGCCTCCAGAAAATTCTATGTTGTTTCCTCCATCCTCCTAGCTCAGTAAAAGTGGAGAGGAGACAGTTCTGAAAACAACAGAATTGAGTACTACACAATATCTAAGTTTGCAACGTTTACATACAGACTTGGTATTGGCCTAAAGCACTTTTTCCTTGTAGTTTTTGTAGGTATTTTCCTTTCCCTCATTGACGCAAGAATAGGCCAGATTAGACCAGATTAAAAGTAAATAAAGGCAGGTTTATTAGGAGCCGGCCCTCAGGTAGATTCCTGCTCTCACAGGTGGAGGTCAGTGAAGTCACACATCTAGGCTAAAGCAAAGGGGTTTTATGTTAGATGACATGCCAGCTAGGAGCTGGGATTGGGCCAGTATGTGGTGAAAAACTGCACCCCTGGGCAGGTGCTCTTGGGTAGGTTGCTAGAAATAAGAAGATGAGGAATGATAACATGTTAGCCAGGAGTTTTCTCCAAGTGGGTGGGGAGTTTTCTCTGTGCTGATGGGATTGGAGGGAGGAAGGCAGGCACACAGGGGTTCCCCAGCCAGTGATGGAGCAAGCTGGAGATCCAGCCTAACAGTTTTACCAACAGTGAATATTTCCAAATGAAATGGGCAGTGGTCATTTTAAATAAAGTCAATACCTTAGCAAAATATGGTCCAAAGTCTCCTGATTGAGTTTGTTTTCACAGTGATTTCCAGTCCCAACTCAGACAGGTTCAGTAACCATCTATATATAATAATTTGAGGGTGTGTCTTAGTTGGGGAGGGTTATGATTGTTGAGATGAAACACCATGACCAAAGCAACTTGTGGAGGAAGGGCTTGCTTGGCTTACATGTCCTTGGTCACTGTCCACTGAATGAAGCCAAGGCAGAAACTCAAACCTTGAGGGAAGCTAAAAGTCAGTGCTTACTTACCCTGGTTTATTATAGCATTCATAATTACAAGCCCAGGGTGTTCCCGTCTACAGTGGGCTGGGCCCTCCCACATTGATCACTAAGAAAATGCTCTACAGACTTTCCTACACCCTGCTCTTCTAGAGGCGTTTGCTCAATTGAGCTTCCCTCTTCTCAGATGACTCCAATTGTGTTAACTTGTCACAAACCTAGCCAGCACAGTGGCCAGCTAAAGTCATTATCTGTCTGTCCAAAGAGAAAGGGACATATCATTTTTCTCTATTATTTCTATATTTCTCTAAAAGGCTCCTTCATTTATGGCAACCACCAAGATTTGGTCTGCTGATATTCACCTCAGATCTATAACAGCGAAGATTTTTCGATATTATTACTTCTCAAACACGAATATGCATCAAGGTGACTTAAAGAACACATTAAAATGCAGATTCTGGGCTGACGGGATAGCTTAGTGGGTAAGGGTACTTATTGCCAAGCCTGATGCAATAAGAAAAAGAAACCTGACTCCTACAGGTTGTCTTCTGATTGAGACAGGTGATCTGTGGTATGAGAACATGAACTCTCACGTACACTCACACAGAAGGCACTCTTGCAGACACTCAAAATGAAAGAATGATATGCTTTAAAGTATTGCATCTGGCATGGCTTGGTCCTGAAAACCTGAGTAGGAGTGGTGAGGGAATTCAAAAGGAGATACACACACACACACACACACACACACACACACGACAGACACACATCTACAGAAAGGATAGGCTGTGAATACTCTGAAGAAACCACACCAACCACAACAACAACTGAGAATCTCAAAGTGCTTGTTACATACAGCACAGTGAGAGGAGATGGCTAGTGATTGGGGCGAGGGGGACAAAGCTAAATTGCTTGGTTTTGCCCATTCCAGAGTCTGTGTGGAGAAGACCTTGCAGATTTCCCATGAGTCTGGGGCTTTGATACTTGTCAATAATATTCATTCCCACAGGATTTATCCATTCCTTCCTCTGCTCCCCAGAATGACATTTTTGTTTTGATTTTGTTTTAATACAGATTTTTATTCCACGGGTCCTGGGAAAGGGCTTGGGACTCTAGGTTCTAATCCTTACCTATCTGTCGCAGATGCTGTCCAGGAGTCATTCATCAAATATGGAGGCTATCGAGTCTCAGAGTAGTTGATTATCTTTGCATGGAACCATCCTGTTATGGATACGAGATGGAATGTCCCCCAAAAGCCAGTGTCATGTATTAAAGTCTTGATCCAGAGCTTGAAGCATTGTTGTGGAGTGACTGGATAATGAGGTTACAACCTAATTGATGGATTAGTTAGCTACAGGTGTGATTTTGAAAGGTATATCTTGTCTCCAAACCCTTCTCTGCTCAGTCTTTCTGCATGCTGGCCACCATACAGTAGGCAGATTTTCTAGGCAAGCCTCCTCTATCAGAATACTTCTGTTTATCCAGGGTTCTAAAATCAAGTTGATACTTTGTGTCAGCCAAGTATCAACTAAAACTTCTGAGGTGTTCATCCTGGTAGACATGATGATATAATCGTCTAATCTGAGGCCTTGAGAAATGGGAACAAAAATATAAGTAGAAGTTTATGGGCATCCATGGCCATATGGGTAGTTCAAATAGCCTGTCTATTTTGTCACAGTGATTACAAGCTGACAAAGTTTAGCAAGCAAACCTACTTACTAAATGGTAAATCCATGGTCAAACAGCAAATTTGTTTGATTCTATAGCACATATTCTTGGTCAATACCATCAACATTTCCTATAAAGAGAGAGAGACACAAACAGTATGTACTGTGACATTGTTCACCAGAAGACAATGAATTACCAAGGTGGCAAAAAATAAACAACAAAATAGACAGTAAAAACAGACATCTCAGCTTTCATTAACCTTAAGAAACAGGTCCTCAGCTTATAATTAGGGAATTTCAGCATTAAAGAATAATATCTCTTTTCATGGCTCTAGGTCACAAAGTCCCACCATTGCTTCACTGAAAAGATGCAACCAAAGAAAGACATCATGGCACGTAGTGTCAGCATTGGGTACCAACATACACAGATGCTATGGTGTAAAAGTTGGAGTGGAAATCAAATTCAAGGGAGGTATTTAATAAAGATCTTAGCCTTGAAATTGAGATCTGCCTGTCAAATGCTAGTCTGAGAGTCGCCCATGGCACAAGACTTCCATGGCACATGCATACATTGAGCTTTAGGTCAAAGAGTACTTAAGAAAATTCCATGATTTATTTTATGTTTTATCACTGTTACTACATAATAGGAGACAATTTATGGGTAGAAACAGAGCCAAGCATTAAAATGTACTACCTCAAAGACCTCAATGATAGGAAAAATCTTCAACAAATCTTAAGATTTTCCTGATGGAAGAACCTCCTAATACCAGCAATTAAGAAAGAGCCTACAAAGGAAGAGGGACAAGTTGTGATGATTGGTGTTAGTTGTCAACCTGACAGATCTAGAATTACCTAGGTGACAGGCTTCCAGGAGTGTCTGTAGGACACTAGTTTTATTACATATATTTGGGTTGGAAGACTCATCTACCATGGAAGGTATAATCCTGGACCGTACAAATGGAGAACAATGCTGAGCAGCAACCTGTGTTGCTCACTCTCTGTACCTCATTGGAGAACTGATGTGACCAATTGCTCCAGGTTCCAATCTCTGCTACTTCCCCACCATGATGGATTGTTTCTTTGAACAATGAGTCAGTATTAATACTTTCTCCCTTGAACTGATTTTGACAGAGTGATTTTCATAACAACAGGAAAAGAAAATAAGACTCCTTGAAAGCTCAGAGAATCCAAAGATTAATGCTGTGGCATGGTAGCTTACCTAAAGAAACACCTGAACTTTCTTCACCAGTCAACTTTTAAGAAGTTCTCCAGTGAGCAGCTCTGATACGCCTGCTCATCTGAATCTTTCTATGTCCATGTCTTCCAGAGCACCTTCATTCCTTCCAGTTTGTTCTTTGCCCATGATTTTGTTCTAGCTCATTCATCAAAACTGATAAAAAACAATTTTATCATATCCATAGTCAAGATCAGAGAAATAATAAATACCTGGATCCTTGCTGGCTTGCTTTCAGCTAGTTTTTTCCTCTCTTACACTGTTTCTGAGCCCCTACCTAGGACATGGTGCTACCACAAAGGGCTGAGTCTTTCTATCTCAATTAACAATCAAGATTATCACCATACACATGACCACAGTCCTAAGTGATCTTGGTAAGTTCTCATTAAGAGTCTTATGAACTATAACTTTTCTTTCTACAACATCCCAGCTGACAGCCATGAAACTTATTCTGACTGCATTTCTCCATCTCTTCTACATCAATATGGCTCCCACCATCACCATCTTATTACAATCTTACCATAGGCCTGGCTGCAAGAGCCTTCTTATTTGTTTCTCTGTGTCAACACTTTCTCACCCCAGTAGCTCCTAAACAACATAAATTCTGCAGCTATTCGGTTTTTTTGAGATTATAGTTTGATTACATCAGTCCCTTTCTGTTACTCCTTTGAAACCCTTCCATATGACTCTCCCCACTTTCCTTCAAATGAAGGTCCTCTTTCTTCATGACATTTGGAAACATTGATCTGAATGGGTGTCACTCAGTCCAGTGAACCTCCATACCACACTTCTCAAGGACCATACTCTGCAGTATTTCAATCAAGTTGCACATGAGCAACTATTTGTGTCAGTCATCAAATTAGTTAATGCAAACATATACTATAGATTGTTACAAATACTATAGATTGTTAATCTATTAAGACACAAAGGACTATTTTGGCTTATACTTCGTTTAAATTTATTTTATGTATGAATGTCCTATCTGCATATACTCCTGCATGCCGGGAGAGGGCATCAGATCTCATTATAGGTGGTTGTTGAGCCTCCATGTGGTTACTGGGACTTGAATTCAAGATCTCTGGAAGAATAGCCAGCACTCTTAACCACTGAGCCATCTCTCCAGCTCACTGGCTTACACTTTTTAAAGTTGAAGACCATGACCATTTGCCTCCATCACTTCTAGGTCTGAGGAGATGCAGCACATTATGCAAGGAGCAAATTATGAACCAAAGCCTCTCATCCCAGAGCCATGAAGAAAAATTATACTGTATCCAAACAATTCCCTTTGAAGGAAAGACCTAAGAGACCATATTTTTTGCACTAGCTTCTGTGGGGCAAGTGGACTGTGCCAATAGACAGAAGAACTGGTAAGGGTGAGCAGGCTCAGACCCTGGGGAATCTCAAAATTGAGAACAGAAGCCAGGTTCCTGCCAAGCTCTACTTGTTCTGGAACATGTAACTATGACACCCCACTGAGAGGATCCTGGCAATCAGTCACATGGCATAGAAACCTGGAGTTCTCCATGCTAATGAGGCATCTAGATAGGTCCAGAGTATTCAGCCAATAAGCTTCCCTTCCTGAGCATTCCTTCCTTTAAAAAGGTGCTTAATCCCTTGTTCACCCTGAGTAAGGTGTATGCATTCACATCTGCCAGTGAAAAAAACAGTTTGGACAAGGAAGAATCATCTCTTCATCAAGCAGAGGGGAGCAGGAGGGCTTTGCTATAAAAAGCCAAGCCTAAATCTCCTGGAGAAGGCCTTCTTTCTCCCAGCCCCTCTGTACTCCCTGCACTCATCAAACGAGGTTCCTTCCCATCCCAGGCGCAGCCTTTCCCCTTCCTGACTGTTACATAGACACCCTGAGGGGAAGCACTGATGAGCCATTCCCAACTCCCAGCAGTACTCCAGAGGCATCTGGGTACACAGGAGATGAGGTATCACAGCAATTATACCAGACCTTGGTATTTCCTACCTGAGCAAACACGGACTGAAGACTCTTCCCACATTGTAGACTGTGATCTGCCTCCTAAGAGCACCCCAGTGGCAAGGCAGACATACAGTTCGGCAAGCTTCTGTGCATGTTTCCTTTAAAGAAAGGAATTCGAGTATAGGAACTTTGTCTTATTCTTTCTATTTATTTTCTCTAGCATTGGATTTACTGTATGGTAGGTGCAAACTAAAACTAAACTAGTAGCTCTCATTATAAAAACTAGAAATGTATGAGGTAACATACCAAGGGTGGTAGAAGTCTGATGTGTCAACTAATATATAGTGTATATATATTACATTTTGATACTTCCTTTTACTATTTTTGAAAATTTTATATAGGTGTAAAATGTTTCTTGGTCATATCCATCCCTCACTCCCTTTTGCTCTCCCACACCTCACTCCTTGCCCAACAATATATTGCCTGTATGTCTCCCAACTTTGTGTTTTTTATAGTCCACTAAGTCCAATTACTGCTACCCATATCTATATGTGGTGGGGGTTGTCTACTTAGACCCAGGCAAACTACCAATATTCCTGCCCAGAGAAATGTACGTTTCCCTCTTTCAGCAGCTACCAACTGCCATTAGCTCCTCAGGTAGTCACTGATTTTAAAAGTATCTATTGTTTGAGAACTTCATACATGCATACAATGTCTTTTGACCAAATTCACCCCCATCCCTCTCCTTCAATTTCTCCTCTATGCTCCACCACCATTTTTTCCCTCTTGACTTCCTGTGCTCTTTTTAAAAAAAATTCACCTAGTTCCCCTAATTATGCCTATGTGTACATGGATGTATACCTACCTAATGGAGGATGAGTAGCCTCTCAGGGGCCTCATCCCTCGGAAAAACAGAGTCCTCTCCCCCAATATCCATCAGCTTTCAATAGATCCTCACTGGGTAGTATTTCATGAGCCCCTCCTCCATCCATACTGTGATTGTAGTTGGCCTGATCTTGTACAGATCTCGTGCATATAGTCACAGCTGCTATGAATCCATGTGTGCAGTGGTACTGTCACATCCAGTAAATACCACTTTGATGCAGATATCTACTACCTCCGGCTCTTACAATCTTTCTATCCCTCCTCTAAGATGATCCTTGAACCATGAGGGAAGAGATGTGGTATAGCTGTCCCATTTACAATTCAATATTCTACCTGGGTCTCTGCATTAATTTCCATGTACAACAAAGAAAGCTTCTCCGATGAGAGTGGACAGATCCCTTAGTCTGTAGGCATAAAGATAGAAACATAATGGTTAGTTTATTACTATGCCCATTTAGCAGACTAATAATACTAGGTCCCTCCCAGAACCAATGGACCTAGTGAGCCACAGGTTTGTTTTCCTAATAAAAGATATTAGGATTGAATTCAGTCTTGTGGACTAGGCTTTAAATCCAATCAAAAAATGGTTCATTACTCCCATGACATTGGTGCCATTCTTCAACCAAAAGGCATACATTTCCAGCCTGTAGCTCACAGGATTCACAGCTGGGTAAGGCTGCTGATTACTTTTCTCTCCTTGTAACATACACAGCACTTTCCAACATTATGAAAGCTATGGATGAAGCTTCCAACTCAGTATCAACTTGATTTTCATGCCCTATAACTCAAATATTTGATATCTTTATCAATTGGGTCTTAACATCAAGTTTGGGATGGTAACCTAGAACAAAGCCCATATTTTGACATTGTGACATGATTAATCTTTTGCCTGCAAAGTTAATGTTCAAGAAAAGTGCAATCCAAGAAGATGAAAACTCCCATGATGCTTTTAGTAAACTTAGAATTTTGTGTTGGACCACATCCACAACTATCCTGGGGTCCATGTTGGCTTAGTAATAACCTGTTATTATTTTAAGATTAGGTGTAACATTTAAGGCAGGATGGAATTTTGAGAGAGATATCATTTAGACATGTGGCATATGTTAATAATAAAAGATGGACAGAGTCCTATTCTGGTGTATTATACAATTGAAACTGTCTACAGACCAGGAATCCCTTAGTGCATCAGGCACCAGGCAGACCACTGTCACTGTCCTGCCTGTGGCACACCACTGTTTATAAGGTGTCTAAAATTCTTGATACATAACTCTCATTCATCTTTATCAAAGCCTCAGATAATTAAGAGCTAAAACTGAAGCTACAGGAGTCCTCCCAGCTAAGCCTTAGCAAACAGTGACACACTCATCTAAGCTCGAGACTCTGGTAAATGGCAAATGAAGCTAAATATCTATTTGCTATAAACTGGCAGACATTGATATTAGGAAGACGAGCTGCAGCCCAACTGTTTGAGAGTCAGTGCTCATCGCTTACCACACTTCACTTAAAGAAGCAGCCCTGAGTCATTTTCTGCGGTGTGATTGCATTTATTTTATTGAGTATTTTTTTATTGGAAAAGTAATACAATGCTTGTTGTCACAAGGCAAACAATATAAAGGTATAACAACTTTAGCATTCTCTTCTCTGACTCTGTAGTCTGAATTCGGTTTCCTGAGGCAACCTGCATTATTTTGTAATTTGGAATACATCCTATCTATATTTTTTAGGCTTTTAGGAATATAGGTAGAGAGATAAAAATAAAAATGGCATGCATATACACATATACATATATTTCATGCTTTCATTAAAAAAAAAACTCTGAGTCATCCATGTACTATTCTAATAGCTGCTTTTTCACAATGATGCATCCTAATTCCCTCTGTATCATTGTATATAGCTATAATTCACTCCGTTGAGCTTTTTTATCTAGTCATTCAACATAACTTATTATGATGTTTATCTTCTTCTGGTCTGGGGTACTCAGATGAACGAAACTCACAAAAGTTGTGTGATGGAGTTCACACTCCATTATGGGAGACAGACCATGAACATTTATTTACACAGATAAAATAACAGCATGTAACGTGGTGGGGAATGCTGTAAAGAGCTGAAAGCCACATGCTGCAGACAATGGGAATCCAGGGGAAAGGGTTGCTGTTACTCATTAGTTGTCAAGGAAGATGCACTAGCTAGGAGCTAAAGGATGTGAGGGAGGCAGATGTGAATCTTTCTGAGGAAAGACCACCCCAGGCTGGGAAGACAGAAAGTACAAACTGTCTGAAATATCCCAAGACAAATCTTACTAACAAAGACTTCTTGAATTATTGACCAAAATGCACATGATTTTATAAAACAACACAGCTCAGATCTCTATTATAGCAACTTCTATTCCTAGCAGCCATATATATATATATATATATATATATATATATATATATATATATGCCCTTTTCACAACAAATTGACCACTGTCTGATACAATCAATCTTTTTAATTGTGTTAAAATTGATGTTTCCTCATTTCTATGATAACTAGTAACATTAGAAAACTCTTTGTATGCTCCAGCCAATGCTATACTCTCATCTGGAGAGCTTTAGAATATTAGCACTAATATTTCATTATTAATCCTGATTTTTCTGTCACAGTAAAGCAGGTAGAACCACCCATGTGGCAAAGTAATGGAGTGTTTTCTTAGTATCCTGAGATACTGAGGCAAATGTGATAGAAATGAGAGGATACAAATTTGGAACAAGACCCTTGAGGATGGGTTGATTTGGAATAGGAACAGAGAAATTTGAAGTTGGATTGATGTTTTATATGAAAGTTTAAGTGGGAGAAGAGAAATGATTTTTTTTAAAAAAAGAAAGAAAGAAAGAAAAAGACATCTTCTAGTTCTTACAGTATGATACTGAAGATCTCCTTTCATACAAGCCTTTGTGGACTATTTTAAATGCCAGAAGCACATTCATGCAAGCACAGAGCACATATTCACCTACTAGCCCATAAGCACCAAAGAAAAAAAATTTCATTTCCAATGAGTTCAGTTTGTGAACTGAATCAAACAGTGCCTGGGTCTTAATATTTATTTGTCTGAAGTGCCCCACCATGGCAGATTTAAATGACAGAAGTTTGTTCTAGCTAAAATGAGCCAAATCTGAAAACAACTGATATGCCCAATAGCACGGATACATACTCATACCATACTGACAAAGGAGCATCTGTGGCACCTTTGGAAAAAAAATAAAGGTCTAACAAAACAGTTACTAACATCATATATTCAGGCCCCAATCACAATTCATAATTCACACATAGAGTTTACAAAACTTGAGTCATTGCAAAAAACTCACTCAATTTTAGTAACTAATTTTCAAAAATAATTTATTCATTGAACATATTATTTTTATACAGCTTTGCTTTAAAAATAACTTAGAAGATACAGGAACAAGGGGAAAAAATCCTAAAACGACAGAAATTTCACATTCTGCATTGCTGCACAGTTTCTAATAAACTTTTAAATAAATCAATGAAATTTTTAAAATCATACTTTTAAGAACAATTTTGTTTGTTTAATAATGGACACAATGCCAATTTTTAGATGTACATGGAAAAAACTGTACTTTATAATATTAAGATATTTAAGTCCAAGGACTTCTGGTTTCTTTTTTCTTAAAATAATATGAGTTCTTTCAATTTAGAATTTTTATTATCACCTTATGTTATGCAACATCAATTATGAGCTATGTAATCATGAAAATCTTTTGAAAATAATACAAAGTATTTCATATTAGTATTAGTATTTCATATTTTAGGGGTGTGGGTCTGCATTCTGACTTACTGCTGAGGTGTGGGACATACCGCTCGGGAGGTAAAACACAATGAGTGCTTGAGGGTATCTCCCTCTGCCACTGTCGTTGGGTGCTGGGCTATAGGGAAGCACTACACTGCTCATGGGTTGGAAGAATGCAGTCTAAGATGGAGGGTGGCAAAAGTTGGGATTCTCTGACCTTTGGGCACCCAGTTGCTGCTGGGGGTGCACACAGAGGAATCGGGAATGAAGGATGGGTGTCCACAGGCTGCGATGAAGCCAGGACCATTGAGGGCCCGCAGACTGAGGATGGCAACTATCCTGGGGTCAGGGTAAATGGGAAAACTGGCTTAGGTCATTGACGATTGTTCTTAGCTTGGCTGCAGTTGTCTGGAAGCACAGAGAGGCCTTCAACAGGAGACTTAGGATGTGGCTCTGTAGATAAAGACCATCTCTGTGCTCTCCACGGTGGTTCTCGATGAAAGAGACAGTCTATGCTTATCTGTACTGTTTATTGACTGTTCATCATGGAAAATAGATACATACCAACTTCTCAGAGTGGACCAGAGATTAAATACCCTTTTCAGGGAGGAATGTCCAGGAAGGGAAGTTTATTGGCTCTACTTCAGGGCCTCTAGGTACCTCATTAGCATGGACAACTCTGTTTTGAGCTACATGACTATTATGAGGAGTGTGGACATGGGTTCCAGGCCAGGAATCTGGCAGAGAGTAGGGAGGTGTCTATAGTCTCAGGTGGCTGGGAACCTGGGTACAGATTGGCTCTGCCTTATCAAGTTTCTTGGCGTGGTCCACTGTCTCATGTAGGGGTACAAAATTTGAAGTCTAGAAAAATTAAGTACTCTTTTCCAGGCTCCAGAACTGGGTGCCTTTGAAGCCAGAGATTTTAAAGTCACATAGTTCAACCATGACATTTTCACCACTAGAAATATTTTTTTGTAGACTTCAGGGCTAGAGGAACCCATGTTAATCATTGGTTAGAAACGAACGATGACTATAGTGATCATTGTCATTCTTCATAATAATAATAATAAAACAACTCCGACAAGTAAGCAGATGGATTATGCCTGAGAAGCATCCTTACCTGCAATGTTCATGTCACTGGAAAAGTCAAAATTTCTGTTCACAGAAAGAAAAATAAAAACAGAGGGTGAAATCTCCAGATGAAATCTTGCACTCATTTCTTTAGCAAGTTCTCTACAGTTATTAGTTCTTAGTTTTATCATTTCTAAGAACTAGATCATTATAAAAAGGTCATTATGGGTCAAGAAATCAAGCCTAACACAAAGGACTCTGACAGTCACTAGAGCTAGAATTAGGTTACCAGTAGTACTTAGTCACAGAAGCATAGAAACTAGACTCGGAGAAGGAGCCACAGGTCAGTGGCTTGTTTGGTGCCAAAGTGTGTTTGAGACCAACAAAGGAGCATTCACTCTCTTCTTTAGTTTAATTCCACCCAAGACAATAATAGCAATAGAGGACCCTCACCCCACCCCAGTATACAGACACATAACCTAAAGGAAGAACTTATCATGAATAAATCATGTGGATCTATACAAATGACATCAACTTTAAAAACAAAATCTTTCCATTTCTTTTCTCTAGCTTCTCAGTCCTTTAGTCTAGCTGCACCCATCAGGTTTAGCTGTTGTACCCCATTTCTCTCTACTAGGATACAGAGATTGCATTTGAGATCATGTAACAAACAACATCCCCTGGCTCATCCTCTGGGTCTTAGTGTCCTCTCAGTGGTGTCTTAGACAGCCAGAAAATCTGAGGTCCTATCAATGAGTCAGAATTAACTTTTTTCACAGTGAGATGATATTTATCATTTCATTCTGGCTCCCATATTTATAGCTCAACAGGTTTAAGTATGTGCATATGTGCAAGTATGTGAGTATGAGTCTGTGTAGGTGTGTGTATGTGTGTGCACGCATGCATGCTATGGTGTATGTACCCATGTCCATATGTGTATGCACGCATAGTGTGGAGGCTACAGGTCAATGTTGATGTCTTCTTTAAAGGCTCTACAGCTTTTGAGATAGTTTCTCACTAGCTTGAATCTCACCTACACACTCCAGGGATGCGCCCTCTAGTGCGTGGATTACAGATGTGCCATGCCCTTCCTTTTATGTGAGTGCTGGTAATCCAAACCTGGGCTCTCTTGCTTGCATGGCAAGCACTTTCCCAACTGAACCATATTACCACTCTTGTGTAGTTTTTGATGTTTTTTTTTCTTTTGTTTTTAGGATAAAGCGGGCAGACACAAAGATGATACACAGACTTGTTGCTATGATCTCATGAAATAAACCATGTAAACTCTTTAGCATAGAATGGGGGCCACAACACAAGCCCGGTCCATTTTTTTTTTAAGTCAGTTGCAGCCATTTTTGTTCTTGAAACTGCCACACTGCCAAAAATGAGTTCCTAAGCCTGAAATTTCCATGCTGTTTGTGAGCAGAGTCACAGGAGGCCTTAATTTTGCTCATCAGGATGTTGATTGATGCTTGTTTGCTAACACTGAAAATGCTGGCAAAGGCGGGAAGGAGGGCTGGCAGAGGAGCCTTGCTAATTACCAGAGGTGCAAATCCGACACATAGCACTCTCGTGAGGCATAATGAGCCTGAGCTGAGGTGAGACAGGAGGTTTGTTATGTACATTAAATCAGAGGCTATAATTGCTTAGCATCCCAAATGTGAATGATTCCTTGGGAAACAGAAGAAAGCAATCCACCCAACCTCCGCCCCAAAACAAGAGTCCTCTTCAGTCAGCCTGTGATGTGCAGGAGGAGGGACACAAGGTTAATTTCCTCCAAGCAGCATTTGATTAGATAAACTGCTATCTGTCCTCAAACACTGAGGGAAGAAACAGAAAGATGTGATGCAGGAACAATGTCCTTCATCAAAGGGAACCTATAGCGTTTCTTCACTGGTCAATGAGGGGATTGGCAGTGGCTCGTTTGAACATGTATTTACTTAAAACATGGGAAACAAACTAGTCAATCAAGCTGCAATCAGAATAGGACCAAGAACAATCTGTTCTTCTCGCCTTAAGAATAACACACATTGTCTCAAAAATGGACTGACAAAAATTATGTTAGGGTTTTTAGACTCTAAGACAAACACTGATGCAGAGAGAATATGCATATCATATAATGTGGCAATTAAGTCGCTTAATAATTATTCAATAGTGCCACCTGTAGGCCGGCATATGCTTCTTTAATAAAGAGATGGAGAGTATTTAAAAAGGGATTCACTACCAACGTTTGGTAAGGACTTTCCGGTCGGATTGAAATTTTAGTTCAAAGTCTAACTTTCATGAGCTCCGCAAGCTTTTTACAAGTTCCTGCACATTTCTGTGTAAATAGTTGTTTCTAACTCAAGTAACAGGACACCCATTTGTAATATAAACAGGATGCTGTGGAGTCTTTTATGGACCATCCTTTTTTATTACTTACTTGTGTGGTGTGCATATGCACCTGTGTGCATGTCGTGTCACAGAACACGTGTAGAGTTCAGGAACAAGTTGTAAAAAGTGGTTCTTTCCTTCCACCATGGAGGCCAAAGGATTGGACTCAAGTTCCGATTCAAAAACACCTTTTTAGTAGGTGAGACACCTCTCTTTAGTCCATCCTAAAGTGATTTTATTATTAGATCATCTGTTCCTGCTTCTGGAATAGTCAAATATTGGATCAATATTTTAAAATATACTCACATAGGTCCTTTCATTTTCCTTTCCCAGCCTAATTCTTCCTAGTTTCCCTAGAGACTATCATCCACAAAACAAACATAAACGCCACCACTCACACCATTTGTAGATTGTAACTATACTTTGTTTTCAGAATTTCCCCTTTTATGTACCAATTCTTTTGTTCCGTTATGCCTACCTTATATTGTTATGAAGTCTTTTTATGCATTTGGTAAAGTGGAGTCTTTAGTTAGTCAATTCAATTTTTTTTTTTGACAAAATGGGACTGTTATCCTATACTCAAGGGGAGCATGCTTTAAAGTTTTGGTACACTCAATATACTCCTAATTTGTATCCAGTATTTACACTACACACAGTGATCAGGAAACCATAAGCTTTGTACATGGTATCAGCCTATCTGGTCTTCAAATCTAAGAGTATTAAAAAAGGAATAAAAACTGAGGAAATTGGGTCGAAATTCTACTTTCCTCACTTCATTTTCCCTTCCCATCCTCTTTCAATAGATATCTTTCCTCCACACACTCCACTAAAAGAAACAAATCTGACGGTTTTGTTGACCCGGCAAACACTGATGCCATTGTATTTTCACACCAGCAGATCGAATTTACTGAGAAAAGGAAAAAAAACCTCAGGAAACTGCTCCGCAATTTTCAGTTTGCACGCTTCTTCAGTCTGAGGTAGTGTGGAGACTTTCAAACCTTGCTACAGGTGTGCACCAAACAGCTTCCCTCCTGGGCCTGGCTTCCAGGAAGAGTTGACACTTTGACAAAAAAAAAAAAAAGAAAACATCCTGTCGGGTAACAAGATGGAAGGCTTGGGGTCAAGAAGGCAGCAGATGTGTGAATCTAAAGTTTCCGAAGGAGAGAAGCACGGATTGCTTTCTGAGCTATAATTTTCAGCTCTGTGAAGGCACTTTGTCCACAGATCATCACTATGCAGCTATTGTATTTCGGCCATCGATTTTTTGAGATGAGGTTCAAGGAATAAGCAAACACTGAATTTTCATTAGCTACTTGGGGAAAGGGAGCATCCTCCCCAAACCAGACTGCTTGGGACACATTACAGAGTAATTTATAAGATCGTGCCGATGTCACTTAAACAAATAGCAGCAATAAAAATAAAGCATTGCTGGTGAGTTGCTAATTTGAACTAGATTGTGCCTGTGATAAGGAGCCATTCAATATACTTTTCTTTCCTTTAAACTCTTATGGGGAAAGTGTCTTTCGTTTTCATTCTATCTTTTTTGGAGTTTGGTTTATACAGAAAGGTACAATGACAACCTAGAAGAGGTGAGAGATAGTCCTGGGTCAGGTAAAGATATATCCTGGTTGAGGAAATAATGCAGAAACACTAATTCACTTCAGACATAGCACCAACAAAATATGAGTCTCTGTCTCTGTATCCTACACTTCTCAGGCCTGTCTGTACCTTCTTCCCAGCAAGGGCGATCCTGCTCCTCCCCTTTGCCTGGGAACTTCAAAGTCCCACCTCTGTCTCCCTGCCCAGCCATTAGTTGGCAGCAACTTTATTTACCAATTAGAACCAGCTGGGGGCAAGGACTATCAGCATCTCACACAAGGATGTGCAAATTCCCATGTATTTTGGGAACCCGATTAACATAATATAACCAATAAACCAAATCCACAACACATGTAGGTCTTACTATTTCCCACTGAATTTTTCAGTACCCAGAATAAAACGGAAAGTGCTATCTTTGGGACAAAGTTTGCCACTGAGTCAGGGAGCAATGAATTGTTCTCAGGGGTTACATAACACTAAGCAACGAAACTGGGAATGCCTCCCACTATTGTTCAAAAGCAACTATTGACACTTCATCATTTTTTTAAGCAATGGTACCCAAAATTTAAGGAAATATCATTAACACAAAATTTAAGTAAAACATTTCATATGTGTGTGGGCAGCAAAACTAACAAGTTCCTGTGTTTTATGTTGTTCTGGCTCAATTTTAATATAAAACAGACAACTGAATTGCTGTTGACAATACTAAGATGAGAGAGGCACAGTCCTGTTCTCAGTGACAGCATTTATACTAAAAAATATGTGAATGCTTTCAAATATTGTATTTGTCTATATTATAATTTTCCCAGGCTTATCTATATTTAGTGAAAATGCCCCAGACCTCATCAGAATAATATATCCACAAAAGAAAAGCATACTTCTTATTTCAGTGCTTAGACTTGACACAAGATTTTATAAACTTCTGAGCATTGCTAGGTTATTTCTTCCACAGAAGTATAGCTACACATTGCCAAACCACATAGAGTGTTGAATTTAATCCACACCGTAATTTTCACCATGTGTTTAAAATGGCTGTCCTAACAGAAGTACAAAGGAATGAACAATATCTAATAACGCATGCTTGTAGAAATGAAAAGGGTTTTATAATTATATGATTAAGCTTTGCCAATTTCCCCACCAATTTATTTCTGCAACTAATAATTATCTACTAAAGGGCATGTTCTACATGGCAGGTTTCACAAATAGACGCCATTGATTAGTCTTTTTGTCTATCATATTATTTGGAAGATGACTTTGGACCAATTCCCACCGTGAGACAAGATCTATTTATTGGGTAGTTGAAATCTGAGCTAGCCTGGTGCAATGTTTTTGCTGAGAGTGTGACAGAAACTGCAATGATTCTGAAGTCTGCATTCTTCCTTGACTCTTACAGGGTCACATAAACAGCCTGGATCATTCTGATAGGTGTGGAGACTCACCGGCCTAGATTTCTTCACCTGACTCCTAGGCAACCTTAGGAAGAAGAACCCCACTTGTCTATTGATCTATAGCTGATTATATAGGCAGCTGAGGATTATTTCAATGTGACATGAAGCTAATTAGAGGTAAATTGTCTTCTCTATTTTATAACTGAGAAAACCAAGATAGAAAAAAAATGTGAATCAGTTGCCCATTTCACTTATCTTTAAGAAACACACCTCAAATTTTGGGTCAGGCTTGGTGGTCCCAAAGCCAAGTATTTAACAATGCTTCTGCCTTAAACAGGATTCAGAAAGCTGGGTATTACATGAATGGAGGGACACTATTTGGCTTCTTCACCCAACCCCAGAGTTGTATTGGCTGATATGAACAGATATTGTATTGGCTGATATGAACAGAGCTGAGGAAGGGGAAAGCAATTTTATCTTGTTTTTGCCTAGTCAACCAACATTATTTTGTAACCTTAACAATCAATTAAGTGAAGACATCTGCAATATTTTTACACAGTTTTAACCTAAATCTTCAACATTTTGTTCTTTTCTAAATTTATATCTCAGGAAACACATTCATGCTAAAGCCACTCACACAGAAAACATACTGATGGATAACAGTTTTATTTTATTATTACTCTCTCATATGTTACATCCCACCACAGTCTCTCCTCCCTCCTCTCCTCCCAGTACCCCCCCCCACCTTGCCTTTCTCCCAGATCTACTCCTTTCCTTTCAGTAAAGAGTAGGGCTTTCAGGAATATCAACCAAAAATGGCATATAGAGTTGCAATAATACTAGGTACATCCCCTAATGTTATGGCTGGTCGATGCAACCCAGAAGGAAGAAAAGGGTCCCCAAACACATGCCCCCTCTCCCACTGCTAGTAGTCCCACAAGCTATATGGCCATAACATATATGTAGAGGACCTAGGTCAGACTCATACAGGCTCCTTGATTGTCAGTTCAATCTTTGTGAGATCCCATGGCTCCTGGCTAGTTGATCTATTGGCTGTTTTCTTGTGGTTTCCTTAATCCCTCTTGCTCCTACAATACGTTCTCCTCCTTTTCTGCAGGATTTCCTGAGCTCTGCCCAGTGTTTGTCCATGGGTCTCTGCATCTACTCCCATCAATTGCTAGGCAAAGGTTCTCTGACGAAGATGATGCTAGACTCTGGTCTATGAGTATAGCAGAATATCATTGAGAATCATTTCATTGACTATTCTTTTTTTTTTTTTTGCCAGTTGTGTTGGATTTTATTCTAGATCTCTAGGTCTCTGAGCTGTCCAGCCTCTGTTTCTTGACCCTCCAAGCAGTGTCACGCATGGGGTCCCTCTTGTGGCATGGGTCTCAAGTTATATCAGTCATTACTTGTCCACTCCCACAAATTCTGCACCACCTTTACCCAAGCACATCTTGCAGGCAGGACAAATTGTCATTCTGGGGGCAAGCTAGAAATCTGTTGGGTAACTTTTACTTTACAGTGTAAGAATATGTTATTTTCAAACGTGTTTCTCAAGTTCTAAGCTCTAGTAGTGTCTAATTGCCATTCTTAGAAACTACATCTCAGAGCAGCAGCTTTGCCTGGTAAGTGTAGCTCTCGTTCCTCATCAAAGAGGCTTCTTTTTGCAGCAGTCAGAAACTACTACAGAAATCTATAACTAGTCAAAATGCAGAGAACAACTGACCGCAGGGAACCCAACCTCAATGCCTATACATAAGCCTCAGGAAATGTTGTGAAAGGGGGACCAGAAAAATTGTAATATCCTGAGGACCAGGACACCTGCCCTGAGACTGTTTTTTTCTAGACATGACAGGAAAGCTGTACTTATGAAATTTTTAAAAATATGGCTGCTTAAAACAAACCTGCATCTTGTCATCACCAGTTGACATTGCAACATGGATGGGAGAAATCTCAAAAGATCCCATCCTTAGGTAAAAAGACAATTGCTGGCTGCTGAGAGTGGAATCAGTCTTCTCTGGGAACAAGCCCCTGATAGTTTATCTAATACCAAGTCATCAGCCCTAAGCACATATACATATAAGCAACACAAAATAGACTCTGTGTGTATTGTATGTGTGTGTTTAACAGAATAATTAAGGTAGGAAAATGTCATGAATTTGAGAAGGAATTGGAGGACACAGGAGCACTTGGTGGAAGGAGGGATGGAAATTACGTAAATACAGTACTCATATCTAAAACTCAAAAAATTAAAAATTTACATTATAAAGATATATATAGTTCCCAGCTATCCAATACAAAGTAGTCATTGCTGAATTATAAATATACAGACATATATACATAAAACAACAACAACAACACACACACACATATATATTATGACATAATGTGATATATTATAGTGAGAACAATAAGTCAAAGAAAGGCCATCAATTTGAAAAGAAGTAAAGGGTCATAGGAGAGATTGGAAAGAGGGGACATGGGAGAGGGGTATGGGAAGAACTGAAGGGAAGAAAGAGAGATGGTATGATTAGCTTTTACTTAAAAATTTTAAAAGAAATACAGCTTTATCAAATGTTAGAAATAACTTTCAGATTTACAAATAACCTTACTTAGAAGTAAAAGCAGGAATAACTTTTATTGGTTTCATCATCACAAAACTTATCACTTTTGTTGTTAAAAGATGTTACAGAAAACCAATGATTCCTGATAAAATGGAAAAGGAAAACATAATTCTACCTCTAATGTTATGTGAGAATCTACTCTATCATATTCACAGGAGACGTATTTTAGATTCATCTTAAGTTAGTAAGTTTTGACTTTTAGAGAAGTCAAATGGAAGTTGAGAATCATCACCAGGAGACAGTATTTCTAGGGTGAACTATGTAGGAAAGCTTAGACTATAGTAGTTCAAGGGCAGTTGGATTCCCACAGATACCAAAGAAAAATTTTTTATGTTTAAAAAGCAATCTTACATCTGTAACAGACCTGCAAGCTTGGAGTGGTCAGGGGAAAGTTCTGCTAAAGTATTACTCATTCCTTAAACATTGAAATCATGGAGGAAAACTGACAGTTTTATAACTAAGATTGTTTTACCCAGAAAATGAAATTATCAAGCAAACTGAAAAATTATTGCCTAATATCTGAAACAGTGCTGCATTATTTATACCCAACTCTGAAAATAAGAAGCTGAAAAGCACAGGGAGAAAAAAAAAACTTTGCTTCTGTGTTAAGAAAAACTTCAGAAAAACTACTTTACTTCCAAAGTATATGTTCTAACTGCATCTTCAAAAGTAACAAAGGGACTAGAGAGAGGGCTCTGTGAGTAAAATACCTTTTATTTGCCTGAGGTAATCGCCATCTCAGAGGCTTACTGCTGAATAAGCTCACCCTTTCTAGTTCTTTCTGAACTCTGGCTGACTGATTCAACTCAGCTGTTCTGGCTCAAACTCCTCTCCAAGCTGACTGATTCAATCTAGCTTCTCTCAGCTTCTTACTAAATTTCTCTGCTTCACCTCAAACTAAGTCTGACAATTTTGTTCTGATCTTCTGGCTCCTTATTCTCTGGCTGCAACTGCCTCTGCTGACCTGCACTAAACTGTGTGAACTCATGATTAAACTCAATTCCACTGCACTGCACTCACTGAACTGAATCCCAGCACTGTCTCTCCTCTCCTCTCCTCTCCTCTCCTCTCCTCTCCTCTCCTCTCCTCTCCTCTCCTCTCCTCTCCTCTCCTCTATC
>NW_021604658.1:7593896-7600426 GCF_004785775.1 Grammomys surdaster | reverse complement strand
TCCTCTCCTCTCCTCTCCTCTCCTCTCCTCTCCTCTCCCCTCCCCCCACCCCCTCCTTTATCTCTCTCTCCTGTTGCTGCTCTTACATAGCTTCTCTTTTCTGTACTGATTTCATGAGAGTTAGGTATATTCTATTCCCAGCTCATTTCTGTCAAATTTTTCTCTGATTTGTCACTTTGTCTGCCTCTCAATTAGATATCACTTTTAAACATGGCTGCTTCCTTCTACAGATTAATTTTTCTTTAAAAGTGTGTACTAAGGGTGTATCTATATTCCAGCTAGAGGAATTAAAGGTGTGTAAAATTTCTGCATTCCAGCTGAATCACAAAGATCTAGGTTTTGGAAGAAGACACTGAAGGTCTTCCAGGAATCTCCATGCACTCATGGACATGCATGAATGAGTGTATGCATATACATACGTCACATTTGCATATTTTATGTTCATATACCACATACACACATATATTCATACACACAGTGACAATGCTTAGGGTAGAAGACAACTCCTAGATGCTTTCTATTTTTAAGTTTCTGTGATTTCTCACTCTACAGAATTTTTCTTGCTAGAAAGACTCAGACCCATTCTACTCTTAGCCAGACTAATCTGGGTCACCAGTGTCACAATCACTTTAAGGAATTCTTTAAAAGTGTAAGGCTTTTTTTGTTTCTATTTTTGAGGGTTTTGTGTGTTTGTTTATTTGTTGCTTTTAGTTTTGTTTTGTTTTGTTTTTGTCAATCTAAGGATGCTGCTCTTCAGAGTCTGTGGGAGGAGCGTTAGAATCTGCATTTAATCAACATCTACATAAGCATAAATTGAACCTCTTAGAATTTCCTGCTTAGTGTTTGTCAGCTTAAACATCTAAGCTGTGGGCTAGTTCTGGCAGGCCATTATCCACCCTTTCTTATTGGCAGTATCTCTTTGTATTTTAGATTCCTTGGCCTTTCAGACATCAAAGGCTTGTGCTTAAGAAGAGAAAATAAGTACAAAAATGTCTCAGGGCTCACCAGGTAAAACAGTTGCTGTTGGATGCCATTCATTTTCTTCTGTTACCCATAAAAAAAAAAAGAAAAGAAAAGAAAAGAAAAAAAGAAAATCTGCAAACAATAGTGCCACATAAAAATAATAAGTTTTGCTAAAATATCTTATTATGTAAGCATCCTCAATGCTATTCATATCTATGGATATCTTATGAAAAATTCAGTGTCTGTAACTCTGAATACAAGTGCATAGAAACATCAAAAGGACCTTCCCAGTATTACACAAGCAAAAGGATACTTAGCAGTCTAACTCTCTGTGTTTTAACAAGGAGCCCAGGGATGCTTATAACAAACCATCATATTAAATTTAAAACTTCTCAAAGTTTCTAGCTCAAGCCTTAATACTTTCCTTCCCAACTCCCTATTTGAATCATGAATCTTGATGTCAAATTTTAGCTCCCCAGAAGTGGACACCCTGCAGACACAAGCTCCATCTTCACTCTTATGAAGACAGCAAGTTGTGTATCATCTACCTCTTAGAACTTTCAAAAAATTTCAACTGACCCCATTTCTCTCCCACAGCCAGCATGAGATAGACTATCATAGCATATAAGAAGGGAATCTAAGCTATAGAATATCCAAACATCACTTGTATTTTAAAGTGAGATTTTTGTACATTCTGTACTTTAAAGGACCAAGTCCTAAATGGTGAATTTCTTACTGCTATGACAAATTGGTAAAGACAAGACAAGAACCAGAAATTCTCTATACACATAATGATTCTCCGAGAAGTTTTATTTTCCTGGCTAGAGATTCAAACATGTAACTAGTAAAGGTTAGAGAGAGTCAGTGAGTGTGACAGAAGTTGCAGGGCTAAGGGAGATACCTCAGTTGCAAAAGTACTTGCAGTGGAAATCTGAGGAGCTGAGGATCCTACCGAACCCACACAGAAAAAGACGCTGCCGTGTGCCTGCAATCCCAGTGCTGGAGATGTAGAGTCAATCAGACTTCCAGAGCTTACTGGGCAGCCTACGTGGTGAGTTACAGGCCAGCAAGAGACTCTGTCTCAAAAAAAAAAATAAAGCAAGCAAGCAAGCAAGAAAGAAAGAAAGAAGAAAGAAAGAGAGAAAGAAAGAAAGGAGGGAGGGAGGGAGGGAGGGAGGGAGGGAGGGAGGGAGGGAAGAAGGGAGGGAAGGATGTAAAAAAGGAAGAGAGATAAAGAGATAGCACTTGAGAAACAATATCCAAGGTTGTCCAGTGGCCTCCATAAGCATGCACATATTCATGCATATGCAAAAAAGCAACCAAATGTGTAGCAGCACATATTCAGTGTCCATTCTCCCATATATTTATTGTGTAAACTTCCTTTCTCCAGGCAGTATGGTTTCTGTATATAAAATGGCACCTTTCAGTTAAATGACATTACCGTTCACTCCAGCACTGGGCTTTCCTGAAGTTTTTCTTCGCTCTTTTATTTTTATTCTTCTTATGATTAAAATTATATCCTTTTGAGGAAAATGACCCACAGCTGCATCATAAGTGAAAAGTAAAAGTCTTTGGGGTCCTAATCAAGAAGTCTGAAAGGGTCAAGAAGGTGACATAAGTGCCTTCAGAATAGCATCGGTTTCTTACACTAAGCAATGCGCATCAGTCTGGCTTTAGCACTGAATAGCAATTAGAATCTTTGTCCCTCTAAAGCTGTGTTCAAACCCCTTTCTAGATACAGAGTCTCACTGTACTGAAACATAGAAAAGGTTCTTCTATGGTGCCCAAACTGGATGTAAATTAAATGCTATACTGTCTCCCCATTTTTTTAAATGGAAGGCAGGATGGGTGTTTAGCTAGTCAAAATGATCCTGAGTTTTATGAGAAAAAAAAAAAAAACCAAGTGACCAAAGGGAAGTTCTGAAACAATAAATTGAAAGAAAAGTAAATAATGCTATTAAGACATAGCTTAGAAGAGCTCAGGGCCAGTGAGGTCACTGATCTTAGGGTGAATCTACTACCTACCACTGCTTTACTAAGTCAGCATAACTGCTGTGCACTCAAAAACTCATCCTTATACCCATAGAGAAGCATAGTTCTCACCCGTCTATCAAAGAACTTTCTTTTTGCACCAGAGACAATCATAGAAAATAACAACTCGTCAAAATGTAGAGGTCAACTGAGTGTGGTGTGCCCAGCCCTAGTGGATAGGTCATATACAATATAAATCCTGCACCTAAGGCTGAAGGAATATTATAGAAGGGAGAAGATGAAGATTGTAAGAAGCCAAGGACCAAGACACTTTAAAGTAAGATTGTATCTGCTAGGGAAGCAATACATGTAAAACCTCAACAATATGGCTGCCTAAACAAGACCTGAACAAAGACAATACCAGTAACTCTGCTAATGTGACATGAGGAAATCTCATGGAGATCCTACCCCTGGACAAAGAACTATAGAAAACTAATGACTACTGAGAGAAGGAGAATTAGTGTTTCCTAGGGATGAGCTTTCTAATGTCTTCCTGAATACCAAATGGTCATCTCTGAAACAACATACACCTATGCAACACAAAATAGACTCGGGAGGCTGCACTTGTACATAGTGCATATGTATATGTTACATAATGGATTCCATAATTTTTTGTTATATCTTTTATTTTTGAGATTATACATGCATCATTTTCTCTTTCTCTTTCCTCTCTCCAAACCATCCCATATAAAGGCCATCAATTTGAGATGAAGGAAAGAGGGAGGAGGAAAGGATAGAAGGAGAAGGCATAGGAGCGATTTGAAGGGGTGAATGATGTAATCATATTTTAATTAAAAAATTTAAAAATATTTATTGAAAACACACACATGTATACCTCCAATACACTCTCAATCTTAGCACATGATAAAGAAGTGAAATGTGTATATGAAAATATATTATTTAATAAATCATATTGTAACAAGTTAGTAATGACTCAGAGATATGAGTCAAATTACTAGTTTTTCTGCCTCAAGTCAAAAATACTAGATGAATAAGAGACTTGAATATAAAAAGATCATTATAAAACCTCTAGAATTGAATAAAAAATATTTTTTTGTACCCCAGAGTTGAAAAGACTTGTAGAAATAGCCAATATAAAACCCAGGATTATAAAATAAAATATTCATTATGTAAAAAAGATTGACTACATAAATACTAAAAAATATCTGCAAAGAGAAAATTCAAACAAATCTGGCAAACGGGAGGAAATTATGAAATATACATAACCAAGAGCTAATATCCTCAGTACATAAAGAAATATTTAGAGTAAAAAAGAAATACCAAGATTTTAAAAGCCATAAAAAAGGAGTATGCAGGGAAAGAAACACATACGGCCTTTTAAACATTTGAAATAATGTTGAATTTCACATCAAGAGAATAAATATCTATTTAAACATTAACATAATATCATTTTAATTCATCAAATTATTGCAATGAAAGGCTTGATATTTTGAGGACCATAGGAAAGATAGACACTCTCTCTTCCCTGAAATGAATATAAATCAGTGTACATTCCATGCATCACATTAAAATCCTCACAGCCTGACAACAGACTGACTTTCCTAAGAATGTGTCTCGTGGATACGCAGATGGATATGAAATAGGCACTTAGAAGCTGCTTTTGCAGAAAAGGATTTGCCCATCGCTTGGTGTACAGTGTAACTAAACATGATAGAAACTCAGCCTCTCTGCATTTTATTTCTGTTGGCTTTGCTTTGGGTCACAGGTCACCTCTCCAGGCCAGCATAGTAACCACTCAGGAGGAATCTGTCTAACCTACTTCAAATATCTATTGAAAATACACACCTCTCATACACTCTCAATTTTAGCACATGACAAAGAAGTGAAAAATATATATATATATATATTTCAATAAATAATGTTGGAACAAGTTACTAACCACACAGAGAAATTTGTTGTTCTGTTTGTTTATTTGTTTTGCTTTTTTTCCTTCAATGCCAAAAAATACTAGATGAATTCAGGGCTAAAGGGACAAAGAAAAGTCATTTTCTTCAACTTATAGCTACCTTAGACTCCTGGTACAACTCAACCTTGCAAGCCTCGGCCTACCACCATCAGATGAGGACAATTACCCATAACAATGAAGCTGAACCCTGGCACAGAAGTAACTGTCACCTCAAAGTCAGACTGATCTCATGTGAAAATGGTGACAATACTTCTTTGGAACATGGTGCAAAACCAGAACAAAGACAATGGCCAACTAGATCCCACTTTGACTAGGACAACTTAATTGTACACAGTGCTTGTCTTCAGCCCAGTCATTCCTCTATTTAAATCAAACTCATGCCAATAACTAGAAGGTAGACTTGTGGGGCCACCAGGCTCTTTCCTCTTCCTGATTTGACCCCATCGAATAAATCTCTGTCTCTCTTCTCTTCACCATTACTTACTACTTTAATCGGCATATGGAATGGGTAAGTGAGCCAAGTCTGTTGTAGTTGCTAAAGCCCTCAAACGCCAGTTACAAGGAAATATGTGTAATGTAAGAAATTGCAAAGGGCATTAATGTGTACTACATTACACACAATGTGTTAAGGATTACTTAAATATACCTCAGGGGACTTGCACGAAAAAAAATACCATGAAGATACAAAAAAAATAAAGAAAGAAAGAAACATAAGCCAGGCTGATATTGGCATTTAAAAATTATTAGTAATGATAATCTACTCAGGAGAACACAAAACTCTCTCAGTAGTGTAGACAGAAATGAAATGGATAGGATACAGTTCTGGGTAGATAGTAGGAAAAGAATTTTCCAGATTAGGCACCTGCTGGGTGTTGGAAGCACCCACGCAGTAGAAGGGAAAGCAATACATTGTTTGAAAGCTTCATGTTGCCTGGCTGAAGAAGCCTGGGCATCTTTGCCTGTCTCATTGCTGCTGAACATACTTCCTGTATCATGAGCAAAGGTTGCCCTGGTTACCACTGCTTCTGGTCTTCCTAGAACCTGCTGGATGAAACCATCTCTGCCCCAAGTATACCTACAACTGTTCTGGGTTACCCTCTTAGCTTGAGCCCATAAGAATTTTCTGTGACCCATCACCACAACTATAACAAAAAGTTCTCAAAAAAGGAAAGTAATGGCTAAGAAGTTTTTTAAAAACAAATATTATCACAAATAATTAGGGAAATGCAAATTCAAACAACTTTAGGATTCCATCTTATCCCAGTCAAAATGGTAAAGGTAACTCTCCTTAGATGATAGAGGCTACCCTCTCTGCTTTCTCTCTGTGTCCACACCAAGCCTATTAGGAATAAGGGGAATTATTTTTAGCTTTTTGAATATTCTCCACACTGATTTCCAGAGTAAGTGGACCAGTAAGTCTGCAATCCCTCTAACAATAAGACAGTTCCCCTGACCATAGCATTTGTTGTTGATTGTTTTGTTGTCTTTGCCACTTTTTATTTCTGTTGAAGACTCTTTGTTTAAGTCCCAAGCTCATTTTCTGAATTGGTCACTTTTAATATCTCTTCTCTTCTCTTCTCTTCTCTTCTCTTCTCTTCTCTTCTCTTCT
>NW_021604658.1:7493878-7593886 GCF_004785775.1 Grammomys surdaster | reverse complement strand
CTCTTCTCTTCTCTTCTCTTCTCTTCTCTTCTCTTCTCTTCTCTTCTTTCCCTCTCCCCCTCCCCCTCCCCCTTCCCCTCCCTCTCTCTCTCCATCTCCTGATTGCTTTCCCTTTCTCCTCCTCTCAATTCTTTATATATTCTGTATATCACTCCTTTTATGTATTCTAGATATTCCCATTCTGTAGATTTTTCTCTACCTACAATTGATCTGGGACTAATTTCATTTTTTTTTTTTTTTTTTGCATGTAGCCATTCAGTTTTGCTAGCACCATTTGTCGAGCATGCTCTGTTTTCTCCGGAGTATGCTTTTGGCATCTTTGTCAACTATTAAGTGGCTCTAGTTATGTGTGCTCATGTTCAATAAAATGAACCACAAGAGAGGTCAAACAGAAGCCATGAGGTTTACAGTGGCCAGTTTTACCTGAAAGACCACAGCCAGCAAAGGCTCAGAGAGATTCTGAGAAGAGCTGAGCAGACAGCTTTCTGAGGGAAAATCAAGCCAAGGAATTATTATATTTCAACTGAGAAACAACTGTTGAAGGAAACAGTTTAAGAATGCAGAAGACTGTGGGTTTTTTTTAATCAACACAACATAGAAAATAACATTTCTATTGATAATTTAAGAGCAACTCATGTTTTACATTTAGATGCCTTATAAAGTGAGGTCAAGAAATCTATTTCTCATGCTCACTAATAAAGAACAGTCAACATGGGAGTTACATTATCAAGGTGAAAGTCTGTCCAGCATTTCTGAGTACATCTGTTTCTTTGAAGTTCATTGTATCTGCTTTGTTAAGACATATGCTTCAACTTCACAGGTGAATCATTCCTTTCCTTCCCAAGAAATTCAATGAAGCAAGCAGAAAGACACATTCCCATAAAGCACAGGTATCATGTCTAGCACATCTGATATGCTAATAGCTTACTATGAGTGACCATAAATCAGAAACAATGAATTCAGGTTACTTGACATGACATGTTCCAGTGAAGAAGAATTGCATGAACCCTTGTTAGTCACAGAACAAAAGAAAGCTGTACATCAAGACATTTAACAAATACATTGGTGGAAACATCAGGTTGGGGTTACAAGGCAGGGACATATGCTGCAGCCTTAGATGCTCTCTTATGGCTTTCTTAATTTCAGGGTTGATGGAAGCTAGTGGTCTGGTCTGCTAAGATAATGTATTCCAAAAGCTTTACCTGATAGTTGAAAGGATGTCAGGTCTGATACAGATTGCAGGTACCAAATAGCTAGAAAGGGGACAAAAGATCGACATGACAACTTTGGTTCAGTATCTACAATACACCATTTCAACATCTGCAGATTTGTTCCTTTGTCCTCCACCCCACATGTGGTATGATGTGCTATCAGGTTTGTTATCATCACTACAGAGCATTCAAGGTCCTTCTTGGGGATGGGAGACTTGGATACTTGACAATGATATCGATGAGATGAAAAAATTTCCAAATTTCCACATTTTTCCCTCACCTCCACCCTACCTCTTTATATTTTGAGAATTTTGCTATTGTCCCTTCTTCCTTTAAATACATGTATTTTTATAGTTTCGGAATTTTACTCTTGTGTTTTACCCATTTGGGGAGAGAGAGCCTCACACTCAGAACAAGAAAGGAGCTGAATGCAAAGAGAAAATCAGTGGCTTGGGATGGATGTGATATGCTTTTGCTGTTGTTGCTCTGGTTGTTGCATTTGTTTTCCTTCTGTTTATTCTGTTTTAAAAATAAAGGCCCAAGGGGATGTAGGACTTTAGCAAATATTACCATGAATATAGGTATGCCAGTGTCTGCTTCTGCTTCTGACAACTTAAGTTTGTCTCTGTTATAGGAGAATGGAATTTGAAATACACACACATATATGTGTGTGATGTGAGATATATATATATATTTTCACATAGTTTTGCCAAAGCTATTACGATTGAGGAATACAAAAAATGGGATCAATGTCTGAGTCAAATCAGACACAAAGAAAAAGGGAGATGCATGAATAAGAGAATGGGAATAGCATCAAAAGTTGGAAAAAAAATCAGGAACAAAGAACAAATGCTCAAAAGGAGGCTAGTAGCAGTGATACAATGTATTTTCTGAGCTCTGTCTTGCAAAAGTACAATTCCAAATGGGGTCACTCAAATTACATGCTTAGGCCTCCAGCCTGTGGGCTTGAGCTAATTTGAACATCTGTTCAAAAGAAGTTCATTGCTATTTGTTTGACTGAGGGAAAAAAAAATGGTCCTCGCTAATGGCCTGAGCTGCTTTGACACAAACTGATTTCCCTATTGTTAAAACTTACTTGCAATATCAATCACAAATAGCTCTGACAATCTGAACCTATTCTTCAATGCTGACATCCCAAGGGAAGAAGTTTTTCAAGATCTGAGATCAACGTTTGAAAGAACATTACTGTTATTGTAACCCACCCTCCTTTATTCTCTCCTGATGGAGAATCAGGAAGTGGGCCGCAGTGGGTCATATCTACACCCCTTGTTTGGAAGACTGTTAGTCACCTTTGTTTCCATTGAAGTTGTTTGAAGCTGAGCTTCCTAATTTTGGAAATGAAAGAGGAGATTGCATTTTATTTACAAAGGTTTACAAACCTTATGATGCTGGAAGAGACAACCCATTATCTATCTATCTATCTATCTATCCATCCATCCATCCATCCATCTATCTATCTATGTTTACCGTGGCATTTTCTTTTTTTCATTGTGTGGGAAGTGAGCTGGGAGATGCTAGTAAGTACTGGATTGAATGGAACACACACATTGTGTTTGTTACTATATGGAAATTATTTTTCTCTGTCTCTAGAGAAGAGAGTCAACTGTCTTCAAGATAATTTCTCTTCGGGACAAAGAAGATAGAGCACACAATGGATACAAGGTCCATTCAGTTGGAAAGTGTGGATAATATGCATGACAATTAATAACAGAATTATGGAGGGAAACAGTATACCTTTCAGGGAATCTGGTAGCTAGAGTCGTAGGAGTAAATTTCTTTCATTCTCTTTCAAAAATAAAGATCAGAATTTAAAATTCTTAGTTGTCCAGGTAACCTTTCTTCAGTGACTGGATTTGGGATATCTGGGTAATGACTCCAAGGCATTTATGAAAACTGGTTTATTTTCATCTGCTCATTTTTGTTAGCTGACCATGATTCTATTATTACTGGGTCCAGTATCTTCCACTTTATTTCATCAGTTCATTGATATTTAATATGTAAGGCTACTTTCTTTTACAGCTATTAGATGCTCTTCCTACATCTTATCTCCCTATAGTTTAGAGTTTAAACTGTTTAGATACTAAAGCATGGATTATCAATGTGGTATTTTTAGAATTTGTATGTTTCTTATTATTCACAGGCAATTATCATACCCAAGGAAACAAACAAACAAAAACCCTTACCAGTTATGACTTTCTATGCTATGACAAATAATTTCTCATAAACTCATTAGATGATAGCTTCCTCAGTGAGTAAATCTGTGTCATAGTTATTTGCATGTTCTCATCTTTGGTTTGTACAAACCAAACTCTGTTATCTATCAGATCAATCACCTCTGCTGGTGCTCCCACCTTGAGTCCTCACCCAGAGTCTTTACCACCACAAGATCCAACTCTTCTCATTGTAGTTGATTTTCTGGATTCCTTATTCACTTTTAAACAACTCCTTAAGAACTTAGACCCTCTTCTCTATGATAAAGCAGAACAGGCCTGAAATTTTTTATTCACCTTGAGCTACTTAGCTGTCTAGTTGTCAGTCAAACAAACAAATCATTAGCATTCTCTCTAACACTCTGAAAGACACTATTTAATCTCTTATGATGCTGGAAAGTGGAAGACAGCAGCAGGTACCTGCTTGGCATGTGAAAAGAAACAACTATTACTAAAGATTTCTACCATCACCAGCATTGTAGGAAGTATAAGTATTTGATAGTTTGCATGAGATATTCAACTTTTTACAAAATAAGCTTTTTGTTATATAGACTTGCCTAACAGGAAATGAATGTAAATTTCTGAGAACTTTTTTGGATAGACTAGGCAAAGACATCATGATCAATATATGAGATAGATAATAACCTATTTCCACCTTGACTCATGATACATTTGTCAGCATTCAGCCCTCTGTAAGTTGAAGAACAACTTCACACTTGAATAGAGTCCTTGCACATTGAATTTTAATTAAATTAGAAACTGAATTCCAGAAACAAGTCAGAAATGTCCTTAAAACAAAACAAACAAACCCCCCTCTATTTCAGTAGAAAATAGTACTCTTTTTATCATGTCTATGTTAGTTTAATTTCCCTGGTAATTCAACAGAAATATGCATAAACAATGAATAACGCATATATTTATATCTAGATGAGAAAGAGAGAGAAGAGAAAGGGGAAAAAGAAGAGGAGAGGCGAGGACAAGAGAGGGGAGGGTGAGGGGAGAAGAGGGGAGGGGAGGGGAGGGGAGGGGAGGGGAGGAGAGGAGAGGAGAGGAGAGGAGAGGAGAGGAGAGGAGAGGAGAGAAGGAGAAAGAAAAGGAAGGGGGAAGGGGAGAGAGGAGTTTGAGAAAGGAAGAGAGGAGAAGGGAGAAGAAAGAAGAGATGAGAAAGAAGAAAAAAGAGAAAAGAAGAGAGGAGGAATGATTTATTTTATGATATTGGCTTAATAATATTATGGAGATGGCAAACATCAAGATCCTCACATGAGCCAACAAGCTGGAGACTCAAGATAGCTTATGATTTTTGTTCTGTTTGAAGTCTACAGGGCTGAGCATAGTTGACATTTCCTTATCACAAGAGACAGCAAATTTGAGAACTAGGACGAGAGAGACTATGAAGACAATTCTGTAAGATAGTTTAACTTTTTCTCAAAGAGCCAAATTTGTGCTTAAACAACCTTGTTCTAGTTCCTTAGGCTGAGTGGATCAAGATGTGGAACTCCAGTCAATTTGTAGGAATATTATCTTCCTAAAACAAAAGCACCCTAAATCTTTTCCTTTCATGGAGCTGACAATAAAAGAAACACAGAGAGGATGAGGGGCAGGTGTAGTTCAGTGAAGCTCATACTTTGCACACAAGGTGTCTGTAGTTCAGTTTGTAGGTCAAATACAAATACATATATGCTTCCATACATTTATACAAAATTTTTTTCATTAACAAAAATTGACCTGTACAAATCCAGGTATGCTACTGCACACCTGTAATCTATGCACTCAGGAGGCTGAGGCCGGAGGATCATAAGTTCAAGAGCAACCTCAGATACAGGGAGATAATGATCTCAGAAAATACGGCAGCACAATAGAGAGTAAGATGCATGAATTTATATGAACTAAAATGCATGAGTGTGATCTCAATCCAGTTATTGGTCTAAGAGTATTTATTATTGACTTTATTGTGGGGATTTTTTAAAAATGAGCTTTACCAGGTAGTGATTATATCACATACTAACACTGTTTTTGATGATAAATACATGTATCTGGTTTTAGAACTGACTAGACATCAGACTCTATTCTTACAGAAATGTAATTTAAATAATGAATAAGTTATATTTTGGAAAACTGTAAAACGTACATAAAAACTGACATCAACGAAGTAATTTAGTAGACACTACTGCATATGAAAATAAAAACCAAAAGAGTATACATGATAATTTTACTCAGAAAACTTTGGAAATCTAAAGAAAAGATTCAACATTTTAAAGTCTAAAACACAGGATGAGTTAACAATGGAAAACAATAGACTCTCTTAAAAAAGAAAATTCCCTTAAAAAGTCAAACTCTCGAGGGCTTGTGTGAAGCTAAAGAAAAACACTTTCATGCCTTACAAGGGACATAGTTCTCAGAAAAAAAATTGTAAACAAAAATCAGACTCATGGAAACTTCTAGCCAAATTCACTCTCCTCTAGAGGTCTGAAAAACTTCAAACCAACATCAAGGTAAAGAGTTATTCATATTGGTAAGATTCCTGGCACTAAACTCCTTAGGCTTGAGGCAAATCTATCCTAGAACGTGGTACCAAGATTTCAAAGAATTCTCAGAGAAGCATATAATGTTCCAAAATAATGATCAACACTAAACATTAAACATTAAACAAACAAACAAACAAAACACACCCTCAAACATACAGGAAACAACAACACACCATCTAGAAGAACAAGAATTAAACAAGCCTAGAACATGTTTAGAAAAAGACTTAATGCTAGGATTCTACTGAATAGTCTTGTTTTATATGTCTCAAGCAAATTAAAACCCAACTTGAAATTTTTTAAGAAATAGCACACTACAAATAATCACCCGGCACATTTTAAAAGGGACCGAGCAGAATTTCTAAATTGTGAAAACATAATTATTTGATGAATGGAATTCCAGCTATGATGAGGTAGCTTGTGATAGAACAATGCTCCAAGTACAAATGAGTAGAAACACACACATCTGTATGAAGGCACCAGAGACCCGCTGAAGTCATCAGGATGAGACAATATGAGAATACAGAGCAGGAAACTGTAAAGGAAATTGGGAATGTGGTTAGCTGCTTCTCTACGTGAGCCATTTGCTTATGAGGATGGAACAAGAAGCAAAGCTTTGCGGGGAAAGAGTAGGATGACTAATGGGAGAAGGGAACTAGCAGAATGTTGACCATTTTATTATATTGAATAGATGAAGCATGACACTTACAGTTAGTGCCAATGAAATCCCAACAAACAGGGAGGGAGATGTCTAACCTAGTACACAGTCACACTTTCTGTGAAGAGCCCTGAAGAGCCATGAGGGATAGCATAAGAAGCTGAAGCTTGAGAGCTGGCCAACAGGATACAGGTTATAGGAATCTGGAGACAGAAACATGGAGAAGGAACTCCCACTGGAGAGAGTAGAGGAAGGGCAATGCAGAAGACAAAGAGAGAAGGGACAAATAATGTCAAGCTTATTGGTTAAAGCCTAAAGGAAACTTTTTATTTTGTGTTTAATTAAAGTCATATACAACAAATAAGAATGTGTGTGTATGTGTGTGTGTGTACATTAAGACTTATAAACTGATGATAACCCCCATAAAAATCATAGACAACAAAAGCAATCAGTAGCAGGCATGAGGAAATTCTTCAAGAATATTTGGTCAGCTTAATCTATTTGACTATCAAAACAATATAGACTAAGGAAATTGCTCTCAATTATCTCCTAGAGGATGATGGTAAGCCCCTATTGCTAAAGATACCATATAATCATATATCTAGAATACAAGACTCAGATTATTTGAACTGGATGTACTCCAAAAACCTTCGTCCTGTAGTCTACCATCCATGGCACCAGAATTCTATGCATGCTGACAAGACAGGATAACAGTTAGTAGTCCTAGCCAGCTGCTATACCTATGAACCACAACAATGAGCAGTATTGCAAGATACCCACAAAAATGCAATAAATGGTGTTCACACATTGGTTGCATCCAATAGCCATCAAATTGATCTTAAGGTCCACTCAACAGGAGGAAAACATGCCTGGTACAGGAAACATAGCCAGCTTCCTGGGGCTAGTGAAGTCATTGATCTTAAAAGAGAATATACTTTGTTAGGCCTGTATAATTCTAAACATATATATATTTTTTTTATATATATATATGTTTGGTTTTTTGAGACAGGGTTTCTCTGTGTAGCCCTGGCTGTCCTGGAATTCACTCTGTAGACCAGGCTAACCTCGAACTTTCGAACTCAGAAATCCACCTGCCTCTGCCTCCCAAGTGCTAGGATTAAAGGCGTGCGCCACCACTGCCCGGCTCTTAACTATAGGTTTAATCTTATCTTTATACCCACACATAAGTGTAGATACCACCCCTCATCAAAGAAACTTCTCTTTACAGCAAATGATGATACCACAGAAAATAGCAAATGAATGCAAATGAGAGATTAATAGATTATGGGGCTCTTGCACCAGAGAATACATCTTTACCACAGCTCCTGATTCTATGGGTCATAAAATAACAGGGAAGAAGGGATGGAAAGATTACTAAAGTCAGAATAATAGAATATCTGCTATGAAACAGTCTCTCTTAAAAATGACTACACAAATAAGACCCAACAGTGGTAATATCAATAGACATGCTAAGGCAAAAAGGGAGAGGAGGCTCATCAGGGCCCTACTCTTAGACAAAAAAAAAGATTAGAAGCAATTAATGATTTCTGAGAGAGGAAGAATTAGCTTCTCTCAGTGATAAGTCTTTTAATTGGTTACCTAACACAAATTGGTCATCCTAAAATTATATAGACACAGGCAAAAATGAATTTAGTGGGCTGTATCTGTATATCTCTGCAGTCATATACATGTATATTAAAAATAGTAATCAAAGAAATACCGACTATCAAATTAGAGAGAGATTGGCACATGGAAGTGAAAGATCTAAAAACCTTAGAAAATTTTCAACTCGCCAGTAAGCATACTGGACTCCAGAGAAGGAACCACTGATCATGGGCCATTGATCAGTGATGGCCCTGACTTAGGGAGGATAAGTCTGGACCTGAATCAACTCCTGGGACACTTGGCCAGAGGAGATAACAAGGCCAGAACTGAGTTGGTTTCCAGAACTCTTCAAGGTCTCATCAAATATAGAGAAACTAACATAGCAGCCAATCAAAATTGTACTATTGTCACTGCTTTGCCCTCCCACCCATCATATTAGAGATTACCTTCTAAAGAACTCCCCTATACCTGTATAAAAGGGAGCCTATGACTCCTTCAACTTGTCACCATTTTGATGAGTTCTTTACCCTTGCATGCTGGTAATTTCTGCTGAATTAAAAGCTTTTTGCCTTTGCATACTATTTGAGTCTGGGATTTTCCTTCAGAGATTCTTGGAACGCCAAGTGAAGATGTTGGGAGGACAGAATTTGGGAGAGGATGAAGGAAGGGAGGGAGAAAGTGAAATAATTTTATTTTAATCTGTCTATTCAAATTCAGTTGAGCTTTCTCTAGAAGCGACTCTTAGCTAAAGTTTGAGGTTGAAAGGAATGTATTTGGGAGGTGATTTCAGAAATCCATAGCAGAGAGGTAGAAAGGAAGAAAAGAAAGATGGAAGTTAGGAGCCAACACAGAACAATATTTTTGTTGGAAAATCCAACTGGCAAGTTCTTATATATAGTATAAAATCTACGTTTTTATTGTCCCATCGAAGCTGTGAGGGAAGTGGATTATTTATGTACTACTTACTGCTGGTCATTGACCAGGGGGCATTAATTCCTTTTCTCTCTGGAGTTCTACACATACCAGTGACTAGAAAAAAATCAAAAAGAGAAGATATTCAAATGCTAGCATTGGGGGACTGGATGAGTGGATAGCATGATGGTCAGACTGGTACTGGGTAAGCTTGGCAAAAATAGTTCCTGCTATAGATAATATCTTGCAACCTGCTTAGGCAGCCATACTCCAGGCAGTGTTCACTCTGTCCTGTGAATAGTTCTTTGAGGTGATAAGTGTTTCCAGTTTAAAAAAAAAATAATGGAAGGGCTGTGTACAAAAAATGGATAGATCCCAGTCCCCACAGCTGTAATTGTCCCTGATACAGTATTGATTTTTTTTCTTCCCTCGCTGTAGGTTACCTTCCTCCTTGGCAACCCACATAGCTCAAGAGATCACACTTTATTCCTGGTGAGTCTGTGTCCTGAGCATTTGTTAGCCTGGGTTTACCTCAAGTTCTTGGTGTGGCTATGAGCCAGTAGTCAATGATCCAGAAAACGCCAAGCCAATCTAAATGCTGCAGATATTCCTCCCAGTCGATGACATGAGCTGTTAATCATATCTTAGCATCAAATTCAGTTACTGTTGATAAGGTAGTAATTTCAAAATTTCATTGCTAATATATAGGACTAAAGTATCCCAAGTGACCATTTGGCAGATGTAGTGTCAGATCTAATAATTTTTTTTTTTTTTACTGTGGATCCAATGTCACCCCAGAATATTTTTTTAACTTTAGTTTTGTTATTGTTAAAAGGCTAAAATTGATATTTGAAGAACACATAGGGGATACTAACTGGAGAATTTATTATAGTTTGATTTGAATACCATAAATTCAACGAGATACCCCTGTTCAAAAAAAATATGTCATTTTAGTTACTGGAGTTTCAAAATTGCATTTTCTAAATTGAAACAATGAATTTGCATAGCACTGGCCTCACCATGAAAGAATACATACATCAAAAGAGCCAGATCATTAATGCTATAGTATTTTACAGTATCCCCCATCCCAGGGAGGGCATCCAATAGGTGGCATTTCCCAACTGGAAGCTAACATTATAAGAAGAAGATACTGCTTGCTTACTTACTCTCTTGCATAGATATGTGAGTATCCTTAAAACATATGAATATTTTATATTTAAACAAAAATAAGAGAAAAAAGAATTAAAAAGAAAAATCCTACAAACAAACACATTGTTAATTGCCTTCCACTCCCTTATTGCAATGTCAAGAAGAGTATCCTTATTCACCCCCATTGAGCATAATTTCTCACAAAGAAAGGCTTTTTTCATCTGGAGCCCTTCAGCATCTAAATTTACTCTCTGTGGATCACTGCTATTTTGATTATGAACCATATGATGCTCAAGAAGAAACCAACACATCACAGAAAATGTTGCATCCTGCCTTAGACAAAAATTTCACATTCCTTCATTCAAATGCCTCATATGCCTTTAGAAATAAAAATAAACAAAAAATGTATTTCCTTAGATGGAATATTACTCAGTTATTAAAAACAAAGACTTCATGAGCTTTGTAGGCAAATGTATAGAACTAGAAAACATCATCCTGAGTGAGGTAACCCAGACCCAAAAGAACATTCATGGTATGTACTCACAGATAAGTGGATATTAGCTCAAAAGCTCAGAATACCAACAATACAACTCAGAGCATATGAAGCTTAACAAAAAGGAAGGCCAAAGTGTACATGCTTCAAACCCACTTAGAAGGAGGAACAAAATAATCACAGGAGGCAGAAGGAGGGACCTGTGTGGGAAGGGGAAAGGGGGGAAAGACCAGGTATGGGAAGAGACAGGAGAGAAGTCTAGAGGGCCAGAAGAACCGATAGAAATAAGTAGCAGTATGTGTTTGTGTGTGTGGGTGGGTGGGGGTGGGGGTGGAGGGGTTGGGGAACGACTAGAAAGTCCCAGACAACAGGAATAAGAGAGGTTTCCAGAACCTAATGGGGATGAAATTAGCCGAGATACACAACAGTGGGGATATAGAACCTGAAGAGACAACCTCCAGTTGGTAGATATGGCCCGCAGTGAGGGATGGGGCCACCTACCCATCTCAAAAAATTTAACCCAGAATTTCCCTGTCTAAAGGAAATTCAGGGACAAATCTGGAGCAGAGGCTGAAGGAAAGGCCATCCAGAGACACACACACACCTCGGGATCCATCCCTTCTACAGACATCAAACCCCTACACTATTGCTGATGCCAAGATGTGCTTGCAGACAGAAGCCTGGTATACCCATATAGTCCACTGAGAGGCTCTGCCAGCACCTCACAAAGATAGATGCAGATACTCACAGCCAACCATTGGCCTGAGCCAGGGAACTCCAATTGAAGAGCTAGGGGAAGGGCTGAAGGAGCTGAAAGAGAGTGCAACGCCATAGAGAGAACAATAGTATCAACTAAACCGACCCCTCAGAGCTCCCAGGACTAAACCACCAACTAAAGAGTATACATGGGTCAGTCCATGGCTCCTGCTACATATGTAGCAGAGGACTACCTTATCTGGAATCAGTGGGAAGGGAGGTGCTTGGTCCTGTGGAGGCTTGATGCCCCAGAGAAGGAGGATGCTGGAGGGGTGAGATGGGAGTTGGTGCGTGAGTGGGAGAGCACCTTCTTAGAGGCAAGGGGAGAGAGATAGGATGGGGATTCATGGAGGGGAAATCGGGAAGAGGGATAACATTTGAAATGTAAACAAATAAAATGATTAATAAAATTTTAAATAAACAAAAAGAGAATTTGGGTTCCTGTAGCTTAATAGGCACTCACTGAAGGTGATTTACAAGCAGGACAGGTGCCATTATAAACTTCTCACCATACTGAAGCTGTCTTTGAGAAAGAAACACTTCACAGGTTTCCTGATTTAACTAATAAAATGATGTGTGAAGAGAACCATCAAGGTGAATCAGGACCAATTCTACCTTGGTATTTACTCTGGCCATCAATTGGATGCCCACTGTACTAGGGTATGTGTTGTAACTGGGAAAAGCAAAATTAAAACTAAGAAGAAGTAAAACAGTTCACCACCACCTCTTTTTAGCTGTACTATCCCACTTAGCAAGGAAATGTGATGAATCAATAGAAGGCAGTTTTAAAAGTTGTTTAAGTAGAAAAGGACCCAAAACACTTTGGAAAATAGGAAACGTAATTGTATCCGGAGGAAAATGAAAAGATTCAAGAAAATTTTATATTAGAATTACGCTTCATCTCATCTCATCCTCAAAAATAATGGACCCTGAGATCAGGCCACTACAGATTTGAGCCCCACCCTGTTTAATTTTTAATATATTCCAACTCTAAGCATTATACTATGTGTAGTCTCGCATAAGGGAGAGAACACTTAGCTGAGACTACCTTAAATCATTGTAGAGAGTCTCTAATGTCAACACTGCACAAGGATGTTGTTTGCCTTTTTTCCCATGCTGCTGTTTATCCTGATGATGCAGAAGGACAGTTGGGTAAGCCAGTGACAACTTCATATGAATCCTGGAAAGCAGGGAGACGAAACTCAACCAGATGCTGTATTCTTTAATGTCACATTTATAACAAAAAGTGAAAGCCAGGTCTACTTTAAAAGGTCCATGGAAAAGCAGTATATGCTGTTCATTTTATTAAACCCGGACCTTTGAGTTCATGTCGTTTTATTACACTGTGTGTTACAATATAAGAACCACCCTTGCAGACTTATTTATGGTTGAAGCAAAAATGACACTCTGATAGAACAGGACTTGGGAGATTATTGAATTGTGAATTGAGCTAGCCACCACTTCTATTTGAAAGTGACCAACAAAATGTTATTTTTTTTAGACCTAAGATATTAGATATTTTCTCAAAAATAAATGAAAATCTACTAACACAGCTTGAGAGATTCCTAGCAGCTGAAATGCTTGTAATAGCCTCTATTAGAATATTAACTGAGATTTTTTTTAAATTAGAAGACTTACACACATAGAAAAATCATGTTTTCCCAAATGACCAATGCATGATACTACAAAAATTATGCTTTTACCTAAGACCCCTTCTGACTGAAAGACAAACAATTTATTCATGAGAAATTAATTGATAGAGCTTCCAGATTGTACATTATAAATAATTTTTAAGAACTATGTTTCAAAGTTTGGTGTAGGATTAATGACTATCCACAATAATTTGCAAAGGCTATTAAGATAAATCTTACTCTTTCCACTCTATATCTGTGTGGAATAAATTTTCTTCATTTGGCCCAAGGAAAACAACATACTGCAACCAACAGGAAGAATCTGGATATAATAATACACTTTTTTAAAAAATCATTAACTGGTTATTAAATTTTTTAATAAATTTATAACAATGAAATACTTATTAAATTTTTTTAGAAACTGGTTACTTTTACATAAAATAAATGAACACATAATGGATTTATTATTGCTATTGTTATAATATGAATTATAGATTGTTTTAAATGACTCCAGTTTAATTTCAATACTCGAAATTTTATAGTTTTATAATACAAGGCTCTTTGGAATGTTCAATAATTTTTAAGAATACAAGGACATCCTCAGACCAAAATTTTAAGATCTGCTGCTGTGTCAGACATAAAACCACACTATTATGCTAGATTAACTGAAACACTGTGTTATTGATGCAAGAACATTTAAGCACGCCAATGAAGAGAATAGAGTCCAGAAATAGACTCATATATATGATAATTAAATACTATGATAAAGTTTGCATGTTAAATTAGAAATTATATCAAGCAAGGTCTTGACAGGAAGCAGATGGCACTGCCAAATGAGGTAATTGAAGACATTCTAATAAAGGGACTTTTTCAAGGATATTAGCAGGAATAAGGAGGGCCACTCAGGATAGAGAAGCAAGCATTTGTCAGAAACAGAGATCCTTGTATAACTTACAACAGAAGAGGAAGAAAAGCAGAGAAAGAAACAGTCTTTTATCAGTGCAAGGAAACCAAGCCAGATAGACTACAGCTTCCAGAAGAGGAACAGCCATTGCCAGTCCATAGGCCAACAGGGAGCTAGATGAACAACTGAACATTCCTCTCCTCTTACGCTTCTCTGACTCACTGCTATTTTCTCCTGTTAGTCCAAACCAACTGACATCCAGATCATCTCAGGACACAGGAGTCAGTACTGGTGCAAAGACTGGGATGCTGTTAAGTTTTCTGAGAATAGTGCCTCTACAATGAGTGTAGCATCCTCAGAAAAATAGAGGCTAAAGTTGTGAGATCTCAGTGGATACTAAGCAAGAAGGGACCATCACGCAAGAGGTCTTCACCAAGAATTTGAACCTGCTGGTCACTCACTTTATTCTTCCCATTTCCCAAATAAATAACAAAAAAAGCTGCATGTGGGATATTTCCATTTTAATTCACTGGTCCTGCTTCTTAGCATCTGCCTTGAGTTTTTGTCTACACTTTTTGTGGCCTGAGTTTCCTTCCTTCTCCACTGAGGATGCATCCATGATATCAGATAACACACATATCAGTATGGGAAATTTTCACGAAGAAGTACTTTAGTGTCCTAAATCTCTGATCAGGATAAGGCTTTTATCTAGGATATTCTTGGGATCTTCACAATTATGGACTATGTTTGGTGCTCTTTCTCATATCTATGTGGTGCAACTTTAACTACCAATGGGAGAATATTAGGAGGCTGAACTTTTGGGATGCTATTAAGTTTCCTGAGAATAATGCCTCTACAATGAGTGTAGCATCCTCAGAAAAATAAAGGCTAAAGTTACGAGATCTCAGGGGACACTCAGCAAGAAGGGACCATCAAGGAAGAGGTCTTCACCAAGAATTTGAACCTGCTGGTCACTCACTTTATTCTTCCCATTTCCCAAATAAATAACAGTTTGTCTGAACTACCCATTCCACTCCTGTGACATATGATTAAAGAAAAGAAAAATATGTTACCAAAATCAAACCTCTATTTGACATGAAGCTAATTTTCTTGACAAGGGGACCTTCAACATACATCAGGGACATTAATTTCACATGTAGTGACTCAAGCCCTCTCTCTGATTACTCAAGCTAAAGTGGTTTTGCTTAATATTTCATAAGACTTTGATAGGTCCAGTATTGAATTCATGAAAGCACTATGAGCAACTGGCCAATGCTGAGACCTCTGCACTCTGAAATACCGAATTTCCAGGATTTACTGTAGCAAATATCCCCTTATCATCTTGGGTAGTAACATCAACATTTGTTTGTCTCCTCCACTCAAGAAAACTACTGAATGTGCGAACTTGTTGATGCACCAGATTTGATACAGGAGTAAAACAATAATGAAGCATCAAGCTCACAATACACTATGTTACTTCTCTGTGCCCTTCCACACTGCCCTCCTCAGCATACCTGAACCTCCTCAGTGGTTGCCTTTTCTCAGTTCAGCAGTTCCCTTTCTAATTTCATGTCAAATGTACCTTATTATCCTATTAACCTCTCTCTTTTCCTACTCCTCCCCTTAAGAGCTATTCTTCCTTTCTTATTATCCCCATTCTATTTTCATGAACTCTATGCACATGCATGCATGTGTGCACACACACACACACACACACACACACTCTTTATGTGACAGAAAATATGCAGTATTTATTGTTCAGAGTCTAGCCTATCTTGCTTGACACAACAATCCTATCTATCCTGTTACACTTGTCATTATTTTGTTATTCTTCCTGTCCTAATAATATACATATACATCATATATATATGACTTCTTTATTGGTCCATCTGTTCATTAACATGGAGGCTGATTTTATCTCCTAGCTATTATAAAGAGTACAGTAATAAACATACACAAACACACAAGTGCAAGTATTTGTGTGATAGGACTAAGTCCTCTGGGATATGACCAGTGACAGTATAGCTGGCTCATACAATAGTTTTTAAGTTTGTAGAAGTCTCCACACTGATTTCCATAGCCCTGTACTAATTTATATTCTGTCAGCAATGGATACAAATTCCCTTATCTTACAGGTATTTGTTGCGTCTTTTCTTGATGGAAGCCATCAGTCTGGGATAAGATGTAACAAGAAACTAGTTCTGACTGACATTTCCCTCATGGCTAAGGATGCTGAACATTTAAAAAATATATTTACTGGCTATGTGAGGAGTTTTTTGCTGTTGCTATTGCTGCTGTTGTATGCATCATCGCAACTGCTTTCTTCACTAAAGTCATGCTAGTCTTTTAATTTTAATGTGTTAAGGAGACTTCCTTTTTCCCTCAGTTTTAGGGTGTTGATTCTGTCTTTGCTAATAGTTAGCAAAAAATTAAGTAATATCACTTTTCTGTTCAATTTAAAGAGATACCTTAATATTCCACATCCTTGTCTCTGTTTCCCAGGATAGCATATGCTTTGAGGGAAGCTGCTTATATCCAGCATGGTGTGTTTAATAGAACACTAGACACACACTCAAGTTAGGCGGACATTTTTATTTATTCACTTTGATCTTGATTGACATAATTAAAAATCACTTATTAAATATGGTTGTCCTTTTTTGAATATACTAATTGATTGTAAAATCTAGGTTATCCTAAATAATGTGTACTCTCAGATACATAAAAAATGTTCAAGGACTTAACTTTCCTTCTTGTGATGTCCCTCAACTGACATGCTCAGCGCTATAGTTTGATCTGCATCTACACAGCTTCTCTCCCGATCTGTGCCAAATAAATGAAGATGACCTTCTTGTGGCTGAAGAAAATAAATTATTAATCCCTGGGGCCACAGAGAGTAAGTAGAGTGGCTTTGTTCACACTAAAGAAATAAATTTAACACAAAAGATGTTTCAGGGACAAAGATTTGTCACTTTTAACAGTGGTTGAGGGTTAGACTGATACTGTAAAGTTTCACAGAGTCGCTCCATGAAAAACTCATTATTAACCTCTGAATTGCAAACAGAAGCTATGAAGTAGCCTGGAAGTTTGTCCTTCTTCTTTAAGCCATAAATTGCAACCCTTCTCTATAGAAGATTATGCTTCTGTTTTATTTCTATTCTAAGATGTTTTAAGTATAAGTAGTAAATTGTCCTGCTTCTGCTTGGAGATGACTTGTCAGAGGACTATTTCAAAGTCATCTGTCTGAGGCTCACATAGTCTCTTCCACAGAGGGTTTAGAGCATGCGTGCACAAGTAACTTCTCACATGTGGTTTGCTATTCTTTCAGACCCTGCCTGGTGCCAAAGAACTGATGTTTAAATATTTATTTAACACAGCTGTACTTCATGTGGTGCTTATATCAACAATGGAATAACCAAGTCTGAAAGACTGCAGCGAGTGTGAATTTGAGAAAGGATTGGCTTTGTTATTGTGCACCATTGAAGATTTCTCCTTTATTCTGTAGCTTGAGGAACAGATGTCAACCCTGAAATTTAAGGAGCATTAAACAGGAACAAAATGACAGGAGCAAAGCACAGGTTAGTAACACATCTGACTTTAGAGGGTAATACATTGCTCATGTGGGAGGCTTTGGTTAATGCACTTTTTAAATTTAAAGCTGAAATATACAGAGATTTTCTTATATATCATGTTCAGTTGTATATATGGGGAATGATCCAGGACTTAAATATAATAACTTCTAAGAACATAGCACCTCAGGGGAACAGCAGCAGTTGACTGAGCTCTGAATGTTACTATGATCATCGAGAAAGCTATGCTTTGTTTTGTTTAGTTATCATTATATTAGTATTGATTATTTGGGAATTTCACATCATGAACCCCTAAGGACACTCCCTTCCCAGTCCTCCCAGGTTTTCCCCTCTACTCTTGGGACCTTCACCCTTCCCTACCCTTACCTCCACTCCCCAAAAACAAAAGAAGGAAAGGGGAAAAATAGTACAGTTTGTTTTGCCCATATACTCACTAGATCATAATGAAAATTCTTGTGGCCAGCTCCTTAAAGAAAACTGAGTCCTTCTCCATCTACACCCCTGCCAGAAGCCATCAGTTGTAGGGAGCTACAGCATCATTATCAGTTTTAAGAGTCTTCTGTGATGGCTTTCTGTTTAGGCTGTTACTTTTGGGGATAGGGTTTAAGGTGTAGGTAGAGGGTGTCCCAGAAGCCTTCTATGTTCCTTAGACCAACCCCCCACCCTCTTCTTTCTTTCTTTTTTTTTTTCCTGAGAAAGGGTTTTTCTGTGTAGCCCTGCAACTCATTATGTAGATCAGGCTGGTGTTGAACTCAGAGATCTGTCTGCCTTTGCCTTCCTAGTGCTGGGATCTAAGGTGTGCCCCTCTACCAAAAGCCATATTTGACAGCATTGGTTTCCCATATTCATTGTATATTATATGGTAAGTCCAGGCTCCCAGAGCTCTATGTCTCAGTGCCTGGGCCACCCAGATGCTTCTTTTATGTATCAACATTTGGGAAATGGCTATTCTGAAGACTGTAGGAACTTTTAAAAGTCCAAAACCGCACTCTTGCCACATCAGAACCTGTAGACAAATCTTGCGATATTTATAATGTTCACATTGCACTGGCCACATTGCACTGCTTCAAAGGCAAACAATTCTTGCCATACATTTTGTAGTCCAATTTTTGCTTTTCTCACAGGAACTTTAATCAAAGATGTCATAGACAGTGCCCATAGAGCAAAACTGTTTTTCTGGATGGTATTCCTGATCCATCCTTGATATTTTGAATGAGAATAGCCCAAGTAGGCTCGTATGTTTGGACACTTGGTTCCCGTTTGGTAGAATTGTTTGGGAAGAAATAAAAGATATGGCTTTTTTTTTTTTTTTTGAGGGAAAGACCACTGGAGTTGGACTTTGAGGTTTCAAAAGACTTGCATGCCATTCCCAGGATGCTCTCAGCTTCCTGCATGTGGTTTGAGATCTGAGCTCTCAGCTGTTCCTTCTTCCATATCTCCACACTGTCATCAAAGATTCTAGCCCTCTGGACACCTAAGCTCAGTTAAACACTTTGTAAGTTGCCCTGGTGATGGTGTTTTATCATAGCAATGAAGGCTGGATGCCCCAGGGGGTTGGAATTTTGAGGGTGGGGAGGTGGGAGTGGGGGGGTAGATAGAGGTTACATCCACAGAGAAGAAGGAGGAGGGGTGAGGGGATTGGGGGTTCCTGGGTGGGTGGGGGATGGGGTAAGGGGACAACATAGGAAATGTAAATAAAACATCCAATAAAAATTTAAAAAAAAAAAAGAAAAGTTACTAATACTGGTTCTCTGCTATCAGACTTCTGGCCCAAGTAAACCATTTGCAACAGAGGGAAAATGTAGATGTGAACCCAAGATGGAATTACAGCCCTCCTTCACAACAAGACTTGGGGCAAGTTAGCAGAACTTTCAGAGCTTAGTTTGCCTTGGTGGTATGAAGAAGGGAATATACCTGGCTTGCAGCATTTATGTGAGAATAAATGCATTCATTATAGAATCATAAAGTGAGATGAGGCAATAGTGAAAACTGAAGATCACCTTCTGTTCTTTAAACATACATTACAAATAATGTCAGTTATAGGTATTACCAGAACGCCGTGTCGTCAGGAGATACCCAGGGGCAGGGGAAAATACTTCGTAGAAATTGAATTTGGAAGGTTTAATTGAAACTGGCCACTTCAAAGGCATGCTGAGTTACACACAAAGGTGATATTTATCAGCCAAAAATCACTTTGAACCCAAATATTCTCACATTTCCTGTCTCTGTCACTGTTAGTGTAGCATCCAAGTTTCCCTCCTTGATTGTCTTGTTTGTTTAGTCTTGTGATGTACCTCAAAGAACTGGCACTACTCATAATATCTATAAACGAAGAAGTAGGGATTTATCACCTTCTGGTTCCTAGAGGCAAATAAATAAATAAATAAATAATAACCAAATGAGAGAAGGACCTTGCATGTTAGTGTGTTTCTATGTGTGCATAGTTATATGTGACTGATCATGTTGAAGTTACAACATTCATTAGTGTATTATAAATATATTTTACTGTTGTCAAACCCCTCTTTAAACTTTAAAATATTATTCTCCTTAAATATGCATTTAATAAAGTGCCATTTTATTAGAAGCTCATATTACTGAATAATCTCGTCTAACTGGAACAAATCCAAGAACCAGATATTAGACACGTATGCACACACGCTCATGCACACATATGCAAATACATACACACACACACTCACACGTTCTAAGGGGTTTCATGATTCACACACATTTAACTTCATGCAGTAAGCTATACGAAATATAACACTCTTCATTCAGAACCCAATTACTTTCACCTCATGTTCCTCAGCCATCAGCAGATTAACAGGGGTAGAGATAATATGAGATAAATTATGAACAGAAATTGCTGCTAACAGTATACGTTAGTGATGAGGCAGAAGGATACTAAGAATTCAGACACAAATACTACATAGACTGCTCGAGAGGTTGTCCCAAAGAGTAGCAAGTACTTCAAAATTTCCTGTAACGCTGACGTGGTTAGTTTGTCATGGTATCGAGAAATTTCTGTATCACTTGGGCATCATCTGTAAGGGCAGTGTCACATTTAATACTCTTTTTGTGTGCACAGGTATGTGCAGGCTTACATACTTGCATGTGCAGGCTCATGTGGAGATCAGAGGTCAACATCAGGGTTCTCCTCTATTTCTCTCCACTGTATTTTTTGAGATAAACTCACTTACTGAACTTCGAGCTTGTTGACCAGGCAAGATTAGTTCACTAGCAAGTCCCAGGGGGCCCAGAGACAGGATTACAACCCATACAATCATGCTGGGCTTTTTACATGGGTGCTGGAAACCGGTATTCAGATTTTCTCGCTTGCACAGCAGCACTTTGCCAAACAAGCCATCTTCTCAGCCCCTTATTCACTAAAGCAGGAGCTTGGTAATATGCAAATCATAAATATTTAAATTAAAAAAATAAAAAATTCAGTACCTGGATGGTGAACATTTCTTACAGTAATAAATAACCTCACATATACTAGATAATGGTTTTTGAAAAACAAGATACAGTATCTGCATTTCATCAACAATATAAGCAATGTGTGTCTTCATTCTATGGCTTCCTTGAAACCCTGGACTTCATGAAGACTGAGTGCTGACCTCTGACTCTGAATCCTAAACTCTCTGTGATATGTCCCCATAGCTCCTAAACATCTGGTGGGGACACTTCTGTAAAAACGGAACAGTATATTCATATACATTGTTTGAATACACACACACACACACACACAATATAAATCTGCTCATATAATTTGTGTGAATATTATAAACCAGAAGCTTAAATGTTATATCTGCATAGAAAGTTTCCGAGAAACTCCCGTATTTGTTAATTTCTTGTCAATGAAAACTTCTGTCTGTACAAAAGTGAACAAGTCTGAAAACTGGCCAGAGGAATTCTTTGCTCAGGGTGTAGGGTAAGACTGGAATCACACAGAGTCTGAAGCTATTCTTTAGATTCATGGATTTTCATGTGACCTAATTCTGGGTGTCCCCAAACCTGAAGGTATTATGCTGTTATAAAACTCTTAAGGGATATTTAAAAAGCCTGGTTTAGCTAAAGATCAATAAATTTAATCAGCGTTTCCTCTGCAATTAGGCAGTGGTAGGAGACTGTTATCCATTACATTTTTAAAAGAAATCATTATAATTTCACATAGTCTATTTGCTTCCTGAAAACCTCATTAAAATAGTTTTTTTTCTACTGGTTATAAACTTGCATGTGTGTGCATATGTATAAAGAAGAATTAATCATGAGAGTCCCTACACTGAGAATTAATAACTTTGAATGTAGCAGTATAATTTAAATTAGTTCAGATCATATCATGCATAAAAAAATTGTGTCCTGAGTGCTTTTTTATTCTGCCCCATCACTGGAAATACTACCCATCATATTTTTCCCTGTGTATCAATCAGGGCTTGGCTAATATCACTTTAAATGCCATACTTCATTCTTTCTAAAGTCCACTTACTGATATGTCTATTGTTTTTAAATGGACTACAGATTTCATAGCTCCTATGAGAAGGACCGTTTTAAATGAGGTAGTAGTGATGGTTTATTGGTGCCGAGGAGTCATTAGCTGTTCAATCAATCAACATGTACATATTTAGCATCTTTGTAATGCCTCACGATGAACCATGAGCTGCAAAGAATAACAGCTCAGGAGAGGAGAGTTGGATGCTAGGATGAGGGAGCACTACTGTGGTAATGAGAAGAGCCTGATGGATCCCTGCATCCTAGCTTCCTGTCCCAGTCATGCTGTTCTGCATAGCAGTGAACATTTGGCATAGACCCAAAACATTGTAAGATAATTTCTGAAGTAATTCACCGTTTCATATTTAGATCCCTGACTCAGGAAATGCTTTCTAGTTGTTATTATAACAGTCACTTGCTGAGTGACTTTGTGCAAACACTGAGATCCACAGAGTGTGGGTTTCATTAATTTACAAACTAATAAGTTATCTTAGGGCACACAAACACATTCCAGATAGGGGCTATGCTATCAATGATGCTGAAGTTAACAATGTAACAATAATAATAGTTATATGATGCTAGAATGATATGCTAGACGTGACATGATATGCTAGAGTGATATGCTAGAATGGACATATATGAACACATTTAATCGCCAACAGCTTTATAGATAAATACTTGATGGATATACACTATTTTTCTCACAATTAAAAAAAACAACCCTACCTACAGAAAGATGAATGAACTTTCCTAATGCCATACAGCTTTTAAGAGGCTGGAAAAGCTAGGCCTCCTGTGATAGGGTCAAAAGTCCCTCATCAGGACCAGTTTTCCACATTCCTCAGGGAGATGATTCATAAATAAAGATTAAGACTAATTCATTGAGATTCAGCTAAGAAAGAGACCATCCTATGTCAGATCAGCTGGCTGGGCTGAAGTATGACTTTTTCTGGGGAGACATTAGCAAAAGTCTCTTCACTCCAGATAGGACACCAACAACAGACCAAAGAAAAATGATTTTATCAAACACTAACTTTGTCCATCAATGAATTAAGTACAGATGGGGGCATTATTTATAGGATCATGGGTAACTCAAAAACAGCTGCATTGCAGAAGAGCACTCCACAGCATGGAAAGTGATATGCCACAGAGTTTGGGATATCTCTAGTAGTCATATTGCATAGATCTGACAAGCCTGAACTCTACATTTTTGAGAATTAACTACATTTGGTCATTTTATGGTCATATGTATATGCGTGCATATATATGCTTGTGTGTGTGTGTGTGTGTGTGTGTATAACTACAGGAAAGTCAAATGTGTTATATGTCAATAGAGTAGACAATGCCTGTGATGCCTTTCTGCTGACCAACTCACCTGATGGACCCCTGCATTCAAATCTTTCTTTAAAGTCTTCTAATAAAGGCTCATTACACCAGAATTCGTAGTGTCACAGATTAAGTGGTTCTCAAACAGTGAACTGTGACCCCTCTGGGAGATAAAATGACCCTTTCATAGGAGTCACTTAAGACTATTTTGTATGTCAGATATCTATGCTACAACTCATAACAGTAGCAAAATTACAGGTATGAAGTAGCAACAAAAATAATTTTGTGGTTTGGAGTCACCATGACATGAGGAACTGTATTAAAGGTTTATGGCATTAGAAAGATTGATAACCACTCTTCTAGAAACTCTCTAGCATGTCTATGTGCTTCTGCAATATATCCAGCTGCAAAAAAATGGCAAAAAGCCCTACAGAGTTTTCTCACTCTGTAAAAAGTCAAATTTAAGGTAAGCTTAATATACTAACAGAAGTCTTTTAATTTATTTTTAATGTTGTGAGAATGTATCTGTGTCTGTGTATAGGCATGCACATGGAGTTCACGGAGAACAGAGGCATCAGCTTCCCTGGAGCTCGAGACACAGGTAGTTTAAACCACTTGACATAGGTGCTGAGAATTAAACCTTTGGTTTTCCACAAGAAGATGGGCCCTTAACTCCTGAGTCATCTCTCCAGCCCCAAGTAGGTCCTTCGAAAAGGGGAGGCTAGCATGACGCCTTTGTGAGATAGACTCAGCTGATTATCGCTGGCTTGGTGATGAATGGGTCTATAAGCCAGAAGACTGTAGGCAGCCTTGAGAAACAGGAAGCTCTATGAAACACAAGTTTGGTCTTTGAGCCTCCAGAAAGAACCATAACTATGCTGATGCTTGGGTTTCAGCCCATTGAGATAATTTTCAGACTTCTGGTGCTCCCGAAGTAGAACATTGACTCGCATCTATCTAAGTCATTAAGTTTGTGATAATTTACATCAGCAACTGAAAACCAAACAGCCTTAAAACTGTTGAATAAAAACAGGAAGGAAGCTATAAAATATTTTTGGAGGAAACTATGAACATCGAGAAGCATTCTGCACCCAGATTACTTTCTATGTGTGCTTAAATTCTCAATCCCCATTCAAAGATATTAAAATTATACATTATAAAATATATTGCTATTCTTTAGATCAAAAAAGAAAAAGAGAGAGAGAGGGAGAGAGAGAGAGAGAGAGAGAGAGAGAGAGAGAGAGAGAGAGAGAGAGAGAGAGAAAATGGGGAATCTTGGGCACAGCTTAGACAAAGGTACCTGAACTCTTGTTAGAAATAAATTTTTAAAAAAGTAAAGAACATATGATTTTAATTGAGATTTTTAAAACTTAAATGTTGTATAGGGGTTTACCTGGTTCTCTGTTTTACATGCTTTTGGGCTAATCCACTCAATATGCATTCACGCATGTACACTCACAGTGGCTACCATTCTGTTTCAGCAAGTCCAGAGTCCCCCACAAATAATCAAGCATAGCTCCTTTATGGAGGGCACATGAAAACAATGATTGAGAAGCTTAAAATGAAAATAAAACCCATTGATGGAAGCAGTAAGTCAGACAGAACACTTAACTTTCTAGCAAGAATGAAAGTACATATACAAAATCCAAAGATGCAACCCTGGTTCTTGGGATGGAGCAATGAGGACACTTATTAATAGCCATCATAGAAAAAAAGTGAGACAGAGCCTATTTTCACATTTTCCTTCAGAAGACATTACCTGAATTGCTTAAAATACATGTCATCACATTTGAAACATAGATGTCACATGACAACTGCAACAAGAATGTCAAAGTGTTTCACTGGATTTAGCACTCCAAATCTCTAGCAGTTTTATCCTCATTGTAAAAACAAGCAAACCAACAAACAAAAACACTGCAGGGAGAAACGAATATCAGGAATGTCTAGAATCCTGTGGGAAATTCATTTGCTCTCCTGTTTGGCAAGATAATATTTAGCAAGCTTTATTCATACCCTGTGATGCTGAAGTCTGAATGTTTGGCCAGATCAATTTTCACTTCCTTGGCTTCCCCCTCTTCAGCCAGGCCAATTTACTATGCTGGTCCAGCCTCCAGGCTCAGCTTACATTTTTAATGAGGCAGTTGCCTCCCTCCTCCCTGCCTCTGAGGTATCTTCGATATGCTTGATTGGCTTCAAGATCTTGTGTGGATGGAGTGGAATTAGGCTGCTGGCTCAGCTATGCTTAATGTATTTTAGTTCGCTTTTGTTTGAAGGATTCATCTTTCTTAAATTCTTGGTGTTCTTCAGCACCTCAGAACAGAATGACATCAGCCTGCACTTGTCAGTATAACACCCGCTAGACATATCCTTCTTTTGGGAGAAAAACGCAGAGCAATCGCACTCATTAGCTCCTTACATTAAAGGCTTGACAAAAGCCAGGTTGGAGTGTGAAAACTCATTTACACCTGCTGGAAGGGGATCATTAGCCAGCTGAATGATGAGAAGAAGTACAAGTCCCTGCAAAGGTTGAGAGAAGCTCAGACTTCCAAGTTATGAAGCTTTTAATGCCAACAGTGTTGAGCACTTAAGGATTCTGATCCACAGATTTGTTCTGTGACAAGACAGAAGTGACACCGTCCTGAGTTACTTCGGGGATTTGTCTTTGCACTAAGAAGGGTAAGGTCAAGAGCATGCTGCTGATTACAAACGGCCCAGGATAAGATCACTGATCCTATACTAATCTTACTATGCCTTGCTCACAGTTTCCGCTACTATACAGTGATTTTTAAACATTTCTCCTCTAATTTTTTTCCAGAGGAGTAGAAGACTGTGTGGTACAATGTTTGCTTTATAGATTATTTATTTATATATTATGGTGTATATGGATGAAAGGGGTATGTATGTGGATATATATATATATACATATATATATATATATATGTATGTATATATGCCATGGCACACATGCACACATGTGGAAGTCAGATGACAGCTCTGTGGAGTCCAGTATTCTTTTCATGTGTATGGGTTCCAGGGATGGAACTCAGCTCCTCAGGCTAGCACAGCAAGCCTTTTATCTGCTGAGCCATCTCACTGGCCACAGTCGGATTTTAATGAAACTAAAGATACATGGGTAAGTACGAAGAAAACAGTTAACTGTGGTCTCTGTAGAAAAGAAGCCTATTTAGTCCAACACTGTGGGAAGATAGCAGAAGAACCAGGATTACACCCTAATCTGTAGGAACCCGACTCACTTAAGTTTGTGGAGAAATAGAACAAGAAATACAAGGCCACCAGGGGAAGAGAAGATGAATATTTGAAAAAGGAGAGCTGTGAACAACAAAGAAAACCCCAACTCACAGATGGTTTTTGCCAGGAGTCTCTCTCTCCATGTTTATGGATGTGCCCTCCTTGAGTTCCTGGAGTCTCTATTGGGGTGACAAACTTCTACAACTCTAGGTCAATGCTTCAAAGGCAAACTTCCCCAGAGATAATCTGGTTCTTCTCCACACTCTACACCATTCTCACAAGTCTTTCTTTTCACCACAAGCACATTCTTGTTATCTTGTATTTTTCAGAATTAACCTTCTTTCTCTAAAGACATCATTTTACATCAACAGACAAGCAAGCAACCTCTATTGTCACGTGATGATCAGCACTACATTTTGCCTTTCTTTGCATTTTGTATTTTTCAGTACATTCTGAACTATTAGAAGTCTCTCCCAGTTTGTCATATATAACCACAACAAGTGTGTTCATTTTACTCTGGCATTTTAGAGATAACATTTTATTTATCTCTTACTCAGCCTTGGGAGTGACCATGATTCTAATTTTCAAGCTGATAGATTTTGGGAGGCTTGGACCATGAAAGGTTAATTGGGGTGCTATTTTTTTTTTTTTTTACTAATAGAGACTACAGCACAGTGTGCACTAATCATGCCATGACACATGCTTATCTTACTCACACAACAACCAGCAAAGATGCCAACCTCAGTCTCTTCACAGATGCTAAAAGGAGAAAGAAGACCTTGGAGAGCAGTTCCCCAGGTGTGCGTCAGTGACAAATTCCTCTATCCCCAAGACTCCTTTAGGATTCCTGGGGGCTAAAATCACATTGGCAACATGCTGATATGGCTTTCCTTGAAATTGTAAAGATGTGATGATATGGCTGTTCTAAAAGCTAATCTGCAAGTCTACTTTTGTGATATAGCAGATCTTGAGCTCGTTCTGTATATAACAGACATTGACAGATTTATCTCATACTCAAAGAAGTCGTTTATGTCTCTTAATGAATCTTGTGATTATAAAGGGTTCTTTATTATTATTATTATTATTATCATCATCATCATCTCATGTAATAATTCAAACAACAGCCTTCCCTCTCTCCACTTCTCCTAGTCCCCCCCAACCTCTTTTCTCCCCCACTGTTCTTCTGTTTCCCTTCAGAAAGAGCAGGTCTCCCAGGGATATTTACTGAACAACATAGCATCAAGGATGCAATAAAACTAGGCACAAACCCTTATATCAAGGCCAGATACAGCAACCCAGTAAATGGAAAAAGAGTCCCAAAAGCAGGAAAAGATTCAGAAATGCCTCTACTACCACCAAACCTAAGAATAATAGGAATAAAAGAATAAGAATCTCAGCTCAAAGGCCTAGAAAACATTTTCAACAAAATGTTTCCCTAACCTAAAGAAGAAAATTTCCCTAACCTAAAGAAGTGCATGCCTATAAATGTACAGGAAACTTTCAGAGAACCAAATAGATTGAAGCAGAAAAGAAAATGCCCTCACCAAATAATAATCAAAACAATAGACATACATAATATAGAAAGAGTATTAAAAAGCTGCAAAGGAAAAAGGCCAAATAACATATAAAGGCAGGTCTATCAGAATTATACTGGACTGTTGGGCTGTAGAGCACACATATGAGCATGGGTCCTGTGGGTTGAATTGTTGGTCCCTTGTCTGCCCCTGCCCCCAAGGGGCTGGGACCGCAACTCAGAGAGGCAGAGGCACGGGAATTTGACTGTGTTCACTTCAGGCTGGTGCTGGGCAGACATTGGGCTGTGAGAAGCCACAGGACTCCACTCCAGGGGTGAGAGAACACAGTCTAGGGTCCCGTGAGGGGGGAGTGGAGCTCTTGGGTTGGGGGTCCCCAGGACAAGGCGCCTGGGAACCAACCTGTTCTCTAGCCCTTGGGCTCTCAGGCCCTGCTGTGAGGCTGCAGAAGGACCAAGACACTGGGGGCATGGGGCTGGATCGACCCACAGCAAAGGGGTAAGGGGAACAAGCTCTGGCGGCGTCCCATGGGGATGAGACTCTTGGTCACAGTGACTTGCTTGGCTGAGTCAAGGCTGCTTGGATTGCTTGCTTGAGTTGGTGGCCTCTGTGGCTGGAAGCATAGAGAGGTCATCAGCGGGAGATTAGAAGGTGCCTCAGTAGTTGAGGACCTTCTCCACAGTTCCTCACGGAGATCCCCAAAGAAAAGAGGTAGTCCATGGTCTTAAGACATGGTCTTAAGATATTTACTGTCATGGAAGAAAATGGATTAAGCTATACCCCTATTCTCAGGGTGGGCCTGAGGTTAAATACTTTTTTCAAGGATGAGGACCTGGGAAGGAATGCTTAATTGGCCTTTAGGTATCTCGTGAATATGGAGATTGTCTTGAGGCTCTGTGACCTGTAGTCATGCCCTCTACCTGTGCTATGTGTCCAATGGCCACAAACCTTTCTGTGGGAGGCTGTAGCTATGTGATAGGAACCATGGGCCCGGGAGCAAGGCCAAAGTCCCACCATCCCTGAGGGTCTTCAGGGTTCAAGGCCTGTTCGACCAGGTACTCAGCTGTCTCTCACAACCCCACACTGGACTTGTCAATGGAGACCCTAAAAGCCAGAAGGGCCTGATCAGATGTCCTATAGATGCTATGAGACCACAGATGCCAGTCCAGACTACTATAAAGGGTTCTTATTACCAAAAGGTTTGGGAATTTTAGTGTAGATCAAACAAAACTGTGTCATGTTTCATTAAACACATGCTACTATAGTACCAAACATTTGGATTATATAACATAGGTGGCTTCTACACAAGAGAAGTCTATTTCTCAGAACTTTGCATGCTGGGGATTCCAAAGTCATTGCCACAGCTTTCCTTGTGGTTTACAGATAATACCCAGCTATATTCTCACATAGTAGAAGTGAGTGCATCATTGGGGGGTATATGTACATGATGACAACTCTACTCACATGAATTGATGTCACTTCCCCCCACAAAGACCTCAATTCTTAATGCTATAACCTTGAAAATTAAGATTGCAGTATATGAATGGGAGATGGTCACAGTCAAAGCATAGCAGCTGAAGAGTAATCAAAAGCAGCCCTTATAGAGAGGCCTCAGTGTAGGCTTAGATGTTTCAAAACCTACTTTTAAAAAGTTCTTAAATGCTTCTACCTCTCTTCTAGTCCACTGACCAAAGTTAGGGGGAATATACAGTTAATAGATCAAGGTGGATGTGGACCTGTTCAGAAACAGTTCTTTGGAGCAATAGCAATCTTCATTGTCAGAATATCAGCAGTCTAGTCCAAAACATCAAACACAAATCAGGAGCAGTAGACCAGAACAATCTGCAAACACTAAACTATGAATCAGTAGCAGTGGCTGGAGCCAGAAGAAATTGCAAGGCTCTGTCAAATTGGCAAGTGTCTGGAAATGGCAAGAAGCAGCCAGAATACCACGAGAAGCTCTCTGATGCATTTCTCTCAACAAAGTCATCATAAGTGAAGATAAGTGCAGACTAGACCAGCGAAATGTTGCAAGGTGAACCAATGCAATAGCATCCTCTCACTGTCTGTGGGTTGTATTTATATTCTCTTAAAACATCATGTGCTCTCTCAAGTGTTTGTTCCAGTTAAACATCATATGTCCCCTCACAAGACAGCTTCCAGAAAAACACCACATGTCTGTTTTCAGCAAAAGATCCTCTCACATGTCTGCTTTAGCAAAACATTCTCTCATTAGACAGTTTCAAAAAACAGCACATGACACAACTGCGTCTCCAAAGAAACTTTGAGAAGCTTTTTTTTTAACTTTCCACTTCACCTCAGAAGCCTGAAATACGCTTGGAGTCACAGGGTTCTCAAATTTTATTCCTAAAAGAGACACAGATATAATATGTACCAGCTTTGCAGGCTTACATCTGTAAGTTGTGTGTTTTATATCCTGATTTATATGCTATAAACTATCATGTTTTAATGATGTACACTTATTTTACTGATAAAAGCAAAAGGCAAAAACATGAGAAATTAAAACGTTAAACTATCACTGATTTCAAGGACATATGGATTCATAACCATTAAAATACCAGCTTTAACTTTCAGGATGAATGGAATGAAGCATACAAAGTTTATAGTCTCTTCTGTACTCAGTAACTAGTTGGTCTTCTCCTTTTCTTTCATCACAGGGGTAAGGGAAATGGTCCTAAAGATAAACTGTATATAACTGCTTTAGTTACGTGAATTATGTGCACACATATACAAATATGGCTGAGTTTGTTTCTGGTTTGAGTTTGGCAACTGTGATCTGTCTAACCTCCTCTTCCTGTTTTATCATGGCATCCATCACAGGCAGATACAATGGATTTCTAGTTATTTTCAACTAAAAAAGTTTACCAGTGTGCATTTTAAAACTCCAGTTTTCATCCTCATGATTAACCCACTGCATACAAACTGGCAGTCCAACTTCTTCAGAGACTTCTGAAATCTCAAAGGTATTTTGATCTAGCCAAGACTGTGATCACATTCTTGTCATAATTTCTCTTGATTGGTCTAAGGCATACGTGCTGTGATTCCCACTCACTTTTACTTTACTTTACCATCTGCTATCAAAGTTACCTGCAACAAATCTTTCAAGTTAGAAGAATTTGACCTCTGGATTGTCTTCTTGGATGGAACCTCTACAAGAAATCTGAAGCCCCATTACTTAACGTTTCCCTGTCCCATAAAACCATATAGTTATGCACAGTGGTGTTCAGGTTTACTATTTCCTATCTGTCCCTTTCACTTACCCAGAAATCCCTGCATACATATGCATTTTACCCCCAGTCTGTCCCACTACTTGGAATGACCTAATATCAAAATAGATAAGAGTAATTTTTAGCTCATTTGTGTTTGACATTTGTTTTTGAGACAGAGTTTCTCTGTGTAGCCCTGTTCTCAAACTTGTTCTGTAAACCAGGCTAGCCTGGAACTCACAGAGATCCACCTGCCTCTGCCTCCTGAATGCTGAGATTAAAGGCATGAGTCACCACAGCCAGGCTTAGTTAGTTTTTAAAAATTCCTGTGGTGCATCCATGGCCACAGTCTTTGTAGCACCTTTTCCACTCCTTCCTTCTAAGGTTGGCTTTTTAATGCATCTATGTAGCAAGTCTTAGATTCCTGTGGACCACTGAGAGAAGTGACGTCTCATTTAATGCTTCTTCTATGACACCAACCTAATGAAAGCTAGCCCTGCCCTCCTTGTTACTGAGTTAATGACACAATTTTCTTCCTGAACCAGCAATCACTCAGCTCAAACACAGACCCAGCAGAGATGCTGAGGGCAGTAGAAGGGCCACCCAGAAGTCTTCAGGAGACCAGTTTTTACCACAAGGTAGCAAGCATCTGCTGCAGACAGCATGTTTCACATATCACAACAATCTCAGGAAAAATTGTACAGGAGGGGGAGTCTGACAAGTCTGTGTTTCTTTTGGTTGAATAACCACTCCTGTCATGGTTAATTGGAGAACAAAGGAAAAAGGCTGCTTTCCAGATGAACAATGAAGAAAAATTACCTAGCAGGAAAAATATGTCTTTTATTTCTTCTCCCAGGGCTCTTGATTGTCAGCCCAGGCACCAACCTTACTTCTTCCGAGTTGATGGAAGGGAAACTGAGAATTGGAACTAGAAGACAATACAGTTTACTGACAAAATTTCTCTTAAAGGAGTTTTGGGTAAGTGTTACTTATGACAGCAAGGATGGATGTGTTCCAGAAAAATAAGAGAAAGAGGGGCTTGGAAATTTTTTGTAAGCTTTCAATATGCCTTCACTAGAGAAGTATGCTATTTACGTCCCATAAAGAGAACAAAACATCTGAACCAGGCTTAAATTGTTAAGAGGTCTCAACAAAGACTTGCTTCCCTGGAACTGAGCCTTATGGCTGCACGCATGTCACACACACAAATTTCATATGCTCATACATGTGTGCATTTCACACATACAAATATCATATATTAACACATGTACATGTGCAAATTTAAGTTGAATCTAAATGTTTTTAATTTCTTGTACAAAACAGAAGGAATAGAACTAAAAAAAACTGCAAATGTGACAAGTCATGGGATTTCTTTTTTTTTTTTTTAAAGACAAAACTTAGGAGCTCTAATACCCTTGCTGTTTGCTTAGACTATGGGTAAGCAATAAAATCAATATGACTTAAGTCCTTATATTAGCGCTCTCAATGACGTTGGGCATTCCCTTGGCTCTTTACCATTTAAAAAGGACTTTATCACAAGTGACCTCATTAGCGCCTCAAAACAATGCTGCAAAATTGTTCTTCACTATCTCAAATTTTATAGAGTAAGAGTTGAACTCATAAAGAAACATAAGTGACCCACCAACAGTTAGGTAGCCAGTCACAGGCAAAGTGCACACTAGGATTACTAATTCACCATATGTTTTATCCTCATTAAATTGCCCAACATGCTTCCAGTCTAGGCAACTTTACTTTGTGATTATTAACACATTTAAGGTAGAGGACTTATTACATTAATCCCCCTTCAAGAATAAGCAACATAGTAGTAAACAGCAAATAAATGTTTGTTAAGATAATCAATGTATTTGGCATTTATTGAGAAGTATCTTAATATTTTTTATATGCATTTTTTGTGTCCTCCAAGACTTCCATGAGTATGATTTTCATTTTATAGGAGAAAAATATAAGGTTCAGGGACAGTAGGATGCTTTCTCTATCGTTTAATAAGAATACATAGTTGATATTGCAGACAGAGTTTAATCCACATTTCTCTCATCCCTACACCTCCTTGTCCAATCTTTAAACCCACATTGTCCAGTACAATAGCTGCTAGCAACATGTAGCTGCTGGTTACTTAAACTGAGACTAGTCTAAATTGCTAAGTTCTAGTTAGTTAAAGATATGGACCAGACTTCACACAATATGAATGACTTATGTGAACTCTATTTTAATAATTTTATTTCATTACAGATGAAGCTTTAGCTTTAGATTAGAATTTTAAGTAATATATCATTAAAAATCAATTGTGTTTTTACTTCTTAATTTAAAAACTTAAAATCACTTGTGTGTTTAACATCCGTATGATACATTGTATTTCTGAAAATGTTCAACCTTATCCGATATCCTAGAACACAGACTATTCTTCAGTGTTTAAGTCACTTGAAATATACATCACAAAAGTTATTAATTACTTCCTTACATTTGCTCCAGATATGTCTCTGAAGGACTTTAGATGTAAATATATTCTATTTGTTTTGGAGGTTTTTTTTACTCAATTTAGGGATCAGTCCTCATTCTCATTTTCTTTGGAACTGCCTCTATGTAGTTTTTCCAAGTTTAACTGATTATTACAAACATGGTTTTTTTATATCTACTGTTACATTAACCACACAACAGGCTAGAGTTTGTTACAATGAAAAAGCACTCCAAAATTTGTCAGAAGTTTATGGTTCATAGGCATATATCCTCTGCTGAATAGTGCTTGGCCAAATGTTGGCTCCCTCTGCCAAGCTAGCATTTCCATATTAACACAGTTTTCCCCAATTACCATTAAAAAGGAATCATGCCATATTAAATATTTCCACTTAAAAGTGATATTTGTCTATCCCAGACTCCTGGTTACAGAGATTCCATAGCTGGACTTAGATCTCAAGCAATGAGGAAGAATAATGCTAAGGATCTAGGGTAGATGATGATGGACTGTCGCTGAATGCTTATAATGGGAGGTAGCCTTATGTGAAATAGTTTTAATTCTCAGCACTGCCTCTTAAAGTTGAGTGTGAATGCTCTATAAACAGAGGTAAGGGAACAAAATAAGTTGCTCAAATTCACAGTGAACCAACTGCATCAAGGCTTGGTGAATAACCAGATGTCTCTATTTTCAAAACTTGCAAATTTCTAGAATTCTCCATCATTATTTGTCTGACAATATTAGTTGTTCCTTCTGTAAGACACTCATTGACATTTGGAGCAAATTCATCTCATGTAGGATTAAGGTCTCACTATTAATTGCCTGTGTTGTTTGCACTCCATTTATACTCTGCCGTGCTAAAGCAAATGATCCTCTTTTTATGTTGTGCTTTGAAGAATGCATACTGCAGATTTGAGGCTTATAAAATAGTATTTCATCAAATGAGAGGGTTGACACACTTTCCAAGGAAAACCAAAGATACTATTCAAATGGATGAAGACTTATATTCTGAATGCTTTATATGACTCAGTGTTCTTGTCACACAAGAGAACATTTTATATGACAATTATAAAAGGAGAAGTCTTTAGAGTAATCATGTTTTCATTAAGAAAATAAAAACATTGAAGGAGAAACTGCATGCAAAAAGAGTCAATGACTCTAACCATTGATTCTCCATCAAATTTGTCGAGCTCACGAGTCCCAAACTCCCCTGCACAACCAAATTTAGCTTTGCTTCTTAGCTCAGACATCTGAGCTACTTCCTTTGTGCTGCAATGGTGGTTAGGATTCCATTGCCCCAGAGATCTTATGGCCTAAAATGATGGCAATGATAAAAGTCTGACCCTTTCCAGAAACTCCTACTGTAGGAAGTCTTTCCTTGGGATACACACAAGAAGAGCAAGGCTATCAAACAGCTCTTAGTGGAGCCCAAAAGTAGCATGAGCAAGCGAGCTCTTTGGGCAGGCATAGTGGCACACGCCTGAATTCACAGTACTGTGGATGTGAGATAAGGAACATCTGGATTTCAAGGCTAGCTTCCACCAAATAGTGAGTGAGACAGAGGCCAGCATAGGCTCCATGTCATCTTACCTAAAAATCAAAACAAACAAACAAACAAAAGCTTTACAATCCCCCAAGTATAAACTCAATGGTTATAGTCAAGGAAAATTGAATTTTGTAGTTGTTGTTGTTCACTGCAACAAGTGTATAGCACACCAAAGGACAAGGAAATTTGTCTCAGAGTATCAGGGGTAAGAGGAAAATGGTGCAGTATTTGTACTTCTATTTGGTTATTGGAGGAAGTATTTAAGACTATTATTTTGGTCTGCATAGAGTGTTGCCAAAATGTAGGGGAGAAGTCTATGACTGGGGATGCTGAAAGTTTTTACCTTAAAAGCAGAGAAATAAGGTTAGGCTACCCATAAGTAAAGCAACAGTCATTCTTACTGTCTGGAAGAGAGGGAGATGCTTGGTTGAGTTGAGATTCAGACCCTGTCCTTGCCTTTCCTATGACTTGTGTAGGATACACTGGGTGTGTGTGTGTGTGTGTGGGTGTCACCATGGTCTCAAAGTGAACTTATATTGAGTTCTATGAAATTACAGATGTCTATAGAACAAAAGAACACCATGATCCAGATGTCTATGAGAGCTAGCCCAGAACTCACCAGCATTTGATCACAATGCTCCATTTCCATCCCTCCTTCCTGCTAACAATATACTTACAGCATGAGTTTAACAAAATGAACTTAACAAAATGCAATTCCATCTCTTAATTAGGTTGTGAGGGTACTGTCTTAGATAGTAACTCTGATGGAAGATTAGCTGAGATAAGTGTAGGTTTCTTCACTTTCAACTGTGTTATTTCAGAAAGGTTTGAAAATTACTAAGCCTTAATTCCCTTATATGTAAAACAATACATTTTCCATAATAAGAATTGTGTGATATTATGCTGAGAGAGGATCAAGACTGGAGATCTCCATCCAGTCACTCCTCTCAAAGCTCAGAACCCAGCAGAAGAGAGGAGAGATTTGGGGAATCAGAGGGGATGGAGGACACCAGAACATGATGCAATGAATCAACTAATCAGGGCTCCTATGCACTCATAAAGACAGAAGTGGCGAGCAAGGGGCCTGCATGGGTGTGTACAAGGTCCTCTGCATATGTTACAGTTGTTTACTTGGTGTTTTGTGAAATTCCTAATGGTGAGAGCAGATGCTTCTCTGACTCTTTTGCCTGCTTCTGGGACTCTTCTCCTCCTACTGGGTTACCTGGTCCAGCATCAATATGAGGGCTATTGATTTGTCTTATTGTATACTGTTTTGGCATGTTTGATTGTTGTCTCTGGGGGTTCTGCTCTTTTCTAAGGGAAATGGAGAGGGGAGTAGATGTGGGGGAGAGGAGCGACAGGGAGGAGCTTGGAGGAGTTGGGGAGGAGAGACTGTGGTCAGGATGTATTGTATGAGAGAAGAATCTATTTTTAACTAAACATAACATAAGAATTTCATACAGTATTGTATAAACACAAAGTATATCTGTCACATGGGAAATTTCCAGTGAATGACAGGTATCACTTATTGTTTTAATCACTTTTTTCTTTTCTGTGGGAAAAGTACGTTGCAAAATCAACTTAAGGTAAGAATGGTATTAGGGGTGAAAGAGTTCTGTTATAACTGTAAACCATGAATAGCACCAGGTTATACCTCCTCTCCCTTGAAAGCTCCCAACTATGGCCCCTTATTAATTTCTCAACTTCATATGGATATTCCAAATTAAACAAACACTATGTCTGAAGAGTCAAATTTAACCTGTACAAACGAGAGAAAACATGTGACATCTGTCTTTCTGAGTCTAATTTACCTCACTCAGAATAATGTTTCCAACCACTCTCTATTTTCTTGTGAGTTTTATATTTTATTTTTCTTAATAGCTGAGTAACATTCCTGTAGTGAGAATTTTGGTTTCTTTAAAAATCCAGTTATGATATATGAATATGTTTTTGTTTTAATTCCAGGTGTGAGATAAGAGGTTGCTACACAGCAGGTCATTATAATTTGCCTTGTGCCCTGGTTGGGCTGGGATCTTTGCCAGCTGCAGATATGTTAACTCTGGGGGCTTTGAAGAGGGGATAAATGGGAGAAAACCAAGAGGGCCTGTGTGGCTGTGGTTCCCCTGGCTGCTGCTGCTGGTGGTTCGTCCTGCTGCTGAGTTGCTGGACTGTTGGATATCCTGATGATGAAGATTGAACTTGCCTCAAGGTACCCAATGCCCCTAATCACCAGGAAATAGCCTATAGCAGTCTATGTCCCTTTTCCCAAATAACCTTCTTTCTCTCCTACCTAGCATTGGAAGGTTGAAAGGGATTAGAGTGGGATAAGGGTTGGAAAGATGGTAGTGGTATAAGAACCCAATAAAATAGTAAATACTACTACTAATATTAATAATATTAATAATAATAAGGCAACATTCCATTGTGTGCATATTCATTTTCATTATTCATTCATCCATTGATGGACATCTGAATTGTTTCCATTTCCTGGTTATTGTGAATACAGCAGCAATGAACATGTAGAAGTGAGTATCTTTGTAGCAGAATATGAAATCCTTTGGGTATATGCCCAAGAGTGAGATAACTGAGTCATGTGTTAGACCTATTTCTAGCTTTTTGAAGACCCTCTACACTGATTTTTATAGTGGCTGTACCTTCTTGCACTCCCACCAGGAGCAAGGAAGTGCCCTTCCCCTTTCCTATACCCCAAGCTAGCAATTGTCAATTGCACTTAGGACCTGAACCATTCTGATTGGGGTAAGATGACATCTCAAAATGGTTTTAATGTGCATTTTCCTGATAGCTAAGGATAGTTCCTATTTTTTAAAAATAATTCTCAACCATTTATATTTCATCTTTTGAAACTCTTTAGTTAAACCTGTCAGAAATAAATACCATCATCAACACACCAAAAAGTATATTTTGTGGTAATTCCAAATCTAGCAAAGCTGACAAATAAGGTTAACTAACCCACTAAGGAAATAGCTGACATTTACAGCACTAAATAGTTCATGTTCATAAAAATGAAAAATAAATGTCAATAAACATGCTATAACTGACAAAGAAAGCTTGTCTTTTTATGTACATGAATATTTAGCACCTTAGAAAAATAAAATACTTTAAAGAGTAGATACTACACAACTCCATATTTATGAATGACTTATCTTTTAATGGACTCTTGATGCTCAGGACCACTGTATTGACTAGTAGGCCATTTTCATAGACTAATCTAGGTGCTATATTTTTCTTGCTATAAAATAAATATTCACATTCTTCAGCCATTATTTTATCAGGTTGTTGATTTCTCCCTATATTACCATATCAAAAATGAGTTATTGGAAAGAGGACATACTGGTTGCTTTCTCTCAATAGTTTCCATAGTAACATATTGGCAAGAAAAATAAAATTATCAGACTACATGACACCTACTTTAGAGTTCATGTTGTCATGTACAAAATATAATAATAAAATTAAAAACATCATAATCATAAAAGAAATGTACTGTCCAAGAGTAGCTGACCTTGAATTTGGGTTGTAGTTATCAAGTGGCATGAGCCAACAAAAGCATAGTCGTCTGGGCCATCTGGTTTTCCCTGACTTGTTCTGGGAGCTGACAAATATGTTATGAGCCATTAAAAACTCTTTAGTTGGCCATACATAAATTATGACCCTAATTAGTTCAGTTCAGTTTTGATATGGATGGTTTGTGAGGCACCAGACAAAAAAGAACCAACACCTGCCTGACTTCTCAATGAGTTCATGTTAACATACTGGCAGTAGGGCAAATATCTCAATTACATATTCCAGTAGCATTTGAAGTATCTGGTATGAATTCTGTGTGCTGACTGAAAGGGCCAAAGATTTAGGAGTGACATTAGAGTCTGTGGAAGCCTAAAGGATTATTATATTCCTCCTGGAGTCTTGCTTAAAGACAGAAAGAATATTTTTTAAAAGTATGTCTTTTTAAATGATTGTCATGTGATACAATCATTATGGACATAATTAAAATGAGCTGTAGTCATGAGTTGAAAAATTAAAATATAAACAAAACTGACCGTTCATATTTAGGCAAGCTCATGGAGTATACAGACCACATATTTTTAGAGTCTAAAAAGTTGTTATGAAAACATATAATTATGGGAATTTGGAGTTTGGGATCATAAATTAGAGAGAAAAGAACTTGCTTTGCATACTGGTACATGTTTATAATCTCAGCAGTCAAGAGGTTGAAACTGAAGGATTGGAAGTGTAGGGGCAGCTTGGGCCACACAACAAGACCTTCTCTCATATAATAACAACAGCAAAAGAAAAAAGTATACCTGTGTTTGTTGGAGGTTGCCCTTGTGCACAGTATATTCAGATGCTGATTTCTGTGCCCAAATATCTGATTACAGTATGGACTTTAGCATTGTCATGATTGTTGAACTATCTCCTGTATCAATGTTGTTTAAGGAATAGTTCCTAATTATCTCTGATTGGTTAATAAAGAGCTGACCAGCTTATGGATGCACAGAGGCTATAGAAAGGCTCGACTTGCTATCCCAGTCAGAGATTTCGGGGAGAGGGAAGGAGAGGAAGGACCATGAGGGAAAATAGTTAAAGAGACCATTTGGAGGGACCAAGAGGTGACCATGAGGCAGAGGGTCCAGAAGTCATGATGTGCAGGCTACCAAGAAGTTTGTGATGAGGACACACATAGAGAAGAACAACCCAGGATGGGACTCAGATTGAAGGTAAAAGACCACATGGCTGAGAAGCAGATAGTTTAGAGGATTAGAATAGATTAACATCTACCCAGTCTAGTCTTACAGCTTGTTAATTAATTTAATAGGTCTTTGTATCAATTATTTGAGAGGGGGAATGGGAACAAATAAGAGTTACATGCTTAAATTACAGTCTACATGTGTGGGTTTCAAGAACTTAAAATTGGAAAAGCAAATATCCTTATATAAATCTCTCAACCTTCTTGAGACTACACAGACAGGAAAGCATGATAGGAAAAACATTAAGTTTTAAAAATAGGATGAGAATGGAACACAGTAAAGTAATGATCACTAAACAAAACTACATGGCAGAGAAGAGGTTGCTTTGGGAACCCCATAGCATCACATTCTCTTTAATACTAGACCACAAAGCCTGCTCAGTTGTTGTCTGGGTAACTTTTGATCACTTCTTTCTTTGCACAATCACCTTAGTCCAAAAGGGACCTGTCCTTATGGTTCACTCTGAAGATGCCTCTCATTTTTTTCTCACTCATCACTAGGTCCATGGCAAAGACTTCTTCAATAACAATAACAGAATAACGGAAAAAAACACACTAATTCATTTAACAAACTATATAGGACATCTGAATCTTCAGAAATGTAGTCAAAGAAACCACAAGGATGCACAAGTTTGACCCAGGAGTGTCATCACTGAACAGAAGAGGTGTGACGTAATCATACACACTCCCACAAGTTCATAGAATATACAAGACATGTGGTTTCCATATCATAAAATTTGTGTCATAAATTGAGTAAGGAACAAATAGAAAAAAAAAAACAGTTTGTTCAGATTCTTCTCTCTGACCTCTTGTTTTTTGATAAAAAAAGAAAAATGCATCCATTTGCACTCCATACAAGAAGGCATCTAGTGAGTAAGGGCATGCTTAGTTTCAGGAGAAGGATTGGAAATCCATTCCTAGGTTGTATAGCCTGCTTACAGGGAGTAAGGCAGTCAGTAACCTTATTTGTGTAGTTTTCTCAAAAGCTAAAGTACCATATTTTGGAGTACTGTATCTTGAGTCAAATCATCCACATACCTTGGTCAAATACTAACTGGCACCAGAGAAAGATTTTGGGAGAAACTTTCTGGCACATTCGAGGCTCTAGGGTTCCTCATGGGAAAACTAAATGAAAGCTACTCTCCAATGCATACAGCATTCTTGCTTGCCTGCTTTGACCTTGACCTTTGTTAAACTCTTTCTATACTTCTCTTTGATGAGAATCTTTAAGAATTATTTCTCAGGAACCCCACCTTAGAAAATAAGTTTGTATATGTGTTTGTTTATTTATTTATTTATTTATTTATATTTCTGTGTGTGTTCTAAAGAATGAAAGTGTTAGAATAGAGGCATCCTTCAATTTGGCCTTGAGTTACAAGATGACACTTTTTTCAATCAACATCTTCTTCTCCATCTCACATGAAGGTAAACAATGCCCAGACCACAGTGCAGTAAATGTCACTCATTTCTTGATACACATGTGGTCTGTTTCCCACCAATACTAACATGAATAGAAACTATTATTTTGTACCTGATTTGCCTTTTAGGAGCAGGCTTCCAAGTCTAGTCTCAAGTAAATGTTTGTTTTTTTTGTTCAGAAGATCTAGTCCACTCTTTTAAAGACTCCCTTGTGCTCCAGGAGACCTTGAGATTCTTTTTCAAAGCTAAGCACTTGAAAAGCATCATCAAATTACACCTTTGGTACAATTAGAAACCCTAGACCTTTTGATGAAGTTATGTTCATGTTCTATAGACTGAAATAAGATGCTTCTGGTGCTTCGATCTTCACTCACTCAATCTCTGTTCCGTTTCACAAGAGAGAAGGCAGCTTAATGTTCTTTTACTTTGGAATCCTTAGCACAGGCTTCAGGCTGCAGTTTAGGATCTTAATCTGGCTACACAAATGTATGCAGTCAGGAAACTCACTCAATGTGATATTAACCTTCTGAGACTATAGACTATCTTAGGATAGATAATATGGAACATGGGCACATAGAGGTGCTTCCTTTCACACACTAAATAATTTGAAAGTTAAAGAAGTCCCCAGCTGCTGTGTAGACATTGTATATAACATCCTCATATGTATCCTCATATGGTTCCACAGATCATCTTTCCCTGAATATCTGGTTTCTCCTCTCTTCTGTCTTAGTCAAGACAAAGGGAAGTAGGAACAACAAAACACAGTACTAACCTGACACGTAGTCATAACAGACCACAAGCTTTGTAAAAAAAAAATCCTCCTAATAATGGAAAAACACATCATATAACTTTTGACACTGAAAATTAAGAACATGAGAACCAGGACTCACAACATCTGTACCTCCTGTGCAAAGGGCTAAATACTCCCAATGCTCTTCTTCTCACCTCCATGGGGCAGTGGGCACACACAAGATGAACCATACATGTGTGTAGGCAACAAACACACACGTACACTCATACACTCAGAAACACACTCATGCACATACAAAATAAAATGAATCTTTAAAATATTCTAAAGATATGCCAGATTTACCATTTCTGTGCATTAATTTTGCTTTTTAATCTCACAGATTAAGTTAAAATTTGTTTGTTGCTATTTCTCAACAGAATCGAACCTACTACAATGTAAACATCAAAAGGATTTAGGTAAAATATTCCTGTTCTCCTAATAGGTGTCTAATAAGGGAAGAAGTATCTAAACAATACCTAAGATATTAATGAGTATCCCTTAAGTGTATTTCTTATTCTATGCAACAGATATTAACAAGCATTTCTTAGCTATCAAACACTATACTGAGGTTTAGAAATATGCTTCCAACCTAGAAGGAAGATTGACAAGTAGTTACATATGGTTTTTATAGAGGCACGTACAAGGTTCTAGGTACCTTGTACCAAGTTGGTCCTGACAGTGTGTGTATATGGTAGGTTAAAACATTGCAGTGGCATTATTATAAATGGAAAGACAGAGAGCATTCTGTTGCTACAGTTTCATGAAGAAAAGAGAAACACCCAAACCAAGCCTCAAAGAATAGCAGTAATACACCTAGTGTACCTTGTAAGCTTGAGCAGTGTGGACAAGGGGCTGTCACAGAGATAGATTTGCAGTTATAAAATATCAAGACAAGTTTAAGACCTATGGATTGCTCTTTTCAGGTAAGGCATGAAGCATAGGTATCAGTGACAAGAGATCAAAAAATATAGGGAAGAAGGAATTAAATCATGAAACCTAATCTCTATGATTGAGAAAATTTAATTTTTCTTATAGACAACAGGGAACAAATGGATGAATTTTAGAATATACATACTATGCCTAGGTTGTTTATGTATGTTCTCACATATGTACAGATGCAATAGATAACATGAGATGGTGTCCTGATTAGCATTTTAGTGAATGTGACTCAAGCCAGGGTCATCCAAGAAGAGGGAATTTCAATATAAAAAATGTCTCCATCAGATTGGTCTGCAGGCAAGACCATAAGGCATCTTCTGGGTTAGTGAGTGATGTGGGAAGGCCCAGCCTAATGTGGGTGCTGCCACCCCTAGTAGACAGATGATCTTGAGTTTAAGACTCTAGAAGCAAGAAGATAATATTCTATGTAAGACATGATATATTTGACTATATTAAAACATCACATATCTATTCAAATCAAAACCCTGTTTAAAAAAAAAGAAAATTACAAGGGAGAGTCTGTGAAGATTATTAAAAACAAACAGAAGAAGTACCAGGATTTCAAATGATAAAGAACTACAAAACCAGTAAAAGGATAACCCAGGGGTGAAGTGAACAAAGACACTGACGAGCCATTCACAAACGGATGGAAGGATAGAATACAGGGATGTCATACAGGAGGCTTTAACTGAACTGTTTTTGGCTGAAAACTCTGGAAGACTACAGTAAAATAACTAGGCTTGAAAAAACAAAACTATGTTGAGAAACACAGACATCTGTCATTATTCTTATCTGCTAAGACATCTAAAAGCAGGTGATGATATACCCACGATTCAAAGCGTTTTACTAATGCAAACCTTACATAGCTCTTGCTAAAGTTTATGAAATATTATATATGTATGTATAATACAAATATACATGAATATATTATAATATATAATTATGTATCATATATAATAATATATAAATATTATATATATTTAAATATTTTTCCTAAACCTTATAAGGCAGGTACTAACTTAACTGTAACCACTGTTGTATCCTTAAGTGACTTGAAGAGTGCTGTGATTAAAACTCAGTCACACTCATGTACCCTGATGTGAATCCTCTCTTTTCTCAAACATGAACAGTTCAAAAGCCCTAGAGCAACCACATCTACATTAAATTGGCTGATTTTAAAAATGTATTTATGTGGTTCTTAGTAGCAGTCATATTCTTCAAACATAAAGCCTTCATCTCAGACATCATTTTCTGCAATCCGTATCCTTAGCACTCATGCATCCAAAAACATCAATATTAATTCCTGCTTTAAAGTCATCCCGGCAAGAAGCCTTCATTTCATACTCATTTACTAGAACTTTCTTGCTTTGAAGTTAACATAATTACCAAATATTCTGTTCATTTTTTGATACATTCTAGTAGTCCTAGAAATCAAGGGTTATAGGTAATATGATTCTTCCTCAAAATACAGGGAAGGAAGAAACTGAAAACAAAAAGCCAAAGTAGCAATGTTTACATCATCCTGCATCACTAAGAGGTGATGGTTTTGCCATGGATATATTCTTTATTCCATCTTTACTTACAGATAAGGCTGTTGAGGCTCAAACAGGGGAGAGTGAAATTTTACCATTCCAGTTTGCCTTTACACTGAGAAAATAAACAGATTACAAAATTAACCATTTTCTTAGAGCAGAGCAAATAAATCAAAACCTTTGTTTCTGATGAAAAATTCCATAAACTTTGCCTAATAAAAAGATTATCTTTTAAAGGGGGATACATAACAATATCTTGACACTCAAAATTTGCAAGGAAATTAAAATGTGATTATATTGATCAAGTTTTAATTCATTCTCAAAAGCTCATCACTTGCGAATACTGCTAACCATATCTATACAAAAGCCAGCCTTTTCAATATCCAGATCTTCCTTAATGTTTTTACAAATTTAACATTTTTAGAAAGTTTTTTATGACATGAATGACTATGGATTCCCCTCTGGCCACACCATTCAGTCCACAAAGAATGCTCTGTGGCCACACCATTCAGTCCACAAGGAATGCTCCTAATAGTTGTGGAGGAAAGACAAAACCTCACTTTGTAAGAGAGTTAACTTGTAAAATATGCATACATTCCTCTTTATTATTTTTATATTTAAAAATTTTTTAATTAAAAAAAATCATTTTGTTTAGGCGATTGAAGAAGATACATGTTAGTACAAGCACCAAAATCCCAAAAAGGTTGCTAGATCCTCTGGAACTAGAATAACAGGCTGTTATGAGCCACCTAATCTGGGTGCTAAGAACAGCACTCAGGTTCTCTACAAGACCAATGTGCTCGTAACCACTGAGTCACCATCTCTCCTTCCTTGCTTATCTCTGTTTATCTCAACATTGACATGAATGTGTTGGATCACGAATATACTTTGGATTCTACATTCTAAGTCTCTTCTTTTCCCTTCTTGTGTAAATGACTTTACACTGAAAAGGATCTGAAGGTTCTGGTGTAAAAAATAGAAAGAATGTGTTGAATAGATCATTAAAAACCCAATTAACACCCAACTGTCTTTCTCCTGGTCTTTTCTCCTAAAATCTGAGACTATGGTGAAAATTTCCAACTTTCCCTGTACACAAATGGAAAAAACAGACTTCACTCTCTCTTTTTTTTCTTGTTTGCTACGGGCACAGTACTATTGCTAGGGTATTTTAAAACAACAACAACAAAATCTTCAGTGTAAACAAAAGATAGTGGTGTAAATGGCAAAGGCAGGTCTGGAGAGATAGCTCAGTGTTAAGAGCATTTGCTGTACTTCCCGAGGGCGCTCTTCAGGTTCCCAGCATCCACTTCACAACCACCTGCAACACTGGCTGCTGCAGGAGATCAGATACACTGTTCCAGGCTTCCCCAGCACTTACAGGCACTATCACAAAGATACACACGTGTACATATGATATTTAAAAATCTTTACACAATAAAAAAATAAATACCAGCTTTGAAAAGCTGAATGATAATACCATATTGCAATTGCAGTAGAACAAAGGGGGTTCTCTGGGAGAGAGACTGACTGTAAAGCTGATCAACCTGACAATGCAGAAAACCAAATGACAGAAATATCGGACCCAGAAATAGTACTGTCTAGAATTAAAAATGTATTAAATCTGTGAGAAAAATAAGTGTGAAAAGGAAATTAAAATATAGATATTTTAAAGATGTATGTATCTATCATAACCTCAAATTATTGGATACCTCAACATTAAGATATGAAAGGGACAAAATGATTCCTTGGCTACAGTTCATGTCTCTTCCTAGACAGGCAGGGGAGCTAGCATGGCAAGGGAAGTAGCTGTATGATGGGTAAAGGTTGATTCAAAAGAAGTTTCATTACAGGATGTCTTGTGACTATTTACTGAGGAACAAGACTTTGCCAAAACCATATGGGGCCAACATGCCCTATTACAGAGACAAATTTGCATTGCCTTTTATCTTATTTGCTATCCTGAGGAGAAATACTTACAGTTTAGGCTGTATCCATCATGTAACTGACATCATGACCCATCCCTCAAAACAATATTAAGACGGAACAGGAACAGAAATTCGATTCCAGAAATCTTATGTCTATCGTCCCTATACCTCCACTTAGTTGATGAGCAATTCTTCCTCAGGTGACATTGCTCCATGAGGAAAAACTTCCAAACATCAGCCCACATGACTCAAGCTGAGGAGAGTGGTGGAAGTTCCATCTGATCAGGAGTGTACACGAGTAATTTGCAACAGAAGTGCTCTCCTGCTTCCTTATATCCCTTCTCTGGACTTTCTCTGACCTTGACAAAATCCAAGAAACACTGAGTATAAGTCTATCTCTTGAACCCTTCCAAGTCCTCACTACCCACAAAATACTACTCAAAAAGTACTACTTCATTTAAATCTGTTGTTTAAAACCAGAAATTCACATATAATAATTAAATTAATTGTATACTTCTGGAGTACAATGTGATGTTCTGCTACATGTTAAAATTGTAGGATGATTCAAACTTTTAAGGATATTGGTAAAGCAGGGTGTTATTTCTAGTTCACCTTCAGCTAACCTAGACAACCCTCATGATCTTTCCTGTAAATGATCTTCTGTGGGTCTTGTGAAGTTCTGAGACTCCATATGTATTAATTAAAGAGGTGAATATGTATGGAATAAGACTGGGCAAGTTCACATCTCCACCTCATCAGTTACTGTTCACCTTCCCCTGGACATCTCATCTCACCCTAAATGGCATAGGGGAATTGTAACTAATAATGATCTCTGTGTCACACAGATAGTTATGGTGAGAACAATGCATGGGAATATCGGGGAATGGTGGCCTTTGTAGTCTGAAAGTAGTGGGGTGGAAATATGATTTTGAAAGTAAACCAATGACTTGTACTTTTAGATATGAGGGTGGGATTCTGGCAATGCTGCTATTCTAGACGAGCTCAAAAGTGATCTAATATGATAGATGATATTCTCTGGTATGTTAGACAAAATTCATGTATAGCTGCACTGAAAAAGACTTCAGATTTTAATTTTCACAAATGACTTTATGATTATACTCTTTTATATCATATCTGACACACGTCTGTAGTTTACATTGCTGTGATCCATTGGCTAAAGCTGTAACCATCTACAACCCAAACACCTAAGACCCAAACTAGATGATTAACTGAGAAATATCCAGCCTTGAGCCTGTATATAATACCCCAGGAATTTGCAAGCAGCCTACAGCAGCTCCCAAAATCCCTTTGATAATCTTTCCAGGGGGAAAACAAAAGCATCTTAGGATAAAGTTGAACTTCATTAGATCCTCCATATGTAAACAGTGAGGTTTCTAAATAAGCTCATAAGAGACTTCTAGAAATCAGAAATAAATAAATGTACTCCATGTGAGAAAATAATGCTCTGAGTTAATCAGAGGTTTTGAAGTCTTTGAAGCTTTCAAGGAAAGTGAAAGAGAACTGAGACCAGCAGGCAAAGCTGCACTGTAGGAGATAGCAAACAGATGCTGGCAACCTATTGGTTGTAAAGGGTTATAACAGTAAATCCTCAGTGACTCAACAGAGAGACCCAGGAAGAACTGACTAAAAAGTGAAGGTTAATTGGTGTCTATGGAAGAAAGCCAAAGAGTTTCAATAGAATGGTGGGCAATTGTTGGAGAAAAAAATAAAACAACAGAAATGTGTGTCTCAATCAAGAAGACTAGTGATGCAAACCTGGAAATATCACAAGACAATGTAAATATATTCAAAAGAAAAAGGCCTAGGTTTGTAAATACACTAGGTATTGACCTCACCTCAGCTGTTCTCAGAGGCTTCAGAAGGGCTAACCCACGAAGTGTGAAGCAGCAAGCTTTTCCAAATTCACATTTGAACTTCAAGAATAATTCAGATTTCTCTTTTGTTTAGGAAAATCTCAAAGACTCTCCCACTGACAAAGTTAACAAAATTGACCATGATGATGATTAGGATGTGTAATTCCTTTCAAACTTTGAATTTGAAAACCGGGATTGTTTCAGGTGATATTAGCATTGACTTGACTCCTAAACCTACTGCTAAGAAAATTGTTTCAAAGTTAAATTTCTTGTTCAATCATTCTTTTAATGTATGTAGAAGCGTTTGCTATTTAAAGTGACTTGAGGCTGGAGAAATGGCTCAGCAGTTAGGAGTTCCTGCCACACTTCTAATGGACCTAGACACAGTTCCCAGGACCCAGGCCAGGTGTTCACAAATGTCTATCACAGCATCCTCCACGTACCTCACACCATCTGGCGTTTACATATGTATAAAGCATATAATCACACACTTATACACATAAATCAAAGCAAGTCTTTAAAATTACTATTATTTTCTAGTCACATCGGACACAGCAACCAGCTGCTAATGTATATATCAAAATGTACTTGTCTACATGTATATGTAAAATGTACACAAGCAAGTTGACTATTCCTAAAACATCTGATTTTCTATTTCAGCCATATGTAAATTCAAGCTTATCCATTTTGATCTCTTGTGTCTACCTTTCTCTCAAGCTATTAGAGATAATAGCTTTCATTTCCGGTGTAATGTTTTTAAGGAAAGCCCAAACTCACAGTAAACGAGTCAAATCTTTCTGCTACTCTTTTGCTTCATTTTGCATTATAGCCTCTCAGATTCTGTGAAGCCAATATAAGATACATCCACTCATAAGAATGGTGCCAAAGTCACATACCAACTGTGAACAATAAAAACACACCAATTGGGGTGTGCACATGATAGCATGTGAACCTGTGCTCATAAATAAAGTTTTATCCAAACACCATCCACTTTCATTCATCCATACCTTTTTGTGACTGTTCCTGTTCTAACAGCAACAACAAGCTGAGATAGTGAGTATATTATCTTACTAGCCAAAGAACTTTCCAGCAAGAAGGATGTGTACAATAGAAAATGGTACACCGTGAGGTAACATTGTTATTACATTACTATCATTACTATTGCAACACCTAACAGTCATTTACCATGTTAAAAATCAGGGCCAGCTTTGTCACATATAGTACTGGACAAAAAAAAAAAAAAAAAAGAAAGAAAGAAAGAAAGAAAGAAAGAAAGAAAGAAAGAAAGAAAGAAAGAAAAAAACTACAACAACAACAAAAAAATCCCATAAAATCCACGTTTTATACAAAATCATTAACTTTTAAATATTCATTTGGAAAAACAAATGAGTTAATATTATAGGCTCAACTAAATTGATCTTCTGCCTAGATCTGCCAGTTTGCAACTTCTAAAATGGCTTTAACAGCTATGAGGCCTTTCATCATTAAATGAGTCTCTCAGTGTCTATGTGTCTCATTTGCAACTTCTTGAATACCAACTCTTTAACACCACCACACAATACAATCTGCTGATAATGCAAGCTTCTAGAATTGAAGAAACCAACACTCCTACCCAGCTACAATGGCTATAACAATATAACAATTGTATATATATTGTATATTATAACAATTGTATATTATAACAATAACAATTTGTATATTGTTATTCAAAATAACAATTCAAAATTGAATTATATTCAAATAACAATATACAAATTGTTGTATATTGACTATACAACAATGAGTAGCATGTCACAAACCCCCTAAGGCTGTGGTAGTGGTATGTATACCTCTATCTCAGTAGTAACCAATGGCTTTTGAATCTAACTTACAACCTGTTCATCAAGAGGAAATTCATGCCAGGTGGTGGAAACGTTGCCAACTACCTAGGGCTAAAAGCTCACAAATCTTAGAAGAACAACCTACAACTACTGCTTTACTAAACCAGCATAATATCTAATTATATAATTATATTTTAAATATTTGTTCTTATAGTAACAAATAAGTATAGTCCTCACCTCTCCTTAACGAAATTTCTCTGATGTTGCTGGAATCCATAGCCCAGGACTAGTCAGTTACCTACTATTCTATTCAGAAAGGGAATATTTCATAGGCCAGTACTAAAGGTGCTTCAACCATTCACATGTCAATTCTACTTAGAGGCATTGGGAACTAACATAATTCAGACAAAGTATATTCCCACAAATAATTACTGGTTTTCAACTTTACTTAAACAAATCACGAGATCACCTAATTGGTGACAGGAGTCACATTTATTACACACAAATTAGTCAGAATGTAATTAGGACATTGCTATTTATGACACAGCCTTTTCAAGGAGACTCATTTTTGATTCTCTTTCTGTCTATATGTGTGTCTTGTTCCTTCCCTTAAGGAGTAGTATGTCTATTGTTGTCTTTGCTATAGACTAAGCAAGTTGTATTGAAGTATTTAGGAGTGTGTGTGTGTGTGTGTGTGTGTGTGTGTGTGTGTGATTCTCTGTCAACAATTAATAAAAACAGAGGCCATGAATTTGAAATAGAGAAAGGACAGGCTATATAGGAGGACTTGGAGCAATGAAAGGGAAGGAAAAATTATATAATTATATTATAATCTTAAAAAAGGGAAATGAGTTTTTTAAAAGTCGTTATTTCACATGGGGGGTTGGTGCCACATGCCTTTAATTCCAGCATCTGGAGGCAGTTGTAGGAATATCTTAGTTCAAGTCCAGCCTGGTCAACAGACTGAGTTCTAGCACAGCCAGAGCCACACAGAAAAACCCTGTCTAAAACAAAATCTTTCTTTTAAAAAGTCATTAATCCTTACTTTCTTGGATCTAAATGAGATCTGTACACACACTGACTAAGAGAATGGAGCAGACTTTATGCTCTTAGGGCTGATAACATAGCTCACTAGAAGAACACTTGCCTACAATGCCCAAGGCCCTAGGCAGGATCCAGTAGCACAACAAAAATTGGATTCTGACTTTCTGAACCCAACCTTTGTGGGAGATTTTGTCATTTCTTCCTGAAACTCAGCAGCCATGCTCTGAGAAGTTACAAGGAATAAGCATGTGGGAAGGGATGGTGGATATTCTAATCCAGATATAAATCTTGGATAGTTCAATTAGCAAGAGGGAACTGATGGACTGAGTAGAAGAACCCTTAATAAAAATTATATCAAATTTCTTACTAGAGACTATAAAGGCCAAAGAGAGTGGCGTCAAAAAGTCTGTATTTGGCAAAATTATTCACAAGGAATAAAGGAAGAATTCAGACATCCTTGGTTAATCAAAAATGGAGGAATTTCTTACTAGTAGAATCAACCCTACATAACACACTAATAAGAGTCTTTGGAACTGAACTGAAAACATCAAAAAAAAAATCAAAGAGTTCAAAGACATACAAAGAGTAACAAACTTCAGTAAAGGTAATTGTACACATAGATCTATAAGTAGCTTTTTATAATTTAGTTTGTAACTCCTGTTTTAACTTTCTACATTATTTAAATGACAAATTTATGTTCTACAGGGTAATATTATTACAATTTGGTATGGAACTCTTGTTTTAACTTCCTACATTATTTAAAAGACAAATTTATTTTATGACCATCATGTGGCAGATATTTTAAGCTGTTAAAGCCATATAGGTCTCAATGAAAAAAATCAATACTTTCACATTTAAAGTATTGAATATAAACTCCCAAGTTCACCACTAAGAAATCATTTTAAATATCTATACAAAAAGAAATGAGAGTGAATCAAAATGGTACAGTACAAAGAGTGCATTAATATTAAAGAAGTGGATAATAGAGAAAGCACAGAACAGAATTACATATAAAAGCACATTTCAAAATGATAGACAGGCTTCCTTATCAGTGATTACATTAAATGTAATCCAACAAATTTAACCATTAAAAGGCAAAGACTGGACAAATGAGTTTTCGAAAGCCATGACCAATTGCCTAGAAGAGATTTATTTTTAGTTTGATCACACAAACTTGTAGAAGGTAGAGGGATGGAAAGTGACATACCATGCAAAGAGTGACCAGAATCTAATGGAATAAAGAGACACTTTAAACCAAACTATTCTTAGAAACAGAGCAAGAGCCAGTTGTAGTGTTTGCTGAAGGAGATGGATGCAGGAGAATCATTAATTTGAAACCAGCCTGGGCTATACATTTTAGCTGGCCATGGTGGCACGCACCTTTAATCCTAGCAATCAGGAGGCAGAGGCAGGTGGATGGATATCTGTGAGTTTGAGGCCAGCCTGGTCTACAAATCAAGTTCCAGGACAGACAGGGCTACACAGAGAAAACCTATCTTTAAAAAAGAAAAGAAAAATCTAGAAATTAAATATTAATTAAAAAGTCAATATACTGAAACAGAGAAGACTCTTTCTTAACCAAGATGGGGGTGGGGTGGGGAGCAGCACATCACACATAGGCTGTGGCATATGTCTGCAGCCACAGACATACAAACATAAAAATGAAAGTAAATTAAATACAAATCTTTCCATGTCTGATCTACTGCTTAGATGCTTATACACTATTATACTATCACTGGAAATATAAATTATTATAGCCATTATGCCAAACAACATGGAATGATTTTAAAAATTAAAAACTACCTTTATGATTCAGCAATATCACTTCTAAATATGTGTCCCAGGGAAATCAAGTCAGTGTCAAGGAGATATCTACACATCCATGGTCATTTCAGAATTACTCACAATAGCCATGAGAAAATATTTTAAATGTTCTTTAAAAATGAATGGAAAAAAGAAATTTCAATATACATACACATAACTAAGTACTGTATAGTGTTTACAAAAGAGAAAGCCCTATAATATGTGAAGATACAGATGAATTTGGAGGACATTGTTCTAACAAAATAAGCCAGCTATGAAAGCTGAATGATCAAATACAGTGTGGAATCTAACATCATGGAATTCACAGAAACAAAGAGTACAGTGGTGATCCTAAGGATGAGAGGTAGGAGGAATCGAAAGACGCTGGGTAAACTGTAGCAGACTCGGTAATCTGATGAGCGAGTACTAGTGGACAGCCTTGATGATGAGTGATGGTTTTATTATCACTATCACACCGTAATCACATACAACAAATATGCTGTAGACATTGGGAATATTTAATCTCTGTCAACTAAATGTTCTATAGTTTAAAGACCTATTATAACTCTTTGTGTCAAATAGAATGGTTTCCTGTTTCTTGGTAACTTTTCTAGCCTTGTTCCATTTCCTAGCTTCCTTTAGTTTATTCAATTTCTTTGGCCATCAATGTATATAAGGTATAAATGAGAGGCACTCTCTCCTGCTTCAGGAAACATGCTAAGAATTTTTCATTTCTTTCTATTAATTTTTAACCCTTCATTTCTTCATGCCTTAGGAAAAGTTAATTTCCAAACAAGACTTTATCAATCAAACGTCAACCCACACATGCATCTTACGGGTGGCACTTACATATCTGACAGGGCTCATCTTGTGTTTTTGTCGCTCTTTAAGCTTCATGAAGTAGGACGAAATTTTGTCAGTGCGTTCTCAGAGTCTGTCATATTTTCAGTGATGTGTCAAGTTCTTAATAAGTTACCACCTACAGGCAAACAAAGTAAAGTTGGTAAGATGACTGTACCAAAGACTTATCTATTTCGTTATTTTACTTCTTTGCATATTTTGGTTTTAAAATTCACCAAGTATTATTTATGTTAAGTTCACAAGGTGTATTTTGTTTATATTGTAAAAATTGTCTCTACGCTAAACCAGAGAATTATTTTAGAAATCAAAAGACCTATTCCTATTTTCCTTGGTTACTTCTTTTACATAGAAGAGTCTAGAAGACACTGGGAACATTGCTTGAAATATCACCAGACAATTCTGCCCTATTGCTTAATTATTTTTAATCATGTCAAATTTGTTAATCATGTCAAATCAGTGACAAAATCTGGGGTCTTCTCATCTTTGTTCTTGATAGTTGACCTCTAGTGCTGTGTAAAATTAACCAAACATCTTTTTATATCAATGCCCAGGTGGCAAATGTTTTTTTCGAAGTGATAGTTACACTTGAAGCTTTTTTTTTTTAACAAAGTAAAGAAATTCAATAAAAACACTTGAACCCTGACTGCCATTGAGATGGATATGTAAAAGTAGCAACCTCTGCAAATAGCCTGAAAAGTATTCTTACTGCTGTAAGGGAGTGCAAGAAAATGAAGTGAAGAAATGTATGATGAGCTTATTTATAGAAATGTCAAAAATAACTTTCAGTACATGCTAAAATCCCTTCGCTTTGCAACTGCTTAGTCTAAGTTTATATGTTGGTTTGACATATAAAAGAAGCCTTCTCTCTTTTGGATACAAAGTGGAATAGAGTTAGATATCCTTTCTAAGAACAGATAGTACACAGTGTTAGTTCACAGCAATGGCTGCGGAATGAATCTGAAGATCTGATGCTCTTCAATCATTTCTAACACTCCTGCAATCTTTGCAATCTGAAGGGAAAATGTCCCTATAAAATAATATTGCTAGATTCAATTCATTTCAGCTCAAAATGTCACGGTCACTAAACAATAAAAACAGTTTTGATTTTTAACAGTAGTAGAGACATTTAAAATGTGCTACATTTTGGAGGTCCAAGAGATAGAACTGCTACACTACTTTAACCTACTTATAAACCTTTACCAAGTAGTTGATTTTACTTTGTGACTCTCCGAGTTCTAGAGTTTTGTAGGTATAGCACAGTAGTTGGCCCAGAGACAAGAGAAATGTCAAACAGGGTTGGACTTCCTCCCTTTCTCAACAATGTCTCTGCTTTGATGCTGGATTGTGTTACATAGAAATGAGGCTACATATCTGCTACATGTAAGCATAAGTGTATGTATATGTATTATATACATGTATAACAAATGAATATATCATATCTGTGGTATGTGAAATTTATATTTTGATTGACAAATTGCGTTTTCTTACATTTTTTTGTTCAGTGGGAGAGGGCAAATATGGAGTTCAGAGGACAATTTGCAAGAGTTGCTTCTTTCCTTCTTTCATGTGAGACCTGGGGGTCAATTTCAAGTAGGTACCTGGTTTGGCGACATGTCTCTTTACCCATTAAGTCATCTCACTGACTCTCAAATCATTTTTTAAAAAATGAAAATTACTTACCCGTGAGACTTAAATACAAATTCTTCACCCACTCAGCTCTCCTGTCTTCTTTTGATACCGAGGCTTCTTTTCATGACCATCCTGCAGCTGTCCTCTTATCTACATTGTGGGTCCCTGCCACCATTCACCTGATGTGCACAGTGACTTGATCTTCTGTGTGTTTTACTTTATTTTTCTTGAGTTAAATACCATATCTTTGGGCTCAACCACAGTTTATATTTACCAGTTCCACTTTTAAAGTTACTGAAGCCTTGGGTGACAGAAACCCTCTCAACCATTGGTTACACAGAGTGATCCTAAGACCAGTCATCAGCATTATCGGGGAGCTTGGGAGAAATATAGAACCCACGCTTTTACACCAGTCCTCATAATAAGAATCTGTGTAGGATCCCAAATGGCTCTTGGACCATACCCACACTAAAATTAAAGAGCATTAGTCTAAAGTGCTCTACCTTTGTACAGTCAATGCTAAACTAAAACCTTAGTTTGTTACTTTTCATTTCTCCAGTAACTGTTCCAATCCATCTTACATAGCTTGCTACAGTCTTTTTATCATCCTTTCTACTGTCTTATCTCTTCCTCCCTACTCCCACCTGCTACCTCGCACCCTAATTTTCTTTATATAGAGACCAGTCCTTGGATTTCAAGTCTGTCGAAATTCATGCTTCTGAAGACGAAAAAATGCAGAATACAAATGCAAGCATTTTTGGTAACTATCAATAATTTAATTTGAATTTTATTTTGACAATAGATTGATAGACAGTTTCAAGACATTAGGTAAGAAGGCATTGTGAGCATCACTGTGACAAAGCACACCAAATAATCTGTTACTTTATCTAGTATTGCCTTGTAAGAAAGGCAGAAAGAATTGAAAGACTGTATTCCATGTGTTTTTATCACCAGAATCAACTGTCTGTTTATCTGAATGAGTTGGAGCTGAAAACATCAGAAGAATGACTGTGGTTAGTATTCTATTTTCTTGATTGGAGCAAAAGCAACAGGTGATAAAAGAAAGGAAATCCACTCCAATTCAAGGACAAAAAAGAAAGAAAGAAAAATCAAAGCAAAGATGTCAGTGGGAGGAGATAAGTTCAGAGACACAGTAATGGGGAAGAGAGAAAAAAAGGAAGCTTGGAAGAGCAGCTAAGTCAGGGCTATGATAGTGGTTTGTGTTGTTTGTATTCAGTGTGCAAGTGGATATTAGACAGAGGAATGGCTTGATTGAACGTTCAGCTAGAATGTTGTTTCTATTGCTGGGAACGGAGAAATTGTTCAGAAAACTAGAACAGAAGCAAGTAGACCTGTTAGACGTGCACTGAAAGAAACCAGGATAGAGATGCAACCAAAGGCAATGAAGGCAGGAAGCAATCAGAATATGTTACGATGGCGAAGCCAAGGGGATGATTAAAAACTGGGATGTAGGGAAAGAGAAGCCAAGAGTGGTAGAACCCTGATAAACAGTTTGAAATGAGAGTATTTTTTCCTCTTCCCTCTGGGGAACATGCCCGGGATTTGCTGCATCCTTCTGCCAGAGACCACTTTGGCCCAGGACTCTCTTCTCTCAGAGCCCTTTACACTGACATATCCCACAATGTCCCAGATACCCTGTTTCTAAACTGTGAAAATGCTCTTTTTCCAAGAGTTGCTTGTTTTCCTATCAGGACAACAACCTGACAGAAGCATCCTCAGTTGATAGAGTAACAAAAACATGTTGATGGATTGGAGTAGACAGTGAGAAAGATGCCAAGCAAATCCCTTGTCTGAGCTTTGCCTTAACTTAATTTCTTATTCCCAAGGACATACATTCATTCTTCTATCATGCAGAACTATGAATGATTCAATGCAATATGCATTCCATTTATTCAAAACTCACACCCAAAGATTTGACCATTAAAATGTTACACACTAGCAAAGCAACCAGTGATCAGTGTTGACAGACTTAAAAGTTAAAACAACCAAACCTCCCAAACATAAGACATCAAGGAGACACTTTGGAAATAACTTTGGTTCTCCAAAAGTGTCACACAGAGCTATAAATAACATCTACAATAGATGGGATGACACTAAACACACATCTGCTAATTAAGGAAGTAGAGAGGGACAAGGATAACAGCAAGCACTATCAGCAGTATGAAAGTTAAGTGGGGGAAATCCTCAGAAGTTTTGATGTTTGCCAAGCATGGAGCAATCAAGACAGAAGAAAATGACAAACATGAGTGGGGTGTGGCTGAACACACCAGGCATCCAGCATTCAGGACATGGAGGCAGAAGGATGATCACTAGGAGTTGGAGGTCAGTTGAGGATACATGCCCTAATACTGCTTTTAAAACCCAAGGGGTAGTGATGTGTCTCAGATGCTTGCCTAGCATCCAAAAGAGCCTGAATTTTATCCTCAACACAGAAACTGAAAGGAATGTAAAAATCATTGCTGATTTCTGGAAGTTCTGTAAACTTTAAAAATAAAACCATATGCCAGGAAAGTGAAGAAGTGTATGAACAAGCAGTATAATCCATATGCATGAGGCCTATTACTCTTAAAACTAGAGCTTTGTTGTATTTCAAATCTATCACTTAACCTCTTGAACCCTTCATTACTTCTCATTTACCACTTACAACTGGTTTTAATAATGTTTATGCTACTTAATTTAGAATAGTTTAGGGAGTGTTATGTGATTGAATATATTTAAAATACTCAAAATGTCAACATATGCACAAACATGTCATACTTGTTTTACAAAAATCATTCATGCTTATTAGTATTTATTTTCAGTATATGATTATACAGAAAACATCTCTGGTAGGTACACACTGTCTACAATTGGGAGAGTCATTTAGTGATCAAAACCTTGAATCTAATGTCTTTGGTGGAATAAATTTGCCATCTTAGATTCTTGTAGCACATATCTAATAATGACAGGAAACAAAACTGTCTATGCTTGATGAGAAAAAAATAGAGGTATCAAAGAGACAGCAGGTCCTTTCCAAGAGATTGGGTAGGCTAGAGATTCTAACTTATCATTAAGCCAACAGAAATGATGGCTACAGTTTTGCTATAGATCCTGCTACCCCATGATGACCTCCACAAGAGTTCTGGTACTACTGTTGTTATTGCTGGGAGAGAGTAGAATTTACTGCCAATCAAACTGCTGCTGTCTGTCGTACCAAGACATTATCCTTATAACCGCTGACCTTTTAAAATGCCACCCCATGTCTCAGTACAGCAATATAACTTCCATGAGGAAATACTTTCTCCTGGTTGCTTGCTTCTGAAACAGAAGGAATGCAATTCATGATTGTTCTGATGATCCTAACAAAACACCAGAGCTGCATGGCTTATATAACAGAGATTTATAGTCTGGTGTTTCTGAAAATACAATGTCCAAGAGTAAGATTCTGATTAAATATAGTTTCTGATGAGGTCTCTGTGCCTGCTGGGAACCATCTGCTTTGGGCCTCTATCATTTTGAAGCCTTCTTGCATAGTACAAGAATCAAAAACATAAGACGGTGAGAGATCCTGCCCACTTTTTTTTTTTATAAGGAGCACTAGACCTATCAGAACACAGATTCACCTTCATGCCCTTACTTTGCTCTAAGTAGCCCCTATAGACTCTCCTTCCAAATATAGACACATTGAAAACTAGAGCATCAGGCTGGAGAGATGGTTCAGAGGTTAAGAGCACTGACTGCTCTTCCAGAGGTCCTGTGTTCAATTCCCAGCAACTACATGGTGGCTCACAACCAATGCTCTCTTTTGATGTGTCTGAAGACAGCAACAGAGTACTCACATGCATAAAATTAATAAACAAATCTTTTTCTAAAGAAAGAAAACTACAGCCCTCAGATTTCTAAAGCCCAGGCACATGACTCAGAATTTGATACAAAGGAATCTGAGATAACTGGGAAGTTTGAATGTGGCAGGAAATTCCCCAAAGACAGTAAAATCATGCACTGCACAGTAATATTTTCATCAACAATAGGATGTATGCAGAATGATGATCCCATAAGATTATTCATATAGCATAACAACAGAGCTATTATGGTTTTTTTTCTAAGTATACCATATGGCATTAGTGCAGTAGCTGATGCCTCTCATAATATATTTCTCTGGGTGTATCCCAATCTTTAAGTAACAAAGGTATTGTTGGACAGAGAAAGAATTGAACAAGGGCTTTCTGCATTTGTTAAAAGGAATTTAATAGAGGAACAGAATCACATTACTACCTTAATAAAATAAAATTATTTATTGACAAATTTAGCCACATAGCTTACACAGTTTCTGCTCAAATGGTGTATAAATGAGATGTAGGGGAAAAAAGCAAGAAATATGGATATGTTTAGTTCTTATTAACAATAGAGTAGTGTTGAAGAGGTCAGAAAGAGCAAGAGCCAGAAGGAGGAGGGATGAAAAGGAAGGAGATTATATCTGGCTTAGTGGGAAATACAGTTTTTCTCCTCATAATACAAGTTCTTAGTAAGCTATAGAAATAATTTTATAAATGACAGCAATAAGTATGCTTTGATGGTTCTTCTTCTAATCAATATAAATTTTTATTTAAGTAATTTCTGTTTAGAAAAATACATGAGGTTTGGCTGAAGATGTAGATCAGTTGGTAGACTTTTTGCCTCACATGAACTGATCCCTAAGCTCCATCTGCATCACCCGTGGGTCCCACCCATAATTCCAACACTGGAGAGATAAGAAAGAAAGATCAGAAGTTCAAGACCATCATCAGCTACATAAGACATTCAAGGCCAGGCCAAAACTCACGTGATCCTGTCTTAATAAATAAATATAAATAAAATTGTTAAGCAGATGGAACCAAGCATCCAAAGATACCATTTTAATTGGTTCTTTCTTAAAGAAAATGAGACTCAAACTTCATAGTTTCAGTTTATTCAATTCCAAAGTTCCCCAGAGATCAATTAATCATGGGAGTAGAGAAAATTCTAAGCAGCTACTGCAAAATAAAGGTAGATGGTATCCGTATATTTGAAAACTGGAAAGTTTCTGATTAAATAATTTATGCCAGAGTCAAATGAGAAGAGGTTTAATTTGCAAAATTCTGTAATGGATGATACATGCAGAAATAGCAGACAGACTGACACATTGTTCCTGGTACCTTTCTTGGGCAACTAAACCGCTGAGAAGCACTCCCTTCAGTCTGTGTCTCCAGTGAATTAAAAACCAACAAATGTCTCCAGAGTTCAACCACAGGCCATTCTAACTCCATAAGGCAAAACCATCCTTCAACATGAGGCTCTAAGTCAATATGTCCATTCTTGTTTGTTTCAAGCACTCTGGGAAGTTGGCAATTGCCAGTCTGTCTCCTGCCTTCCAAGCGTCCCACCTTACCTGGCTTGCCTTCCTTTCTTTGCCTGGTGCATTTTAAGCAATATAAAATCAAAGCAAATTAATTACATTTTATTTTCTGTTCATATTCCCAGAGGCAAAACTCAACCATCCTACTTTAGCTAAGGTCATTTTTGACCTTTGTACTTCAGATCCCAGCAGGAAAGAAAACACTAGTGGAGCTTTTCTGTTCGGAGCATAAGAGAGCTCATGGAATGGCTCCTGGGTTATCATTATCAATTATATTTGGTAACCTCTATTAACTTTTGCTTCCTCTCTAAACTCCCTGGCCTTCCTTCTTCCTGTGCTTGGTAGAAAACCTGCACAGCTTGTCACATTGCTGTGTCTCTCTACAAGACCTTTCCTTAGAGAGTACACGCAGAAGTACTTACCTACCAAAAGGAGAAACAGTGAGAGATGCCCTTTCAGATGAACTGAAAAGTGTGGTACCTGAGATGACAGTACTCTCTGGGATCTGAACACTGCTACCAGTCATGCAAATTAACTCAGCCCCACATCAACATATAGGAGAATTTCCCTCTCCCTCTCCCTCTATCTTTCCTTCTAACTTTCTCTCTCACTCCAACTCTCCTTGCCTCCTTTTCTTTCCCTGAAGTCAAAGAAACTATGATAATTTCTAAATCATAGATTTTTGTCACTTTTGACCAGAATAAGCCCTATACTTTGGTTTGCGGTTTAGCATCTTTGGTTTTGTGATTCTTTTTGTACATTTGTTTGCCATCATCTGGATCCTTACTCCTCAACCAATGTGGATACAAGTAACGTTACTATCACCTAATAGTTTGTTAAAATGCAGAATCCACAGTCATACTATACCCTAAAATTCTGAATCCTCTTTCTACCAACACCCTTTGCTGACTTCTAATGGAGAAAGCTCACTCCTGAGAAGTGCAACATTTAGGAACAAGACCTTGGCTAACTCACATGGGTAACCATACAACAGCCTATCTACAAACTATATACAAACTATAATAAAATACTATACCTTCTAGCATTTTGTCTTTAGGGTAGATAATCAATTTTGGCATCTAAATAACTATGTTCTGCTCTTTCTATGATTAAAGTTAAGTAATATTAAAGTTTGCACTTTGCTTTATAAATATAGCCTGAGAGATAAGCATTAGAGTGGTTAGAAGATGTATTGTTCCTGGGCATGTCAGCCAAATAGCATCAACCTATGTTGTATGTGACAATGATGTCTGTCTAGCAGTACTCCAGATCCAAAGAACTTCCCCTGGTAACAGGACAGGGTGCCAATAACATTTAAACTCAAGGATATCCATTCAACATCAAACACCTGACCCAAAACTAAAATAAGGAATGCCCAAAGTATAACTATTTATTCAATATTTAGCCAGTGACTTGAATTGTGTACTGTTGGCAATGCAAACTCACCATCTCAGTGATCACCTCAGTGCAGTATGGGGAAAGGACAAATAGAAATGGCCTCCACATCTACTTTATAGCACGAAGAGGAATTCCTTTGCCTACCCATCCATTCATATTTCAGATTCTGGTCTCAGCCTGGGTATGTGAAAATTGAGAGTGCTCTTTCTTCCTTTCAAGAAATTAAAATATGATTGTGTAGCATATACCAATAAAACATGTCTAGCATTAAATGGGAAACAGAAGTAGAGAAACCTCAGAGTCTGCCTGTTTGCCTCAGCCATGCATTGAAGGGAAGTATTCACAAGACAGAGAAATCGCCAAATGAGGAAAGATTATCCAAGCACAGTGGCTGAGATGGAGACACTGCAGGATGCGTGTTTAAGGAGACTCTGTCAAACATAGGACAGAGGAGCTGTTGCTGAAACTGTCTATGAGTTGGGGATGGGACAGAAGATTAGAACAGCTCACTCACAGAGATATTTTTCACCTTATGAAGAAGGTGACATTCATGCTAAATATAATACAGAGCACTTGGGAAAATAACGAAGCATGGAGAGTAATGATAAATATAAATGTTCAGTAAATGACTTTTCCAGAACTACGGAAGATGAATGAGAGAAGTGAAAACAGGGGACAAGTGAACTGGAAAAAGAAACGGCTAATACAATTCCTGACAAATTCTTCTTCTTCACATGACTGTTAGGAGGACTGAATGCCAGATGTAGATGTCAGAGAAAATTCTAGTACATCAGATGAACATAACAGAGAATAGGAATAAGAGGGCCATGGTACGACTACACTTCAGTCATCTTCAGTCTATGGAGTGTCCTCATCACCTCCAGAAAGTCTGGATGCACTATCTGTGTTTTGAAGAAGCTGCTCAATCATTTATAGTGAAAATCTCTCTCTCTCTCTCTCTCTCTCTCTCTCTCTTTCTCTCTCTCTCTCTCTCTCTCTCTCTGTATTTATGTATGTTACTGCATGTTCTTGTGTGTGTGTGTGTGTGTACATGTGAATGTTTGTATGTGTACATGCATGTAAAATCCAGAATTTGGCATCAGGTTTCCCCGTCCATCATTCCCTATCTTCATGTTTTTTGAGGTAAGGTTTCTCACTGACTTGACTAAACTGACAGGCCTAATGATCTCCTCTGAACTTACTTTCTCCACTCCCTGGTACTGAGATTATAGGTGCATATGGCCATGCTTCTTTATGTGGGTTCTTTGGTATCAAACTCAAGTCCTCACGCTTCTATGTTATAGTGTCTTACCAACTGAGCCGTCTCCCCAAACCAAGCACTCACTTATTTCTTAGAGATTTGACATTCTTTGCAACTAATTTAGAAACAAATGATGTATTTTATTCATAGGGCTGAGTCACCAAAGCCTAGTCATTCTCTGTGCAGGACACAACCAGAAAAGATGGCAAAAAAGAAAAAGTTTACTTGCATAAAGTGTCTGCTTCCTCTGGGAGCTGTCTATAGGTATTGTGCACGAGTTTCTCAACAGTTGTAGTTTAAAAACTTAAGTCTGCTGAGAGATAATGTCATTTTCCTCAAACCAGATGGATTTTATTCCTGAGAGGAATATGTATTTTATTTTCTTCAAAGGCCCGGAGGAATAAGGAAGATTGGCAGGAAACAAGCAATTAGTGCTGCCGTTCCCACTCAGGTGCACGGTACACCTGAGCAAAATCACAGGCAGGATGCAGAGGAGAGGCAGAAGGACATCACAAACCAGACTGCATCCGACTTCACTGGGTTGCTTTAGGAATGCAAGGACAACTCTGATTTTTCCACGCTCATATGGTTTCACATTCATGCTCCTGCAGGTTCAAAGCCGTGGTTTCTGAATGGCAACATTAGAAATTCAAATAGAATTAAATGTGAAGTTATACAAGCCACTCTTTCTCCCCTTTGTCTCTCTCTGTGTCCCTTTCTGTCTCTATTCATGTGGATCGAGCCTGTGTCTATCTCTGCCTATCTATCTATCCATCTATCTATCCATCCGTCCATCCATCCATCTATCTATCATCTGTCTCTGCCTCTCTATGTTTCTATCATCTATTTATCATCTATCTATCTATATATCTATCTATCTGTCTGTCTGTCTATCCATCTATCTATCATCTATCTCTGCCTCTGTATCTCTCTGTATCCATCTATTTATCATCTATCTATCTGTCTGTCTGTCTGCCTGCCTGCCTATCCATCTTTATCTGTATCTCTCCCTGAGTATAAAACATATTGAAATCTATGGAGCTTCAGTTACTTTTTCTTGTCACTATGACCAAAGGTTCTAACATTTATTTGCACTTCATTCACAAGGCCCAGACCATCATGGCTAAGAGTGTGGCAGAGCAAAGAAGTTCATATCACTGTGGGGCACAAAGACAAGAGAGAAAACTGGTAGCATTCTGCTTCGTTTCTCCCTTTCCTTTTTTTACTCTATTTAAGCCCCAGCTCATGGATCATGATTAAGAAATAAATATACAAGAGATTTGCCATGAGCTTTCAGCTTAAGAGAGAGAAAAGTGAACAAGGCATGATGGAGAGTATTTCAGGGGGGCTCCTTCTGAGGGGGTACCGTTCCCCCTCTTTTATTTTTAAAGCCAATTTTTCAGAGTTCTTGTAAAATCAGGGCTGAAGCGCCAACAGTTGCTCCTTCTACACTCAGAGAGTCATGAAGACCTTATTTAAGGATATATAAATCTATATTTATAATCTTTTGTCAAAGGACTTTTATAGCACCACTGACAATTAATCAGACTATATGATATATCGATTGGAAATAGCTTTTTCTACTTTTTGTGAGATTACCTCTCTTCTGTCAATTAACTGTTGAGGAAGTTAGGGTTTACCTCTCTCTTGAGAATATTGATCAGAGATTTAAGTTCTTTTGTGGAGAGCTTAAAATAGGATCTTAGCCAATTTGCAACTCCTAGAAACTTTTGAAATTAATTTAAGATAAGTAAACTCCCTTTTTAAAAAAATCCTTTATCTGTGTGGGTTTTTTATTGGGTATTATACGTATTTACCTTTCAATGTTATCTCCTTTCTCATTCTCCCCCAAGATCCTTTATCCCATACCCACTCCTCCTAATTTTTGTGATGGTGTGCTCCAAACATCCTCCCAGTCCCATCTCCCTGCTCTCGAATTCCCACACAGTAGGGAATCCAAACTTTCGGGGACCTTGGCCCTCCACTTTCACTGAAGTCTAACAAGGACACCCTCAATTACCTATACAGGTGTGTGAGTCCCTCCCTTTGTGTTCTCTGGTTTAGACTTTGGGAGTTCTGGTTGAAACTTTTGATACTCCTTCTAGAAAGGACCAACGAATTCATACTTTGGTCTTCCTTCTTCTATGTGAGTTTTGACCTCGGGCACCACCAAGACCAACAAAACTTTGCCACAGATATGGGGAAGGACCCTCATACCCGTAAAGGGAATGCCCCAGACCCAGTTCCCTTATGGAGCCGAGGACTGATATGCCTGTCCAATACCACAGAAGGCACAGCTAACCGGCTACCATAAATATTAATGAAAAAAAAAACAGATACACTCACAAAGCCAGGCCCAACCATAAATACGATGAATAATAATTTACATCCAGGGAAGAGAAATCTCCCTGAGAATCCCCTTCTTTTTTCTTTCCAGGCAAAAATGAATCACCCGTGATGCCTGCCATTAGAAGTTCTAATCCAGATGGGCCAGAAGTCAGGATCCTCGCCCTTACCCTCACCCCCTACCTTTTCCCAGCTGCACAAGGTTCCCTGAAGCTTGGCAACTGCAAGATCCTGCTTGGAAACTGCAGATAGACTCAAAGCAGTGTACCATATCATCTGAAGAATAGCAAGGAGACCATAACTCAAGCAGTGTACCATATCTTCTGAAGAATAGCAGGTTGCAGTCCTCCTCACCCCCACGAATAACTAGGGCCTGCCAGTCGGGTCAAGTGGCACCCAGACGTGGGGCTCGAGGCACGGACCCCCCTGGACGGACCCTCATTGAGAGGATGTGCGCAGGACATCAAGATTAAGCGAGACAGAGATCAAAACCCGCGACCTGTCATCCACGGAACCAGGTTGATGCTGCCATCAAGAAGACGGTTGAAGTTCATTACCATCAGCCGAAAATTGAAGAGGATCCAGAAGTGACTCTGCAGGAGACTGACACAGCTGCTAGCTCCCCTGCCTCCCCCCTACGGTCGACCGCTAGACTTCCACGCCCTCCAGAAGGGTTCCTGGTATGCCTGGCTTTGCCCCCGTTTCTCTCGATAGAGAGCTTGGTCTCTTGATCACCACAACAAAAATTGGCTTTTTCCTAAACCAAGGCCGCCCTTGATATGGCCGCTAACATTGGGGAGCCTTCCTTTATGACAATATTACACCCCAAACTGACAAATGGTTGGTAAATTGAACATTTACAAGGGACTAGGATGGCTGTGAGTTAGCCCAATGACGGGATTATTGTAGGTCCACTTCCCAGGGGCCCACCCAATGCAGCCGAAAAGGAGTGCGTGGTGCTGGGAGTGGGTGCAGCCTACATGGCCTAAGACAGGGCCCTCACCCTCCTTTCACCCACATTGGAGTCCCTTGACGTTGCCCATCGTCGACAGCCTAAAACCTTCGACCATCGATGTGACTCGTCTCACATCAGTGTTTTGGGGTTGTGAACTTGTCTAAGACCCCCCATAATTAGACATCCAAATTCAAAATTCACATAGATGGGATTGATCATAAGATGCCTTCTCTAACTAAACAGAGAAGGGGGAGATGCCAGAAGCCAGGACCCTCGCCCTTACCCTCACCCCCTACCTTTCCCCACCTGCACAATGTCCTCTGAAGCTTGGCAACTGCAAGATCCTGCTTAGCAACTGCAGATAGACTCAAAGCAGTGTACCATATCATCTTAAGAATAGCAGGGAGACCATAACTCAAGCAGTGTACCATATCTTCTGAAGAACAGCAGGTAGATCATAATTCAAGGCAGTGTACCGTATAGACCATGACATGTTTCAAGGCACAGGCCAAGAAGATTTTGTACTTTTCCACCATCTGGCCCCTCTTACCCCCTCCCCTTGTGAAACATGCTATAAAAAAGCATTTCATGTTCAAAAATAAATAAATTATTTATAAAAAAAAATATATGATAAGACAATGCAGTGTAAATACTAAAATGTATCTTATTAACTGAATGTTTAAATGCAAAAACATAGGCACAAACAATAAAGTTGTCTGAGGTCACAAAAAAAAAAAAAAGAAATAAATATACACTCAGGGTGTATATTTTCCTCTCAGTTAATTCATCTGGAAATGTCCCCACAGAGACACCCAGAAGTCACACCAATGTCCTTTTTAATAAAGTCCAGTCAGGTTGTGAATGGAGATTAACCTTACCATAAACCCTCCACTGATCTTTTAAAAACACAAAAAGAATTGACCAATCTTTAACAATATTACCCACAAAAAAGGGTGCACCCAGAGATCTATCTCAAAAGAAAAGGTAGGGAGTGGCTCAGAAAGGCCTGCAACTGCTACTTTGACCTCTAGCTTCTATCATGTCTAGGTGCATGTGTTGTTTGTGTGTGTGCACACACACACAAACACACACACACAGTGATGCATCTGAGTTACTTTGTGTAAACTTTAATAAACTTTGTGCATATCACAGTGCATAGTTAAAACCAGAATTCAACTAATGTTTGTTGAATCCAGTGATTTACCTTTAAAATGATGATACTATCCAAATTATTAATTGATGCAAGTTGGTATTTTTGCATCCATTATCTGCAGTCTACTCAGTCATGCCGGTTAATAATACATTCACCAACGTTGACTTATTCATTTGTTTATTTGAGCATCTCAAATGGAACTAGATGATAAACTTTCTGGTAAAAAAAAAATCATTATTTTTCTGTTTTAAACTATCTATACTCTTACAAGTGATTTTCATCGTCAGTCATTCCTACCCAAATTGACTAATTTGCTGAAGCATGGCTTAACTGAGTACCTACTATGTACTAGGTCCTTTCTGCTTGCTCCTCTAGACTGCTCTTCATTATTGTCCAAGCAGCACTCTCCCTGGGCACTGACTAATGTGAATATAAAAGATTCTCTGCTCTCTACTAACTGGCAGTTGGGTGGGTAAAAGTCCCAACAGGAGCTGGAAGAGAAAGAAAAATGAAGCTGATCTCTTTCCTCTATCCCTGAATGCTGCGAGGCCCCAACGTAGATTCATCACTCAGTTAAATCAGTTATACCAAAAAGCTCCTGAAGATGTATCACTTACTCTCTAGCATGAGCCCCTTCCTCCAGGTTTGCAATTTTCTCTCTGATTCTTCCCCCTCTCATTATCTTCTCCTACATTCCAGTAGCCAGTCACACCTTACTCCAGTCCCTCTGCTCACTCTTTCAGTACCTAGAGAAGAAACCTCATCCCCCAGACCCTCAGGCTCTGCATCATCAGACTTCCCCCCGTTGCTCTTTTATTTACAATACTCCCTTTATTTGACCTTCTTGAATTATTCACTGTGCATATGTATTCTTCATGCCATGTCCCTCACTGTGTATCCATAGAAAAGCAGCAAATGATTCAAGACATATGATAATCATTTAGCTATTTATCTTTCTATGGTGCCTGGAAATCACATGCATTCTATTGTTTACAGTCCAGTTCATCGTCTTCAAAACAGTGCACCCATCTTCAACTTGATCTTGGATTCTGACCTCAGTCTTCTTTATATTTAAGGATCCTGACAATTCTGTTGAGCCTACAAACCTAATCTAGGATTCTCTCCTTATTTTCAGAGTAGCTATTTCATGATCTAGATGCTGTCATCTCTGTATAGCATACATTTATAGATTTCAGAGTTTACGTGTGATAAATTTGGGAAGAGAGCTACCACCATTTTATCTATCAAAAGTCAACTTAAAGAATGAAAATATTGTTGTGCTAAAATTAAGACTTTGCACTTATTAACACCATATCTAAACAGACACACAAACAACCACAAAATAGAAGTGAAGCCGAAGAGGAGGCGTGTGTGGTCAGCATCAGCATCTGAAACCAAGAAAAGGTCCAAAGAGCACTACAGGGTCCTAGGGAAAAAAGAGCATCCTGGGAGTATGCACATAAATTTTGCTACATCTAACCCATAGTGATATCCACATAAGGTAATTTAGTATCAAGATTATGATTCTATGGCTCATATACATCAAGTAATTTTTCTGAGAACACACTGTTATAAGGAGACAGAAGTTGGAAGTTTTCCAAATCTTTCTGGCTTCATGGTCTATGCTCTTTTCAGTGCACCAGACCAGAAGATGCAAATTTCTTGAGGGTGGGATGGCATATGGTACAACTCTAATTATTTTAAGCCTTTTGTTTTAATAAGTCTTCATCAAATTATACCAGTCTCCTGGGAAGGTAACGATTGTGGTATGGTATGAGTTATGTGAGCTACTCTGTTTCAGAATCCCTGCAGTCTGCAGAGAGTGTTTTGCATACATCACAGTCATCACCACATCCTGACAAACTGCCATCAATGAAACTGAACAAAAGGTTTTATTAGAATGGTCCTACCTTGATACTTTTAAAATCTCTGTATACTGGTAGACATCTCAATTAAAAGAGAAAAACTGATGGGTAACTAGGAGTTGAAATAGACACATTGTGTTGTAGTCAGAAACATGTCTAGAAATGGAACTGTAAGGCTCAATCTGGATGTGAAAGACTCAGGACCTGGCAGAAGTGAAGTTCTCTGGAGAGAAACTTGCCATGGCCAGATATCATTGCAGGAATGAGATCTATCAAGTCACCCCTTCTCCCATATCAACTGTGTATTTTATCTTAAATATCCTTTTGAATTGGCAGGAAATGATATCCATTGATTTTAGGGCATCTGAGTTATGCAGTTGTTCATGAATCTGAAATAACCAATCCAAGATGGCTTACTACTTAGTGCTCTTGAAAAGACTCAGGTTTGGTTTCCAGCACCCACTTCAATTGGCTCTGGCAGGCCCTCAGTTTCTGGGGATCCAGCAGCCTCTTCTTGCCTCTACAGGTATCTATATGAACGTGAACTCTTCAAGCCTAACACAAAAGCACATGTAATTAGTTAGTTGGTTAGTTACTTGGTTAGTTAGTTGGTTGGTTAGTTAGTTAGTTAGTTATTCAGACCACAATTGTAGGTAATATGCAGATGGTTAGCAGTTCACTCAGTCTAAGAGCTACACTCTCTCTGTTCAGATGAGCTGTTCAGATCTCAGTTTCCTGCTTTGTCATGAGATTCCACTTCCTCAAGTGTCTCCCTGGATGCTGTCTCTGGGATCCTTCCCACATCTTACATACACCTAAGCCTGTGAAAATATGTTTCAAAGCTGAAACATGCAAAATATGTCAAACCCATTTTATTGGAATTGATCATGATTTGCTCTTAGATTGTTCTTTCACATAAAAAGAAAAACATTAAGCTCATTATAAAACTATTGGATAAATGTCATTGCTTTCAAAGTTGGAACTTTCTACCAGATTTGTTTTTCTCAAAGCTGGCCTCTGTCCTCAGGGTGGCAATGAGAGATTTAGTTATAAACTAGTATCAAGGCAGAAGGAGACCTTTCTATGTTGTCCTTTGAGTCCTTGTTGGCTTCCTCTAAGTTTTTTAAAAATTTTGACTTTATTATTATCATTATTGATGTGTTTATAAAAAGATAAAGAGATAAAGAGTATGTTCAGTGGGTGTGTGGAGAGGTATGGGGGAAGGGATTGTCTCAGCAGCATCTCTTCCCCTGAGGGACCAGTCATACACCAGTATAGCATAGAATAGAGGTTATTCAGGGCATGAGGAGGGGAGCCAGGAGGGTAGTAGAGGCAGAGAGAGAGAGAGAGAGAGAGAGAGAGAGAGAGAGAGACAGAGGGGGGGGAGAGGGAGAGAAGAGTAGAGGCTGGCTATGACCACATGGAGAGAGGGGGAAGGGAAGAGGAGCGGCGAGGGGACAGAGGGAAGTTAGAGGCAAGAGATCAAAAGATCAAGAGAGAGAGGAGGGGGCAAGCAGCTCCTTTTATAGTGGGCCAGGCCTACCTGGCTGTTGCCAGGTAACTGTGGGGAGAAGCACACCTAGCTGTTGTCAGGTAACTGTGGAAGTGGAATTTAGACAGAATACTAACAATTTATTATTATTATTTATTATTATTATTATTATTAATGCATATGGCTGTCTTATCTGCATGTGTGTCTGTATATCATACGCATGTCTGATAACTGCAGAGAACAGAAATCCCCCTGTAATTGTAGTTACAAATGATTGTGAGCCTCCATGTGGGTGCTGGGAATCATGTCCAGATTTTCTGGAAAAACACCCAGTGCTCTTAATTGAAAAGTCACCATTTTAGCCTCATTTAGAGTTACTGTATTCCCTAACGAGTGAGTGCTGGTGCCCTCTCATCTCTAGTTGTTCCCATCTGGACATTTAGGTATCTACTGGCCTCAGTTGCTAAAATCCATAGCCCAAGGCAAAGTCTTCAGAGTTGAGGTCTCAAAATAAGACCCCCTTGTATGACAAACCCTTACCTGCTGTCTTGGGAAGTTTTGTAATGCTTTGAGGATCGATATATTCTGGCTGCTGGAAAGAATAGAGCTCTGTGAAGCTAAATCCATCACTATGCATCTAGATGTCTTCTACAGGCAAAGAAAACTATTTATAAAATGATCTTTCAAATACTGTCCCATTAAAGCAATATTTGAAATACTACCCAGTCAAATACTTACCAGAGTTTCCATCTCTTCCTCAGTAAAGGAAAAAGTTGCACACAGCTATCTTGAGAGCCCTCATTCTATAGTCATTTTTATGCATATTGTACAGTATGTGACTTATGAAGAAATACAGCGCTTCAAATGCCCATGTCAAGAACAGAGCTATTAGAAAATACACATGAAGCACAGATAAAAATAATTAGTGTGAGAAGCCATGAAAGGTAGTGAAGAGTGTGGTAGAAGATCTGACAGAGAAGACAGAAGCCAAATAGAAAGAGATAACCCTGCAGACATAGAAAGCTGGTTCCTAAAGAGCCTCTGCCAGACTAGGGTTTAGGTAAATAATGCCCACCACTGGGAAAGTATGAAAAGACAGAGACAGACTGGGCTTCAGCAGCACAAAGAATAGAATCAGTGGCAAATCACAGTCAGAAAGAAATTGAGGCCAAAAAAGTTGAGTATGAAGTTTTCAGAACTGGGGCACACGATCAGAGCAAGCCCAACAAGACTCTAAATCTCTATATATTAGGCTCAGGCTCCTTAAAGAGAAATTCAAGATCTGACAGACTATTATCAGACAATAAAGTCAGGCAGCCCAGCTGTGAGAAGAACAGGCTACCATTGCTGGAAACCTGACAGGCTCTGAGTATAATCTGAAATAGATTTGGCAATATCCATTACTAACTTCAATAAAAGAGTTTTATAAGGATCTCTGACCCTATGTAGAGAAAGAAACAGAGTAGAGGTTACAATTCAGTGATAAGGTACCTACCATGTGTGAGGCCCTGAGTTCAATGCTCAGTTAACAAAACAAAACAAAAACAGGGGTTAGAGTGAAGGGAGGAAAAAAGAAAGAGATAAGGAGAGAAACAATGTTTCAGGTCTAGACTCTCACCACTTCTAACTTTAGATATTTGAGAAAGAGAGAGGGGGAGAGGGGAGAGGGACAGGGACAGGGACAGGGACAGGGACAGGGACAGGGACAGATCACACAAACAGAGAAAGACCCAAGAAAAGTTTACCAAAGCTCCAGGAGACATTAAATATTCTTTATCATAATCTGTATTATATAAATTTAAATAGGCTTGTATGTTGTTGTTGTTATATTCTAAAATGTTTTCTTTATAAACTTTTTAAAGTTACAATGTATGTATGATTCATGAGGGATAATGTACATTTACAAATGAATTATTGTAATGTGATTACATCTAGGCAACTGTCACTCAGGCCAAGAATAAAACCTGGTCAGAAACCTGGAAACCCTCCCCCTGCATCATTGCAAGTGTGACATGTGATTTGACAAAACAGTTCCCCTTAAGATTTGGATGCACACTTTCAAATATTTAAAGAGCAAAGATCAATAAAGAAACAAATGGGAGGCCAATTATAAATTAACTGTTATGCCAACTCCAGGCTTTCAAGGGAAGGAGCTAGAAGCTAAAGAAGTGAAGGGGAGGAACGATCTTCACAAGAATGGTCGCTTAGCCATGTGTTCCTTCCCACTCAGGGTGTGCACATGGAGAGGTGCAATATGGCAGACTTTGAAGATAGACTTGGGTTAGTCAAAAATGCATATTTCAAATTTAGATCAATCATTAAAAATGAGCAAACAGAAAAGCTAGCATAACTGTGCTTGCAGTTCATAGCAGAGAAAAAATATCATAAATCTTTTGAACTCAAACATAGCAAGTAATGCCCAATATTGCATAGTCAACATGCTGCCACTCATTTAACTCTTCAGATAACATTAAAACTAGTCTTGAGAGACTAAACAGATTACAAATAAATATGTTAAGCAGTCAGGTTGCCTTGTAAAGGAGCATGCGGCATACCTGGCCCAAATTTCATGGAATGCAAATGTAATTAATCTTTATTTTAAAAAACCTAAACTTTAACATACAAGCCTATCAAAAGACCCCAATCACTCTACAATTGAAAGTTCTTTGACTATAAAAGTAGGATTCCCTGCAGAATGTAAGTATAACCAGATAGAAACTCTGCACTTTTAAGATTCTATCTAAGTTATTTTCAAAATGTGGTCCCTCGCTGCTCTGCCCTACCCTTACCCACTAGCCTCAGCCACAGCCACTGGGATCCTGTAAGAAAAGCAAAGTTTAAACCCAGTCCAGCACTTCTGAATTAACCTATCTTGAGGGTTCCCAAGACTCCTTGACAATTTAGAAGTAAACATATTCATCTCCTAATGTTCAGAGATTTTCTGTTATCATACTGATATTTAACCCAGTCTTATATAATTTATCTTTTACAGTTGTGGTCATTTGTCCTAAGTGCTTTGGGTACATATGAAAAAAGTATGCATTCTGAGAGTACTGAGTGATTCTCTATACTATCAATGCCAGGTGCAGGTGGATCTGAATGGTTGACATTATTGTCAAATTCATCCATAACTATTCTGATTTTCTGCCTAGTGTTTCCATCAATTATTGAGGCACACGTGTTGGAGTTCTCAACTGTAAGCTTGGATTTGCCTGTTTCTCCTTTTCTGTTATCATTTTGGCTTCATGAATTTTGAAGCCCTATCATGTGTATATAAATAGATTGAGGTGATTCATTCCTGCTAGATTCAATTTTTACCATTACATGATGCTTCTCTTTGCCCAGTAATTTCCTTTACCCTCCACCTAATTTGAATCACATCAGTACCAACCCAGCTTCCTTTGGTTAGTGTTTGTCTAACTTACCTCTTTTTATTCTTTGGTTGTCAACAGACATATGTCACTATAAATGAAGTTCCTCTGGAATAGAGTAATAATTGGACCAGGTTATTTTTAAGCCCACGTGCTCTCTCTCTCTCTCTCTCTCTCTCTCTCTCTCTCTCTCTCTCTCTCTCTCTCTTTATCTATTATCTTGAGCTCATTTGGTGAGGTTTTTCACTGTTAGATTTTTCTGGTTGTTGCTCTAAAATTTCAATCTTAAAAGAAAACCCTCCAGTCTCAATCATAGCTTCAAGGAACAGATGCCCTAGGCAGCATAGTGACATGTAATTCTGTGAGTGTGGACCATGAGTGGCAATTACTCACCACTGCCGAATTATAGACTTGGAATTTGTTTGACAATAAAAGTTCCTCAGCTTGAGCCACTTGAGTTGTGGTACAGTTTCTTGGGCAGTAATAGAAATTAAACACTGTTTAATTTTTATTTGTGTTGCACATTATACAAATAGATGTTCAGACTGGAGAGACTTCAAGGATTTATGTCAATGAGCTACTTTTATCAGATAGGTCAATCTTCAGGAGTGCAATGTCCAACTCCTGTAAATAATAATATTAACAAAAACATATCCAAAGATTTTTGTCTTCTTCAAGAAGAGGAAATGTATGTTTCCTGACATACTATAAGAAATACTCTAAGTCCCAGACCAAAATTTATTTGTGCCACAGATTATTACATCAGACTGTCTTAGAGATACTGCCATGAACCATGCTAATATATTTCTTGTGGATATGCACATGTATTGTGTGTGTACAGGTAAATGTAGAGGAGGTTCACATACTTATGTGTGTCTGTCCATGTGGAGGCCAATGTCACCATTGTTCCTCAGACACTCTCTACTTCATTTTTTGAGTCCTGGACTCTCACTAGTCTCAGATTCACCAAGTAGGATGGACTAGCTGGCCAGCAAGCTCCAGGTCTCTGTTTCTATCTCCTCTCTGTTGAGAATCCAAGCACATCCCACTTACCCAGTATTCCACATGGGCTCTGGTCATCAAACTTAGCTTCTTATGCTTGCACAACAACCCTTTACCAACTGTATTATCTCCTAGGCCCATAGTTTAGACATTTCTTTGGCAAGAGTACCTACAACATTGTGGTAGAATGTCAGCTTTGTAAGAGTTCTGTTTTAAACAATCTAAGTTGTAAATTCTCCTCTATTCTAACTAAGAAACTGATACCTAAAACCTCGGATTGTCAAGCAATACAACTTACTTGAGGACTATTGGAAAACATTCTATCAGGGATATTTTGTATATCTTAGGTCTAAGTTATACCTGGAAAGTAAACAAGCCATTAAAACAATAATATAAATCCAAGAGAGCTCAAACTGTTTCCAAACTAGGCTTTTAACTTCAAATTACCAACAGAATGCAAAGATTGCAAACATACTCTTATGTGACCTAATGATTAATCTAGCCAGCCCATATCACGCAGAGGACAAAGAAAACCATTTTTCCTCTACCACATATCCTGTCGTTTAGTAGAGGAAACTAATACTAAAAGAACCAAGCACATAAAACCAAAAGGAAAAAACAAAGCAATGTTTTGAGAAACCTCAGGAGATTCCAAAAATCTGTTTCTGCTTTGAAATGTTTGAAAGCACATGTTCCCAGCACAGGCTGTCCAGATGTAAGATGATGTTATAGTTCATTCTGGGACTAAGGAGATAATATCAGCTCATTCTATGTCTATGAAGTCTTGGTTATGCTTCTGTCATTCAAAGTCACACAAAGGAAATATAATTTGTGTGTATCCATGCACTACTTAGGCAGATGGTGGCACAGCAGGTGGGTAAACACTGACATTCTCCTCCCAGAATGCCTTCAAAGGAGAGGTCAGGTATAGGATAGTAAGGAAAATGAATGCAGATTAGGCAGAACAGCTGTTTAAATAGGGAGATAAAGGAATAGTCACGGCTTTTTAAAAATGGACTTTTTTCCTTCAGGTTATCAACAAGCTTATGTCTAATTTTCTGTTCCTGTGGCTTACCTCTTTAAGTGTTCTAGATAAAATTAAAAGCTTGATACACAACCCCAAGGAATGATGTCTTTTTTTGAAATTTGCTAATCTTGTAAGCATAGAGATTATCACTGTTATTTGAGAAGGCCTAAGGCTTTTTGAGAAGAAAGTCTTCATTTTATGCCCGAGCTTGAACTCAGGGCCTTATGCAATGCTAAGTACTTGCCCCATCACTGAGCTGCATACCCAACACAGAAGAAAGGTATTATTAGGAAAGCCTTCTCAAAGTATCACAGTATTCCTTCTGTCTTAGGATTTCTATTGCTGTGATAGAACACCATGATCAAAATCTACTCAGAGAGTTCTACATTTTCTTCTGATGGGAACCAGGAGAAGACTGGCATCCTCAGGCAGCTAGGAGGAGGATCTTAAAACCTATGCCCACAATGACATACTTCCTCTAACAAAGCCACACCTACTCCAACAAGGCCACACCTACTCCAACAAGGACACACCTCCTAATAGTGCCACTCCCTGTGCCAAGCATATTTAAACCACTACACCCAGCTTTCATGTTGAGGATAACTTCCTTGACTCTCCCCTCTCTAATATCTTCCTTCCTTTCTGTCACATGCTAATCCTCAATATCTGGAATTTCTTCCAAGCAATACTTGAACACAGTCAGATTTAGCTAATTTTGATGGCTATTTCTAGTTGTCAACTTGACTACATCTAGAATGAACTACAATCCAAAAATGAAGGGCACACCTGTGATCCAGATCATGAAGCTAGACTATACAGGGTTTTTATCTGAATCATGACATGGGATGACACATGCTTTTGATTTGATCTTGAGGCATAGTGGCCATGAAAAGTTTAGGCAAGGTGGTACACACTTTTTATCCCAGGGGACAGAGGCAAGCAAATCTCTGAGTTCAAGACCAGCCTAGGACAGATCAAGTTCCAAGTAAAGAAAAGCTTAGGTCCAGTTGTGGTGGTACCTAATGTTAATCTAGGCCATACATTCTGCTGGAGGCCTACATCAGGACATTGGAAGAAGGAAATCTTCCTTTTTCCTCTACCTGATTGCACTTACTTCCCAGCACATCTGTTGGAATCTACTTCTTCAGGATTCTAGCTTATACAGAAGACCAGTTGAATCAAATAGCCTCGTGGAACTGAGCAACTACTAGATTCTTGGACTGCCTATTCATAGATGCCCATTGTTGGGTTAGTTAAACTATAAACTGTAAGTCATTCCAATAAATTCCCTTAACATATAGAAATATTCCATAAGTTCTGTAACTCTAGAGATCCCTGACTAACACACTAGTCTTGGTTGCATCCAGGCACTATTCCAGGCTTTTTCATTTGTCTTGTGATGTTTTTGTATTAGGTTCAGGACAATGTATATAAAGAAGCAATGAAGACTAAAGCATGACAATACTCTGTTTTCAGAAAGTGGAACTCCTCCTCTGCATGAGGGTGGGAGGCTGAACATTTACTCTCAGGAATTTAGCTTGAGCTGGGCTATGATTTTTTTAAACTTTATTATTTTGTGGTGTGTATGAGTGTGTGTGTGTGTGTGTGTGTGTGTTTATGTGTGAGTGTGTGCTGTGGGACTTGTTTGAGTTGTGGTGTTTATGTAGAGGTTAGAAGAAAAGTTTCATGCACTCAGTTTCCTTCCACCTTTATATGGATTTGGGGGTAAAACGTAGGTTGTCAAACTAGCAAAGCAAGTACCATCACCTACCTGTCCACCTTGCTAGCTTTGTCCTATCATTTTAATTATGCTGACTTCATCTTAGTAGCTCAAACTCCAATACCTTTCAAGCACCACCTCTTGAATCATTTTAAATAGGAGTGGACTTTGGGAGTTTAACTTTGAGTTTAAAATTAAAAGGTTCAAGTGCTCCTCCTCTGATGATGATGATGAAAACATGCTGGTGTATGCAACAAGTACCTGCTCTACTTCTCCTGTATGTATTCCCCTCCAGGGAATGGTGGCAGGAGCTATAACGGCTCTACAATTTCAGGCTGAATCTGGTTGTGTCCAGATAACAACTCATACTAATACACAGTCATTTAAGAGGCCAGATTATTTAGGATTATTTCTGAAATAATAATAATAAAAAAATGTCTTCCTGTGTCATGTCATGCCTCTGAACCCAGACAGGCAAACCAGTCCTTTTCCCTCAGGTATGAATCTCCCATCTTTCTGTCTCTCAAACTCAGTTAACCAAAATTTCCTTCTTTGTTTCATAGCCCTATAGAAAAGCATAGTTTCTCTAATTGTTTTCCTCCTTGTTACCAAGTAGCAGGTCTTTTGCAATTGGAAGCAGAAATCTGTTCCTAGAAGAGATGCTGATTCATCAATCTGTGGACTTTACTTTGAGAAATCTGATTTAGAGTCATAACTAGACCTAGTTAAATGGAAAACTAGGGATGGTTTTGCATTTCCCATAGCCTGAGGCATGTACATAAGTCAAATAACAGAAGTTTTCTTATGTAATCAAGATTTTGGAGATCCCAGTTGTAGGAATCTTTGTCTAAAGCAGCCCTTTCTGATATAGATAAAATATATCTCCGGTTTTACTTTTTTAAAGATCTATTCTTATGTGAGTGAGAAGATAGATAGATAGATAGATGATAGATAGATAGATAGATAGATAGATAGATAGATAGATGATAGATAGATAGATAAATAAATAGATGATAGATAGATAGATAGATAGATAGATAGATAGATAGATAGATAGACAGATGAAGGGGTCTGTGGATGCCAGATGAAGGCATGAAACCCCCTGGAACTTAAGTTACAATATCTAGATGCTGGGAAACGAATTCTGATCATCTTCAAGAGCAGCAAGTATTATTCATTGCTGAGTCATCTCTCCATCCTTTATTTTAAGCTTTAGATTTGTTATTCTAACCCAAACTCTTCTTCTCTATATCTCATAGATATGCTTTCAAAAAAGTGCACTTCAAATGTACATTTACTGTTTCCTCCCCTATAAGTTACATAGATAGTGAAATAAAGCAAAATTAACATCCTGTTTGTCTATGCTATGTATGCATAAAAAATAAATACTTCCAAGAAGAATGAATATTTAATAAATGTTTTAATGACTGAATGTTCTTGATACCCTGGCTCACCCCACTTGCTTTCATTGTTTCTGAACTTCCCAAATTCATTTCTCCACATCCTAACCAGAATAAGCATCTGTTTCACTTCAAATGTTTTAAATTGAAATATCTATTTTTGTCTGCACTTTAAAATTGGCTATTAAAATTTTCCATAATGGGGTCTCCAACTATAATTCTAGCATTTTTTGTATGTATTCTGTCTCTCAATCAAACTAGAAGAAAACCCTCTTGGTTCTCTAAACACAGACCCTGATCATCCATCTCCAATCATTATGTATGGCATAGATTTTCTTTACTCATTGGCTTCTTACTATATTAAATGCCTCCACTGCAGCATTGAAACTGGGCATGCTCTCTTACTCCTCATACTTCCTACCACATGAAATTTCTAAAACATGACCTTAATATTGTTTTGCAGTACTGTATCTCTGGTTATTGCTTCTGAATAGAGTGGGAACTTGCAGAGGTCAGGAGCTGGGCTTTCCTGTGTCTCTACTGTTTCATCACTAATCCAATTACACTGCTTAAATAGCATACATGATACAAATATGTGTTGAAATTTAAAATAGTACACATAAAAAGACACCCATCTCACTTAATGTATACACAAAATATATCAAATTTCAGAAAGCTTAATAAATTTAATTGAATATCATCACATTTGAACAAACCCAGATATAAAATATTAAAGTAGCACAGCATGTTAGGAAAGACTGGGCATGATTTAAGTAAGGGAAAATAAGCCCCACCATTTCTTACTGCCTCCCAGGTAATGTCTGAATTCATGGCTCCAGAATCTTTCACTTTAATTCTACTCTGAGTGAAATGTTCTTAAAAAGAGCCAATGGAGAGAAAACTTTGTTTATGTTAATGAGTCCCTGGGGTATAAATGCAAAGTTTGTACAGGATCGATATGGCCGAGACATTTCAAAGTGGACATTATTAGGCAGTTATTCATCTTAAAGTAATCAACACTTTTATATATGTTCATTCTGGGTCTTTCAAAGAGTTTAAAAACATTAATTCATCCATTAAAATTAATGAAAATTTTAATTCTGCTGCACTGTATGATATTCAGACCTGTTTAGATGCTAACAGTATAGTATTGTTCAGACCATAAAGTTTTGTGTTTAGGTCCCTTTGAGGTCTTCCTTCAAGAAGTGTCAATGCTCTGTGCAGGATCTCCATGGGAAACAAAACCATGGCAAAGACTGGACATGCGGTGGGTAACTGCTTATTATAAAATATGGTGTATAGTTCTCACCTTGGTGACAAATTTATCCATATATAGTTACTTCAGAAGTAGAGCATTTGAATAACCAAAAACAGATTCAGTTACCACTCTACTTTGTATTCAGTTGAGACACTCTAATGCTGATTGTATATATTTTACTATAGCCTGAAATTTGTCAGAGACAACAAAGGCCAGCATGAAGAAGAAGTAGGAAGAGGAGGAAGAGGAGGAAGAGGAGGAGAAGGAGGAAAAGGAGGAGAGGAGGAGGATGAAGAGGAGGAGGAAGAGGAGGAGGAGGAAAAGGAGGAGAAGGAGGAAAAGGAGGAGGAGGAAGAGGAAAAGAAGGAGGCGGAGGAGGGAGGAGGAGGAAAAGAAGGAAAAGGAGGAGGAGGAGGGGAGGAGGGTAAGGAGGATGAGGAGGAAAAGGAGGAGGGAAGGGAAGAAGGAAGGAAGGAAGGAAGGAAGGAAGGAAGGAAGGAAGGAAGGAAGGAAAGAAAGAAAGAAAGAAAGAAAGAAAGAAAGAAAGAAAGAAAGAAAGGATAGTGAGCTTATGAAATTCAATGTTGCTCTGCTGAGCATGAATGCGGTAGATACTGCTGAGACCCATGCCTGAGGTCAGTATTTCTATTTTTGTTAAGCTTCAAGAATGACATATATAGCTTGATCATGCTAGCCCTTTTTGTCCTGGAAATATTTTCATTCCTGCCCATTGTGTTAAAGCTTGTTTTTAACTACATCAAAATGTTGGCAGCCAAAGTATGTGGCTTGAACCTGAAAATGGACCCCCAGACAGAGTTATTAAATTAGCAGGCTGGCAAGCCAAGGACAGGTAAGATTCTGCACAGATCCCTACCAACTTAAATGACTTTGGGCTAGGACAGGGAAGTTGGCTCAGATATTTTGGTCTTGATAAGCCCTTAGAAACAGTGATTATGGGAGTGTTCATGGAATTTTGTTTATTGCTTTGTTTGTTCTTTGACCATTTGTGTTTACTGTCTTGCTTGTTTTTTGACTATTTCCACCTGTTGTATTGCTAGTCCCTCAACATAGAACTGACCTGAATACTTGCATGTAATTCAAATGGTATAAAAGCAAAAAGGAGGAGGGAGGATGGGATAAGGAGTTCTAGGGAGGGGAAATGGGGAAAAGGGATGGCATCATAAATGTAAATAAATCAAATATCCAATAAAAATTGATTAAAGTGAAATTTTTAAAAATTAAAAAAAAAAAGAATTGCATTGCTTTGGATAATGCTTATTCCATGATGGGTAAGGAAAGCATTCTTGTCAGAACAACCTAAGAAAGGCTCAGTCTTGTTAATGAAATAAAAAAGGGGGAGAGGCAGAGAGCCTTCAGGACTGCTTGGCAAGAATCTGACATGGGCCAAGGACAAGGAAGTAGGCTTCATGAAGAAATCTGACATTAGGCTAGAACAAAGAAGTAATTTCAGTCAGGAATCTAAATATTAGGCTAGAACAAGGAAGTAGGCTTCAGGCATGAAAATGACTTTGGGCTAGGACAGGGAAATTGGCTCAGATATTTTGGTCATCCTGATAAGCCCTGAGAAATAGTGAGCACGGGAGTGTTCACAGAATTGTGCTTAATGCCTTGCTTGTTCTTTGACTATTTATGTTTATTGCCTTGCTTGTTCCTTGACTATTTACATCTATTGTATTGCTAGAACCTCAACCTAGAACTGATTTTGATACATGCATATAATTAAAATTGTATAAATGCAAAAAGGAGGAGGGGGATGGGATAGGGCATTCTAGGGAAGGGAAATAGAGAAAGGGGATAACATCTGAAATGTAAATAAATAAAATATCCAATAAAAAAGGAAAGAAAGAAAGAAAAAAGGAATAAAAAACCACCAATACCCTCTGAATATCAGTGCGTATCAGTTCCCTAGTCACTGCCCAGCTTCTCCTGGGTTACCATGTGCTCTTTCTAACAGGAAGCACAGCATGTGTGTCACATGATTACATGTGTATCTAAGGGCAGACAGTGTCTAGTAGAATGAGGAAAAAGTTGTGCAAACACTTTTGTGAAAGAAATTAGTATAGGTGTGAATGTACCCATGAATCCTCAGCTCTAACTGAGTATTAGCAACTGATAGTGGTGGGGAGAGCATCAATTTTCTTAGGTTATGGCCCATAACAGGCTAGCTGTGTTCTGGTGGATAGTTCTATACCAATGCATGTATTGCCAGCACTAAATTGTCTCAGTGGGTTTACAAATGAGTGCAGGAATTTGGGATGCATAATTATCAGAGGTGTGTGGAAGAAGTTGGAAGGAAGGAAGTAGTGGTAGATGTTATCAAATATTTCATCTTCGTGCATGAAATTCTCAAACAATAAAAATAAAGACAAAAAATGAAGACATTATACTACACTACAAGTCCCTATTGCTAAAGACACTGTGAACATCAGAATCAGGGCCTAGAGGCCCCTGATCTAGAACTGATCTGAATGCCACCTCTCTAAGGAGTAGCTACCATGGTAGCAGAAGGTACCATGTAAGCTTCCAAAGGAGAAAGTGAGACCAACAGTTTCAGTCAGCTATAATGCCTGTGAAGTATACCAGTGACCATCATGGCACAATTACTCTATCTGTGCAGTAGTGGCACACATACCTTGGCCTGTAACCAACTCCTCTCCAATTGGACTTACTATCTGCTCAATGGGAGCAATGCCAGGCCTGGTGTTAGAAGCCTAGTTAGCTAATCAGTGCTAGAGAATTCATGATTATTAGAAGAGAATAAATATGTAATCACTAACCACTAAACCAGCGGAATCCCTAACAACAGTCTGTAAACATTTGTCTTTATACCAACACATAAGTGTAGTCTTCATCCCTTACCAAGGACACCTCTCTTCAAAATAGACAGAGATCACTACAAAAAAAAAAAAAAACAACCTCATAACCAATCACTATGCAGAGTTGTGGAGTTCAGTTCCAATGGATATAGCTATAAAACATTCCTACACCTAAAGCCCAGGGACTATTGTGTAATAGAGGGTGTAAAAGTGTAAGAGTCAGAAGAGGATCAGGGAGTCTGCTGAGTGAATCTGTCTCCTAGTAGCATCAGAACACATACCCATAAAACCTCACCCACAAGACCACCAAAATATGAGCTAAATAAGAACGATACCAATAACCATATCATCAAACTGAATGTGGAAAAACTCAAGAGGCCTCAAACTTCCACAAACTACTACAAGCAACTTAGTGAAGCTGGGAGTGGGAGCAGTACAGCACAGCCCTTGGTTCTCCAGTGCCAAACAGTCTTACCTGAAAACGTGCATATGTCACACTATATGGACTCAACAAGCTATTTTTGAAAATATATATGTATATACAAATACATATATATGTACATTAGCAACTGATGAGAAGGGAAGCCATGAATTTGAAGAAAAGTGAAGATGAGAATATGGAAGGTTTTGGAGGGAAGAAATAGAAGAGAGAGAGGCTGTAATAAAATATATAAAAAAAATACTTATCATTAAGTCACCAAAAAAAGTAGCAAGTAAGGACAAAAAGATGTCAGTAGTAACAAATCAGTTAGAACATAAGACTATCCCAGAGAGATGGTAAATTTTTGACTACCAGCAACTACTTTAAGTGTAAAGGGATCAAATTATCAAACCAAGAGACACAGTCACTAAACTGATTTTAAAACAAGGTCAGATCGGTCTAGGCATTATCTATGGAACCTCTCTTGAGTTTTCAGGATACATAGGTTAAAAGTGAAAGGATAGAAAAACCCCTTCTATGCAAATGAAAGGCACTGCAGTGTCTGTATATGTAACAAAACAGACTTTAAGTTATAAGCTACTGTCATTATATAAGGATAAGGTGTTAATTTATCAGAAGTAAAGAACTATTGCAAATGTACATGTAATCAATAAGTATAAATGTATATAAAACAAATATTAGCAAATTAGAGGGAACACTAGACAGCAATCCAACAATAGTAGACTTCAGACTTTATAGTCTACAGTCCATGTCATAAAGCAGAAAGTCGAGTGAATAAGTAAGCAGATATGACCAACAGTGTAGAGCAAATGAACCCATACACGTAGAGCATTCTACAACAGTTGAATTCCCTGTTCACCCAAGCACATGCAGAATGTTCTCTAAAATAAATAATATATTAGACCTAAAAAAGTTAACAAATTGAAGACAATTGAAATAACATCATGTATTTTTCAATCACAATTAAGTAAACCCAGGAACCAATAAAGAAGGAAACACACACACACACACACACACACACACACACACACACACATAAAACCACAAGTATTTATAACCCAACATATTCCTGATTAACCAAGAAGCAAAATGAAAAATATTAAAGAAAAAAAAAAACTCTTGACATAAATGAAAAATTGAAGGAGATACTAAACTGATGGCATGCATCCAAAGCAATTTTGTCTGTGTGTCTGTCTGTTTAATGTATATGGGAATTTTGTTTACATATATATTTGATCATGGTGCTCATGGAGGCCAGAAGAAGGTATCAGCTTACCTGGAAACGGGGTCTCAGGCAGCTATAAGCTGTCATGTGCTTGTCAATTACCAAAGCTATATGTCTGGAAAAACAGTCAGTGACCTAAACCACTGAGTCATCTCTGCAGCCCCCAAACAAGTAATTCAAAGGAGGACTCAAAGCTACCTGTTTACTTAAACATTCTCTCAGTTTTATTCTTTTATTTTCTCATGTGTAAAATTAATGTGGGGTAAGACTAGTTACAATTCCTGAGCTCTCTCAATGTTTCTGGATCATTGTTATTTTTTTAAATTACATTTTATTTACTTTCCATTTTCGTGTGTGTGTTTGTGTATGTGTGTGTGTGTGTGTGTATGTGCATGTGTGTGTGAGAGTGTGTGTGTGTGTGTGTGGGTGTGTGTGTGTGTGTGTCAGAGGATAACATATACAGAAGTTAATTCTATCCTTCCACCACATGCATTCTAGAGATGAAACCTGGGTTACCAGTGCTTGACTTCAGGACCTTTTACCTACTAAGCAATCTCATTAGCCTTGTTTCATATGTAATTCTCAGCAACCTCCGATGAGGACTAGATCTATGAATTTTTCCTCTCCAGTTCTTGGTTTTAGTTATGTACTTTTTAGTTATGTACTCACATCTGATAGAAATTTAAGCAAACACACACACACACACACACACCACTTCTTTTAATGCCCAAGTAAACATTTCCATCTCCTTTTGACTCTTCTCCTACAGCATCCTATGTCACCTTGCCCACTTAATCTATACCTCCAGGCATCTTGACATTTATGACCAACATAAGTACCATCGTAACTTCTTTAATTATGGAGAGGAGGGCAAAATATGGTTAGGTTCCTCCTGGGCAGCTTTATAAGTATAATAGGAGACTCCTTATATACACCAGGCTTACCAGAAGACTGGAGAGAATAACTTAACCTCTATCTGCTCCATTTTACTAATTTAACCACTGAAGAATAGGACAGCCTTTGGGAAGCATTTTGAGGTCCTTAGATAACTGAGAGCCCACTCTTCACAGAGGACTGTTATTATCCCATTTGCAGAGACTTTCATCTCCCGTCTGGAAGAGAGACGCTGCCTGTACTGAGTTTCAGCATGTCGACAAGCTGTCAATGCCCCGAATTAAGTATTTCTTGTCATCTGGGCTTGCCAGAGATTAGTTTGCAGACATTTTGCAAAAAGCATGCATAATGCATATTGCTGAATACAATATTTATCATGAAACAGCTTCTGGAATTGAAAACCACAACACAGCAGCATTGTCTATCCTGTGGTTTCTTTTCCATCAGTGCTCCCTAAAGAGGGTGTGCATCCCCAACCTCTGAGTCACAGCAAATCGAATTTCAAAGCCAAAGCTGGAAGGTGGCTCAACCTTACAGGAAAATTATAGAGTCGTGAGATATTTGTGTGTTATGAGATAAGGGGTGTGTATGTGTGTTTGTGTGTGTGTGTGTGTGTATGTGTATACATCTGTGTGTGTTTGTACATATACATCTATGTATACTTCATTTACCCCAGGAAAAAAGATCCAGAACTGAGAAAAAGTTCATCTACAAAGTACTTGTCATCCAAGTATGAGGACCTGGGTTCGATCCCTAGAACCCATGTGCAAAAGACAGGCATGGTGGTGTGTGTTTGTTGTTCCAGTGCTGGGAAGGCAACGACAAGTAGATCCCTAGAGCTTGCTGCCTAGCATTGCTAGTTTAGTTGACAAAATAATAAATTAAAATGTAAAAAGTCCAAAGTGGATGGAATCCTGAGGAATAACATAAAAATTTGGCCTCTGGCCTCCACATATATGCACACACACGCACGCATGCGTGCACATACACAGATCACCTGTTTCATTTGAAAGCCAGCTCCTTTCTTAGGGCCATGTGTTAGAATCAGGATGAGACAGACTTAGTTACAAGGAACATTAGGCAGCGCCTTAGCTTCTCCCCTAATATCCATGCTCCCAGGATAATAAGATTTTGAATAAATTACTCTCTTTATTTCATGAGCACCATGAATCCTGGCAGGTTTACTTTGACAGCTATTTTAATGGCACTATTAACTCAAATATCAGTCAGACCAAGTTTGTCTCTTCTCTACTAATGCCATGTTTGCCAAAAGTCTAAGTATGTTTTAGGAAAGGAGGAGATTCTGGAACCACACAAACCTGGGAAGCTAGGGAGAGCTCCAGAGAGGGACTGAGTTCTTCATTAGCAGGAGTTCCTTAGACCATTTCATTTTTCCTCAAGCCAGTCCACCACCAAGCACCAGCCTCATTCCTCATTTTACCCAGGATACAAAAGGATGATAGCTGACCAAAATCCTGTCTCTACTTTGTCTTGAAGTTATTCATCACTTCAGTAAGCTTAGCACTGTTGTTCTTGGTGTGAGGTTCTCCACATTTCTTTCCTATAATACCTCTGTGGAGGCTAGTCTGTGATAGCAGCAATATATTACAGAAGGAGATAGTCCCAAGTAGGAAAGAGACCCCAAAGTAGATCTTAAAGAAGCAGGCAAGAGTAGGGATGACACTAGAAAAATAGATTCCTAAATGAACCCTGAGAAAAGCTTTCTTTCCTAAGGTATAAATAGAAGTTAAGCCTAGATCAGTGCTTCTCAACCTGTGGGTCACAACCCCTTTTAGTGGAGGGTGTCACATATCAGATATCTGTATTGTGACTCATAACTAGAAAAATTACAGTTGTGAAATAGCAATGGGACAAATTTATGGTTGGAAGTCAGCACAACATACAGAATTGTACTGAAAGGTCATGGTCACAGTATCAGGAAGGTTGAGAAGCTCGGGCCTAGATTAAAGAAAGGTGATAAAAAAATACCTATATAATGACATGAAATAGTCTCCATCCACCTTGCCCCAACTCGCTGACATACCCATAATGTATTTTGGAAATATATCCACTTCAATGATTTTAATATCTCAATTATAATTGTAAGAATCCACCATAACTCATTTGAAAGCCTAATCTAGGCATTAGCCTAAGACATGTGTCTTAGTATCTTTTCCTGCTGCTGTGATCAAATACTCTGACACATGTGACATACAGGAGAAAACATTCATTCTGGTCCATAGATCTGGAGTTCAGTCCATCTTGGCATGGAGTCAGGCCAGTAGGAGCTTGAAGAAGCTGATCAGTTTGTATTTGTAAACAGGAAACAGAGAGATGAATGCATAGTACCGAATTTCAGCCCCTCTCTCCACTGCTACAGTCTCGCATCCCAGACCAAGAATAGTACATCCACATTGGATGAGTCTTTCTAGTTCAGTTAACACAATCAAATAATCTCCCATATGGAGATACCAAGAGGCCCATCTTCTTTTTTATTCTGTCTAGTTGACAGTTAATAAGAACTACCCGAGGTGTTGTCAGATTTTAATATTGAAAACAACTAGGCATGCAGTTACATGGCTCCATAGGATGAGAATATAAATACAAAGATAAAGACAAACATAAAAAGATAGATAAAGATAAAGATAAAATCAATAGAGTTAAAAACTAGTCTCTAAAAACATTGGATAGTTACCTGCATTCTCAAATGCACATATGCCAAAACTTATTTCTCAAAATATATATCCACATCTTATTCATTTTAATACTTAATTTTAAAGATTTTAATTGTAAATATGTTATATTTCATGGTTATCTCAACATTTTTCATTGTTATTTGTAAGCATTCCATCAAATATTTCTAGGCAAATAGTTATTTTGTGCGTGAGAATGTATCAAACACTTGATTGTGTTTTTGTTATATTTTTTTTTTCAGTTGTGGAACGCATTCACAGCATGAATGAGCTCCTTGGTTTAATTCCACATCACTAACTTCCACACAAAAGCATAAAAAATTTCATTTTTGTGTAGCAATTGCAGCAACAAATTAAAACTGAAAATATTTATAGAATGAGCCTTAAAAATGGATTGTTCAATGTTCTTAGTCATGTTGATATATTCTTTTTTTTTTGTTTTTTGTTGTTTTGTTTTTTTTTATATATATTTTTTTAATTTCTTTTTTTTTTTGAACATGAAATGCTTTTTTATAGCATGTTTTACAAGGGGAGGGGGTAAGAGGGTCCAGGTGGTGGAAAAGTACAAAATCTTCTTGGCCTGTGCCTTGAAACATGTCATGGTCTATATGGTACACTGCCTTGAATTATGATCTACCTGCAGTTCTTCAGAAGATATGGTACACTGCTTGAGTTATGGTCTCCCTGCTATTCTTAAGAAGACATGGTACTCTGCTTTGAGTCTATCTGCAGTTGCTAAGCAGGATCTTGCAGCTGCCAAGCTTCAGAGGACATTATGCAGGTGGGGAAAGGTAGGGGGTAAGGGTAAGGGCGAGGGTCCTGGCTTCTGGCATCTCCCCCTTCTCTGTTTAGTTAGAGAAGGCGTCTTATGTTCAATCCCAACTATGTGAGTTTTGAATTTGGATGTCTAATTATGGGGGGTCTTAGACAAGTTCACAACCCCAAAACACTGATGTGAGACAAGTCACATCGATGGTTGAAGGCTTTAGGCTGTCGACGATGGGCAACGTCAAGGGACTCTGATGTGGGTGAAAGGAGGGTGAGAGCCCTGTCTTAGGCCATGTAGGCTGCATCCACTCCCAGCACCACGCACTCCTTTTCGGCTGCATTGGGTGGGCCCCTGGGAAGTGGACCTACAATAATCCCGTCATTGGGCTAACTCACAGCCATCCTAGTCTCCTGTATATGTTCAAGTTACCAACCATTTGTCAGTTTGGGGTGTAATATTGTCATAAAGGAAGGCTCCCCAATGTTAGCGGCCATATCAAGGGTGGCCTTGGTTTAGGAAAAAGCCAATTTTTGTTGTGGTGATCAAGAGGCCAAGCTCTCTAGCGAGAGAAATGAGGGCAAAGCCAGGCATACCAGGTACCCTTCTGGAGGGCGTGGAAGTCTAGGGGTCGACCATAGGGGGAGGCAGGGGAGCTGACAGCTGTGTCAGTCTCCTGCGGAGTCACTTCTGGATCCTCTGCAATTTTCAGCTGATGGTAATGAACTTCAACTGCCTTCTAGATGGCAGCATCAACCTGGTTCCGTGGACGACAGGTCACGGGCGATGATCTCTGTCTTGCTCAATCTTGATGTCGTGCGCACATCCTCTCAATGAGGGTCCGTCCGGATGGGTCCTTGCCTCGAGCCCCACGTCTGGGTGCCACTTGACCCGACCGGCGGGTCCTGGTTATTCGTGGGGGCGAGGAGGACTGCAACCTGCTATTCTTCAGAAGATATGGTACACTGCTTGAGTTATGGTCTCCCTGCTATTCTTCAGATGATATGGTACACTGCTTTGAGTCTATCTGCAGTTGCCAAGCAGGATCTTGCAGTTGCCCAGCTTCAGGGGACCTTGTGCAGGTGGGAAAAGGTAGGGGGTGAGGGTAAGGGCGAGGCTCCTGGCTTCTGGTCCATCTGGGTTAGAACTTCTAATAGCAGGCATCACGGGTGATTCAATTTTACCTGGAAAGAAAAAAGAAGGGGATTCTCAGGGAGATTTCTCTTCCCTGGATGTAAATTGTTATTCATCGTATTTATTATTGGGCCTGGCTTTGTGAGGGTATCTATTTTTTTCATTAATATTTGTGGTAGCCGGTTAGCTGTGCCTTCTGTGGTATTGGGCAGGCATATCAGTCCTCGGCTCCATAAGGGAACTGGGACTGGGGCATTCCCTTTATGGGTATGAGGGTCCTTCCCCATATCTGTGGCAAAGTTTTGTTGGTCTTGGTGGTGCCCGAGGTCACCAACATGGTCAGCAAGAGATTTGCCATGAGCTTTCAGCTTAGAGAGAGAAAAGTGAACAAGGCATGATGGAGAGTATTTCAGGGGGACTCCTTCTGAGGGGGTACCGTTCCCCCTCTTTTGTTTTTAAAGCCAATTTTTCAGAGTTCTTGTAAAATCAGGGCAGAAGCGCCAACAGTTGCTCCTTCCACACTCAGAGAGTCATGAAGGCCTTATTTAAGGATATATAAATCTATATTAATAATCTTTTGTCAAAGGACTTTTATAGCTCCACTGACAATTAATCAGACTATATGATATATCGATTAGAAATAGCTTTTTCTACTTTTTGTGAGATTACCTCTCTTTTGTCAATTAACTGTTGAGGAAGTTAGGGTTTACCTCTCTCTTGAGAATATTGAACAGAGATTTAAATTCTTTTGTGGAGAGCTTAAAATAGTATCTTAGCCAATTTGCATCTCCTAGAAACTTTTGAAATTAATTTAGAATAAATAGACTCCCTTTTTTAAAATTCTTTATCTGTGTGGGGTTTTTATTGGGTATTATACGTATTTACCTTTCAATGTTGTCTCCTTTCTCATTCTCCCCCCAAATCCCTTATCCCCTACCCCTTCCTCCTAATTTTTGTGATGGTGTGCTCCAAACATCCTCCCAGTCCCATCTCCCTGCTCTCGAATTCCAACAAAGTAGGGGATCCAAACTTTTGGGGACCTTGGCCCTCCACTTTCACTGGAGTCTAACAAGGTCACCCTCAATTCCCTATACAGGTGCGTGAGTCCCTCCCTTTGTGCTCTCTGGTTGGTGGTTTAGACTTTGGGAGTTCTGGTTGAAACTTTTGATGCTCCTTCTAAAAAGGACCAACGCATTCATACTTTGGTCTTCCTTCTTCTATGTGAGTTTTATGTGGTCTATATGAAGATTCTTAGAAATTGTGAGCTTTTGGGCTAATATCCACTTATCAGTGAGTGCATACCATGTATGTTCCTTTGAGATTGGGTCATCTCACTCAAGATGATATTTTCCAGCTCCATCCATTTGCCTAGGAATTTTGTGAACTGATTGTTTTTAATAGCTGAGTAGTACTCCATTGTATAAATGTACCACATTTTCTGCATCCATTCTTCTGTTGAAGGGCATCTGGGTTCTTTCCAACTTCTGGCTATTATAAATAAGGCTGCTATGAACATGGTGGAGCATATGTCCCTGTTGTATGTTGAAACTTCTTTTGGGTATATGCCCAGGAGTGGTATAGCTGGGTCCCTGGGTAACGCTATGTTCAATTTTCTGAGATACCGCCAGACTGCCTTCCATAGTGGTTGTACCAGTTTACAATCCCACCAACAGTGGAGGAGTGTTCCTCTTTCTCCACATCCTCGCCAACATGTACTGTCACCTGTGTTTTTTATCTTAGCCATTCTGACTGGTGTGAGGTGGAATCTCAGTGTTGTTTTCATTTGCATTTCCCTGATGACTAGGGATGCTGAACACTTCTTTAGGTGCTTCTCAACCATTCGAGCTTCCTCAGTTGAGAATTCTTTGTTCAGGTCTGTGCTCCATTTTTTAATAGGGTTCTTTGATTGTCTAGAGTCTAATTTCTTCAGTTCTTTGTATACCTTGGATATTAGCCCTTTATCAGATGTAGGGTTGGTGAATATCTTTTCCCAATCTGTTGGTTGCCGCTCTGTCCTATTGACTGTGTCCTTTGCTTTACAGAAGCTTTGCAGCTTTATGAGGTCCCATTTGTCAATTTTTGATCTTAGAGCACAGGCCATTGGCGTTCTGTTCAGGAACTTTTTCCCTGTGCCTATGTATTCCAGGCTTTTTCCCAGTTTCTCTTCTATTAGTTTCAGTGTGGCTGGTTTTAGGTGGAGGTCCTTAATCCACTTGGAATTGAGCTTTGTACAAGGAGATAAGTATGGATCAATTTTCATTTTTCTACATGCTGACCACCAGTTGGACCAGCACCATTTGTTGAAAATGCTATCTTTTTTCCATTCGATGGTTTTAGCCCCTTTGTCAAAGATTAAGTTACCATAGGTATGGGGGTTCATTTCTGGGTCTTCTATTCTATTCCACTGATCCTCCTGCCTGTCTCTGTTCCAATACCATGCAGTTTTTATCACTATTGCTTTGTAGTACAGCTTGAAGTCGGGGATGGTGATTCCTCCAGAAGTTCTTTTATTGCTGAGAGTAGTTTTCACAATCCTGGGTTTTTTGTTATTCCAAATAAATTTTAAGATTGCTCTTTCTATCTCTGAGAAGAATTGAGTGGGAATTTTGATGGGGATTGCATTAAATCTGTAGATGGCTTTTGGCAAAATAGCCATTTTTACTATATTAATCCTTCCAATCCATGAGCATGGGAGATCTTTCCATCTTCTGAGATCGGCTTCGATTTCTTTCTTCAGGGGAATGAAGTTCTTGTCATACAGGTCTTTTACTTGCTTGGTTAGGTTCACACCAACGTATTTTATATTATCTGTGACTATTTTGAAGGGTGTCATTTCCATAATTTCTTTCTCAGCCAGTTTATCTTTTGAGTAGAGGAAGGCTACTGATTTGCTTGAGTTAATTTTATATCCAGCCACTTTGCTAAAGTTGTTTATCAGGTTTAGGAGTTCTCTGGTGGAAGTTTTGGGGTCACTTAATTATACTATCATATCATCTGCAAATAGTGAGATTTTGACTTCTTCCTTTCCAATTTGTATCCCTTTGACCTCCTTGTGTTGCCTAATTGCTCTGGCTAGGACTTCCAGTACTATATTAAATAAGTAGGGGGAGAGTGGGCAGCCTTGCCTAGTCCCTGATTTTAGTGGGATTGCTTCAAGTTTCTCTCCATTTAGTTTAATGCTGGCTACTGGTTTGCTGTAAATTGCTTTTACTATGTTTAGGTATGGACCTTGAATTCCTGACCTTTCCAAGACTTTTATCATGAAGGGGTGTTGAATTTTGTCAAATGCTTTCTCAGCATCTAGTGAGATGATCATGTGGTTTTTTTCTTTGAGTTTGTTTATATAATGGATTACATTGATGGATTTCTGAATATTGAACCAACCCTGCATTCCTGGGATGAAGCCAACTTGATCGTGATGGATAATTGTTTTGATGTGTTCTTGAATTCGGTTCGCTAGAATTTTATTGAGTAATTTTGCATCAATGTTCATAAGGGAGATTGGCCTGAAGTTCTCTTTCTTTGTTGGGTCTTTGTGTGGCTTAGGTATGAGTGTAATTGTGGCTTCAAAGAATGAGTTGGGTAGTGTACCTTCTGTTTCTATTTTGTGGAATAGTTTGAAAAGAATTGGGATTAGGTCTTCCTTGAAGGTCTGATAGAATTCTGCACTAAAACCGTCTGGTCCCGGGCTTTTCTTTGTAGGGAGACTTTTAATGACTGCTTCTATTTCTTTTGGGGTTATGGGACTGTTTAGATGGTTTATCTGGTCCTGATTTAGCATTGGCAGCTGGTATTTGTCTAGGAAATTGTCCATTTCATCCAAATTTTCCAATTTTGTTGAATATAGGCTTTTGTAGTAGGATCTGATGATTTTTTTAATTTCCTCAGTTTCTGTTGTTATGTCCCCCTTTTGAGTTCTGATTTTATTAATTTGGATACTGTCTCTCTGCCCTCTGATTAGTCTAGCTAAGGGTTTATCTATCTTGTTTATTTTCTCAATGAACCAGCTCCTGGTTTTATTGATTCTTTGGATAGTTCTTTTTGTTTCAATTTGGTTGATTTCAGCCCTGAGTTTAATTATTTCCTGCCTTCTACTCCTCTTGGGTGTATTAGCTTCTTTTTGTTCTAGGTCTTTCAGGTGCTCTGTCAAGCTGTTAGTGTATGCTCCCTCCAGTTTCTTTTTGTAGGCACTTAGAGCTATGAATTTTCCTCTTAGCACTGCTTTCATTGTATCCCATAAATTTTGGTATGATGTGTCATCATTTTCATTAAATTCTAAAAAGTTTTTAATTTCTTTCTTTATTTCTTCCCTTACCTGATTATCAAGGAGTAGGGTGTTGTTCAGTTTCCATGTAAATGTGGGCTTTCCATTCTCTTTGTCATTTTTGAAGACCAGCCTTAGACCATGGTGATCTGATAGGATGCAGGGAATTATTTCAATTTTCTTATATCTGTTGAGGCCTGTCTTGTGCCCAATTATATGGTCTATTTTGGAGAAGGTACCATGAGGTGCTGAGAAAAAGGTATATTCTTTTGCTTTAGGGTGAAATGTTCTATAGATATCTGTTAAGTCCATTTGGTTCATAACTTCTGCTAGTTTTACTGTATCTCTATTTAGTTTCTGTTTCCATGATTTATCAATTGCTGAGAGTGGGGTGTTGAAGTCTCCCACTATTATTATGTGAGGTGCAATGTGTGTTTTGAGCTTTAGTAAGGTTTCTTTTATGAAATTCGATGCTCTTGTATTTGGCGCATAGATATTCAGAATTGAGAGTTCATGTTGGTTGACTTTTCCTTTGACAAGTATGAAATGCCCTTCCTTATCCTTTTTGATAGTTTTAAGTTGAAAGTTGATTTTATTCGATATTAGAATGGCTACTCCCGCTTGTTTCTTAGTGCCATTTGCTTGAAAAATTGTTTTCCAACCTTTTACTCTAAGGTAGTGTCTGTCTTTGTCACTGAGGTGGGTTTCCTGTAAGCAGCAAAAAGCTGGGTCCTGTTTGCGTATCCAGTCCGTTAGCCTATGCCTTTTTATTGGGGAATTGAGTCCATTGATGTTAAGAGATATTAAGGAGAGGGTGTTCTTGCTTCCTGTCATTTTTGCTAATAGTGGAGACATCATTTGTGTGGTTATCTTCTTTTGGGTTTGATGGAAAAGGATTATTTTCTTGCTCTTTCTGGGGTATGATTGCCCTCCTTGTATTGGAGCTTTCCTGCTATTATCCTTTGTAAAGCTGGATTTGTGGGAAGATACTGTGTAAATTCAGTTTTGTCATGGAATATCTTAGTTTCTCCGTCTATGGTAATTGAGAGTTTTGCTGGGTAAAGTAGCTTGGGCTGGCATTTATGTTCTCTTAGGGTTTGTATGATATTTGTCCAGGATCTTCTGGCTTTTATAGTATCTGGTGAGAAGTCAGGTGTAATTCTGATAGGTTTGCCTTTATATGTTATTTGGCCTTTTTCCCTTACTGCTTTTAAAATTCTGTCTTTGTTTTGTACATTTTGAGTCTTGATTATTATGTGACGGGAGGTATTTCTTTTTTGATCTAGTCTGTTTGGCGTTCTGTAGGCTTCTTGTGTGATTATGGGCATCTCATTCCTTAGGTTAGGGAAGTTTTCCTCAATAATTTTGTTGAAGATATTTACTGGCCCTTTAAGTTGGGAATCTTCACTCTCATCTATACCTATTATCCTTAGGTTTGGTCTTCTCATTGCGTCCTGGATTTCCTGGATATTTTGAGATAGCAACTTTTTGCATTTTGCATTTTCTTTGATAGTTGTGTCAATATTTTCTAAGGTATCTTCTGCACCTGAGATTCTTTCTTCTATCTCTTGTATTCTGTTGGTGATGCTTGTGTCTATGACTCCTGATTTCTTTTTTAGGTTTTCTATCTCCAGGATAGTCTCCCTTTGTGATTTCTTTATTGTTTCCACTTCCATTTTTATGTCCTGGATGGTTTTGTTCAATTCCTTCATCTGTTTGTTTGTGTTTTCTTGTAATTCTTTAAAGGATTTTTGTGTTTCTTTAAGGACTTCATCCTGTTTTCCTGTGTTCTCCTCAAGTTTTTTGATAGTGTTATTTACTTCCTTCTTGTAGTCCTCTAGCATCATCATTAGAAATGATTTTAGATCTGGTTCTTGTTTTCCTGGTGATATGGGGAGTTCAGGACTTTCTAATGTGGGAGAACTAGGTTCTGATAATGGCAAGTACCTTGGGTTGCTGGTGCTTGTGTTCTTGCGCTTGCCTTTCGCCATCTGGATCACCTTTGTGCTATCAGAGCTGTCTCTGACTGGGGCCTGTCTTTCCTATTATCTAGGTTGTGTCAGAACTGTTTGGGATGGGTTTTGCTGCTTGAGTTAGAGATGAGGCCCAAGATGTGCTCGGTGCTTAGGTGGAAACCGGAAGGGGCCGGGGCTCCGGGTCAGGAGCGGATTCCTGGATCCCAATGAGTCCCAGTGGGTCCCAGTGGGTCCCAGTGGGTCCCAGTTGTTCCCTGATTGGGGGCGAGCACTGCCACCTCCTAGCCTAAGAAACTGCTTGAGCTAGCTTGAGCCATGGAGAGCCCCGCTCCCTCTAGGTTCTGTGAGATTGGGTGCAGAGCTGACTCCCGGGATCTGCTCTGGCACAGACCGGAAGGAACCCACGCTCCGGGCCCTGGAGTGAACTCCTGGGTCCCAGTGGGTCCTAGCCACTCCCTGTTCGGGGGCAAGCACTGCCACCTCCTAGCCCAAGACCCTATTTGGCTCAGAGGTCCTGCGAGCCCTGCTTCCTCTGGAGTCTGCGAGATTGGGTGCAGAGCTGCCTCCCGGAATCCGCGAGTGCTCGGGCCCCGACCGGATGGAGCCCGCTCCAGGCCAGGAGCGAATTCCTGGGTCCCAGTGGGTCCCTGTTGCTCCCTGTTTGGGGTGAGTGCTGCTTTTTCCTTACCTGGGATGCTGCTCCAGTTCAAGCTCCTGGGAGTCCCTGTTTTTCTTGGTTTTCTGCGGTTGGGTACGGAGCTGCTGCCTGCGACCTGCTCTAGGCTCGGTCCCAAACCGGAAGTATCTTTTGTTATATTTTTAATCAATTTTTCAATTATGTATCAGTTATTTTGAGTGATGAGCAAATACGTTTATTTTCTGAGGATAATAACCTTGGTTTCATAATATATGGATATTTTTTATTTTTAGTTTGTTTATTCATTTTAACTTTGTTATGATGAACTTGTCAATTAGACTTTTTAAAAATATCTAGAAAAATCATGCCATTTATTCTTTGATAGTTTCTCATTATAAGCTTCTCACAATTAAGAGTACAGGTGGCTTTTGATTCCATACATTCACACATTTTTGCAGAAACTGGAGGTTTCTGAATTATACTGTTGCACTTACGCCATCTTGACAATGAGGAATGAAAATACACCTCATATCTTAAATACTTACTTTAATTACAGCATGTTTACAGCCCTACTAGCCAAGGTCAACACCAACTATAAGGCTACATTTAACTCTGCAGTAGTGTTTGTGCAATTAATTCTTATTCTACACTGCTGTCTTTACAACAATTGATTCTAAACAGGAACATATTGCTGTGTTTCAAGAGAGCCTTCCTTTTATTAAGGACTGTTAAGCTAGTTGCTATTCCAAACAATCCAGGAATACCACTGTTTGCCCACCTTGAAAGTGTCTCTTAGTTCCTGTTATAAAACACTGCAGTTCTCTGGCATACTGGAAGTGTATGGGTGAAAATATTTATCTGTTTTCTTCTGGCTCTTCTTTTAAAAATATCACAGTATCTAAGAACTTGCTATTATATAGTTAAGCACACAAGGTATAACATTGCCATCCCTTCAAGTTGGTTTGAAATGTAAACATTTATAGCATGATCCTTTTTTTCAATCTCTTAATTAAAATGTTTCATTTGTCACTCATTAAAAAAATAAGTTCTGGCTATATGTTTGGTACTTTCTTAGCATTTTAAAAACCATAACTATCATTATTGTACCCATTCTCAAGTCTAGGAAACTAAAGTCTCTGAAGATTAGTGAACTGACTGAAATCACGAGCTTAACAAGTAGAAGCATAGGATTTTAAGCCAGCCATGTGACCCCAAGACTAACCACTAACCACCGTGTCAAATTACCTCTCTAAACAAGTAGATGTTTAAATATGTTTTTATGGTTCCTTCAGAGGTGGGATAAAACTTCCCATACAACTTTTGATTCAAAAGTTGACACTATTTCTCACTCCTTGCCCACTTACACACACACACACACACACACAAACACACACACACAAACACACTCATGATTTATTATTTATAAGAGGTTTTCTGTGTAATAGGCTCCAAAAGAGGTCTAAGGATCTCTTAACAAAACAGAGAAGAAATGCTGGTTTAAACACATGCAGCTACCAAGACTGAGACCACTATAACAAGTCAGGAAGCTTAAGCAACAGGAATGTATGGCAGGTCTCTCTCTCTCTCTCTCTCTCTCTCTCTCTCTCTCTCTCTCTCTCT
>NW_021604658.1:7480730-7493868 GCF_004785775.1 Grammomys surdaster | reverse complement strand
TCTCTCTCTCTCTCTCTCTCTCTCTCTCTCTCTCTCTCTCTCTCTCTCTCTCTAATTTGGATTGTTTTGTTCAGTTTCTCCCTTTTCACATAATACAAGTCATATTGGATCAGGTTCATTAACAATCTTTGTTTAAATTCTAATGAAGAATCTAGCTTTAAATGTGACAGTCTGAGGTCTTGAGTTTTTTGAGGTTTTCAAGTAAGAATTCTGGTGTGGATATAACTTATACGTGTTATTCCACGACAAAAGTGGAATGCTTAAATAATGAGAGATGACCAAACAGCAAACGAGAAACCAGGCTCTGTTACCACGTCACATTTTTACCTGAGGATTCAACAAATCTTAACACAGCATCTTGTCTGTTTAGCTAATAAGACAAATGTCCACTTAATTATTTTTCTTATTCAAAATTGGAAGTGCCTCCAGGTGTGAATTATGTCTATTGTATTTATTATAGTCTAAAAAATAAAAAAGCAATGTAACAAAATTGGTCAAAATCCTTGAGACATAACTAATTTTCATTTAATTGGAGTGGTGGAAGGTCTTTGTCTTCGTATTTGTGTTTCTGTGTGTGTCTGCATGTCTATCTGTGTGTCTGTGTGTATGGGCAGGGTGTAATTCATATTTTAAAATATTAGTCTTCCTATTCTGAAATATGGTAGTTCTCCATTCCTTAATTATTTTGCTGAAATTGACTTTGAGCACAGAAGATAACCGGCTTTGAAATGGTCTCTACTGATTCTCAAATCTTGGCTTTCATGATTTTAAGTAGTGTATAGGCTACTTTTTTCAGACTTGTTCTAAATATCTCCAAAACACAAAAGTAGCAACATGTGACTTCAAGGTTCTATCCTGGTGTGACTCACTTGGAGATGACAGTCACTCTATCTGGCCTATAGAAATGCCTAGTTTTAGAGTTACTGTAGCATTGTGTCAATAGCAAGACTCATCGGTCATGTAATTACACCATATTAAAATCCCATGTTTCAGCAACAGTTAATTCTTCAGGTAACTATGATGCTGGGCAAGATCCTACCTGCAAGTCCCATAAGACAATGCACACTAGAAAACACAAGTTAAGCTTCTTTCCAAGTTTTTGGCCCTTAGAAAATATGTTAAATCATAGATAATTTCTTTTCTAGCTGGCAAATGAAATTTTTTTTTAAAAATGGGAACAACCCGAAGGACTACTAACAATGTCATGGAAAGTGGATTCGGAGATAAGCAGATGTGTATTGCATTTTTTTTTCTAAATCTCAATGAGATGCCAAAGATTGAGAAATAACAAAGTAATCTTCATAAAATCATAAGACAAACCATGAGTTCTCCCTTATACTGAAAATTCAATATAGCTCATTCTAGTTCCCTCTTATTATTCTTGATAAGTCTTCACAACACTAATATATTAATTTTTAATGGACAAAGTACCTAGTAGGTCAAAGGGTGAGCACACACCATTTCTTTTCCCAACCTCCACAGTCTGAAGCACTCTGGCAGAGAGAAAAGCAATGAAATTTAAAACTCTTAAGAGACTAAAATTCTCTGAAAATAAAGATTCCCCGGATAGACCAAATGATTTTTATTGCAAATTCCACTTTTCTTTCACTTTATTTCATCCTGACAAATTAAATACATACACATAGCTGCATTTAAAAAAGGGAATAATGGTGAATTTTTGACCCCTGGGGAGCAACCTTGGGCCCCTCCACTCAAACTTTGTAAACTGCTGACCTACCAGGAAAGAAATCCAAGCAGTTTCTACTCTTAGAGAACACATCCAGGATGTGTATTCCACCTGCAGGGCATCAGAACTGCTTTGGGGAACAATTTCTTTACTTCTTTTTTACTTCTCTTTGAGTTTCAACATAATAAGCAATTTAATCAGCTTGGCTCCACTAGAATGCTTCAGACGTTTGCATATCAGCATGGCTTCTCTTCTGTTGCTCCGTATTAAAACTGGCACCTATCATGTCACAGCACAAGACAGAAGAGCAAAATCCGCTGGGCTAATAATGGCACAAATACAGTCACATGCTTAACAGCCCGCGCTATGTTCTGGACTCTGAATCTTATCCTTTAGACAACTGAAAAAAAAATTCTTGCTGTTTTTCCTCTCTCCAAAAAAAACCTGGGGAGAGGTTTATTTTGCTGTTGTTATTGGAACTGCTTAAACAAAAGTTCTTCAACTACATCCCTTGCATGATAAACATTGATTTGCCAAGAGAAAGGTGAGAACATTTCAGATAATTACAGCAGTGATGTGACACTTAGAGAATTTATGGGACTGTGTTTGTACATCATGTTCACACAGACAGTAAGAAACTGCATAACAATAGGTTAGAAGTTCTACTAAAAATTATTTGTTTGCAGCATATTTCAAAATAATTCTAAGCAACCAAAGGGACTTAGTTATCATGCAGTGATCTCTCTTAGCAGCCAACTTCATGATATCCCAACTCAGCAGAACTACTAAAATGCTGAATTAATTACCAGCTTTAAAAATCTCACATGAAAAATACGGGAGAGGTATGGTTTATCAAATTCAGTTCTCGACAAAGCCTACCTCGCATTTAGGAAGGACTGTGGTGAGCAGTGCTTAGTATCACTGTGGAGTAAGCCTTAATGTCTCTGTGACATCACTACTCTTTACCTTTTCTCTTCTTATTTATATAGAGGACTTCATGGACTTGAGACTTGAAGAATGATGGCATTTCAATGTCAAAAGAGCTTGAGTCCCTAATCAGTATGTAAGAAGAAGGTCCCACTAGACAAGGATACTTACTTGAGTCTGTTTACTGAGGTAAAACAGATAAGCTCCTAAAGCGTTTGAACTATTATAGATTCTAAGGTCTCTGAGTATAATACACTTTTTTATGGATTATCAAAATCAAAAAAGATTACAAAATTGAGGACAGTTAGAAGGTTTACGAATACAAGGGATGGTAATTATCCCTGTAATCCCTGTGTTCTGTAGGCTGAAGCAGGAGGATGACTGTTAGTTTGAGGATGAGTTACATAGTAATTTCCAGTCTATCCTGAACTATACCTCAGAAGATGGAGAGAAAACAAACAAGAATGATTTGGGGATGTATCTCTTGTCTAATGTGATTTTAATTTTATCATAGCCAAATCTTCCAGTCTTCCTAGCCCTTTTTTTTTTGCCCAAGATTGTATATTTGTTAGTGAAGTACACAGAAAGCAACTTATGAAATATTTAAAGTACATTTTAAAATATGCTCAAAACTTGTTGCATCAAAGAAAGTAAATATTGCATATTTGGAGGCAGTTTTAAAAGGCAATAGATGACATTATTTTTATTACATTTAGGCTTTTGGTACATTCTAGCAATTCTGACATTTATTGAAAGTGACTAGTGACCTACAAAGCTACCAACATATGTCAGCAAAACCAAACCATTGTGTTTTAAACCATACTCGTGCTATACCAATGTAGACGATGCTTTCACAACTAGTATTTTCACAGCAGTGAGCACGGTGTTTCAGATCCAGAACACACTCATTGATTGTAATTGGACAGTTAAGATGGAGCATCATTTCTCTTTACTTGATTTGATTGCTGAGAATGCACTTTACAGCCTTCTGTAGACATATTTCACAACTCACAACTCAACCACTTATGCATCTTAGACTTTCCTATCACTGTAACCAAACACCAGTGTTAGCTAACTCAGGGGAAGAAAGATCTGTTTGTGATCACAGGCTCAGATCACTATTCCATCTTGATGGGAAGTGCAGAGCTGAGGACAACAGTGGCCAGGACACACAGAGAGAATGCTACAAGATCCAAGGCTTTCTCCCTTTACCTTTCCCTGCATCTGCACCCCAGCCTATGAGTGGTCTTGCCCATATCTGGGTGGATCTTGTTCTCTTGGTGAGTCTCCTCAGAAAACAGCTCTCAGTCACGTTCAGATACGTGCTTTGCTCATCCTTCATGCGTCTCTCGATCTCCTGATGCTTGACAATAAAGGCCAACCATCATTACACAAACCTTATTTCATTCTTTTGACTTATTGCTTGGAAATGTAATATCTTTTGGTTTTTGAACCTAAGAACACCTTTCTCTAAATTATACTTTCTTTGGTTATAGCTTCTCTACAGTGTTCTTCCTATTATTAATGTTCAACTTTGTTTGCTCTTTTGAGCACTATTACCTCTCTCTTCTCTATAAACTTTATTTCTTAGTCTACTCAAGCTGCTATAACAAAATGCCACATACTGGGTGGCTGATGAACAACAGAATTCTATTTTTCACAAGTCTGGTGACAAGAGATTCAAAATTAATATCTCTGCAGATTTGAGTGACAGTAAGCACCTACTTCCCCACTGTTGATCTTTCAGCTGTAACTACACAAGGTAGAAAGGTAGAGATCTCTTTAAGGACATACGTTTACTTGTGTGTGTGAGAGAGAGTATATTAGTGTGTGCATGGGTACTTGTTCACATCTGTGGACATGGATGCATATGCTTGTATGTGAAAGGCCGAGGACAACTGTGGGTGTCATTTCTTACCATCCACCACTTTCTTTTATTGACACATGGTCTCTTTGTTGACTTGGGGCTTAGCGAGTAGGCTAGACAGACTTGCCAGTGAGCTTCAATGATCTGCTTGCCCTTCCTTCCCCATGTAGGGATTGCAGACTCATGCCACCATGCCTGACTTTTTGTATTCTTCTGGGATCAAACTTGGGTCCTCACGTTTGTTTGACAGGTATTTTCCTGACATAGCTTTCTCTGCAGACCTCATTAAGAACTTTTATGAAGTCACTAATAATCTGATAAAGGTACATTTATTTAATTATTCGTGACTTCATAACCTCATGACCCTCAAGATCCAGTTATTTTCCAGACATTTAAACCATACACTTCCTAAGAAGCTGGATTATTTTTAATTTTGTTTCTTCCTATTGTTCTCTTATATCTGGGATGATGATGTTCTCAGTTTTGTTCACAGTGATGGAAATTTTTCCAGTGTCTCAAGTTCTGATCAGTCGTCAGTTAGTGGAGGTTTGTGCGTGGTTTTTGCACAACCACATCAGACCCATCAACCCACATCCTTTCTTCCTCCAGCCTCCATGTCTGCCCCTTAGATGCTTCTGTAGACCATTCAGTCAATGATCTGTCTTTTCTAAAGCCTTCGGATTAAGCTTATTCTTCGTTTTCTACATCTAGTTTGCAGACCATCCTTTTCCTCCTCCTCATAAAGTTCATATTGAACATCTTCTTTGGTTGCCACTATCAGCATGCCAAGTCAGGTGCTGAATCTCCAAGTGTGGGCTTGATGATCTGGTCCTAAAGGATTATTGTTCAATGTGTTCTCCACTCTTCCCCAAAGTATAGTTACCGATGGCTTGAAAATTCAGCCACCACTAAAAATCCAAGAGTGCCTTTAAGAACATGCTGACATCAAAGCATTGTCTTAGAAATTCTGAGTTACGTTGTCTATGATGCAGCATGGGCATCAGCATTTTTACTTAATCATAATTTCATATACATATGTATTGATTATTTTGGTTATTTTCAACTCAACACCATCACCTTCTTATTGTCCTCTCTCCCACTGAAACCTGTCCTTTCCCCCAAGGACCTATCCCACTTTCGTATCCTTTGTATATGTGAAAAACCTACTGAGTTTTACTGAGGTTTCTTAGGTGAGCATGGACAGGACATTATTTACTGGAACCTGAGCAGCTTACCAGTGGTTGTAGGACTGAAGAAAACTACACCACCTCCTTTAACAACCATTAACTGTTATAACTCCTCAGGAAGGGCTGGCATCTTGTGAGCCTATCCACCATCCATCATGGAATGTTGACAGACCCTATCATGTGTGCAACTTATGAAAACAAACATAGTTTCTCTGACAAAGTTGACAATGACAACAGGCTACATCACATCTAGAAGATGTCATTCACAGCACTCTGTTCTATCCTCCAGCTCTTCTGTTCTGTCAGCCCAATCTTCCAAGATGTTCTCTAATCCTTGTGGAAGCTGACATAGCTCTCTCACTTACTGTGATTTACTCTTACCACTTTTATCAGTGTTCAGTCTATCAACAAAGGCCATTGCAACAAACAAGCTTTTTGCAAGCATCATTAACCAATAGGTATAAAAATAAGTATTTAGGAAATAGTTTGACCATGTCTGTTTAGAAAACAACAGTTGTAGGCGTCCCTACTATTCTGTTGCTGTAATGAAACATTCTGGTCAAATATAACTGGAAGAGGAAAGGGTTTACTTGGATTACACTTCAGGTCACACACACACACACACACACACACACACACACACACAAAATGATGGAAATCATGGTGTTTAAAGTGAGAGGGTAAAGAAAGGCAGAACTTGAGTGGTGTAGCCTAGCAGGGCACAGAAAGTAGTTTGTATTTTATTTTCAGAAAGTTTAGAGTCATGAGTAATTTTGACAAGTGAGCCCTTTGCTCTTGTGCATGTTTTCAAACATCAACTTGGTTATAGGAGGTGGTTTGGCAGTTTGATGATGCTTTGTCCCACACATTTATGCCAGAATTTAATCCCTGCTGTGAGATATTGAAAGACAGAGTGAAGCCTTTAAGAGATGGTTAGGATTAGATTATATATTCATGGTAAGAACCCTGTGATTATGTGTTGGTGGATTTAGATTCTTAAAGGATGAAAAGATAGGAAGACACTTATGTATTTCTTATCTGGGTTATACCAATGCCCTATGGCAGCTCAGGACTCTGCTAGTGAAAGTCCATCACCTGATCCAGTCCCTTGATGATTTCTTCAATAACACTTGCCACTGTAAATTTTATTCTCTATTACTCACCTAATCCATGGTAGTGTATTAGTAATACATGATTGAAGCATTCTCCTTAAGCAGAAAGGTAAACAACTCAAAACAGGAAGTTCCTGAAACTAACCATATTCACTAGGCCCTTCCTTGCCAGAGTAAGTATTGAAAGCTGCAGAGACTCTGAGACTAGACCAGCTGCTTACCAGAGCCGAAATGCCTCCAGCTTCCTGGATGAGGTTTAGACCAACTGATGTACCTAGGAAGGTTACTCTTCAACCTGTTAAACTGCCTGTAGGTTGTGCAGTGTGCTCCAGTTTCCCAGCTTTCAGTTGTCAACTGTGATGGTGTGGGCCTCAGTTATGAAGCTGTCTCTGAGTAATTTCTGCTCCTAAAATTAACTCATCACCCATATTTCTGTAAGTATCCCCAAATAAAACTCATTGTTTACCAAGTTGGACATTGGGGGATATCTTTATTTTGATAAAGGACTTCCTTTCTGGGGTATGTAGACATATATTGCAACTTACCAGGAAATGTTTGGTCAATCCAAAGCAGAAGAACATGGACTGGAGGGTCTGAGAAGGGAAATGTAGGAAAAACAAAGAGGACAGCACTGAAGATGTTACTATAAAATTTAGCTATGAGATGATCTTAGAATAGGCTAAGGTAGAATCTATGACATTAAAAAAGAAGTAAATAGATTAAGTATGTATTTTGGGAACTTAACCAATAAGATAAATATGAATAAATTATGGGATCAACAACAAAATAAAAGCTAGATTTTAGATTTTTTTGAGGAATACTAAAATCGGGAAGGCAGAAATGAGTAATTCTTTCATTGTCATGTTAAGTCTGGTAACTTCATCAGATATGTAAACTACAGTATCACATAGGCAGTTGACTATAAGTATTAGACATCAAGGGATAGAACAAGTCAACGCTGTTATATATTTATGAGTCATTAGCAATAAATTATCTTTCAAGCCAAGGGATAGTATAGAACATAATTATCTAGAGACACAGTATACAATGAAATTCATAGTGCTTATTTCTGGAAAATGTTAACACTCAAAAATCCATAAACACAAAGAGTCCCGCAAGCAGCCCAGAAGAATAGAGGGTCCTAAGGTAAGCAGAGTAAAACATGGTAGGCTTTTAGAAGTTGAAATGCAATGTTTTAAAAAGAAAGAACATTTCCAGTGTTTCTGAGTGGCCAGTAATGTGCTCTCAGAGGAGTAGTGATCAGAAGATAAATTCATTAATATATGTATGGATTAGATACAGATATTCATGCCAACTCCAATTGCATAGACAATAAAATAGTACAGTTAAAAGAATAAGAGACAAGCAGAGAGAGAGAGAGAAAGACACACAGAGACACAGAGACACAGAGACACAGAGACACAGAGACACAGAGAGACAAATTTACAGAAGATTTTTGAGGAAGATAGGGAAAAAAGAAAAGAACGTTTAGAGATATGCTTGAAATCAAGGACTGGATGATATGGTGCTGACAACATTAACCCTTCACATGCTGACTACATTGGTATCCAAGAAAGGACATGTTGGAGTAAAGGAAGGAATAGCTCCTGAACGCTTTAGCTTAGAAGATTCTAAGATGACAGAGGGAGCTTTTTTAATTCAGACTACAAATGCAGAAGCTGAATTTTCTAAAAGAGGTTTAGTAATAAATTAATTTAAAATCATTTCTGGACATACTACCACATGGTTTTGAGCATTGCTTTTGAAATTTACTTGCTATGTGTATTGTTGAGAAACATCCTTCATAGTAAGTGAAGCCCTCGCTATTTCTTCATTCTGCTATGAAGGGATACTGATGTTTACTTTTCATTATTTCAGATCAGCTGACATAGGAGAAAAGAAAACCTGCCCTGTATTTTCATTAATATTTCACAAACATTCACAGCACTGTTATTGAGCTTCATATTTTTCTCCAGAAACTTAATTGTTAAACAACCTTTGTACTCAGTCATAGTAGGTTATGATTTTAAAATTCTAAACATCCTCTCTTCCTCCCCTGCTTCACCACCTCTTTTCAGTCTCCTTTTAAAACAACCCTGCACCACTGGTTTGAAAGCCAAATAATATTTCTCTCCTTGTAGTGTTTTCTCTAAGGGAATTGTGGGATGGTACTTTATTAGAAAGCATAATGATTTAAATGTTTAATTCTTTTAACTAGGTCCAAAACAGCATGAGTGTATTGCTGTAATTTATTTTTGACCACCATTTCCAAGATCATTTTCCAATTAGTAGAACTGAGTCGAGATATTATTGACTAATTAATGAAATTAACTTATTATTTTCATAATAATAACACATAATCATCAATCACACTTGGATACAGGCTAGGGATTTTTATGTTGGTTTATTTACAGCACTATAGGATGCTCTACTGACTGAACTAAGAAGTCAAGAGACGCATGCTATCTTCTGTGACTGTGCTTCAACTGGTAGATTCAAAGGTTTGACTCTGATAACTCAACCAACAGGCTCTGTTATGTTTTTTTTTTTTTTTTAGAGTAGCCTCTTAATAGTCAAGGAACATTCTAATAGCATCTACTCAGTTTTGATCTTGAAATATAGAAGAAATACCCAAAAATGAAACAGAATTAAATATCTGTTCTCCAAGGTCTATCAGCTAAGAGCTTGGAATCATGGATTCTAACTTTGCTAAGTCTTTCTGTCTTGTCAAGTTATCATAGGGCTCAAATGAACAAAAGCATGTAAGAACCTTTTAAACTATAAAGAAATATAAAAGATACTGGTTCACTGTATTCATCTCCATTATCACCACCATCATCCCATAGCCCACATCCCTATTTATGATCATCAGAAGCCTATGTAATAGTTACTGATAGGCGTGTTTGTATGAACAGCAGCATATAGTGAACAGCATGAAAGCAAAGTAAGACCCAGCCTTATTTTTAATTTTTATTCTCCCCCACATGCACATAAATGTGTTGAAATGTTTACTAAATGGTTTATAAGTTTGTTCCTGCATTTTAAAATGCTGTCTGGCAGCCCAGCTCTCCATTTTAAAGCAGCTCACACTTCCGGAGGTTTTCTTCAGAGATAGAAATTGTGTTGAGCATCTTACAGGGCTTCCTCTGATCACTTAAAGTGCTGTAAGGATAAGGCAGTGTGCCAATCTCCATGGCAAAAGTGAGACACCCATAAGTTATACAATGCCTCATTATGCAAAGACTATATTTATACCTTAAAAATTAGAAAGACAAAGAATTCCGCCATGGTCAACTACTAAAGAGTGCATTTGCCCTCAGAAGAAATTCTTAGGACTCAGAGTGGTAATCATTTATTTGGAGAACTGCAGCTTCTTTGTCTAGCATTGTGAAGACTTCCTAATAGGTAAAACATGAGCCATTGATGGACAATATGGACAGTTTTAAAAACAAGAGGATAATTTTCATTAGCTTATCCTCACAGCAGCATGACATATGACAAATTTATATCTTCGGGACCTGAGACAGTATGAGAAATGCACATGCTCATGAAACATTGGCTTTGTGGAAGCAAACCAGTTGCTGAACTCAATGAGATAGTAACAGAAAAGTCAAAACAGCAACTCATGAGCATGTTCTAAGATGAATGGAGTTAACAAAAGGTTGTCCTCCAGCTCAGGCTTAGCAAGTGTGGATATACACGCAGGAGACAGAGATTGAGTGGACTGTCAACTTGAGTTTAATCATGGCTGATGTCAATTATTTGGACATTTACCAAGAAAAAAGTACAGAAGCAATAAGAATAAAATTTTCAATTTTTATTATTTTATTTATTTGCATTCCAATAGTTTCCCCTTTCAATCAGTCCCCACTCCCACAGTTCCTCATTCCACTCCTCCTCCACCTTACCTCTGAGAGGCTGCTCCTCCTCCACCAGGTCTCCCCCTTCCCTGGGGCCTCAAGAATTAGGCACATCTTCTCCCACTAAGTCCTGGCCAGGCAGACCTCTGCTATATTTGTACCAGGGGCTTCAGACTTGCCCATGTATGCTCCTGGTTGATGGCTCAGTCTCTGGAAGCTCTCTGGGGGTCTGCGTAAGTTGAGACTGTTGATCTTTCTATGTGATTGCTCTTCAGACTCTTCAATCTGTCCCCTAATTCAACCATAGGGGTCCCCGACTTGAGTTCAATGGTTGGGTGTGAGTATCTGCATCTGTCTCAGTCAGCTGTTGGTAGGGCATGCTATGCCAAGGCCCCCATCTTTAAGCACATCATAGCATAAGTTTAACACAAAAATATATCAAGCTTAGTATGGTTTATTAACTAGAAAAGAACATTAGATAAAAATGCCTTTATGATTTAAGATCCAGAAAATATAGAATTTTAATATAATAGTTTATAACATTTGACCACTCATATCTTCTCAGTCACTCATTCTCTTAGAGAATGAGGCTACAACCACAGAGTAAGTGGGGAAAAACACAGTATTTCAAGTGATATTTTCAAGTTCAAATGCTACCTCTGTTATTTTGCCCTGAGAAAATTACTCATTCTCAGTAATGATGGTTTACAAACTGGAGATGAATAAATTTCACCAGAGATGACTGTTATATGTAGATTTCCAAATGCCAAAATCAGATACTTGATTCATAGTTATGAGGCAAGTTTCTGGAGTGTGTGTGTGTGTGTGTGTGTGTGTGTGTGTGTACTCTTTTCTTGGGAATCAACCACATCTATATGTACAATAACTACCTCAAAAGTTTAATGAAGTTGGTCCACGACTCTAACTTAACCTATGTTCTTTAAATCTGTAAATGCCTTATGTCTAGAAAGGAAGTAGCAATTCCACACAAATTAGTAGAAAGGTTAAATGCAGTAGTATCATGAGTGAATTCATGCTGTTCATATTGCAAATTTGAAAGCTCTCAATCAAAGTTGCCAAGAGTCACTCCTGAAGGTATGGGACAATCATCTAGAAATGTTCATCAAATTCTGCCCCTCCCACACTCTAGCTTTCCTGACATCTCACACTGTTGCTGTCATCAGCAGAAAAGACACCAAGAAAACAGTTTAGAATGAATCAAATTTTAGATTCTTAAACACATCTCAGAGACAGTTTATGAGAAAAATGTGAGGGATCAAACCTGAAACCTCCTGCCCCAGGACTTCCAGTCCCAAAGCACAGGATTATACAGATGCCTAAGCCCACACGTCAATGTCCATTAAAGGAAAACCACTGGGAAATACCTTCAGGCATTTTAAGCAATGAGAATTTAAAGCATCATTTCCAGGATTTTAGGGGAAAAAAGGGGGTGGGGGTGGGGGTGGGGAATTTAGTTCAGTAAGACATCCTAACATCACAATCTATAATTTTTAGAAAATTCTATTACCAAAGGCCCTAATTGATGGCTCTGTGGTCACGGAAGCACCTATTGCTATGATTTTGAAATCTTCATTATCCTTGGCAGAAAGCTAGCATTGTGCTAGCCTTTTGCTGAAGTCATTTGGAGTTGAAAGACAACTAGTATCATCATCAGTGGTATGGTGAGACCCCCCAGACTAACAAAGGTGTTCTTGTGCTGCTATAGATGCTTTGGTTGCTATGCCTGCTGTCCCCACCTAGGCCAGAGCGTGGAGACAGACGGTGTGCTGTCAGATGGCTGTCTCAGATTGCCTGCTACCACCATATCTCCTGAAATCTTCCATCTGAGAAAGATCTAGGACTTCTGCTACAACTTCACTAGAGGCAGCAGCAATTGGCATCATCTTTTCTCACACTCTTCAGTTTCTTTCAGTGTCTTCCACTGGTAAAACCTTAATCAGAAGTCAGCTAAGACAGCAAGAGAATCTGAGAAGGCAGTTTACAGCTTCTCTACACAGCCTTTTGTGGCAGAGGGGAAAACAAGAGAATAGATTGTTTTAAGACCAGTCCAACCTACCATGTATCTTTTTCTAGACTAGAGCTGAGTTCATTTGAGAGGGCTGTGCAGACACCAAGGTGAAAAGAAGTCTTTTTTTCCCCTGTATTGATCTTTATGCTTATTCCACATAAAAGAAATTAATTACAGTGACATAAGTGAGTGATATTTTTCCCCTGCATGTGAAAGGAACTCCATAGACAGCCCAGAACTCTTGTAAGGCTCACTCTTTCCTTCAGTTCTTTTTATATCTGACCAGAGGCAGTACCATTGAAATGCTAGTAGTCAAGAAAATATATTATAAGCATTGAGACATCCTTGTAATCCCACAATTTGAGAGGCTTAGGTAAAAAGATTCCAAATTATAGGCCAGTTTGGTATACATAGAAAGACTCTGGGAGAGAGGGGTGGGTGGGAGAGAGAGAGAGAGAGAGCTAAGATA
>NW_021604658.1:7439425-7480330 GCF_004785775.1 Grammomys surdaster | reverse complement strand
AGCCTGGTCTTCAGAGTGAGTTCCAGGGCAGCCAGGACTACACAGAGAAATCCTGACACAAAAGGGAAAAAGGAAGGAAGGAAGGAAGGAAGGAAGGAAGGAAGGAAGGAAGGAAGGAAGGAAGGAAGGAAAATAAACATTCTAATTTTGGACTTATGAGCTCCCTGACATTGAAAAGATAAATGTGGGTCTGTATTTGGAATTTTGCAGTCTAGCAAACAGTGGTTTCTTCCTCAAGGATGCAATAACTGTCTGTAACTTCCCAAGTAATTCATCTCAAGAAATTTCCTTCTCGTTTGAATATTTTCCATATGAACTTTGGATACATCTCTTTAACACCTAACACAAGCTACTTAGCAGCTGTTTGCTATGCACACTGATGCCTTCTTGAGAATTCCTTTGCATTTTATGCCTTTGTGACCTGGTACACAATAAACGCCCTTTAAACCCGGCATGATAAATGTTTGCAATAATACTACAAAAGAAAAAAACAAGAACAACCAAAAATTATTTAAACAATGAAAGTAATTTAGAATAAATATGAGTTTTAAAACTTTTTAATTTAAAAACATTTAAATTAAAATACATTTTTTTAAAAAGTCTTTGACCATTAGGAATTCAATTCTTAAATTAGATGACCTTGGCATTAATTTTATATTGTTTTAACTAATGTTTTCCCTTTAACAAAATAGCAAATAACTTGAGACCTAGCTTGAGGTCTGTGTGTTACCTAAAAGCTTCTCCAACTCTTCTAGGTCACATAGTTTCTTTCCTCTCTGATTTTCTTTCTTCTCTAGTCTCCTAAATACCCTTAGCTGGTAGCTGATCTAACAGAATAATTGAAACAACAGTGCCCAAAGAGAGAGCTAAGAATAGGAATTCTGAGCCTGAATATTTGGGTCTGAATTTAGATTCTACTATCAGGGGCAATGTATGCAGAATAGTTTGTAGAGCACATCCCCAGCTTGCTTGTGAATGTCTACAATCCCATTGCTTAAGCAGGGGGAGCAGGGAATCAGAGTTCAAGGTCATCCTCAGCAGCATAGCAAGTTCAAGACCAGTCTTAACTTAGGGCTAGAGATCCTATTTCATAATAATAATAACAATAATAATAATAACAGATTGTGCAATAATAGAGTCTACCACCTGTTACATAATAGATAATATAATAATAGATTCTATCCATTAAAGATGTCCCCACAGCTGCATTTTGCTTCATATCCTACTTTTAACTGTAAAAGTTACATGATTTTCCAGCCTCAATGGATGCAATCTTCCTGCTCTTACTCTAACTGAAACCATTTTAGTTCACTCAGCAGATAGCTGAATCATTCACAGTTTGTCTCAAGCCAATTGTCTCTTTCCCTGGGGGCATTTATGTGTGTATACATGTGTGTGCAGTTGCACTTGGCTTGAGTAGGTACTTGTGAAACCCAAGGGTCAACTTTGGCCATCTTCCTCAATCTCTTTCCAATTTTTTTTTTTTGAGATGCATTTTTCATTGAACCTGTACCTAGCCATTCTTGTCAGCCTGGCCATCCAGTGAGCCTCTTTGATCCACCTGTCTCTGCTCACCTCCCAGTGCTGTGGTTATGGACACACACTGCAGCATTAGTCTTTACATACATACTGGGGATCCAAACTTAGTTCATACTTTACCTACTGAACCATCTTCCCAACTGCACTGAAATAGTTTCTTTTTAAACCTTACTAATACCTCTATGCTGGTGCGTTTCACATTTCTTACTATAGAATAACTATGTTATTGTGTCCTTGGCTCAATAAATGTACACTGACTTACCTTTGAATCTAAGGAAAAATGACGTATAATAATCAAACTATAGAAAGCTTTGACTACTTCTACTTGCCAAGTTCTTGGACCGTCTTTCAGGTGTGTGTGCATGTGTGTGTGTGTGTTTTCTGTTGTTGGTTTGGTTTTATTTTGTTTGTTTGTTTGTTTGTTTTTCTGTTTTGAATCAGATGCAAACCCTATCTATGTAGTGATCCATATTCTCAGTGAGAATACTTTTATGGACAACCTGTGAATGGGAAGTCCTTGGTCTGATCAAGTGTCTGAGGAATTTGTGTGCAGGAAGGTAGTCATGTGATACAAACAGAGAAGTTCGGGTTGTCATAACACATGCTGGAACATATTGTCTCCATTAGAATGTAAATGTCTGGCAGAAAAGTTCAGATCTCATTTATCCATGTTTTCTATCTTGTCTATATTTATTTCCACATAGGAGTTGTGGACTAAAATGTGTGTCTCAAAGTTATATGGTTGTCATAGCCAATGTGATGGTATCTGAAGTCAAGACTCTCAGGAGTATAGGGATTAGAGGAAGACAGAGGTGGATCCTACACTCAGTATGACCGCTGTCCTTATAAGAAAAGAAAGACTGGGCATATTATAGTTGCTTAGTGGTTAATGCACATGTGAACATCTGAGTTCAGATTCCCAAGACCCACATAAATACAAGATGAATGTGGCAGCCCACCTGTAATTTCAGCAATGGAAGGCAGAAATGGAATCCACAGAGCAAACTGACTCCTGGCCATGAAGCTGAGGTCTAGGTTTGATTGAGATACCCTGCTTCAATGAATGAAGTGAACGAACAATTAAGAATAGTCCCTGACATCAAGCTCTGGCCTTCAGGTGCATGCACTCACATGCACACACACTCTCCTGCCCACATTTGGGCCCAGGCATGTGCAAACAGGCATAAGCAGACAAATGCATATCAAAGCCACACTCATGAAAACAGAAAAAGAAAACAAAGAGGTCCCATAGGTACCTTTATTCCCATCTGCTTCTTCCACAGTCTTGGAAAGATCAATTTCTTAAGAAAGCTCCACCTCCTTTTATTAGATATTTAGGGACCCAGTTTTCTTAGTGAAGCCAGTTGACTTAAGCCAGTTAAGCCTTATTTTGAGAGGCAATTTGCTAGTGGGCCACTTCATTCTCTTCACATAATTTCAAGGCGATCATTATTTGAAACTCCAACCCTGATTGAATTCTTTCTAGAGTAGCTGATATTTTCAAATGTTCCTGGTCTGTGCTACAGAAGATCAGCTGCCTAAATATAAGATATAAAAATAAACTTGTTACCTAAAATCATCTTATGAGTTGTTTATCTGTGTCTAGTGCTTCTGAACCTCTTATCACAATGTGAGTCCTGTAAATAGAATGAGGGACATCCTTATTAAAATTCTGTTCAGTTGGGCTGGTGAGATGGCTCAGTGGTTAAGAGCATTGACTGCTCTTCCAGAGGTCATGAGTTCAAATCCCAGCAACCACATGGTGGCTCACAACCATCTGTAATGATATCTGATGCCCTCTTGTGGGGTGTCTGAAGACAACTACAGTGTACTTACATATAATAAAAAAAAATTACAAAACAAAAAACAAAAAAAAATTAAAGAAATATATCTTCGGGCTGGAGAGATGGCTCAGTGGTTAAGAGCACTGACTGCACTTCCAGAGGTCCTGAGTTCAAATCCCAGCAACCACATGGTGGCTCACAACCATCTGTAATGAGATCTGATGCCCTCTTCTGGTGTGTCTGAAGACAGCTACAGTGTATTCATATATAATAAATAAATAAATTTTAAAAAAAAATATTTAAAAAAAAAATTCTGTTCAGTTTCTCCTATTGGCTCAGACCACTGTTTAAAACCAGGAATCATCAAAGTTTATCTTTAAATTATCTCAACAACCAGACAATAAATATATTAAGTTTTATCCACTGCACCATGTCCGTTACATACCCTCTTTTGAGTCAAAGGGCAAAATCTGCCTGAAATACTTCACAAATAAATGGGCACAGATAGATATGTGTCTAATAGAACTTTGTCTGAAAAACAGCAATTGGCATTGTACTTTGGAAGTTCCTGTTATAACCTCAGCAGAGTTCATGGAAATAATCATGACAACTCTTCATTCTATAGTATTGCTAAACACTGAAATAACTAAGCGTTTTAAGCCTGGAGACATGGCTCAGCAGTTACAGCCTTGGCAATTCCATAAGCAGGAGGATGTCAAGGCATCTGACACCCTCTTCTGCCCTTGAGGGATCCTGCACACATGTGCTACACATCCACACATGCAGGTAGAACACCCAAACACATAAAATAAAAATAAATCTTACAAAATTAAGTAATGCTTTGCTCTGCTCCCGTTTCATCATCTTACCTTATACACAGACTTTGAATAATGGTATTTTATTTTTCTGCATAAACTTTTCTCCAGTACTTTTCCTTTCATAGTAAAATAAAAATATCTTTCTTTTTTAGGCATACTGTTGTTTTTTTTATTTTCTTGATCCATATTGCCTTCTCCTTTGCAGCTACCTATCCAACTCTCCCATCACTGAACATTTCCCAGGTTCATCACCCACAGCTGTCTTTCTACTGAGGACTCTGCAGACTAATGGAAGTTTTCTCCTTCTTTCCACAATGCTCTGGAGTTGGTGCTCCCATGGCAATTTTCACACAATGAGGGATCAAAAATGTTCCAGCTACTTGTTCTTCAAGGTCCATTTTTACCAACTATTATAATTATGCTTTTGGCATATTTTCTCCAATTGGTCTATATCACCATTTTATTTGTAAATTTTTGTCTGTTGCCGTTTAAATTTTTATGATTCTTATTCATTTATTTTATCAGGTTATAGATCTCAGCTGACAAAATCCTTTCCTTAAAAAATGGTTTTCAGGTGTATATTTTTTATTTTAACTTTTAATCAACTAAGTTCAAATCAATTTAGAGTCAGGTGCCATGGCACATGCCCTCATTTCCAATACAAATAAAGTCAAGACAGAGAGATTGCAAGTTTGAGGCCAAACTTGAAAGCTTGTCAAAAAAAAATAATAATACAGAAGTGTTGACTGATGTCTACACTTTTAGCATATTCAAATAGTCTTTCTATTATGCTGACTTTCCATAGTTCTGTCTTTTCTAGATGTCTCTTCAAAATGCTTTCAAATTTTTAACATATAGATGCTATTTATTTATGGTTATGACTATATCTTCATTTTATCTTCATCATAGTTTTAAATTAAACAGTTTCCACATCTGTAATAGTATGCAAATGGTTGGATGGCTCATAATAGTTACTGTCTTTATAGATTTACTTTGTAGCTAGCTGAAGTTTCATATTTTTTTGATTTGTATGAAAGTGCATCTGTGGAGTCGTGTTTTGTGGAGATGCTATTGGCCTATATAAAAGCTGTGTACAAATTACCACATTAAAAGTCATTGCTCTGATGTATTGTTGAGGTCATTCATGCTCATTTAAAAGGACATAATATTTTATGGCCTGTGTTTAATCCCTGGCTTCTTTTAATAGCCTTAGTTTCTTCAAATTCGAAAATGCCAGTTTTCTGTATTTTATGGTCTCCCCGTGTAATTTCCAAACTAAACAACTCACGTCTACTTTAATATTCAGTTGATGCCAGCTAGCCATGTGAAGTTGATTCTTTTATCTTTGAAATCTACACAAGGAATAGAATTTACTTTCTCCTCCACACAATCCAAACGATAAAATGTACTTATTCTTTTACAAAATCTACAGCCATAAAGTGCATTTTTTCCCTCGGTTCATTATACTGATATTTAAATTTCATTCAGAATTGTTGATAAAATAAGTTTTGAATGTGTGTGCAGTTATATTCATTTATTTTGAGTGGCTTTTGTGGCTTTATATTTATATACAACTCTCTTGGGCAGTAGGGATTTGATCTTCATAACTTACTGTGTAATGTGCACAAATTAACCATTTTGCAATATAAGTATCTCTGACTATATAAAATATAAAGTGAGATAACAGGAACTCTGTGAAGGCAAAGATACCATATTCTGATAGAAAGTCTACATTTCTATTATTACTTTTACTTCATTTTTATTTTATGGAGTGTATTTTAAAAAACACAAGCATTGCACATCTGTCTATAAAGGTTAAAATTTAGGGCTATCAAAGATCCAACAATTCCCAGCGGGGCCCAAAAGGAACCACCATATTTCATTAAAGTTAAGGTACACCAGTTACATATGTATGATTAAAAAGAAAGGCTGCATACTATTAATCTATGACATCCTTTTAATTAGAAATTGTATCCATAGTTCAGAGTAGATAAAACTGTGATCTACTTTTTCATGTGCTTTCCAGTCTGTCAAGATCCAGATTTGAACTCTATATATGTTAACTGTTAAATCACTCCAGATTCAAATTATTATATCCCCTTCAAAGCATAGGAAATAGAGATTCTCTAAATTTCTTCACTTGTAAACGGAAAATTATCCTTTCAAAACGTATCAGCTTGCAAGCCGCTATGGTACTAAATACATCCTGGTGCAAAACAGGACCAAAATATTTGAGATCTAAGACTGATGAGTGCTGCTGAAAGCTGTTATGGCAGACTGAACTTGAAAGAGAAAGCCAGAAAGACAAGATGTTTATGGTGAGATGGGTCGATAGACAGCCATCAGATAGTAGCTGCACAATGCCAGGCACTGAAAAATGAAGGCTGCTGTCAGTCCAAGGTAACAGAAACAAGTTAAGCTTAAACCTGTGCTTCACCAACTCTTAATCAGGTACAGGTTCACTACCATCTGTAGATAGCAATCTTCGTTTACTGTTATACCCTGCTGCCCATACCTTTGTGAACATTTTCACACAAATATAAGTCAATCCCCAGTGAAGATCTCAAACACCCTTCATACTAAAAGGCATAGACAAAAGAGCAAAGACTGTAAAATCCTAAGAGGCAGCCTACTGTATTTTCATTTTTTACACTACCTGCCCAGACTCCCTATTCTGTGGTTTGGATTTGCTGCCAAGTCATTAAAGGATTCCCAGTGTGTAGCGTTCAAAGCAAGTAACCAACTTATTTGCCATGAAATGATCCAGGAAAGAGTACTACTTGGTTTATATTTTCTATTTTCCAATAGCACTTAGTGGAGTCTCTTTGATCCCCACAAAGCCTTAGAAGTTACAGCAATGTGAGGAGATCACTAAAGTTATTGAGACAGCAGAGAATCCAGTGACAAAGACTACTCTGTAAGGAGCCAGTCTTCCAGAAGCAAGGGTCGTCCTCAGAGATGGAAAAAGCAGTGGATCATTGGTGCTTATGCAGATTAAGGCTGTGTCTGCACATCAGCCATGGCCTTCTTTGTGACACAAAAACTAAAATCTAATCTCCTGTTTGCCTAAGTAGAAGTTCAAGGACATCAGAGACAGTGCAAGCGGTTGCATTCACATGAGCATCAGTAGGGCTCTTACTTCAAATTAAAATCTGAAAGGCTGATGCTCAGAATTTGAAAATGTTTTGAATGACTTTTCCTCTTCTCCCTTTGTTACATTCATCATTCTTCTTTTCCTATTAAGTTGCCCATGTTCTACACAGGTACGTTACAAAGTAATCCAAGTCTAAGCCAACAGACTCTGCAGAAGAAGAGCAAGATGGAAAAATAAAAGCTTAACCCTCCTCAAAAACTAAACATGCAGCCATTTTATCTGAACAAGGTCATAAGCAAAGCCAGAACATGGGACAACATGATGATATTTACTTGAATTTTTTTTCATGCTATTTCTCAGAGGTGAAGAAGTTTGTGACCTTGGGTAGAAAGGAAGGGGGTATTAGTATATTGATCAAGTGTGCCAGTAGAGGTATTCCTTGTGGAAAGGACAGGGGTAGTAGTCTATCTGATCAAGTGTGTCAATGATGGTGGCCCCTGGTGAATAGTACAGAAAGTACTGGGCACTTGCAGTATGATCCACGTTTAAGAATTCAAGCTAATGTCATGCATGGTGGCTCATGCCTTTAATCCCAGCCTCAGGAGGCAAAGGCAGTCAGACCTCAGATTTTGAGGCAAATCTAGCATTCACAGTGAGTTCCATGGAGACCCTGACTCAAAACAAAGAGACAAAAGAATCTGGTGCTTGTTTTAGTTTGTATCTGTTACTGTGATGAAATGGCATGACCCAAAACAGCTTAGAAGATAAATGGCTTATTTGGATTACAATTCCAGGTTATAGTCCATCACTGTAGGGAAGCCAAGACAGGAACCCTAGTCATATCACATCCAAGAACAGAGAGAAAGGAATGTATATATAATTGCTTACTGGTGCTCAACTGGATGTATCCACCCTCATAGTGGTACCACCCACAGTGAGCTAGGTCTTTCCACATCAAATAACTGAATTAAGACAATCTTCCATAGACACACCCATATGCAAACCCGATATAGAAAATTTCCCATTGTGCTTCACTTTCTAGGTGAATCTAGATTGTTCACAATAAGAGCAACTGAAGAGACAGCTTAAGGGTTAAGAGTACTTGTGGCTCTTGCTGAAGATCTCAGCACCTATATTTTGGCTTATATCCATTATAATTCTGGTTTCAGAGAATCTGATAGCCTCTTTGGCTTCCACATGGACCAAGCACAGATATGGTACCCAAACATACAGGTAGCCAAAAATTTATGAATATAAAAATAAAATTTTTTGAGAAAAATGTTGACAATTAGAACTGACCATCCCAGAGGCACATACTGTGAACAGTGAAAGCCATTTGTGATGGATAGATGGAAGAATGAAGCACCTGTGACTTCAAACCTTTAAGAATGTACAATAAGGTCCTAATGTGGATTGTATCATCTACATAACAATAAGATAAATTTAACTAATATTACTATGCCCTATGTTTAATGTAGCATATACTTGAGATTTTATGACACTGTTTTTGTCTGTCTGTCATTGTGACTTATCCAGGCTGAAAATTCCATAGTGATGCATTTTTGGAGCATTTCTTTAGATACTTTGAACTTTTCATAGCACAAATAGAGCAATGTTTTCCATTCTTTCTGACAGCTGTATTGCAGCAATTCTTCATTATTTATTCTCCAAACAATTACATCATCACCTGTTTGTTTTACTTATGTTTTCTTTTCACTTTGCCAGATACATGTATGAAATTCATTGCTAAATTTTTGCAATATCTTTATGTCTATGAGCATGTGTATGTATGTTACTATAGACTTGACAAAATTATGTGAATTTATTATTAGGGTTATTCTTCAGAAGAAACAATTCATTATGATCTCACTGGAAGAATAAAACAGTACAAAATCTATATAAGCATCTCATAACTAACTGCTATATGATAGACTCACCTGGGTTGAAAAATAAAATTAAATTATGGGGGAATATTCAGAAGCTGTTTCAATGAATATGGTGACTTCTACTGCTACACGTGAAACTACATGACCTACAATTAGTAGATGACTAATTGCGTGTGTATGTGCCACATAGACTTCATTCCAACCATTTGTGAAACAGAGGAAGTTTTATTATTTCTCATTAGTTATAGAATACTTTCATTTGTTTACATGTAGAAGGGAAGTAGTAGATTATGTGTGAGCTGAGAGCTAAAGTTTCTTTCTCTCATCTCTCTATGAGTATAGTTACATGAAAATGTAGATAAAATAGAACATCTATCTTGGGGACTTCCGGTCTGGGCCCGAGTATAGAGCAGGTCACAGGTGGCAGCTCTGTACCCAACCCCAGAAAACCGAGAGAAAGAGGAACTCCCAGGAGCTTTAACTCAGGCAGCATCCCAGGTAAGGAAAAAGCAAAACTTGCTCCAAACAGGGGGTAACCGGTACCCACTGGGTCCCAGGAATTCACTCCTGGCCCGGAGCATGGGTTCCTTCCAGTCTGAGCCTGAGCACTCGGCAGATCCCGGGAGTCAGCTCCTCACTCAATCTCACAGAACCTAGAGGAAGCGGGGCTCTCAGGAGCTCTAACCCAAGCAGTATCTTAGGCTAGGAAGCAGCAATACTTGCCCCAATCAGGGAGAAACTGGGACCCACTGGGACCCACTAATCCACTCCTGACCCGGAGCCCGGGCCCCTTCCAGTTTCCACCTGAGCACTGAGCAGATCTTGGGCCTCAGCTCTAACCACAGCAGCAAAACCCATCCCAAACAATTCTGACACAACCTAGATAAAAGGAAAGACAGGCTCCAGTCAGAGACAGCACAGATAGCACAGAGGAGATCCAGATGGTGAGAGGCAAGCGCAAGAACATAAACATCAGCAACCCAAGGTACTTGCCATCATCAGAACCTAGTTCTCCCACATTAGAAAGTCCTGAACTCCTCATATCACCAGAAAAGCAAGAACCAGATCTAAAATCACTTCTAATGATGATGATAGAGGACTATAAGAAGGAAATAAATAACACCATCAAAAAACTTGAGGACAACACAGGTAAACAGGATGAAGTCCTTAAAGAAACACAAAAATCCTTTAAAGAATTACAAGAAAACACAAACAAACAGATGAAGGAATTGAACAAAACCATCCAGGACATAAAAATGGAAGTGGAAACAATAAAGAAATCACAAAGGGAGACTACCCTGGAGATAGGAAACCTAAGAAAGAAATCAGGAGTCATAGACACAAGCATCACCAACAGAATACAAGAGATAGAAGAAAGAATCTCAGGTACAGAAGATACCTTGGAAAATATTGACACAACTGTCAAAGAAAACGCAAAATGCACAAAGTTCTTAACACAAAACATCCAGGAAATCCAGGACGCAATGAGAAGACCAAACCTAAGGATAATAGGTATAGATGAGAGTGAAGATTCCCAACTTAAAGAGTCAGTAAATATCTTCAACAAGATTATTGAGGAAAACTTCCCTAACCTAAGGAATGAGATGCCCATAATCACACAAGAAGCCTACAGAACGCCAAACAGACTAGATCAAAAAAGAAATACCTCCCGTCACATAATAATCAAGACACAAAATGCACAAAAGAAAGAAAGAATTTTAAAAGCAGTAAGGGAAAAAGGCCAAGTAACATATAAAGACAAACCTATCAGAATTACACCTGACTTCTCACCAGATACTATAAAAGCCAGAAGATCCTGGACAAATATCATACAGACCCTAAGAGAACATAAATGCCAGCCCAGGCTACTATACCCAGCAAAACTCTCAATTACCATAGACAGAGAAACCAAGATATTCTATGACAAAACCGAATTTACACAGTATCTTCCCACAAATCCAGCATTACAAAGGATAATAGCAGGAAAGCTCCGATACAAGGAGGGCAATCATACCCTAGAAAGAGCAAGAAAATAATCTTTTTCCATCAAACCCAAAAGAAGATAACCACACAAACGATGTCTCCATTATTAGCAAAACTGACAGGAAGCAACAACACCCTCTCCTTAATATCTCTTAACATCAATGGACTCATTTCACCCTAAAGCAGAAGAATATACCTTTTTCTCAGCACCTCATGGTACCTTCTCCAAAATAGACCATATAATTGGGCACAAAACAGGCCTCAACAGATATAAAAAAACTGAAATAATCCCCTGCATACTATCAGATCACCATGGTCTAAGGCTAGTCTTCAAAAATGACAAAGACAATGGAAAGCCCACACTCACATGGAAACTGAACAACACCCTACTCCTTGATAATCTGGTAAGGGAAGAAATAAATAAAGAAATTAAAAACTTTTTAGAATTTAATGAAAATGATGACACATCATACCAAAATCTATGGGATACAATGAAAGCAGTGCTAAGAGGAAAATTCATAGCTCTAAGTGCCTACAAAAAGAAACTGGAGGGAGCATACACTAGCAGCTTGACAAGGCACCTGAAAGACCTAGAACAAAAAGAAGCTAATACACCCAAAAGGAGTAGACTGCAGGAAATAATCAAACTCAGGGCTGAAATCAATCAAATAGAAACAAAAAGAACTATCCAAAGAATCAATAAAACCAGGAGCTGGTTCTTTGAGAAAATAAACAAGATAGATAAACCCTTAGCTAGACTAATCAGAGGGCAGAGAGACAGTATCCAAATTAATAAAATGAGAAATGAAAAGGGTGACATAACAACAGAAACCAAGGAAATTTAAAAAATCATCAGATCCTACTACAAAAGCCTATACTCAACAAAATTGGAAAATTTGGATGAAATGGACAATTTTCTAGACAAATACCAGCTACCAATGTTAAATCAGGACCAGATAAACCGTCTAAACAGTCCCATAACCCCAAAAGAAATAGAAGCAGTCATTAAAAGTTTCCAAACAAAGAAAAGTCCGGGACCAGACGGTTTTAGTGCAGAATTCTATCAGACCTTCAAGGAAGACCTAATTCCAATTCTCTTCAAACTATTCCACAAAATAGAAACAGAAGTTACACTACCCAATTCATTCTATGAAGCCACAATTATGCTCATACCTAAACCACACAAAGACTCAACAAAGAAAGAGAACTTCAGACCAATCTCCCTTGTGAACATTGATGCAAAATTACTCAATAGAATTCTAGCGAACCGAATCCAAGAACACATCAAAACAATTATCCATCACGATCAAGTAGGCTTTATCCCAGGAATGCAGGGTTGGTTCAATATACGGAAATCCATCAATGTAATCCACTATACAAACAAACTCAAAGAAAAAACCACATGATCATATCACTAGATGCTGAGAAAGCATTTGACAAAATTCAACACCCCTTCATGATAAAAGTTTTGGAAAGATCAGGAATTCAAGGTCCATACCTAAACATAGTAAAAGCAATATACAGCAAACAAGTAGCCAGCATCAAACCAAATTGAGAGAAACTTGAAGCAATCCCACTAAAATCAGGGACTAGGCAAGGCTGCCCACTCTCCCCCTACTTATTTAATATAGTATTGGAAGTCCTAGCCAGAGCAATTAGGCAACACTAGGAGGTCAAAGGGATACAAATTGGAAAGGAAGGAGTCAAAATCTCACTATTTGCAGATGATGTGATAGTATACTTAAGTGACCTCAAAACTTCTACCAGAGAACTCCTAAACCTGATAAACAACTTTAGCAAAGTGGCTGAATATAAAATTAACTCAAGCAAATCAGTAGCCTTCCTCTACTCAAAAGATAAACTGGCTGAGAAAGAAATTATGGAAATGACACCCTTCACAATAGTCACAGATAATATAAAATACCTTGGTGTGAAACTAACCAAGCAAGTAAAAGACCTGTATGACAAGAACTTCATGCCCCTGAAGAAAGAAATCGAAGCAGATCTCAGAAGATGGAAAGATCTCCCATCCTCATGGATTGGAAGGATTAATATAGTAAAAATGGCTATTTTGTCAAAAGCTATTTACAGATTTAATGCAATCCCCATCAAAATTCCCACTCAATTCTTCACAGAGATAGAAAGAGAAATCTTAAAATTCATTTGGAATAACAAAAAACCCAGGATTGTGAAAACTACTCTCAGCAATAAAAGAACTTCTGGGGGAATCACCATCCCTGACGTCAAGCTGTACTACAAAGCAATAGTGGTAAAAACTGTGTGGTATTGGAACAAAGACAGGCAGGAGGATCAATGGAATAGAATAGAAGACCCAGAAATGAACCCCGATACCTATGGTCACTTGATCTCTGACAAAAGAACTAAAACCATTGAGTGGAAAAAGGACAGCATTTTCAACAAATGGTGCTGGTCCAACTGGAGGTCAGCATGTAGAAGAATGCAAATTGATCCATACTTATCTCCTTGTACAAAGCTCAATTCCAAGTGGATCAAGGACCTCCACCTAAAACCAGCCATACTGAAACTAATAGAAGAGAAACTGGGGAAAAGCCTGGAACACTTAGGCACAGGAAAAATGTTCCTGAACAGAACACCAATGGCCTGTGCTCTAAGACCAAGAATTTACAAATGGGACCTCATAAAACTGCAAAGCTTCTGTAAAGCAAAGGACACAATCAATAGGACAAATCGGCAACCAACTGATTGGGAAAAGATCTTCACCAACCCTACATCTGATAAAGGGCTAATATCCAAGATATACAAAGAACTGAAGAAATTAGACTCTAGGCAATCAAAGAATCCTATTAAAAAATGGGGCACAGAGCTGAACAAAGAATTCTCAATTGAGGAAGCTCAAATGGTTGAGAAGCACCTAAAGAAGTGTTCAGCATCCCTATTCATCAGGGAAATGCAAATGAAAACAAACCTGAGATTCCACCTCAAACCAGTCAGAATGGCTAAGATCAAAAACACAGGGGACAGCAGATGTTGCCGAGGATGTGGAGAAAGAGGAACACTCCTCCACTGTTGGTGGGATTGTAAACTGGTACAACCATTATGGAAAGCAGTCTGGCGGTATCTCAGAAAATTGAACATAGTGTTACCTGAGGACCCAGCTATACCACTCCTGGGCATATACCCAAAAGACATTTCAACATACAACAGGGACACATGCTCCACCATGTTCATAGCAGCCTTATTTATAATAGCCAGAAGTTGGAAAGAAACCAGATGCCCTTCAACAGAAGAATGGATGCAGAAAATGTGGTACATTTATACAATGGAGTACTACTCAGCTATTAAAAACAATGAGTTCATGAAATTCTTAGGCAAATGGATGGAGCTGGAAAATATCATCTTGAGTGAGGTGACCCAATCTCAAAAGAATATACATGGGATGCACTCACTGATCTGATAAGTGGATATTAGCCCAAAAGCTCACAGTTTCTAAGAAACAATGTATAGAACACATAAAACTCACATAGAGGAAGGAAGACCAAAGTGTGGATGCTTTGGTCCTTCCTAGAAGGGGTATCAAAAGTTTCAACCAGAGCTCCCAAAGTCAAAACCACCAGCCAGAGAGCACAAAGGGAGGGACTCATGCACCTGTATAGGAAATTGAGGGTGACCTTGTCAGACTTCAGTGGAAGTGGAGGGCCATGGTCCCTGAAAGTTTCGATCCCCTGGTGTGTGGGAATTCGAGAACAGGGAGATGGGACTGGGAGGATGTTTGGAGCACACCCTCACAAAAATTAGGAGGAGGGGGTATGGGATAAGGGGTTTTGGGGGAGAATGGGAGAGGAGATAACAATGAAAGGTGAATACTTATAATATCCAATTAAAAAACCCACACAGATAAAGGGTCAAAAAAAAAGAGAGAGGGAGAGAGTTTACTTATTTTAAATTATTTTCAAAAGTTTCTAGGAGTTGCTAATTGGCTAAGATCCTATTTTAAGCTCTCCACAAAAGAATTTAAGTCTCTGTTCAATATTCTCAAGAGAGATGTAAATCCTAATTTTCCTCAACAATTAATTGACAAAAGAGAGGTAATCTCACAAAAAGTAGAAGAAGCTATTACTAATGGATATATTATATAGTCTGATTAGTTGTCAGCTGTGCTATAACAGTCCTTTGACAAAAGATTATTAATATAGATTTATATATACTTAAATAGGGTCTTCATGACTCTCTGAGTGTGGAAGGAGCAACTGTTGGCTCTTCTGCCCTGATTTTACAAGAACTCTGAAAAATTGGCTTTAAAAACAAAAGAAGGGGAACAGTACCCCCTCAGAAGGAGTCCCCCTGAAATACTTTCCATCATGCCTTGTTCACTTTTATCTCTCTAAAGCTGAAAGCTCATGGCAAATCTGCTGCTGACTGCCTCTGGCACCACCGAGACCAACAAACTTTGCCACAGATATGGGGAAGGAACCTCTTACCCTTAAAGGGAATGGCCCAGACCCAGTTCCCTTACGTGGCCGAGGAATGATATGCCTCTCTGATACCACAGAAGGCACAGATAACTGACTACCAAAAAGATTAATGAAAAAATAGATATCCCCACAAAACCAGGCCCAACCATAAATACAATGAATAACAATTTACATCCAGGGAAGAGAAATCTCCCTGAGAATTCCCTTCTTTTTCCTTTCCAGGTAAAAATGAATTACTCATGATGTCTGCTGTTAGAAGTTCTAATCCAGATGCTGGCCTCCGAACTTATACTACTCAGACCTTTGAAGGGCCACTGACAAGAACATCAAACAGCTAGAGATTGACATCACTAATCTGAAGAAATCCCTCGTTTCGCCTTCTGAAGAGACCTCCTGAAATCACAAAGATCCTTATTGGACTTGATTTATTCTAGTACAATAGAAAAGGCTGTGTACAGCTATTGACTGAGTACAGCCCTTAAAGAAGAAGGTTGCCTTTACATAGACAAGACAAGGAGGGTCAAGAGAGCATGAAATAGGTCACTGAAGGCCCTAAGAAAAATCAGAGAGAGAAAGAGACAGATAAATGCTGGTACAAGAATTGGTTTTCAGCCTCTCCAAGGTTGTCAACCCTATTTCCTCCCATCTTGGGACCATTATTTGGGTTCGTTTTGCTTTTTTCTTCTGGTTCCTGGCCCTCAAATAGGCGGACTAACTCTGTGATACAACAGATAAATAATTTGGTAGCAAAACCTACTCAGATACATTATCATAAGTTAGCTATGGAGGACCACGAGACTCAAGATGAGGTTGTTACTTTATACAGGGTGTTTCCAAAACCCATCTCCACCCAACCTGAAAGGGGGGACTTCTGCCCCTAGACCAAGCAGAGAGGGGCCACCCAGAACCCCCTCTGACAAGCAATCTGAATTCTTGCTTAGGCTTCGAGGCTAAGCACTGCAAGGGAATATCAATAAAAGATAAAAATATCTATCTGGGTTCCCTGAGGGACAAGCCTGACTGCATAGGGGTTGATGTCAAAAGTATCCCCTCTTTAGGAAAAAGACATCGGGACGGGTATGGCCCTCATGCCTCACTGGACAACTTCAGGGGTACTGGAGCCATAACAAGGTCCCCTTCAAATACTGGAGGTCAGGCCTCTATCCCCGCCTTTGCAAGATTAGAATTGCCACAGCCCTTCTACACTTAGAGAAGGGAGGAGATATCAGGGATAGCCCTGCTTACCCACTGAAGGCCTAAAATCAGCCATAGGCCTAAAATCAGCAATAGGTCTATCATACATGTATACTAACACCAAGTCTTGGGTCTCAGTGGAAAAACATGGAAACAGATGGCTATAAGCTAATGTAAACAGGCAGCTTTTGTGGAAACTTATAAGCCTGAGTAGTCATAGACTTTGTAATAGGTAGCCTTGGCAGACAATAACAACTTAGATAAGGACAAGCGAGTCATAGGCAGAGTCATAGTGACCTGTCCCCTGAACCTTCACCCAGCTGATACCCGGTTCTGAAGATATCTGTAATCCCCCTGAACACCCACACTCCAGTGTCATTCCCTTCCCCATATCCTGCCTTTCTGTGTTTATAACCCCTGTGTGAATGAGAAAAAATAAATTATAAAAAAAAGCATATCTATCTTGGAACAACTTAAACCACATGAAGAGCTCATGAGGTTCTTAAAAACAAGACATGCAGAGGCAGACACGCCCATCTGCTATATGCAGTGCTGCTGATGCTGTTTGTACTTTAGTCATCTTAAAGAAACACAACCATAACTAGTAGGCTCTAAAATATAACTGATAGAGGCTTGGATCAATTTTTTGTTATTTCTGCTTGTTTTATTCCTTAGCTTCCTCCATGAAAGCAAGATAAAAGGAGAATGGAAATTACTTCGATTCTTACATACATCCTTTAAAAAAAAAAAAAACACGAGAAAGGTAAAATTTTATGTTGACTCTGAAAATTACACAGTAAGAAGAGTTTGTAAAGCAATTGAGACTGCATGATAAACTTCACCCAGTTTTTCCACAATTGCACATGTGGCCCATTTCATCTGGGTAAATTTTCTGAAGAATGCACATTTCTAATTTGCTTTTACACACCTTGATAATCACAGCATCCCTGCCTTAAAAAAAAAAAACTCAGCAGGTATCACGTACAAACAAATCTCTGGAAATCTTTGGAAATGTATCCCTTTTCATTCTGGAAAACAGTGGGCATCCTTCTAATGCCTACATCCATTACTGCAGCAAGGCAATGCTGGGAAGCATTAAACAACTGCCTTGATCAAAACTCACACTGGCTGCAGAAACAATGAAACAAGCTCAACAAGAGTTCCTTCTGATTTACCCGTTGCAGATGTGCAGGGCATTAAAGTTCTGACTCCACATGGCAACTTTACTGCAGTTTGGGTGCATTCATTATTTGCAGTATAATAGTGCTCTCTGCAGGATTTCATTTCCAAATGCAAGATGTGCTGATTATGCCTTTGAGAGAGACAGAGAAATAGGAAAGAAAAAATCAGAGAGAAAGAACATGAACAAAATAGAGGGGTACAGGGAAAGTTCAATCAAGAAATGATTTGTTGAACGATGGTCTCAAAGCCATAAATTGCACCTATTTGAGGTAACAGAATAGGAACTCTCTAATTTGAGGGGAAGATAGAATTGCTTTGACTAAAAAAATAACCTGTATCATGGATTTTAGAGACTTAAATTATGCAAGGAGAGTTCTGTCCCACCAAAAGGAAATGATCAGTGACTTTTACTGTTTATTTCCATAAAAGGTAATATGAGTCATAGCAGGAGCTTCATATCAGTTTCATCTTTGAGCTTCAAACTTGATTAGCTAGTGCTACTTGAAAGAGACATGGAACAGGGGCATCACAGATATCACAGACCTGTCAATTCATAGTACAGTTAAGACTAATAAGCTAGTGGTCACAATATGTGTTCAAATTTTAATTTCATCACTTAACTATAATGTATAGCTGCATTTGACCTTGTCAAAACTCATTCACTGCAATTGAGAGAATTGTGCCCTTGAATGACATGATCAAACTTGGAGAGTGCCTTCACAACATCTGTCTCAACCAGCACTATGGGGCAGGAAGTTCCACTGTTGTATTTCTTCTCTTTCCTGTCACCGTGACAAAGATCCTAACATAAAGAGCAATACAGATGTGGATGCTTCCAGCCAACCATCGGACTGAGTACAGGGACCCCAATACAGGAGTTAGAGGAATGACTGAAGAAGCTGAAAGGGTTTGCGACCCTATAGGAAGAACAACAGTATCAACCAATCAGACACTCCAGAGCGACTAGGTACTAAACTACCAACCAAAGAGTAAGCATGGAGGGACCCATGACTCCAGCTGCATTTGTAGCAAAGGATGGCCTTATCTGTTATCAGTGGGATGGAAGATCTTGGTCCTGTGAAGGTTCAATGGCCCATCATAGGAGAATGGTAAAGCAGTAAGGCAAGGCAGAAGTTGGGGTGGGGGGTAGGGAGAGTACCCTCATAGAAGCAGAGGGGAGGGGGAGAGGATTTGTGGAGGGGAAACTGGAAAAGGGGATTACATTTGAAATGTAAATAAATGAAATAACCAATATTTTTTTTAAAAGAACTTACAAAGGGAGAACTTATTTCAAGTCATGATTTCAGAGGTTTTAGTCTCTCATGTATGGAAGGAAGGGGGTGGAGGAGCCAAGCTGTTTAATTTATGGCAACAAGCCATAAACAGGAAAGAACCTGGGTGAATATTCTCTTATAGAGGAAGTGGGTCATTTCCTTCTGATTCCCAGTTTCCACCACATTTCACTACTGATCTGTTCAAATTATGAACCCATAGATGGGTCAAATCCCTGATTAGATCAGAGTATTTTGTCTATTCATCCCCTGAAAGTGTTCTCACATCTCTTCCTCTCCCTTCCTCTCTAGCTCTCTCTCCCAATTTCTCTCCCCTAACACACACAAAGATATGTTTTGCCAATCAAGTCTCAAGCCAATTGCATTGACAATTAAGATTAACCACCATGACCCCCAGGACACAATAGAACACAAAGGAGAAAGAGGGCAATCACAAAGCTTGATTTTAATTCTCTTGTTCTACTTTACTTCATTTCTAAGTGCAATGTGTACAGTGTATTCAGTAGGTACAGTGATACGTTGCAGTGGAGCATGGCTGCTCCCCTCCTTGGGGCTGGCTGCTGAGGACATAGGAAGTATCAAGCTTTCAGATGCATATGTCAATTTTCCCTATTATAAAATCCGAGTGCATCAAGCTAGGATATAGTCAATTTATTCTAGTAAATGTTCAGAGGCCATAGGTATGAGATCTAAAGGGTCTCAGTTTATATCAACCTCAAAAAACATTGTAGACCCCTATAGAAAACTGTAACCCTGATGTAGTCATGAGATGTCAAAGTCTACAAAGGTATTAGATTAAACCAGTAAAAGAATCACTCAACTTCCAATCAATAGATTGATGAAAAATAATGAACTGTTATTGTACTACATGACTTACATTTGTTGTATTTTGCTATACTGTAGTAAATAATACAAGGAAATTTACCTTGAATTATAATGCGAACTAAATAATACCATGTATTATATAACATGACAACACCATAGGAAATAAAGGACATACATTATTATGTATATGTGAAATATCAGACCTCCACAATTAAATGAATTACTCAGATGTATGAGGCTTTGAATTGTGAGAAAAAAATGGTACAAAATTTAAAGCAAGAGCAGAACTTCTGATATTACCTTACTTGGCCTGGCCATCCAGTGTGAGACTTCTGATGAGTAGTAGCTTATAGCTTATCTGTAAAATAAGGCAGTGACCACATTTACCTGATAGGGCCACTATAAGAATAGAGATAAAGCATACTTAACAAACAGCATGATGCTTAGGATGCAGTAATCCCTTTAGAAGTCAGGAAAGCTGTGAGTAAAGCTTTCCATTTTAAAAGATCAAATTAAATCCCCCATTGACAGCTGTTATCACTGAGTAGCAAGTCCATGGTCCCTGGGACTAACCTCAGGCTTCATTTGACTTGAGGCCATAAACAAGTTTAAGAACTTATGCAACTTAAGAGTTAAGAAGATCACACCACAGGAAGATGAGTCTACAGCATGGTACACGAGTCAATGACTAGAAATCTCAACACACAGATATGATAGATAAGGTTGTCGAGAGTGAATCCATGATAGGGTGTGGTGGTTTATATAGGGTTTGGCCCCCATAGACTCCTGTGTTTGAGTGTTTGGCCATAGGGAGTGGCACTATTAGGAGGTGCGACCTTATTGGAGGAGGAGTGGCCTTGTTAAAGAAAGTGTATCACTGCTCAGGAGGGCATTGAGGGCACCTATGATCAGGCTCTACCCTGTGTGGAATCAGAGGCTCCTCATGGCAGCCTGAGGAAGACAGTCTCCTCCTGACTGCCTTCAGATCATATTGTAGAACTCTTGGCTCCTCCAGTACCATGTCTTTACTGGATGCTGCCATGCTGCCTGCAATGACGATAATGCACTGAACCTCTGAAACTATAAGCCAGCCCCAATTAAATGTATGCCTTTATAGGAGTTGCCTTGGTCATGGTATCTCTTCACAGCAATGGAAACCCAAACTAAAACATTTGGGTTAGGGCAAGAAGCCAGAGATTAAAAAATGAGATTGAACTCAGATAAGTTCAGTCTCACTTGATATGAGACTTTACCAGCACACTAGTCTATTTGACATACTTGGCACAATGCCATTTTTCAATAATAGTTTTTGAAATGGACTGCTAAGGAAAAGTCACTATTGGTTCTTGTGTTACATGTCCAAAAATACAGATACCAAAATGGAAACAGATCTGCACAGGTATTACCACATATATACAGAGCACCCCTGGGAAACCCTGATATAAGTAAGTCTGACTCCACAGAAACAGGAGAGTTTTGGCAGAAGCCTCCTACATAAAATCACCCTCTAGTGAGTATGTTTAGGACCTTCAGAAAGTCTGAGCTAAAATTGTATGTCAGTAGAGACATCCCATATCTTCTAGGAAGAGTACTGACTTAGTATCCATGCCTAACTCAGTTATTTGTGAATATAAAGTATTACCTTGTGGATGGTGGGGCAGGCACAACAAGTATTGGCTGTCAAGCCAAATGTCTGTAATTTAATCAGTGAGAACTATATGGTGGAAAAAGAGAACTGACCCAGACATGTTATGCTCTGGCCTCTGAACATACGCCATGACACACATGCATATGCATGCATGCACACACATACATACACACACAAATAAATAAGCAAATAAATGAGTAAAGTAAAAATATTTTTCAAAAGGCAGAGTTTTCTTTGGAGCAAATTTGTGCACTAGGTTTAAGAGCCCAGGAACGGAGGCTCCTTTTCAATTACCGAAAGCAGCGTTCTAGTGGCTGCCACGAGCCTTATTAGAGACGAGCTGGGTTGAACAGGTGCTGTGTCCACTAGGAAGTCATTGATATTCTGACAAAGTAACCAGTGTGTTTCAGTTCTGAGGAGAAGGATGAGAAACAGCTGAGAAAGCTACTCTGAAATCTGATCTTAACATCGAGAGATGGAAGTGTTTGGAGGTAGAATTAGTTGGTTTCCGTTCTGAGACACTGACGAGATTGCCATGACATCTCTCTGCACATAATTGACAAACAAGGACTTGCCCTGCATTGGATGGGTGGAGTGTTTTAAGAATGCAGTAAAATTCAGAGAGATGGTCTGTCCTACCTATCGACACGATTAACTGCTTCTCCTCGGAGACACGCACAAAGCAACTGAATAGATGTCTGAAATCAAGGCACTTATTTTTACCATCATTCGTATTTCAAAGAAGGCTATTATATGGAAGGAAGTGTATATGTCTGAAAGCAATCAGAGAGCTGTCAGAATCTTCAAATAAAGTTATACAATTATATACTATCTCAATATTTACAACACAAATCCACTTGCAATTTGATACATAGAGTAAATACACTTATCCACTGCCCCATCCCCCATTCTTTCTGTTTTTCCTCTATTTTTATGTTCCACCTAAGTCCAACAGCCAGGAAAAAAAGTGAAACTCATCCATTCATTTCTGTACTATGGTATTCTGATACTTCTAAACTGGATCATTCATTCGCACTAAGTATTTATCAGAAATTTGCCATGCATAGAAGTCCTTCCTCGAGCTTAAAAAGGATGTATAAAAAAGACCAATAGTACTGAGGTCCTTGAGGACAGAGAGAATGATTTTCAAGTCTACAGTTCCCATGATCTACTGTGCAGGTCATTCCTGCCCAGAGTTCCCCAGTCAGAAGTCTACTAACACCCACGTGCTCCTCTTCCAGCAATTTAATCTGATATACAATGAAATCTTCTCGGAGGGAAAGCTGCATTTTTCTAAATACCACAGTAGTGTCACACTGAGGCAGAACAGGACAGAGAATGAAGTGTGGAAGGCATTGCACAAAGCCTTCAAATTAGCATTCAAAAATATGGCTGGTGTACTGGCTGGTTTTGTGTGTCAACATGACACAGGCTGGAGTTATCACAGAGAAAGGAATCTCCCTTGAGGAAATGCCTTCATGAGATCCAGCTGTAAGGCATTTTCTCAATTAGTGATCAAGGATGGGAGGGCCCACTGTGGGTAGTGACATCCCTGGGCTGTTAGTCCTGGGTTCTATAAGAAAGCAAGCTAAGCAAGACAGAGGCAGCAAGCCAGTAAGTAACATCCCTCCATGGCCTCTACATCAGCTCCTGCTTCCTGGCCTGCTTGAGTTCCAGTCCTGACTTCCTTTGGTGATGAACAGTAATCTGGAAAGTGTAAGCTGAATAAACCCTTTCTTCCCCACCTTTTTTCTTGGTGACGATGTTTGTGCAGGAATACAAACTCTGACTAAGTCAGCTGGGAATACACACTCCCTCAACCCCACCCTCCGTACTCCACCAGTCAGGGAACAAATTAAATCTGTCCAATGGCACAGGAACAAATCCTCTGCAGAGTACCTGAAAGTGACTCATTATAATATTAAAAAATACATTTCTGGCTAGAGATAGAAGATGCTACTGAGACGTACCACAAATAATCTCACATGTAGAACCACATGTAACATACAGCATATGCACCAAAAAGTCCATGTTTTGCAAATGAGACAGAACTCTTCATACACTGGACACTCGAAGATATTGAGCTCTCTTTTTTTTGCTTCCATTCACTGCTCCCTTTCTTAATAAATTTTTTTGCTTTGCTTGCAACTCTCCACATATGGTACACAAGAATTTGAAGCCCGCATGGGCCCACTTAACCCAAATATCAGCCCAAAGCCACATAATAACTGGTGGTGCCCTGAAAATAGCTCAAGTTACTAAGTGGGCTCAGCCTAGAGCACCTAGACAGAGTGAATTCTGAATGAGTAAAATATTTTTACATCAGAAAATGCAGAGTATATTTCTATTATCTGTATTATCTATTATCTCAATACAAGGCATAGAAAATAGTTTCTCCTAAAGATGAGAATATGAGAGATGGCTACTGTCTGTACCGCCCTTGGAAGACTATTTTTGTAGCAAAATCAATTTTCTAATGTACACATGGATGATTCACAATAGAGATAATTGGAAAGGTTGGAACAAACAACATTGTGGGCTTTGAGTGGAAATTGGATGGTGCCTGTGACTCAGGAAAATTACACTGTAATGCAATTTGCTCATAATCATATTTAAACAAGTCTATATTTCTCTAATGTTCAATGACTGAGAGCCAGAAAGGCAAGTCCTATATTAGACAGATGAAAGTCTATCTGGAAACAAACACTGGTTAAAAAGCAATCTACTAAAGGGATAAATTATTGACTAATAATCGTGTGCAACAGAATTAGGAAGAAAATGTACTTTCTATAACTCCAGCAGTGAGCTGAGTCACCAAATGGAGTATCTTTCCTAAGACAAACCAATGGTACTGAATAGTGAATGGTGTGGGTCTCATGGTACCATAGATAGTAAATGGTGTAGGTCTCATGGTACCATAGATATAAAACAGCAAAGCATGAGATGTAATATTGACAGTGGTGGTATGGTAATAGTCACATCATGTTGGCATTTCTGTTAGTCAAAGACTCTGAAATGAAACAAAAGTCATATAAGTGACTAGTCACCAGTGTTATTATACTACAATCTGTACAATCTAGAAGAAAATCAACTTGAGGGGCTGTGCTGAGTTTTAGGCTTTATAGTAGTGAGATTAAAAGCCACTGGGGAATAGTATAAACGGGACTTGAGATAGAAGAAGTTGCCCCATTGCTATGCTAACATTTAGCTCTCGTATAATGTAGGCATGCATTATTTAAAGGGTGTGTCACTAAACCAGGGGAGAGATTGGGCTTGGATAAGGATGGTAACAAAGAAGATGTCCAGAAGGAACATAGATAAGGACTGGGAAGTCAGCACAGGATTAATAAGAGCACTTGCTGTGTATGTATGGAGACTGGAATTAAAATTAAAATGCTGGTCTTGGCTGCAAATGCCTGGAACCCTAACAGTAACAAGTAGTATCAGGCATGCAGATCCTGTTGCTACCACCAAACTGGTAAGCTTTCAGTTCAATGAGAGGCTCTTTCCCAAGGCTTGGGGCATTCTCTTCTGGCCTATGTATGTACATATATGGATACACACTCCCCAAATCTCATGTGTTTGAACCATATACAAGATATGGTCTTGGAATGCAAGAATGGTTTGAAGAACTGAAAGTCAGAGAAAGTTTGAAACTCAAGCAGAGCCAAAGTTTATCAAAGAGAACAGTTTTATTATATTCAAAAGAAAAACTCCAAGCTACACAGGATGTAAATTTCAGCAGGCGTTCCAGAGGAAGAAAAGGGAAGAATAAAAGCCATGTAACTTGAGTTAAGATAGCAAGAAGTTCAGCCATGTTGCAGACAAGCAGCCACATGGTGGGAAAGGAGTTTTTGGAGAAGGAGTAAAGAAATTCAAAAAACTAGAAAACCATACTGAGTACCTGACCAACATCAGAAAGAAAGAGACAAGAAATAAAGATAGTTCTAGCTCAGAAAGATAGACAGACCCACCAAACCTCATGGCAGATCAGATCTTAGAGACTTCGCTAGGTAGGATGAATTCTGGAAAAGCATGGATTAAGCTGATCCTGTCTTCCTAGGGGTGATGATTCCTTTCTGAGAATTGATACCTTGGCCAGGTGATTAACAAGACCAACTGGATTGATGTTTTTATGTTTTGGGTAACTTGGAACAGTAAGTCACCTAGACCAAAAGATTCCATCTTCTTGACCAGAAAAGGAACTAAGTTTCTCTTATTGGATATCCACAAGAGTGTCCTCCTTTATCTTCCCTTTCCCTCTCTTTCCCTTTCTCCTTCCCCCACCTATGCACTCTTCCCCCACTGAGAAAGATGGAGACAGAGACAGAAAGACAGAGATAGGAACAAAAGAAAGTACTATACACGATGAGGTAAGCCAAACAGTATGGCAAAATAGAGAAATTTTATTAAAAATAAAACAAGGAATTAAAACTACCACCTGTCCTTTATCATCCCTTTACCCATCACTCAACTAGAATGTCTATTGTCCTTACCAAAGAATCCTCTGAGCCATTAACAATTATGGTTCCAGAGATTTAATTACCTGACTCACATTAATAAAATAGACAACGTAAATCTACATTTAAAAATCAGAAAAGAAGTGTTTTTGTGAGGATAATATGAAAAGAAAAAAAAGTGCAAGAAAAGAACTACTTCTCTGCAATATTGTACATTTAACCACTATAAGTTAGAAGAAAACTTCAATTTATATGATGGTTTAGAAAGATGTGTTGACTTTCAAGCTGGTTTTATATTTCTGGATGCACAAACTAATTCTATTCAAAGTAGCTTTAGTTTCTTTACAGTGGTACTATTCATTAAAATGTGAATGAAATTGTATTACATTGTCAAGTAAAAACATTAAAAGAGAGTAACATTGGTTCACTAGCTCAGATGCTTGAAACCAGAGTTGAAAGGAAGAAAGGAAGTCACTGTTGAATTGGACGTCTGCACAGCTGAGCTTTCCAATTGGTCTGTAGATCTGCCCCTCATCCTAAACCAACACCTGCTAGGAGCTGACCTTAGAACTGAGCCTAACTACAGCTTGGAGGGCAAGCATTATTGATGACTACAGCTTTATCCAGTGGAGTCCTTACCCTAAAATATCCAGCTTCCTACTTACCGGAAATCATGGCTTTTGCCAGTATCAATTTAAAATTCGTAACTAAAAAAAGTAAAATGATGTGGTTTCCAAATCCCCCATTGTTTAAAGTCATAAATACAGCCGCCATTTTGAAAAACCTGTGAGTATATTTTCAAGGCTATTTAAATCTGTTTTTTCACATTGTAATAATAATTAGCCCCAAAGAAATACAATTTTCTTTGTTATTGCTCAGTTAACTTTGTTCTCAGTTGATGATTTTGATTATTATAGAACATAATGAGATTAATTTTAAGCAAAAATAATTAGAATAACTGTTTTAGCATAAATTAATTTAGTTAGATTTTAGTCAGGTCTATTTCTAACAATTTGTTAGTGGTATTTTTCTTGACATAAATCTTAAGTATAACTACACAATTACTTTCAGTCTTGCCATGTATATTTAACAGATTCAGGCTTATTAATCCTTTCTACTGGCTTCTCCATATTATTTTTTTTCACTTGACAGAAATCTTTCTCTAAATCAGGTGTGGTATTGTTTGCTTAGATCTGCCTTCAGTGCTCATTCTGAATTTTTGTATTATTGATGTGTAAATGTTTCAAAGCAAACATTTTCATGAATATTGTGCTTTTGATTCTACCAGTAATTTTTCAATTATCATCACATTTCTTGTTTATAATTATATTTGATCCTTTATGATAATGTTGTATAGTTTGCCAAATTTAGATGTTTGACTTCATAGACTTCTTTAATTTCCTGTCACTCTTGTGGAAAAAATACATTTTTTTCAATTAGTAAGAAAGTATCACCAATGTATTCTTCCCATGTGGAAAGACATTGCAGAATATAACTGACAGATTTCTAAATCAGTGATTATTAAATTTTAATATGAATAAAAATGCCCCCAGAAATCCTATGAAAATGAAGAATCTGATCACTCTGTGTTGTGTGGATGAAACTATATCTCCAACAGCAACAGAATGAAAAGAGGAAAATTACCATCATGAATATTTAGCTTATTTTTAAGGTGGCTCACTACAAATAAACATATACACACACACACACACACACATATGTGTGTGTATGTATATATGCAATGTATATGTGTATATGCAAATATCAGAATGTTTATTTGTATGCATATATGTATATACATTATTGGTGAGTATATATGTACATAAACAACATTTGATATATTTATTTATTTATTTAATTCATTTTACATCCAGATTGTTGTCTTCTTTTCAGGTCTCCTCTGGATATTAAGAATAAAGCTGCTATGAATATAGTGGAACACATGTCTCTGTGATTTGGTGGAGCATCTTTTGTGTATATGCCCAGGAGTGTTATAGCTAAGTCTTCAGGCAGAAATACTTCCAATTTTCTGAGTAACCGCCAGAATGATTTCCAGAGTGGTTGTACAAGTTTGCACTCCCATCAGCAGTGGAGGACTGTTCCCTTGCTCTGCATCTTCTGCTTGCCAGCATGTGTTGTTGCTTGAATTTTTAATCTTAGCTATTCTGATGTGTGTAAGATGGAATTTCAGGATCATTTTGATTTACATTTCCCTGTTGACTAAGAATGTTGAACATTTCTTTAAGTGTTTCTTGGCTGAGAAATCTCTGCTTAGCTCTGTATCCCATTTTTTAATTGGGTTATTTGGTTTGTTGGTGTCTAACTTCTTGAGCTCTTTATATATTTTAGATATTATCCATCTGTCAGATGTAGGGTTAGTTAAGATCTTATTTTTAAAGTGGAGCACTACAAATATATATGCATATGTGTATATACGCAATGCATATGTATATATACATATTTCCATATGTATACATATGCACATATATGCATATATGTATATGGATACACAGTATAAGTTGACATATATGTATGTATATAAACAAATTTTGATATTTTTAGATCTACAGTTTTAATTTGGGTATAGAATTACCATTTATATTTTGGGGTAGAATAGGTAGAATTATAAATTTTGCATACATTACAAGTAACAAGTACAATTATGTTTTTATTCTACAGCCTCTTAATTTAATAAAACCAATGTTTTACCACCATGTGGAACTCTACTTACTACAATCTGTGTTTATAAATTCTCCTTACACAGAAATGTATTTCTTCATATTTAATGTTAATATATATAAATAAATGTATAATGCTATTCACAGTACTGACAAATGCTATACTATACACTTAACAGAATGATTCTGAATCTATTAATTGAAACTTAAAAGCTGGAACGATTAGTAAGTTTACCTGAATTCATTTTCTACTTAAAGTATTTGTCAACATTGATGGAGAAAATGGCATTATTTTCCTCCTTGAAAAGTCATTCAAATGAAGCTATCATAAGTATTGCTTGACTTTTAATATGTTCTCAGGGAATATTGCAGCAAGTAATGAAATAAATGAACTTAAAGAAATCATCATATTTAAATGAAAAGTCATGCTTTTATGAAGATACTCACACCCCAAAGCTTATTGCTACACAATTCACAATAGCCAAGTTATATAATCAGTCTAAAAGCACATCAACAAACAAATGGATATAGAAAACATGTTAGCATACACAAGAGAGATTTTCTGGAAACAAAACTTCTTTGTTCAGTCATAAAGAAGAAAAAGAATACATAATTTTCAAGAACATGTATACAAGTGGAAATCATGTTAAGTAAAATAAGTTAGCCCTAGAAAGGCAAATGTTGCACATTTTCTCTCCTATGTACTTTTTAAAAACATGAAAGTAGAAGAACTACTTGGGGAAAAGGGGAAACAAACAGTAGGTAATGGGGAGCACAGGAAGCATTAGTGAGATAAATACAATAAAATGCAATAATATACATATGAAAATGTCTTCTTGAGAACTCGTTATTTTTAAAATGAACAATGAAAAGGTAAGTGGAAAGAACCATAAGGATCCTTGGAATAAAAGCTGATGAATACTGAGGATAGAGATGGGGTAAAAGAAGAGAATCCCTGGAGCTTGGTGGCCAGGAAATCTAGCCAATGTACCAAGCTTCAGATTCAATAAGAGACACTGGATCAAAATATAGAATGGAAAATCTGAAGAATACATCTCCATGTCAACCTCTGGTTTCCACATGGACCTGTGCAGGTAGATCACACATGTACACACACACACACACAAACACACACCCCCCCCACACACACACACATACACTGTGTGTGATTTGAATATGCTTGGCCCAGGGAATGGCACTATTAAGAGGTGTGGCCTTGTTAGAGGGAGTGTGTCACTGCAGGAGTGGGCTCTGAGACCCTCCTCCTAGCCATGTGGGCACCAGTCTTCTCCTGTTTGCCTTTGGAACAAGATATAGAACTCTCAGCTCCTCTTGCACCATGCCTGCCTGGAAGCTGCCATGCTCCCACCATTATGATAATGGACTGAACCTCTGAACCTGTAAGCCATCCTCAATTATATGTTGTCCTTTATAAGAGTTACCTTGGTCATGGTGTCTCTTCATAGCAAAGGAAATCATAACGAAGACACACCACACACCACACACCACACACACACACACACACACACACACACGAAGAAAAATGACTCCATAACAATTCCATTGAATAAAAGACAACTCTCAGCTTGAATTTCCAAAGTCAAAAATAAGGCCACACTGTCTTGTAAGTTCAAACAGTATCACTCAGTTTGTGTACTACATGAAGTTAACATAATAGATTGTACCTAAGTAATATAATTGTGCTGCTCCTCTACTCAAAAAAACCCCAAGACCCTCATATCTAGGAATAAGTCCTTCAGAAAAAATAAGTGGTCTTCAACCTGTCATTATCCCTATCAGCCTTGTCAAGGATTATATTGCCTGCTCATGGAAGTAATGAATTGCTACTTTTTATTTACACCGTGTTTCTCCTAAGACTTGTTTCTTCTTGAAAGCTCCCTGACTCATTGTATATAGGACAACCAAAGTAGCAGAGATGAATCTACAATTCTAACTGGTGAAACACCCAAAAGGTATTGCATTTTTCATCTAGCATAGCCATGTATGACTTGAGTAGAAGCCATATAAGCCATAATATTTTGCTATTTTATTCTGTGTTACTGAAGAAGCAGAGGTCATAGGCTTTTTGCTCAAGGCTTCAGAGCTGCTATTGTGAATATTACTTTAAACCAAATAATCAAAATATTGGCCCATGTTCCTTATGGGTAGGAAACAGCATGGATGGCCTGAGGCAGAAGGATATTAGGAGAAAGTAGCAGATGTTATAAAGAGTTGCTATATGAAAACAGGAAGGGAGGTTAGGATCACAAAACATTCCAGAGAATACTATCCACCAGAAACCAAGCTTTCCCTCAATGAGTGAATGTCCTGCATATTTTCCATTGTGGAAAAGTTGAATTCCACACATTTCTCATTTTCTTCAGTTACTCTAATATTTTAGCAAAATTGGCTATACCCCTGGAGCCATGCACAAGTGTGTACTGAACAAAAACAAAAGCTTGTGTGGTGATGTAATACCTAGCAATAAACCCTGAATCCTTGTAGGCTTAGATTTTGCAAAACCTACTTTAATGGGCTGATGTGGGGATGAAAGGCTTAGTTGCTTTGTGGTGCTTGGTTGCAAGGTGGTGTCCTTCCTGAGCCATTCAACTCTATTGGCTTCAGAGAAGGCTTGAGGTCTTGGAGAAGGGATTTGGATAAGTGTATGGGTGTAGACTTAGATTTGTCCCTTAATAAGTGTTCTCAAATGTTTCCATCCCCCTTCTATCTGACCATCCCAAGGTAGGGGAGAAAAGATGGTAAATAGGACAAGGGGATGTGGACTGGTTTAGAAGTAGTTCTTCAGGGTGGTTCCAATCTCCATTGTCAGAATATCAGCAATCCAGTTCAATAGTGTCAGGATATCAAATACAGATCATCAATGGTGGCACACTCCAGAAGAAACATCCAGTCCTCTAACTAATTGTCAGGAATCAGCAGGGGCTACCAGAAGCAGCCATGAGGCATGAGAAGTGCTCTGCCATGCCTCTCTCAATAAAGCGAGGATGCTAGACCAATGTTCTATGCAAGTATCCTGTCACTTTCTGTTGGGTCCCACTTCTACTCTTTCCAAACATCACACGTCCTCCCATAGGTCTTGCCTCAGCCAAACATGAAGTGAGTCTACCTTAACAAAACACCATGTGAGTCTTCATCACATGACACAACCAGAAACTTGGACTACTAATCCTACTGTACATAATAGTTCCAAGTGGTATCCAGGAGAGGGACATGGCAGAACATGTGGCCCTAAGTAGAAGTAATCCCATGAATAACACATGGCCTGAAAAGAATAGAAAATGAACCTTCCCCCAGTGAGTGTAAGAAGAGATACCAAGATAGAACACATAGTAGAACACATATATATGCATAGATATGCATGAAAGACTATACATACATATATGTATATATCAAAAGGAAAGCAAGAAAGCATTTTAAAAATTACTTTTAATAGATTAAAAGCTGCTTGGGCCTTTATCTTTTCCTTGTGAAGTTTATGAAGGTTAAAAAGCCTCATCTTGCATTTTCCTGACACCTACACAGTCGATGAGTGACATTGTATGCTCAAGTTTTGACACTGTAAGCGGTCTAGCAGTCATTCTCATTGCCAGCTTAAATGTACACCCTTGTTTAGATGGCTGGAATTCATCGTGGTAGATAAGGTATATTGAATAATGTCAATACACAGCTTGTTAGAGCTGACAATGGAAGCTCAGAAAGTGTCACACAGAAGTAGAACACAGCCTTCATCCAGCCCCAGGTTGTTTAAAGCTGAAGTGTGGTAAATTGGGCATGTCTAAAGTGGAACTGTCAAGTTTAGAAGGTTTAACATTGAATCTTCCCCTGCAGATCTCAAACAGAGACTAATGTATTAAGGTACCTGTACTTCCTTGGATTAGAAATATTTGAAAAATAATCCTTATTAAAGCTACTAAAATGCTCCATGAGATACAGAAACAAGGAGAGTAATCACAAGATCAATTATTTCCTTCTTCAAACATACACATGACTCCAAGCAGGATTTCTGTCCATTGTTTCATTCTAAAGAAGCAAAGATGCCTAGTAGTGTGTAAAGGAATCACAGGGTATTTTTAAACTTAAACTAGTCTGTCTGTGGAGGGTGATACAGCCCATGATGCCCAGGAGAACATGGGCATCATCACAAATGACATACTTTGTCTGTGAATTGAATAAACTTCTGATGTGATACTGTCTCTGTTTTAGCTTTCTCCTTGTGGGGTCATGTACAGCACAGCTGATGTTACAATGTGACAGTATTAAGTTATTATCAGTTTGTTTGGGAAGATTCACTATTAAACTTAATTCACCTTTCTGAACGAGAATATTGTAAACTCTAATGAGAGCAGAATTGTGAGTTAAGGGTATATGTCAAAGGTAACTCATTGCAGGGTTCCAGGAAATAGCAAGAGTTCAAGGGTCAGAATCAGGAGAATTTCTACGAGACAAAGACAAGCAGGAAAAGGGAAATCCTTAACGCCTGACTCAAGTTGAAGTCCTGAGTAAATATAAATCTGCTAAGGGTGTAAGGCCAAGTCAGACATGGCAAATCAATGAAGACAGAATAAAGAATTGGCTAATAGTTTATAGCCAAAGATATGGTGTCAAGATAATCACATTTCCAAAGAAGACAAAGTATAGGCATGCTACATGCCACAAAACATTTAAGAATTTACATAACTTATAATTTTATAAAATATAGATTATCTGTAGATAACTACAAACATTTATGAGTCCTGTTCTTTGTTCAGTCTCAGACATGTCTCCCAACAGGAGTCCTGCAAAGCAAATGAGTTGGAAATCTTATGTTGGGACTCAATAATGCACACCCTTGCTCCTCGTGTACTCTCAAGATAGCTATATCCTAGTCCTTGAAATCTACAAATATGTTAAGTCACAAGTCAAGAAGAGCTTTGCATATGTGGTAAATTTATAACGAGGGTCTTTGAGTTGGAGATTCTAGGGTTTGAGTGATAAATGTCCAATAAAGACTCGTGTGTGAAAGCACTTGATTCCCAACTGTTGATACTATCTGGGGAAAACATGGAACCTTGGAGAGGTAGACCTTTGCTGAAGAAACTGAGCCACGGAAGGTTGCCTTTGTGTCTTTATAGCCTAGATCCATTTCAAGTCAACTTTCTGCTTCATCATTATGGATAAAGTGTACCAAATAGCCTCCCCTTCCAGCCACCATGTTTTCCCTGTTATGATAGATTGTATGTCCTAAAGCCATAAACCAAATATATCTCTTTTTTCCCCTTAAGCTGATGAAATAAAAGTGAGATGGAAAATGGTTTTCTAATGACTTTGAAGACTAGGAAGGGATATTCAAGCAGTCTTTAGGAGATGGAAAAGACGGAAAACTGATTCATCAGGTCTTACAGATACTTCAACACTGCCAGTAACTTGATTATGGTTCAGTGACTTGGTCACTTGTGTCTGATTTCCAAAACTGTGAAATAATGAATGTCTTGTTCTTGTGGTGATTTGTTATAGTAACAATAAGAAACTAATACTGCATACAAATTAATAGCATTATTATCAGTCGAATGGAATATGTTCACACAATAGTGGCCAAGGGCTCTAACAGGAGTTTCTCTCCTTTTTTGGCTGCAGAGAGCAGGAAGCAGAAATATATTCTTTTTACTGTTTGGATTTTTTTTAAATGTTGAAAAATGAGTGATTTTATGTTTGCTTATCTAACACAGAGGTCTGAGCAAAGTCTTAAAGTAGTGTCAGCTCTATTTGAATCTTTAAGCAGAGCCTGTTGCTAAAAAGCTAAGAAATCAGTGAGAGATGCACCATAGAGTTTTATTTATTCATTTCATTCATTCATTCATTCATTCATTCATTCATTCATTTACTTTCTAGACTGGGTCATACTATGTAGCATGAGCTAATCTAGAACTCTCTATATAGATCAGCCTGGCCTTGACTTCACAGAGATATGTCAGCTTTTTCCTCCCATTAGCTGGATTAAGGGTATGGAATATCACATCTGGTTTTGTTTTAAATTTTAAGGACTAAGAATACTGATAAATAAAGAGGTATGAAAAAGAATATACTTTTGTAGCTGAACATCAAGATGCTAGAAGTGAAAAACGCCATCTAAGATTTAAGATGCTAGGCATGAGAAACAACGTTTCTGAAACAGAAAAAAAAGAATAATTATAAATAAAGATTCTTTCATTTTTAAAGATCATTTTTGAAGTCTAAATGGCAAAATAGTGACATCTCAGGATGATCTGTATCCAAATTCTCTTGTGTTTCTAAGGTTCTCATTCTCAATAAGAAGATTTTATTTTTCTAGACGTGGCAACCCATCCCGTATAAAGGAAAAGCAGGTCTCACTGAATCTTGAGGAAATAGTTTAGATGTCAGTTTTGTGTTCAGCCGAATAGAGACATTTTTATGAGTTTAATAGAGAGAACAATGAGTAGTTGGACATCAACTCTCTAAAGCAAGCAAGGGGAGAATTGCAAAGGTGATATACTGAGCTCCAGATCAAGGCAAAGATGGTTTTCTTCACGTGTGGTAGGAGAGGTTGAGTAATGAGAACTGACTGGAAAAGACTGACTTTTCTTTTAAAGGGCTCTTTGTGTTTTTCCCAGCACATGCAATTTTGACAGAAGGGGCTACATGCTTCTGCAAAAAGGTCTAATCTCATTTCCTAGTTAGCCTAACATTATCCTTTCTTCTCCCACTACAGCACATAGAAAACACACACACACACACACACACACACACACACACACCACACACTGAACATTCCTGTTATATCATTGGCCTTCAGTAGCATCTCCGTTTTCTTTAAATATCCCATACATCACTAGCTGACTTAATACCACCAGTAGTAGATTTATGTACAAGATTCAAGTACAGATGTGAGAAGTCAGAGGTGACTGGAAATCACATTGGTGTTTCCAATGTACAGCACTGAAATCTCCATACTCTTTGACAATTTGTCTGAACTACCACCACACCTAACTCCCTTTATATCACCATGGAGTAATGTTGGGACAGTGCTGTAAGACAAAGCAAGGGAAGAAAGTAAGGCATTGTGTTGCAAACGTCAGTAACTCTTAAGACTCTCTCATTATTTGAAAATCAGTCACACACTATTTATACAATTTTCAGTCTCACTGTTTTTACTTGGTTTCATCCTGGAAAAACAATATACCAGGCAGATATCAGAGATTTAAGGGACAAACAACATGCTCTATGGTCATTAAATATATTTATAATTGAAGCGATAACAAAGTTGGTCCACACAGCCTAAAATCATCTCAAGTGCTGCCTTGTATGTCATACTTTGAGAAATGCTCAACTGAAATGAATCTCAGCTCAGCTTCTAAGTTTTCAGACTGGGTCCAAAATCATCGAGCTGCTGTGGATGTAGAGAAGCAAAGGTAAGCTCTCGTTCACCCTCATCTAAACAGGCTGATGGTTTGCCCATTTTCTACATCCTCCTCTCCAGCATCTCCAATTCAAGTTTTGGCAGCTATTAGAAGAAACTTAAAAAGAAAAGAGAGGAGTGGGAAAAAGAAAAGCAAAACACAAAAGTGACAAGAGAAATGGGAACCAGCTTGGTTGTCTGCTGTTCTCTCTCTTGTGGGTTGAAAGGCTAATATAAAAATATTGTGGTTTGAAAAGCATCAAAATGATGGGATCTTGAATTGTGTTTGTCATCACTCTGGACTTCCACCGTTGTCTCTCTTTTTATCTCTGTAATATGCCATAATTATGTCTTCTGCGAGGGTCAATTATCTTTGAACTAGAAAACAAATTGCCATCATTACCTCTGATTATTCTTCCCTTTTCTTTGATCGTATTTTGTACAGCAACCCAAAATTTTGTGTTCATTCAGCCTTTCTCTTTCCTGGTTGCCTTGCTGGGAGAGCTGAGATTTGAAAGGAGATCATTTCCCTGCTGTTCCCCATGTTATCTTTCCCCTTCATTCCCTTTCAATGTCTCTCAGGCCTCACATTACCAAAATATGTTCAAATAATCTCATTACACATGGCTCTTGGCAAATATGGCCCTTCATTCACAGTTCCTTCTTTATTCTTTTTCTTTCCTAATCTGACTGCACTTACAAAATCCAACAGGGTTAGCTAGCATACAAAGACTCATTCAAACTCCATTAATATCTTAGGAAGCCACTGCACCCTAAGGTTAATAATCTCAAGATGAATGTACCCCCCCCCAAACCTCTGTGACACCCACCGAAAATTAATGAGGCTGGTTTGACCAGTGATCACTGAATTATAAAGAACCTAACCACTATGGCTAAAGGAAATTAACATTTCCTTTGGTTTGAAATAAAGCAGAAAGAAAGAGGATGAAAAATAATACTTAAGAAATAGAAATACTGAGATCTTCATAATTAGTTTTCCCATATGGGCGTCAAAAAAACTTATGATAATACATATGGGAAACTCAGGTATTCATTTGATAGGACAGTTTTCCTGAATTGGACACCATGATGACATTTCTAGGCCCATATTGACATGCTGATTTCCCAACAAATTTGAAGACAACTCTCAATGCCAGGGAACAGATCTTTGTTATTCAAATGCATTATGCTACCTAACAGAAGTGGAAAGTAAGGTTTCCGCAGCAATTTCTTCTAACTTGCACTGGCAGAAGTCCTGGGTGTAAATCAAGATCCTCACTCTTGCCATCTCTCACTGCCCCTTCTGCATTTTATGTGGAGCTTTCTTTCTGATGGTTATTCTCTATCTCCCATCACTCTAAATCTATACTGAGGGAAGAAATAAAATTAAAAATGACATCCTCTGTGGCACCTACTCAGCAAATAGGTAAAACTTGGCCTGTTTCAAGCCTCAGGGAACAAGAACTCCTCTAAGAATTCATTCAGTGTAACTGCTAGTTTAAGGCAAGGATGAGAAAACTAATGCTGAAAATTATTGAAGCATATTATATTATAATTTAAAATAGCATATATACTTAAAAATATTTATTGAAAGACTGTGCCAATGATTGTGGGAAGAGCACATGGATGGAGTCTAGAGAACCAGGCTATAATTTTCAGAGTGTTACCAAAGCTAAAAGCATACTACTTCTATGGTATGATGGTCTTTGCTCCAGCGACATCATAAACCTCTCAAGGGATGATCAGAAACAAGGCATGCAAAGATGGTTAACAATAGCACATTTTCTAAGTGCTTAAATGACACACTTAAATAGCATGATCCGCTTTTTCTTCTTCTTTGAGTAGAAGAATGAAAAAAGCTCTGCTATGTATGACACACATGTGACACTCAGCCAGGAGGTCTCACCCACCTTCTCTTTATAATGTATAGTATCCATATAAGCAATTACATTAACATCTTGACTTTGGAGCTAAAACGGGGGAAACCCTGAGAAGGTTAGTAATATGAAATACTCTTGTAGAGATCAGTTTTCTTTTCATTTGTTTCTGTATTCTACAGATATTCAGTTCTGGAACTTATCTTGGAGCAGAGATGGTAAACAGATCAGGAACCCAACACAGAATCATGTATTTTTAAAGTTTCATGAGAACAGAGCCACACCCACACATGGTTGTTTGTGTGGGTGGTCTACACCCATTGTAGAACTACTTGGGCTGCCAAAATACCAAGAGTAAACAGTGGTAAGGGAGACAGTATGAGCTACTTTTCTGTTGTTGGTTGGTTGGTTTGTACATTTGACATAAGCCAGAGCCATCCAAAGGAACTTATTCAAACAAACTAATATACCTTACCTATTTTTGGTGCTCACTATTGATGTCTTTGGCTATAATAAATAGAGGCCCTGCTTTTGCTTTTTAACAGGCTATTTTGATTTGACTTAACAGAATGTGATTTTTAGAGGATGGAAGGGAATTGGCATCATTCATTTTTCCCTAGTGATAATAGGAAACTTAGCCAGCACAAGGCCCTGTGAATAGTACATTCCAATCATACCTGTTTTCTCCCCTGTTATCATTCAGAGCTTTTACAAGCTGGGGTTAAGGGTGCCACCAACAGTTTTAACAGCAAAGTTTTTGCATTACTCCATAAAACTAAACACCTTCTCTAGCAGCATTTTATAACCGAGGGAGATAACTACTTGAGAAGAAATCCGACATTAGGTCTCTTGATTCTGACTCAACACAGAAATTCTGCCAGATCTGAAACTTCAAAGCTCAATATGTTAATGAGCGCACAGTGGCTCTAGAGAGCCCTTTCTGGCCAAAGAAAAGAGCTATCAAAGCATTTCTTCCTTAAAGTGAAAATTGATGCTATTTGGGGGGTCAGATGTAATAATGTTGATATGTTGGGAAATATAAGAGGAACCATCCAAAGTAAAAATGATCAAATTATAAACTTGGTTTGGATGCCCTTGTTTTTCTCAGTCTGATTCAGGGAGTAATTTTGCTTTCAGATAATCACAATTTATTTATATAGAGCTGGGGTTCATCATTCTAGCTAAGAAGGCCCAGCCAGAATTAAATTTTATTTCTTAAGAAAACTATAAAATTGATCTATGAAACAATTTTAACTTAAATATTAGCACTTGATCCAAATCTTCTTTTGCTAAGGAACAAGGATATGAGTTACATGGGGAAGAACAACCCCGATGGCCTTTCATTCAAATGCGAGTTCTTCCTCCAAAAGGCTTTTACTCCACTTTCTTTTTCAGAATTTGCTGGATCAGGAAAACTTATATCTTCAAAGTTCTGTTGAATGATGTAAGTGCGTTAGGAGCTTCCTCAAGCTCCCATCACGTGGGAAACATCAGGAAATCAGTTAAGAGCCTGGTCTATTATCACAGTCTGGGAACCGAAGGTACACTAAAATGGCTGCTACTTTGCTCTTCCAGAGCAGAAATGGACACAAGTAAGCTGGAACTCAAAAGAAAAGGTAGAGAGTAAAGTCTTTGTTTATATGGTAACAGTTATTACTCTTTCTATTAAGGGAGATTAAATAATAGCTCTTCAGTCATTAAAATAACAATCTTATGTTATAATTATATTTTATATATTTATTTTATATAAGATATAAATATGTATAAATTACATATATAAGATATAAATATATATGAATGATTTGGTTTTTAGAAAACATCTGTGGATACTCCATTCTGAAATCTGCCTTTTTGTGATTTTAGGTAAGTCACTGAAAAATGTCTGAACCTTATATGCCCATGTATAAAACCCATGATAAAAACGAGAGCCTGACCAATACAGATTCAGATGTTCATAGCCAACCATCGGACTAATGAAGGATTTGGAGAAGGATTGAGAAGCTGAAAGGGTTTGTGGCCCCATAGGAAGAACAACAATATCAATCAACCAGACCTCCCCCCACCCAGAGCTCCCAGGGACTAAACCACCAACCAAGGAGTACACATGGAGTGTCCCATGGCTCCAGCTGCATATGTAGCAGAGGAATGCCTTATCTGGCATCAATGGGAGGGGAGGCCCTTGACCCTGTGGAGGCTCGATGCTCCAGCAAAGGGGAATGCTAGGGTGATAAGATGGGAGTAGGTATGTGGGTGAGGGAGTACTCTCATAGAAGCCAGGCGCAGGGGTGGGTGGGATAGAGGGTTTGTGGAGGGGAAACTGGGAAGGGGGATAACATTTGAAATGTAAATAAATAAACAAACCAATTTTTAAAACACAGAGTTTGTCTCATAATGCTACTATAACAGCCAAGCATAAAGAGTAAATCACATTATCCAGAACAAGTAAATTGAAGCTATAATGATTAGTATCTGAATAATAAAAACAGGGGGGCAATTAAGTGTTGATGATGCCTTGCTTTTCTTTGTGAGCCAGCCACGCTTTGGTTAACTCTCAAGACCATTCACTTTCCACACAAGAGACCTTGATGAAAAGCCACATTGGTCTGAAGGCTTCTCTGCTATTTGTAAGGGTGGAAAGGTTGTTTTAATTTATTTTGTGATTTAGTTGGGTGTCTGGAGGCATTGGGGAGTACCTGGAACAGAGAATACAGAGCTATTATTCGAAACTGAAAATTTTGATAAACCTAATAGTCAATAGTCTCCCTAGAGGGGGGGGG
>NW_021604658.1:7264733-7439025 GCF_004785775.1 Grammomys surdaster | reverse complement strand
GAAGGGAGAGGGGAGAGAGAGAAAGACATACACAAATATGTATACACACATATACACACATACAAAAAGTTTGATATTAAAAGGTAAAGAATATAAAAGAATGTAACCTCCATAAAGATGGAGACTTTTGCTTTTTTAAAATTATTTAATCATTATAGAGAACATTTTTATTGTATTTTTGCTAGCAATAGAAATAACCCATCTGATTTTACCACTTTTTTATGGAAAGTAGGTTTTTTTTCATGCATTCCTGATTTATGTTTTTCTATTCTTCTATACTTCCTAGTTCCTCTCCACCTCCCCTCCCATCTGGATCTACCTCCTTTCTGTCTCTCACTAAGAAAACAAACATGCTTCTGAGGAATTATTATTATTACTATTACTATTATACAGTAATAAGATAAAGCAAAGCACAGCACATTGGACTAGGACAAAACAACAACCAAAAGGAAAAGAGCCCAAGAAAGGACACAGGAAATGAGATGTAGACTCAGAGACCCAGTCTGGTTTTTACATTTCTTTTTGGTAACATGCAGAGTACCTTCCTCCTTCCCATATCAAAGATGTTAGAACACAAGTTGAAGGCCTTATGTGAGCACCAGCTCAACCTCTTTATTTTCAGTGAGTTGTGTAGGTCTTGACATCAACAAAGGGGCCTTGCTATTAGTTTTCGGATAGCAACCTATCATCTTGGCAACAGCCTGTGTTGTTTGGGCATTCCCATAGGACCCCTTTGATAAAAATCTCAATTAGATGGAACTAATTCCTAGTACAGGAAGCTTCATTTGGTGACAAGAGCTGGCTAGTTGTATCTCCCTTTACTTGGCAATTTCATTTAGATCACCTTCATATATGTTTATAATTTGGAAGCTTCTGATATATTAAGTTTCTAGACTATCTTTCAAAATGGCTCGTAATTTTAGCTGTTTCTGCCCATCTTTCCTCCCTTGCTCCTTTACCCTTCCTCCTTCCCACTTAATGCTCCCATTCCATCCAAACAGAATGAGGAGTAATAACTGCTTTGTGGATTTTCTATTATATGATCTCAAGGTCTGTATCAGTGAGAGGAAACAAAGTAACTCTTTAATTTATGGGAAATAAAAGAGCGTAGAAGAATTAGAAGCAGTAAACAGACAATTATCTTTGGGAAGTTTTTCTATAGAACAATAAGTTTTTATATGCAAGTTTTAGATCTGTAAGATCGAATTCTTTGTCTAGGCTAACTTTTTCTAGGATAATTGGCTCAGAAATTGAAGGGATGTTAGGTCCTCATAGGTTTTCACAGTGAAAACCAAGTCTGCAAAGACATTAAAGACCACACATGGCTTCAAACCTGCTGATATGATAGAGATGAGGGAGATAAAGCAAGAGTATAAGATCTCAGGAAAATTCTAGTCATGTAGGGGAGCCATATTTACGATGTTGAGGGAGGAACAAACATTGATGTATTTAACTCTTGAAATGATTTCAACAGGACTACAGATGCGACATACTTTTATATTTAAGATTCAGGTGTTGGAACATTTGGAAATTACCCTCTAGTTTCATAGTGTGTGGTCATTTTGGTAAGAAAAATGGAAAGCGCTCTGCTGAGCCCTTGTGGAAGAAAGTTCCTGCCTATATCCACCCAGCATCTACATCTTACCCGCTTCTGTGTTTTTCATGTCAGTGTCACATGAATAAGAACAAGCATCAAGCATGTCACATGAGTTACTTAAGATGTTGTTTTGTGTTAGTAAGAAAAATATAGCATTGTATTCTCTGGTTGAGTATAAAAACATCAAATGGACCATTCACTCTTATTGCAGAATTTTGGCTTAGACATAATGATCAAAACATGAAATAGACTCATATATTGTTTCTCTCTCTGCATGAATAACTATAAAGGCACTATTATGAGTGACAGAGTAATTATCTGCACTAGGAAATTGATGAGGAGCTGAATGATCCAGAGGGGACAAGTTAGAATAGATTCTATTCTATCTAAAATAGCAATACCTACTTAATAAATACAGGAAAGTCCATGGTTTTGTTTTTGTTATTTGAGAAATATAGCCTATTTGTCAGTGGTGAACAACAGATTTTTAATGAAATATATATCTCTTGGGTTGTGTAATGAAAACTGAATCCAAGCACAGACTTCCAAAGCATGGAGGCTGTAATGAGAGAAGGGGGAGAGAGAAAGAGAGAGAGAGAGAGAGAGAGAGAGAGAGAGAGAGAGAGAGAGAGAGAGGAGTTCACAGACAGTAAATTATGAAACACATCATAGTAAAAATGTGTTAAAGTCAAATGACTGCAAAAAATAACTTTCCTTTTAGTAAACATAGACCCTGAACTGCTTTGCTCTAATATGAGTATAAAAATTTTATCAAGTATTCTTGCCTAGAAACATTGTGGGAATGTGGCTCTGTTAGTAGAATGCTTGCTTGGGATGCATGAAACGCTCTGCATTTAATTTACAGCACTTCATAAACCAATGAGGTAGTGCATACCTGTAATCCCTGTTTGGGAAGTGGAAGCAGGATGGTCAGAAGTTTGAGGGCATTCATTCTGCTTCATAGCAAGCTCCAGGACAGCCTGGGATAAATGAGAGCTTGTCTCAAAAATAATTTGTACAAGAAAATAAGTATTTTTAAAAGATATTCAAAATTTATCAATGCTGTATCCAATGACTAGAAACAGCTCCTACTCTAACCCCCATTGTCTCCAGCTGTAACTAGTCAACATTCAACTAAGAATGCCAAATGGTTGTTTAATAGAACTGGTAGAATAGTCAAACAAGTGAAGAAGTCTTTTTCTTTCTCCTTACACTTTTATCTATAATTCTGGGGTCAGGAAAGCTTTAAGATTATGCTGATATTGGAGGAGGGAGAGGAGGATAATATTAGATTAATGCCCTTTGCACAATAAAAACCCATAAGCTATCTCCACGGTTCTGATAGGTCAGGGACATACTAAGAACATATAAGAAGAGAGGAGTCCAGGCCTTTTGTATCTGTAGGAATTAAAGTGCACATATAAATACACAAACAAGTTACTGAGGGAGTCTAAAGGCAGCATTTGTCTACACATAGAGAAGAAGGTGACTCCTAGAAAGCCAACTGCTCTTCTATAATCTTCTAGGATAAAAGTGCACAAGAGTTCCAAGCATCAAGTATGTTAATGTTGATTTAATGGTATTAGCCAGTGGAAAAGCCGTTCTGAATCTGATTAGCGAACGGTAAGGTATGGTAGAGAATTCTCATTCTGGCAGAAGCTGATTTTGAGTATCAGATATGTTACTTACTCTTTGCTGTTGCCAAATGGTTGACCAAAAGTCAATTAAGGGAAGAAGGATTTACTTTGTTTCCCCACAGGTCAGAGGAGCAGAGTCTCCCATGGTAGGGAAGAAACAAAATAAAGAGTGGCTTGATCTATGACACCAAGTGTGAGGCAGAGATGGGAGCTTGCCAGTACTTGGTCAACTTTTTCATTTTTCCTTCTTATTCTAAGTCAGACTCATGGCCTATAGATGGGGCCACCAGATTCAGAGTGGGCCTTTTTCCTTGGTTAAACATCTCTGGAAATTCCCTTAGAGATACATTTAAAATGTGCTTTATTAAAACCCTAAGATTTGGTATTTATTGATCTAATCAATCTGATGCTAAAAAATTAGTGATTGCAGGAAGCCAGCCATATTATAGAGTTATAAATAAGATATGCTCCCGTTGGTGCACTGTGGATAATTTGCTGACACCTCTCACAGGCATGCCAGTATCTTATGCTTGGTATAAGACAGCACCTATGAAGATTTGAAACAAAACACAAACAGCAAAATAATAAGAAAAAATACCCCTACCATCTGGAGCTCTCCTTTTGTCTTGGCATTGAAAGAAAGAGGAGGAGGAGATATGAAATTTCCAGAGAAGATACCAAATTAACATAATGGCCTGAGCTACTCTTTCCTCTACAACACTGCCTCCCATCTAAAGGAAAACACACTGCCTTCATATAAAGTGCAAAGTCAAGGCTCTGAGCACCCAGGGGATGAATCACAAGTACTGTCACCTTGAGCAGCAGCCCTGTCACATTGTGTGACTCTAATAGAAATCCCGAGAAACAAATATTGCAGTAACATAAGTCTACAGTCAACACCCAGAGCCCATCAGATTGAACACAATCTAATTAGGAACACAGGCATTAATACTACAGTGGCAGGCCACTCGGACACTCTAAGCCAATTCTGAGAACTCCAGATATTGATTTTAAATTACAAAATCATTAATAAATAGCACTGCAATCTCACTTCACTGAACATTTCCTAAAGAGTCCAAAGAAATAGGAAGTCAGTGACAACCTTTACACAATATTTTGAAGGGGTAACTACACTGTCACTAACTTGACTAAAAGAATCAACTATCCTACAATCCATCCATACCCAGTACCTTATTTTTCTTCAAATGGTTGAAATCTTTCTGTTCAAGCAAAGGATTAGTTCAGGCTTGTAAAACTCATAACTTCTAGCAATGAAAAGATGTATTTGTAATTTTCATTTAATTCTTATTGTGATTATGATTGCCTATTCATCATTGGATTAGATATTCATCCATCTTTAAGTTTTTGGCATCTACAGGTATCTACTCACCATTTTTTTTTGACATCAAACACTGACCAGAAAATCTGTCACTGATTAAGGGACCCATGAATGATACAGTCCTTGTGTGATGTAATCGGATTCTCAGCCTAATTACAAGGTGAAATGAATGCATATAAAGCACCGTGCATTGTGTCACGTAGTATACTAAAATATAGAACGAGCACCCAGCATTTATTAATCATTATTTATACATCTATGAGTCACTAACATGCAGATGTCCACACAAATTTATGTTCCCTCTTAATAAGTATTAGTTACTACTAGACAGTAGCCTACCATAGAGATGGTGTTCTTACCAGTAACACTCTGTTATCAGAAAGACAGTGTGACCTGGCCAATAAAATGTAGACAGAAGTGTTCTATGCTACATTTATGCCTGAATATCAAACCTGAAATAGTGTTCCTAATTGTCTCACACATGCCAATCCTGCCCCATGGCTGGACTCTTGAATGAATGTGAAGCAGTCTACCTATGCACATCATTGATATGGAAAGCTACTGGGATCAGAGGGCTTATCTTTTAAAGTGAGCACTGTTACCTTTCCTAATACACTCAAATCTTTAATTCTAAACACTCAATGCAATTAACCTTTGAAATTAACCACAGCAAGCCTATGTCAGTAATGTACTTACTTGTGCTCAACCTGAAAACAGTTTCCTTCCATGTGCACATATTGCTCAAGCACTAGTCAGAGAGCACCAAACAAAAGCACCTTGGACAAATTTTGAATACTGACTCTGCCGAGCATTGTCCTTGGGTCTAAAGTTAGATAACAGCAAATAAGCAGACATGCTGTTTAACTGTGTGGAGTTTCTAAGGCCCTGGATCTCAACTTTCCTAATGCTGTGATACTCATGTTATGGTGACTCCCAGCCATAATAGTGTCTCATTACTACTTCATAACTCTAATTGTTTAATCATACTGTAATATGATTCATGAATCATAATGTAAATATCCGATGTGTCAAATCTGATACTGTGACTCCCAAAGGAGTTAAGACCCCTAAAAGGTTGAGAACCACTATTCTACAAGTTGTTCTGTTTCAATCTCTTTTTTAAAACTCTGTGTTTCCTACAGTTTAAGGTGTGCCTCCAAAATTCATATGGTGTTAATGTAGCAAAATGTGGGGCCTTGGGGTCAGGTGCAGGATACCTGCCTTTGGATTGTTTGTCGAAGAAATCCCAGAGATGCCCACAAAACAGCATAGGACACTGCTCTTGACTGACTGTAGGGGTGATATTTAGAAAATGGTGCCCTGTCCAGCTTGTTCTTGGGCAGCTACCATGTCCCCACTGCTCCTCAGCTCTGACTGGGGCTCTGGCTAGCTAGATGAGCAGGCCATGTCACACATGAGACACTAGTATGGGGGATGGCTCTGCCAATCCACCTTGCTTCAGCCACAAAGCTCAGCTGAACCCCAGACAATATCTTCCATCCTCTCAGTATCCGGTACAAATGAGACTTTTAAAGGTTAATAATTATCTAAAGAATTTTATATTTAGAAATGCTCAATCAACAAGATGCTCACAAAAATAGAGTTGTTACCCAATATCTAACCTTTGATAGAAGTTGCTACCCAGGACAACTTTTGACCCATCTGTGGTTCTCCATGGCTGATAGCCTCCTTCTCCTCCTCCCCTTCCTCTTTTTCTCCTCTCCCCTTCCTCTCTTTCTCTCCCAGCTCCACCTCCTCTTCTACTGCCTAATCACCAAGCTCCACTGCAAATACAATGTAGAAGAATAAGTATCCTGCTACAACTGGCAATCAGAACTTGAGTGTAAGATCCTATTACTGAAGACACCACTTTGGTCACAGGATATGAGGAAATAAGCTGGTATTCACTTGTTAGCTTCTCCCTCTGGCTAGCTGTCATGGTGTTAGAAGATGCTATGCAGGCTGTTAGGTGACAGGGTATTCCTTAACTGTGTTGGTTAAGTGTCAAAAAGATCATCTCCGAGGAACAAACGCATAGGTGTCACATTAAGGAACTAAAAATTCAGAATTTCCTTTTGGACTAGTATAAGCAATGGTGAGTTCAAGTTTGAATTTCCCACTTTTCTTACTGTCTTCTGTCTGTAGTTTATGGTTGTTGGCCCTTTTGTAATCTGCCTGGTGTATGCTTAATCTAACTGCTTCCTTACTACTGTCTGTGTATAAATGCCTTCGTGATGTCTGACAATCCCTAACAAAGGACCTTGCTCTGTATTTGTTGAATTGCACAGAAAATATTCTTTACAAAGATCTTTAGCAAAGTTTCACAGAATTAAGTTACTTTACTGACCCCAAGTGACTCAGAATAGTAAGCAAAGAGTACTGCAAAGATGCTATCAAATTATATCTGTATGTTGTTTCCCACATTTATGATAGATATTTTTTTATTATATAATGCTTCTTTCAACCTGTTGGCTGCTACATCAAATGGTTACCATGACAGGAATATACACACATCTGTCACTCTGAGTCAGGGTATATTAAGAGTATATCATTTAAGATTAAAGCTATGCATTAGCTTAGGTTGTAAAAGCTGATTACATGGGCAAGCTAAGGCAAGTAAAATTGGGTTTTAAAGGCAGGTTAAATAAGCAGGCTGAATACGCAGTAGGGGGTCAGTCTAAGTCTTAAGTAATCTCGTTGTGCGCTATTAATTTGACTGTGAGGGCTAGCACAATCTCTAGTCTCTTTGCATGTAAGAGTGATTTTTATAAACTTGTACCAGGACAATCAACAGTCTTATTCATTTGTTAACCCTAAAATAACTACCAACCAGGCAATAGAGGCTCACTAGGATAACTGTGGCACAGATGTTATATAAATAACCAAACATATCCTGATTGGACTTAAGACCACTCCAGGAGATTAAACCCATAGCCAGCATCATTTAAAGGCTGAAAACTTGTGTTCAGACAAGTCACACACTTGACTCTAGAGGAGAACCTACCATCATCATATTTCTAAACGGAGTTAGCATCGAATTGTTGTCCAAATATTTATTTTCACACCCACAGATTAGAACAACATTAAGCATTCACAAATTCATTCTAGACAACAAAGCCACCGAGAAACTTCCTTTTGCAATGAATGGCATTTAATACAGATCCAATAAGTGGTCAAACTTGTGCTGGCTAGTTTTTATGTCAGCTTTATACATAAGCTAGGATCGTCTGGGATTGGAATCTTAATTGAGAAAATATTTCCATAAGATTGGCCTTTAGACAAGTGTTTGACGCATTTTCTTGATTGGTAAGTGATGTGTGAGGGTCTCTGTTGTGGATTCTGCCACCCAAATGCTTGTGGTCCTAGGAGCTGTTACAAGAGAGGCTGAGAAATCCATGAGGCGCAAGCCAGTAAGAAGCACTACTTCATGGCTTCTGCATCAGTTTCTGGCTCTAGATTCATGTCTTGACTTTCCTGGATGATGAACTTATAAGCTGTTAGGTGAAATAAATCCTTTCCTCCCAAATTGTTTGGGTCACGGATTTCTATCACCACAATAAAAACCCTAAGACAAAATTATTAAGAATAAGAGACTGTAAGATGTTTGGCCTTAAATGTGACATATATAACCACCAGGGATCATCTCCAAAAAGGGATGCAAAGATCTGAAGAGCCAGAGATTGCAGAGGATTAATGTAAACATTTTTTAATACATAACAAACATGTACACATGAAATCACAGGAAATATACATGCATACATAAAATCAAGCCAATCTTAATCCAACATAGATGGGAGAGTGGCTCATGAAACCCTATTCTCTATTCAAGGAGCTACTGGCAGCTAATGGCCTTTTGAGAGGAAGCACCATTTTTCTTCAGGGATGCAGCCTCAGGTAAGCTGCCAGTGCATTATGGGTATTCTTACACCTATGCATGTATCACCAATATCAACTAGATTTTGTGGTATTAAAAAAAAGAGAGAAAACATAGTTAAGATGGGAAGAAGATGTGGTAATATGGTGGCAGAGATATCAGAGAATCTAGAGGGGAAGGACTGAAGGGTAGATTTGACCAAAATGCATCATATATATATATATATATCATTTTATATATATATATATATATATATAATTCTGAAAGGATAAATTTAAAAATACATTTTAAAATCTAGACCCTACAAGAAGTGTTCTAGTATGTGTTGTATGTCCATGTCCTCTGGGTCAGACAATGCTGTTGCCATCTTGAGTCAAGAGACTCTCCTGTGATTTCATCTATTATCCCCTCTTAGAGGGAGTGAAAGGCTTAGGTACTCACAGAGCTCAGTCACCTTCATCTTCTTCAGACCCCTTCCTCGAAGAGATACATGAGGTAAACAATAGATTTGTTTCAAATCTTTGATACTGCAGCACTCTGTAAGCTTATTCTGTGACTCTTCAGTGGTAAAACTATTCAAAAAGGAGTGCAAGAAACTTCCTGGGAGTGTAGATGCCTTTTAGTCACTCTTGCTTCACCAAAATGGACTTAGATGGATTCCTTTGTTTAATCTGTTGGTGCTCTCCTCAACTGGAGGGATCAGATGCTTCTTTATTTCTTCCCAAGAAATGTCCCACGACAGCATCAAAGTTCCTCCCTTATGAGTGAGTAGTAAAACTCCAGTAAAGTAGGCTTCAAGTTGTATTATTCACATAATCTTCTGCCTTAAGCCTTATAAGGAGCCCATACCAGACAACTAAGCCCACTGGTACCTTGATATTTTACTTACTAGTTTCAAAAAATGTAGACAGGAAGAAAGAAAGAAAGAAAGAAAGAAAGAAAGAAAGAAAGAAAGAAAGAAAGAAAGAAAGAAAGAAAGAAAGAAAGAGAGGAAGGAAAGAAAGAAAAGAAAGTTTTTATCTAGTATAAATTACCCAGTGTCAGCTATTTTTGTTATAGCATCAAGACAAACTACAATAATGAGTAGGAAATCAGAAATTTTCAAGCTTACAAAAAGAAGTAGAAATATCTTATGGTAGTTTGGTGGTTTGAATAGGAATATTCCCCCTGGCCCTACATAGGAGTATATATTTAGCTGCTTCATCATCAGAGACTGTCACTATTTGAGAGGAACTAAGAGGTGTAGCCTTGTTGGAGTAGGTGTGGCCTTGTTGGAGTAGGTATGGCCTTGTTAGAGGAAAGATATCATTGAGTATAGCCTTGGGGTTTCAAAAGCTCAGTGTAGGCCCAGTGTCTGTCTCTTCCTGATGCCTGTGAATCCAGATGTAGAACTCTCAACTACTTCACCACCATTTCTGCCTACATCCCATCATCTAATAAGAGTGAACTAAACCTCTGAAACTGTAACCAAGCACCAATTACATGCTTTCCTTTATAAGAGTTGTCTGGTCATAGTCTCTCCCCACAGCAATAGGACACTGGCTAAGATACATCTAGATCCAAGAACAGAATCAGAGAACTTTATCCTAACATAATCTGAGCATTCAGCAAAGATCACAAGTAAACAATAGTAAACAATAGAAGTTCTCTCTCTTTAATAAAGAAATGCTAGAAATAAAGTCAGTGGCACAGAGTGAAGAGCATGTGGACGGAAAGTGGATAGAGAAGCACTTTTGCAAAGATGCCCAAACAGAACCAAGAAAGAGACACCACAAATTCCCACACTGTATTGTTCCTATTTTACTAACTCTCAGGTAAGAACTGAATGACTCACCCCAGAACACAGCTTTATCTTATTTTTATGTTGTTTTCTAGATGGCTGTGCATAAAATAAAGCTCTCATAACCAAATTGTATATTTTAATCTACTCAATGTTTCTTAGGTAAAATCTTGTTCACGTTTAAACACCAAATACACTTTTTAAAATTGAAATTGTCTTTCTAAAATAAACAGACACAATGAATGTCAGGTAGACCTTACTAAGAAAGATTCACCTTGATAGAACTGAGCAAACCAAATAAACAGCAGACGTTGCAGATGGTCACGGTTATACTTTCCTCTGTTACAAAAAAAAGTTATGCAAAATTAAAGGAACAGTTCACCAGGAAAATCTGCCATGATAAAAACAAAATATCAAATCAAAGTCCAGCCATCTGTGAGCCTTGTATTACAGAACCAGCCTCTTTGACTTTAAATTTAAAGTTTTACTGTAAAAAATATGAACTGAGTGTTCAATGGCTCATTCAAAAGACAGTTGTGGATGACTAATTACACACAAAGCCCCTGATTCTTAAGATTTTTGTTTCCAACATCCCCTAGGACAAGATCTTCAGCCAACCAGACTAAAAACAGCCTCATTTTGAAAAACCACTCCTCTGACTTTGTCAGGCTCAGAGAAACAATTCAGAAGGATAAGGATGCTCCTAGTGTTCCCGATGCATGCATCAACAGATATGACAGCTTAGCAAATGTCAGGAGTATGAAGAACGTGCCTCCACTGTTTAACAAGGGCTCAATTTTAATTTGTAAAACATCCTTAGATGAAGAAAAGGGAATGTAAGACACAAGTGAAGGTGTGGGGGGAGATGTCACCACATATACAAATAAAAAGAGTTATGTCAGGGTAGTCCTAATGTGTCAGCTCAGTGCCTGGTACAGCCAAGTCTTATACCCCTTCTGAGAGCTCTCCTTCTCAATCTTTAGTGCAAGTAAGCATAGCCTGCATAGAAATCAAAGTGAGAACAGGTATATAATGCAGAATGAGGTCATTCTTAATGAGTTACTTTATTATAGCAATGTAAGTAAGAACGGACTAAGCTCTAATAAATAAGCGAAAGACCTCATCACCTGAAGTGGAGTTTGAATAAAAAAAAGAGATGTTCGATGGAGCCCACACAAATATTGATAGCATAATTCAGTAAAATGGAACAAAAGGGTTGAAGCAGTTTTATAAGAAATACTGTCTGTTTCATGAATATTTTACATCCAAAGAAGACTGCTGAATTTTTATTATTATAAACAATGTAAAATTTCAAGCATTACCAGTATCTAGACCATTGCAGAGGGTTAAGATGATTCATTATATTTGAATCTGCAGTACAGTTGTAATTATCGTGGTCCTATAACTAAAGATGGTCATATTCTCAAATCTCTTGGGTATATGAGCATAATTGCCCCTTCTTGTTTATGTTTTGTTTACCTTGAAACATTTTCAAATTTCTATTATACATAATATTATTTTAGCTTGCACTTCATTTCTTAAATTGACATCACAAAGTTGTATCTTTTTCCTTCATATACTCAGAAGAAAATAGCAATCCCTGTTAAGTTTTTTGTGGAAAAAAAATGTCTACACTAGTTTGGTGAATTACTTATAAGAGTTGAATGACTATGGCAGAACTATCCAGCCTTCCTGTAACAAGACAAGGTAATTATACCACATGTGTGATATTTCTGTTCTCTGGTGTACATCCCCAAAAAGTAAAACTCTTTCCTCAGTGTCAATATTCTTAAAGAGTTAGATTTCATCCTGATCCCAGGGTATAATGAGCAGTAATTTCTCTTTGTCTCTTTTAAGCCATATGCACTACTTAGCTATCCACACTAGGTCAATCAATAAGCTAGTAACTTTGTAATAAGTTAATAGTATTTTGTATATAAAATCCACATAGGGATATGGAGGACAGAAATGTGAAGACAAATGTGAGCATTTCTCATCTTATACACAAGAAGCAAATAATTGGAATTTTATTTTAATAAGAAAAAACTCCAGATTTTTTTTTTATTCACAGGTAGCCAATAGTAGTATAAGTGAATAAAGGAAATGACTTTCACATCACTGGAGAGAATAAAGTAAAAATCTGACCTATAGTAAAAATATGTAACATAGACAAATATGAAAAGATATGAAGGTAGATGATTTATTTACAGCAGCAATTAAATGTATTAAGGCCATATATTAAAAGAACAGTGTTTTCATGGTCACAAATACCAACCTTTTCCACATTTTGTATTCATCAAACTCCATTGATATGGTCTTCCCATTGGGTGACGTCATTAACCTTAATAGTATATCATGCAAAGGGGAAAAAAAACAGAAAATCTGTTTGTTATTATCAGTATCAGACCAAGTAGAATTATGCAGCAATAAACAACACAGAAGGATAAGGTGATGTGCCTACTGTGCAAGAATAACAGAACATGGAAGTAAATGAAACAAAACTGAAAAACAAAAAGCAGGCAAGAGCAAAGAACAACCTACCTCATCAGTTTCCACCAAAGCAATGCATGTACATGATGCATGCCAATAGCATTATTAATGGTTTATCATGATTGGCTATCTTCTGGTTACAGTTACAAAGAGAGAGACAGATGGACAGAGTCACAGCAGAGATAGAGACAGATTCAGAGAAGATGGATAGAGAGAAACAGAATGCGACCTGATAAAAATCAGGATTAAAGGAGAAACACTTCATAATTTCCAGAAAGAAAAAGGATTATGGTAGGAAAATCTGAAGAAATGCATGCCGATGTATTAGATGACTGGTTGTAAGGATGAATTTCCAGAAAACTCCCTTAAGAAGTGAAACAGAAAATCTGAGTAAGACTGATAACAGAAATTGAGTCATTATCTTTAAGATTCCCATAAGAAAATATTTGTCAAAAAAAATTAATAAGGGGTTTTAATCCAAACATTATGAAGAACTTAACAATAATAAACAATCCAAGTTTTTAATTGACAAAGATTTTAATCACCAAAGAGGATATACAGGAGAAAGATAAATATATATTCAATTTTTTTCACATCAAGGATACACACATTGAAACAACACAAGATAGCACTACATACCCATTAGAATAGCTGGTGCTAAACTCTGCCTGGAACTGCTAGAGATGAAGTGGAATGGCAGCAGCTGGGAAGTCAGCTTGGTGCGAACACTTTGGAAGAATTAGCCAGGTCCTTACCAAAGAAAGAAAACTCTTTCCACAGGCTCCAGCAATCATGCCACTTGCTATTTACAAAATTACTTTGAAAACTCATGTCCACGTAAGACCTTGTGCATGCACTTGGGTTGATAGCAACTTTATTCACGATTGTGAAACTTGAGAAGTACAGAAAGAAGATAGTAGCTCTCAGCCTGTGTGTCGCGACCCCTTTGGCAAACCTCTGTCTCCAAATATACTTAAATTATGGTTCATAACAACAGCAAAATTAAAGTTATGAAGTAGCAACAAAAATAATTTTATTGTTTGGGGTCATCCCAACATAAGGAACTGTATTAAAGGGTCTCAGTGTTAGGAAGGTTGAGACCCCCCTGCTGTAGGCCATCTAGGCAACTGGATAGTAAAAGGAAGAGAGTTAGCATTACAAGAAAGACACGGAGAACACAGGGAATTCCCTAGAGCACATGAGCATGGAATCATATATTACACAGAGCTGTGAAGATGACAACCAGGAAGAGAAGCATTTGCAAGTAAGACAGTTAAACTGTATAGTCCTTTCAGTTTTAGGAAGAAAGGAGGCTATGTTGGATGGTACTTTTTGATTTGCTTCCATCTACATCTACTTGAAATTTTACTGTTTTGGTTTCTTCTTTTGAAACAGGTCTCATCACATAGCTTCTGTCAGTCTTGAACTTGTAATTCTCTATTATAGGCCCCCGAGTGCTAATATTATAGATACTTAGACACTTGCATTATTTGTATAATACTTTTCATATTTATATTAAAGATTCTATATATGCTCATATGTCTAAGGCTTTTACTGCTGTGAACAGACACCATGACCAAGGCAATTCTTATAAAGGCAACATTTATTTGGGGCTGGCTTACAGGTTTAGAGGTTCAGTCCATTATTATAAAGGCAGAACCATGGCAGCATCCAGGCAGACATGGTGCAGGTGGAGCTGAGATTTCTACATCTGAAGGCAACTAGGAGAGAACTGGCTCCCTCAGGCAGCTAGGAGGAAGCTCTCAAACCCCACAGTGACATACTTCCTCCAACAGGGCCACATCTGCTCCAAGGCCACATCTCCAAATAGTGCCACTTACTGGGCCAAGCATATTCAAAAAATCCAACATTACGTACGTGTGTGTGTGTGTGTGTGTGTGTGTGTGTGTGTGTAGTGTAGTATGTATGTATGTATGTATGTGTGTATATATGTGTAATACTTGCCATATTTATATTAAAGAACAGAAAACCTTACCAGTCTGTGCTCCAAATCAGAAAAGCAAAGATACAGGTTTTCCGAGTGTGTTTGTGTGTGCACAAGCGTGCATGTGCTGTTACTGTCATTAATTTAATTTAAAAGAAGTTGTGATTATAGTCCCAAAGCTTGCTCCTAAGCAACCCTCTTTTTTGTTGTTGAACAAGTTTGGTGGCTGACTGAATGATACTTGAGTTGCTGGGACTATCTGATATAATGTATGTTATCCCAACAAAGTACCTGGAAGCTGACACATCTTCAACTACTTAGCATCCTAATAGAAAAGGAAAGATTTTTTTAAATTCTTGTCTGTCTTGGTGGTCTGAATCTATATGACTGCCCCTTATACAATCCCCCTGAACAACAGATATCTCGAAACACAACTTTGGTTCTATTTTCTGGTTTGACATGGACTATGTTCTTTTTAATAAGAATTTTTGCCTACAGCCTGAGTAAAATTGCCCTGAATTCTACAAGGAGGTGAACGCAGACACAAAATCTAAATAGCTCGGGATCTCTCATCACTACCATTTTTAATGTAGGGAAAGAAGGTGTGGCATGTCCTTGATGGTTTGTACTAATAATATTCTTATGGACATGTAGGAGGAGCTAAGGTGGGAGGAGTAAGGAGAGGAAGAGGAGGAGTTGGGAGAGGAAGAGAAAAAGGGAAGAGGAGGAGCTAAGAGGGCAGAGATGTAGAAGGATGGAGAACCACACAGGTATGGAGAGCACTCGTGGGGAACAACTTACAAACTTATAATTAGGTTAGCTAATTGGGATACAGCTCTCTTTGTATGGGCATCTTGTTATTAAACATTATCAAACATATAAAGCCTTTGATTAATCTATAAGAATTAGAGTCTCATTCTCTTACTGGGCCCTCATGGATGACAGAATGGTCTGGGCAATGCCCTGCCTTGCAGAGACAGTGTGGAAGATTGGCAGAGCCATCTCTCACACAGGCATCTAGTGGGTGACAGGGCTGGTGTTTCTGGCAGGCCAGTTCTAGCTGCTGAACGCACGTGGCCTCTGGCCACAGAACATGGCAGCTGAGCTAGGCAGGGCCACCACAGCTTAGATAGTCGGCCTTAACCAGAGGCTGATTTAAATAATTATAACATGGACATATCATTACATGGCTTTTACTCTGTTGTCTTTACTTTGTTAACTCATAACTACTGTCATACTTTGTTAACTTACATAAACTACTAATAGAACATTTGATTTCTTCACATATGAACTCGGTGTTAAGGATTATGTTTAGTTTTAAGGATATGGTTTTGCATCCAAGAGCTGTCAATGTAAAGCCACCTAGGCAATAGAATACAATGTACACAATGTATATATTATGATGTATTAGATCCATCTTTTTAGGTTTCAAATGAGATATTACTAATTCCAGGTACCCTTGTCTAATATTTCAATGGAGTCCTACAATTAGCCTACAAAGAATTATAATGTGGATTATGTTTTTATAATTATATTTGTACTTATACTTAATATTTTATGTTCAGAGGCCACATTAATTAAACAATACAGATAAGGTAGTAAAAAATTAAAATAGGTTTAAAATACTAAAACAGGGAAAGAGAATCTGTATACAACTAGTGATCTCACCCTCTCAAGCACTTTCTCTCTCTCCCTCATCTTCTCTCTCACTCTCTCTTCTCTGTATGTACAAATGCACGAGCACACATATTTTGTGTATTTTTACATACACAAAATAATAACCCATTTTCCTGTTATTAAAGACAAAGGCACGAACTAGAGCAGATGGATCTGTTGCTGTGGCAACCACAATCCTATATGCTTCGTTAGAACTCAACAAACAATAGAAAGATCCTTGGAATTTCTTCTTCATCTTCTTCATTGAAATCATTTCCTGAGCTATGATGAATCAGAAAATGAACCATTTGGTTGCTATCTGATTACAGAGTATGGAGAATGCTACTTGGTTTTATTTTGTCCTTCAAAGAGATGATTTAAGTAGAAACTAGCAGAGGGATAATAATAAGCCAATGCATAAAATGAAGAAAAGATTTGTTTTAAAGGAAAAACAATGGCACATGGTTTAAGACATAATATCAATGATAGATTTCAAAAGATCCATATATAGTCACACAAATGCAACTATAAAAGAATAGATAGATAGATATTCTTCAGTTGATTTATCAAAATAGTATTTGAAAATAGCATGTGACTTTCATACCTAGCATTTAACAATAGTATTTAGATAAGCTATCTTCATTATCCTACAAAAAAAAAACATGCAAACAACCATATAGGTCTATAATCCAGAATTTTGAAGCTGAAAGAGCTGAGCCTCAGTGTATTCTGGTCTGTTCTTTTTTCAAAGTTTATCATATGCAGTGTTATTGAATAGGGTGTTAGTTCAGATATAGACACCTTATTTTGATAAATAAATGTTTGTTCTTGTCAATATAATCCATGTAATGGAAATTTACATCACTAATACTTATCACTATCTAAAGCTTGCATTTATGCTTTATTGAATTTTTAAATTAGTTTTAAGTTACCATACAAAGCATTGAATTCCTTCGCTACACGTTCACCTATATCATCATACTTAGATGTAAAGCTTACTTTTTACATCTGGATTTTTTTAAATGGCTCAATCTATATTTTGTTCATTTTTTATGTTTATTCTATACTAAAAGTCAAGACTACCAATTAAAATGGTTTGGTCAAAAATACTAGTTACAAAAAAGTATAACTGACACACAGTTGGAGCAAGCACAAGCCAAAATATAAATGAACACAGAGCAGAAAATGCTGATCTTGTCCAAAGTAGTCTGCAGATATGTGGATCATGGTTAGAAGAGTCAAGTGGTTCTAGAGCCCAGTGCAGCCTCAAACCCCTTGGCTTCTGTGGTGAAGCTGTGTCTACCCTTCATTATTTCCTTCCTTGGTCCCTTAGGTCAGCCTCTGTGACATGACTCTCAAAGGGGCACCCAGTATTTTGTTCCCCCTTTCTTCTGTTCCTTTCTTCCCAGAAACATCCCAGGTATGACTGGGTATCAGCAAGGGTCAAGTCTGAAGAATGAAGCCACAAGTCATTTGAACAAGGGAGTTTTAATATGAAAACAGAGGAGTGAAATACAGTCACCTCCTAAAAAGAGTGCGGACTCTAAGCCTGAGTGAAAATTGTACAGAAGATACAGAAAGCAGCTGATACCTCTAGGCTGAGAAAGAACAAAGAAGGAACTTAGCAACTCAGAAGAGACTTTGCCTAGGCTGAGATTGGGAGTGGGGGGGTAGGTGGGGGTTACATCCACGGAGAAGAAGGAGGAGGGGTAAGGGGATGGGGGGTTCCCGGGTGGGTGGGGGATGGGGTAAGGGGACAACATATGAAATGTAAATAAAATATCCAATAAAAATAAATAAATAAATAAAAATAAAAACAACTAGAAAAAAAAAGATTCCAAAGGAAAAAATTCTGGTACAGAATACAGAGTCCAGCTTTCTGGACAGCATCCACAGTTCTCCGTTTCTGGAGCAGCCTTCTCCACTGTCAAGGGAAAGCTTGCTGGTGGGAGGAGGCTACAGTTGAGCCATGTGGATTCAGAGGTCAGCGTTTCAATAACACACATGTGTATGCACATACATACAGGTGCACTCATGACTGTATGTCATTGTTCTGGTTGCCAAGCAAACCTGGATATAGAAAGAAGTTTCATTTACTCTGAAGAATTATTCAAGATCATTGAAAAATTATTATTCCAGTACCTTGTATTATCAAAGACTATCATTCTAGCCTCTGTAGAGAAGTGTCTATATACTATTCCATTACCTCAAACCCAATTAAAAGATCTCAAAATAAAAAGGAATAAATTAGTAACAGTTACAACAAATTTCATTAGGACACTCATCTAAAAACAAATAAAAATGATATTAGTTCTATAAGAAAAGGAATCCTGGAAAATAAAAGTGTAACTCAGGATTTTTGAGTCTAAATAGGAAAACATAGATTCTTCAAAATGAGGGGGAAATGAAAAAACATATATATACATACTTATTAAATATGTTAGACATAAAATTAAATATTATTTATTAATAACAATATAGCATCTTAATAACATATTATTAATATATACTATATATTAATAAATGTTATTTATTGAATAAATTAAATATATGTATTCTTTTATTTGAAATCTGTATTCCTTGTAAAATACTTTAAGGAAAGTAGGAGATTCAGAAACTATTTTTAATTATTTAAACCATTAAAAAACAAATAATTACATTTTGGATAAGCAAAAAAACCCACTCTTATAGCAAAAGCATAGAGTTGGAGCGATGCGGCCTCTTTGAAAGCTGTATGAATGACAAAAATCACTACCATGTGTTTGTGTGGTGGTTTCAATGTGTATGGTCCCCATAGATTCATGTGCTTGAATGCTTGACTGTAGGGAGTGGCACTATTAGGAGACTTGGCCTTGTTGGAATAGGTGTGACCTTGTTGGAGGAAGCATGTCACAGTGGAGGTGGGGTTTTGAGGTTTTATGTGCTCAAGCTCTATCCAGTGTGATATACAGTCTCATCCCTGCTGCCTGTGAATCAAGATGTAGAACTCTTTGCTCCTCCAGTACCATGTCTGCCTGCATGCTGCCATGCTTGCTACCTTGATGACAATGGACTAAACCTAAAAGTGAAACTGTAAGCCAGCCCCAGTTAAACGTTTTTCTTTTAAGAGTTGCCTCGGTCACATTGTCTCTTCACATTAATGAAACCTTAACTAAGATTGCTTGCAATAAGAAAAAGAAAAAAATTTTTCTTCAGAATAATTAAAAGAGAACAAAGTACAAAATGCAAGTGATTGTAGAGGAAGCCATAAAAAAGTGGACTACATAAGAACCTGTGGGGATGGAGGACACCAAGAAAACACCGCCTTCTAGACATGACAGGGCTGGCGCACATGAACTCACAGAGACTGTGGCAGCATGTACAGGGCCAGCACAGGTCCTAGCCAGATGAAATCCCAGTGTTGGGATGGAAAGAGGATTGAGCCCCCTTCTCTAACCCAGAACCAATCTTTGACTAACAAACACTCCCAGAAAAAACTGTTTTTTCCCAATGGAGTCTCACTAGATATACAAATCTCACCTAAGGGCAGGCCTCATGCCCTGTAGTAGATGGCCTACACAAAAAGGCCTCAATGACATTTTTGGATATTGCTTTGGTTTGGTTTGGTTTGGTTTGGTTTGGTTTGGTTTGGTTTGGTTTGGTTTGGTTTGGTTTGGGTTTTTTTGTTTTTGTTTGGTTTGTTTTTCTTGTTATTTTTCTCATTATACTGCATGTGGGAACTGTTTTACCCTACAGGTTTTTGCTTACATGTTCTGGTCCCTGATTGTGTGTTTTAATGATATTTCTGGGTGTGCAAATATGCATGTGTTTGTCTGCTCTGTAGGTTTCTTGTCCTTTTTCTTTGATTCTTTATTTTCTTTCTTTTTGTTTGTTTGTCCTAATTATGGTTTATTTGTTTGTTTGATTTTAGTTGTCCATTTTTTTAATGAGAGAGAGAAAGAAAGGGTACAGAGTTGTATGGGGAGGGAGGTAGGAAGAATCTGGGAGGAACTGGAAGAGGGAAACTGTGATCAGAATACATTATATGAAAAAAATTATTTTTCATAAAAATGTAAACTACAAAAGGCCAATAGTCATATTAAAATATTCAGGATAGTTGGTAAAATAAATATAAAAATTTAAGTTACAAATGTTCCTTCTGACTGCAAAATTAGAGAATCCCATGAGTGTAAGGAAGTAGGAAAATAGATCTGCTTGTGGAGAACAGCATTTTTCAACAGTTTCCAATAACCTAGGACTATCAATCATTATTTTTTTTTTAAAGATTTATTTATTTATTATGTATACAGTGTTCTGCCTGTTTGTACACCTGCAGGCCAGAAGACGGCACCAGATTTCATTATAGATGGTTGTGAGCCACCATGTGGTTGCTGGGAATTGAACTCATGACCTCTTGAAGAGCAGTCTGTGCTCTTAACCTCTGAGCCAACTCTCCAGCCCCTCAATCATTATTTTTAATGCAAATTCTCTAGCCTAGCCAGTCCTACCTCTGAGAAGTTAGGAATTTGTAATATACAAATGCATATGTGTTTATAGGTTAACATCTCCTTATACCCTCTGTCAAATGCATATCAATGATTATGAAAGTAATATTTTCTTAGCAAAATCATAGAGTAATGTACATATCCACCATTATGGGAATGACCATCTGAATTTGGATGATTCCCAATATGGAAAATAATGCAGTCATGTTTTCAAATAAGCCATGTTTTTAGCTTTAGCATTCTTTTATTACATTTAGTTAGTTAGTTAGTTAGTTAGTTAGTTAGTTAGTTAGTGTGGGGGTACAGATAAAGGTCAGAGTACAATTTCTGCAGTGTGACTTTTGAGGGTCACACTCAAATCATCAGGCTTTGCAGCAAGTGCCTTTTCCCACTGAGCCATCTCACCAGCATAAATAAGCTATATTTTAAAATGTTACTTTAAAAGTATATTCACAAAATAAGTTAGAGTGAAATGTTTTAGAATAACAAATTTTTATTATGTTTTTGTAACACAATTACATATTTATAGGATTGGTATAGACTTGCATAAATAAATAAAAATAAGAAGAACATTAAGTATCATTTTTCGGTATTGTTTGCTTTGTTTTTTTGAGACAGAGTTTCTCTGTGTAGAGATGGCTGTCTTGGAACTTGTTCTGTAGACCAGGCTGGCCTCCAAACCCAGAAATCCTCCTGTCTCTGCCTCCCACTGCCTGGCTAAAGTATAACATTTTCTAACTGAAAAGAGAAACTGGAGCTTGGGTGAGAAGACAGTTCACTTCAATTTAAACATTTCTGGAATGTTTAAATCATTATAGCAAGCATACATTACTCTTATCATTTAAATAATTCATATTTAATAAATATGCTTCAATCAGCATTGACTTATGAATCTTTTTTTTTTTTTTTGCTAATGGCTAAGAAAAAAGATCCAATTAATTTTGTAAGATAACTTTTACATTAGGCTTGGTGGTGGGGAAAGTCCCTTCTTTTCAGTATTACATAAAGTCTGTGGGAGGTGTATATCAGAGCACTGCAGGGAGTGAAGCTGCCTTGGGAAGAGAAGTGGGCAGTGTAAAGGCTTGAAGGAGGGATGCAGCTGAATAGAGTTAAAGGACGGGTTTCTCAGCAGAAGTGGAGTAGGCAGTGAGTTCTATTTTAATGCTTCATTCACAGGAAATAATATAAGCAAGATTGAAAAAAGAAAAACTGCAAAAAAAAACCCCTCACCCTTCAGAATACAGTTTACGGATAAGAAGGTACCATCTGCCTCTTGCACTGTCACAGGACATTAATCACCTAGGGCTTTAGCAAGTTCTGATATCTATATCAAACTCTTCGCTTCGAGAAATAACTGGTCAAGGGACTCTAACATGGTATAAGATAAAGCTCAACGAAGCTATGAACAGCAATAGTAAAGTCATCCTGAAGAGTGCATGTTTCTGGATGTTCCACAGGCAACCAAAATGATTGACAATTAACAGCAGCATCTAAGGAGTAGCCTTCCTTTGACGGTAGCAAGATGAAGAGCTTAGCCATGATTCAATATCTTGGAGTACCAGGTATCCAACAGTGTCCAACCTTCATATGAGTATCATTGCATTTTCCTTTATAGGTAAAAAGTTTAGACAATAAATTGTCCCATGCATTTTGCAATGGACTAACATAAATTAAAATAAATTATTTTAAGATTAAACTCATTGTATAGGGCTTATTTAGATAAGGGATGATAATATCAAAAGCTTTTCCACTTAAACGCCTTTAGCCTACTGTTAAACTTGAAAGAATGTTGCCATTGGATGCTGTAATTTGAATATGAAACATCCCATAGGTCCATGTATTTGAATATTTGGTTCCCACCAGGTGATGTAAGTTCAAACACTGTAGAACCTTTAGCACGTGATTTAGCTAGCAGAAATGGACCACTGGGAGTAGATGTTGAAAGCTATTATCTACTGGTTCAAGATCAAGTTCTCTGCCTGTGTATGCTGGTGTGTGTGTGTGTGTGTGTGTGTGTGTGTGTGTGTGTGTGTGTGAGAGAGAGAGAGGGGGGGGGGAAGGAGGGAGGGAGAGAGAGACGGGAGTATGTGTTTCTATGTCTCAGTGTGTCTGCCTGTCTCTATGTTTATGCAGTTGCATGTGTATCTAGAGACCAATATCTTGTGTCTTCAATTACTCTTCCTCTTATTTTTTTGAGACAGTCTCTTACTTCATCTTTAACCCATCAATTTAACTGAGCTAGCAGCCAATAAACTCTAGGACTATTCCTGTCTGCATCTCTTCGGTGCTAGGTTTACAGATGTGTACCATGGAGACTAGCTTCTATGTGGGTGCTGGGAATCCAAATCCAGGATTTGGATTTACCAATCATTTTACCCACTGAGCCATATCTCCCACCTTATCTGCTTCTTGTTTTTTTAAGATATGAGAAGGTTCTCTCATAGGTTCCTGTTGCCATGAGCTCTGCCATGCCTTCCCTGGCCATGATGGGCAGTGACAGTGAATTAAAATAAGTATTTCCTCCTCTAAGTTGCTTCTCTGGGTATTTTTCATAGCAACATAAAAAGTAACCAATGCACTCTCTCCTCTCAACCTTTAATCTATATTTGCACATGTGAAGGAGTGGTGTAACTATCAATTCAAATGCATAGGAAGCAGTAATCGTCTCCCTTTGTAAATTTGCCTAATACAATTTCCTCATTGCTCTTTCAGTAATCTACCAAATACAACTTACTTTTATCTCAGGAGGGAGATGATATGGGCAACTGAGTGCTGTAGCCTGTAAAGGCACTTTCACTGAAAGCCCAGCAACCTGAGCTCAACCATGTCAACAATGCAACCCAAGTAAAAGTCAAAGGAGAGAACCAACTCCACAAAATTGTCCTCTGACTTCCACACACATGGCATGCCATGCAACCCCCACAACAAACATGTACTTCATTTACACATATTTACACATGTATGTCCTTACACACAGTGCTAATAAAGAATGGACATAATGTATTTGTACCAGACCACCATGGGTACCTCAAACATATTCATATCACATAGAATCTTTATGAGCAATATTTTTAGTATTATTCTTATTCTGCTAAGATCTGAATATCCATGTGTTTATGTGAAACTCCCAGTTAATACAGATGATCAGCTAGAAACTTTTATCTATTAAGATAATGTGAAACCAGTTATATTACATATTGTCCATGCTCTATTTTCTATCAATTTCTGGAGGAAGAAAGAACAGGTTTTATAGTGAAAGTTATGATTCTGTCACTGTGTAGATTTTGAACAAGGAGCTCAGTTATTAAAACCATGTTTCCTACAATGGTTATGGGCATATGAATGAAACTGTGTAGGACCCTGATAGATGTTTTAGTGATGCAATTAACTCAGCACAGTGTCTACAAGATCTATGTCAACTCAACTCCACTGTGCCCCACTTCTAAAGTATATTTCATAAGTATTGGCTGAGTTTTTGAAGAGGAAAGAAGAAATTCACTAGCAAATAGCAAAGTCTAGAGTCATAACCTTCTCAAGTAGTATTGTGATAAAGAATAATCATAGGATGAGCAGGGTCATGCATGCCTTTAATCCCAGTATTCAGGAGTTGGAAGCAGGTTAATCTTTGTGAGTTCAACATCAGCCCTGGTCTACATATCAAGTTCCAGGCCAGCCAGGATTTTATAGTGAGAATTTTTCTATAACTAAAAAACTAACTAAATAAATAAGTGATGGAATGAAGGAATGAAACAAGGATGGAAGAAAAGATGGAAAGAAGAAAGGAAGGAAAAAAGAAAAAATCATCTGACTAGAAGAAGGAGGTATTCTTGGTCTTTGACATCTTGAGATCTAAAGTATTAAAGGTTTAAGTCTTGGATTAGAATCATGGTGTCTAGGCACATCAGTTGATACAGTCTGAAGACAGTGGAAACATTACATTCAAGGTTTTTCTGTTAACAGTGACTGGGGTATTGAAATGATGCATACTTTCAAAGGATCGTCAATATGTGTAAGTATACTTAGCTTGCCATGTAACACAGAGTCTCTGTACCTTCTGACACATGGTTTATCATCTTAGATACAAAGAAATACATCAACAAGATGAACAGAGAAATACTCTATCCTAGAATGAATATTTTATCTCAGATAATCCAGAGACTATTACTTATCATTGAACCCTGAAAAGAATCTTGTCAGGATAGTGTACATCCCTAGTTCTATGTTGACTTGGGGAAGATACATCTCAAACCACTGACAAGTAAATGGAGAAGAGTAGCAAGGAACAGAAAAGTACAGAATGAGAAGGGAACTTGAAAGGAAGGAAGAGAAATCTATTCTTGTTAGGTGAAGGCCAGAGAGTATCTGTAAACCAACAAGAGTGTAGGGGAAAGCAGAGGCACGTGAAGTGATTGCTCTTTAGGTTTCTCCCTCTACAGGGTGATCTACTCCTTATCTGATTATGAATTTGACAAATGTTAGTATCAGTTTCCCATGTACATGAACAATGTGTACTCAACCATACAGCATTCCATAATTTAATTTCCTTAAAACAGCATTCTGAAAATGAGACAGATGCCAGAAGATTAATTCTAATAATCAGGAGACATTGATGCAGCCCTAGCTTCTATACTTAATGACACCTGGAGGCTTTCTTTAGTTGAAAACTGTATGGATATGACAAAATGAATTTATTAAAAATGATCGAACTAGCAAACTATGATGTGAAGGAATGTTATAAATATAACTGGGAAGTACACAGTGGCGTCTGCTTTATCATCCAGCCCAGCTAGACTAGAGCACTGATAATTCCTAATCAGCTGAGAGTCTAATGGACTAGCTCTGGTCAAATTGCCCTTGGTCCTCAGGACTCTCTTAAGGGCTGCATGGTGCTTTCAATCATTCTGTTTGTTCTTGTTTGAGGGATTTTCTTAATGCTCAGTTTGTATGTTTCATCAGAGTGTAGTCCTTAAGGACTGACCGTGAAAGACTTGAGGCTGGATAATCTCCAAGGGTAATTTCTTTTTCTTCCAATATGTTGTGAAAAAAACAATACTGCTGTCCGGGTTTCACTGATATTGCCACTATGTTTCTATAGCTTAAGTACTGAGATGGGACATTTTTCTAGGAGATGGGACAGTTCCTTCTTGAGAATTAGGAATTTCTATACATTTAGGACATAATGTTAGGAAATGGAAAGAAAATCGATTTTTTTCCATTTAATTTTCATCAATCTGTTTTTCGGATTGACTGATTTTTTTAAAAGATGATTTGCAAGAGTAGTCCCTATCTACCAGGAAATAAAACTGAACATGAACTTCCTATTTTATAGTACTGTGAGACTGCCTGTGTAGCTTGTTAAAACATTCTAAGGGACTAAGAAATTGTTTTTTATTCAGCATTACATGGAGTAAACATAATCTTCTACTAGATGCTGAGGCTAACACAGAAATGCAAATTTGATGACTCAATGACTAAAACACTTGCCATCCAAGCATCAAACCCAGGTTCAGATCACCAGAAACCTACTTAAATGCTAGATGGGCACGACAGCCTTCCTGTAATTCTAGTCTCAGAAAACAGAGGTAGGAAATCCCCAGAGCAAGCAGGCTAGCCATAACAGCCACATCCTGAGTTCTAGATTTAACTGCGAGACCATGCAATGATGAATGAAGCAGAAGAACACTGTAGGATGGTTCTCAACATCTACCTAAGGCTTCTATGTGTACTTGCACACAGGTGTACACCCACACACAAGCACATGTATCTACACACAACCATATACACACACACACATGAAAAAAGAAAAAATAATTTCAAATTAGTTTGGTCTACCTGAAAAAAGCTTATTAACTTTTTATCCATTTTATGAAAATCACCCTGTACTATGCTGTATCCAACCAGAGATTCCATAAATGAAACTTTCTCTACAAGAATCAAATAAACAAGCAAACAATAACATAAGGTTGCAATATTAACACTTACATCAAAAATTATTTTAAGCCGGGCGGTGGTGGTGCATGCCTTTAATTCCAGCACTTGGGAGGCAGAGGCAGGTGGATTTCTGAGTTCAAGGCCAGCCTGGTCTACAGAGTGAGTTCCAGAACAGCCAGGGCTACACAGAGAAACCCTGTCACGAAAAAAAAAATTATTTTAAACAGCATATATATGTGTCAAAGGCTGAAACTTGACTAAGCACTATAGGAACTCTGAAGCAAGGAAAGCCACAAGAAGTGTGGGGTGCTAAAAATAATTAATTGTAAATACAGAATTTCAGATGCTCTTTTATAATGAAAAGTTTGTCATTACAGTTCTCCTGACATCTGCCCCTGCCAATCTGAATTTAAAAGAAACCTCTCTTGCCCCATTCTTCAGCTTTGTCTTCCATATCTCTCAACCTGGAGTCCTGATTACCCAGGATACCATTCATACAACTGTAGCTCCTGAAGAGATGCACTGAACACTTAAGAGAAAAATCCTTTCATTGTGTAAAAGCAGAAATAGGGCCAAAGGCTGATCTGACAGGTTCCCACCTTAGCCCTGCAGCAGACATTGTGATGTCTATAGAGAAACCGTTTTAAACCATTGGTTTAGGCTGATTCACTACCAGAGAGGTTAAATGTTCAACTGCCCAGGTCAGCAATAATTAGCAATGTCTACAGGCTGGATATTCCAGTCTTGTCCTGTTACTATTTTCAGTCTGTAACCAAAATCAATAATAATACATGCAATTGGCCCTTACAACCAACTATATATTTTCCAACAAATGTTTGAAATATTGTGATTTAAGAAATAGATCAGTTGGTAAATTGTTTGCCTTGCAAGCACAAAAACCCACATTAAAAAGCCAGGACTGTTTATATGTACTGGTAATTCCTATACTTGAGAAGCACATAGGCAAATCCTAGTGCTCACTAGACAGCAAGACAAAGCTGGATGGTGCCTGAAGAAGGACGTCTCTCCAGGTGCTATAGTTCCCTATAATTCTAGGAATGGTATTCCTGGGTAATCCAGGATTCCAGGTTGAGAGATAAGGAAGACAAAACTGAAGAATGGAGCAAGAGAGGTTTCAGGTTGGCAAGGGCAGATGTCAAGATGTCCTTTGGCTTCCTCATGCATGGACACAAAGATGCACAAGCACACATGAGACCACCCATCAGAACACACTGAGACAGAGAAACATCTATGACAGCACAGAATAAAATTATGCAAATTACAAGCGAGACCATGTGGCTCTACAGGTTGCATGCCAGTCACACAGTAGTGCTTTCCCTCTGAGTCTTGATGGGAAAGATGGAAACTGAAAGCAGGTAAGGAGAGAAATGTCTCATCCAAGTGAGAGCTAACTCCAGCTTCAGCCACTTGCTCCCCATGTTCTATTCAGAGCCTGTGAGTGGTCACTTAAGCCTCCAGAAACAGAAATGGAGTCTGAGTGTCTCACTGTTGTAGAGTTCATAACACAATACCTGACTGTAAGTGCCTGTGCTTACTTATTGAACCAAGGTTACTTGATTTGGCCTCAAGAAATTAAACCAGCCGAGGTTGGAGGGGTCACAGGACAACTGAGGCAATTGACAATTTTACTGAGAGCAATTAGACTTTTTATGCCTTTTTCAAAAACAAAACATGGTGGCCATACAGTTGTAGTTACCAGGATACAATGACATTTGCAAGTTATATACAGGGTACACAAGATTAGTATCTAAGACCAATCATCCTGTCAAAGTTCTATGCTTTCTTGGATTCCATGGGAATAAACAGAGAAACAAAGAGGCCTGAACATTTCACTACCTGAGGCATTACATTAGTCTCTCACAAACTAGAAGATTTTACTCAGATTTTAATCTGAAAAACCTATAACACATGCCTTTCAAGGTGATAGGCAAAGCCAACTCCATGATTTCATGCACCTGACATTTGGATTTTGATACTCAAGTAAAATCAAGCAAAGAAGCAAACAAGACTACTTCGCATCAGTGCCCAATATTCTGTCTCCTTTGCCCTTTTCAGACTTTTCCCTTACAGATACTATTCTTGACTTCTTTATATAAACTAACAACATCCTAGAGTCAGAAGGCACAATAAAGCATTACAGTAGCCAGGGGAGGCCAGCATGATTTTTAGGTGAAACAGATGGGCAATCAAGGGATTTGAGAGTTCTCTTTTTCTTTCTGTATTTTCTGAAGGGTTTCTCCAAGTGCAATAAGAAAACTCAACCTTGAAGAATTTGTTTGATGCAGGGCAACAAAGCTTTGCCCTCTACCAGCTTTTCCTGCCCATCCATCCTCACCAGCCCTCAGAGGTGCTGACCCAACAGAAAATCCCCAGCACCTTCAAAGAGCAGCAGGGTTGTTTGAAAGCTGCTGAAGGACAAAGCTAGGAAAGACAAACATGTTATACTTCACTTATTTTATTATGCCTGGTCCTAGGACACAACCTATGAATTTTTTTAATTCTAAAATCAAAAAAGCATGAAAAAAAATCCCATACATGTCACTACCAAAACTTAGTTGAATTTTATATTTCTTCAATAGTTTTAGAAAAAAATGAAATAAACCTGCTAGGCAAACTCATAGCACCATTAAAAAGTCAGATGTGCACACTCAGGAAACAGCATTGGCTAATAATTAACTCAGTTTCTTCTGCAATTATTAAAATTATTTATGATACCTTTTGGCCATAAAATAGAAAATATAAGATTCCCTTAACTATATAACTATATTCTGTTGTCCTAAAACAGTGAATTATCAAAATTCCTTCTGTAGAGCCTGGAAAGAAAGCTCAATCAGTAAAATGCTTGTAATGCAAAGATGAGAATCTGAGTTCAAACTCAAGAACCTATGTAAAAAACCAAGCATGGTGATAGGCACCTATAATTCTAGTGCTTGTGTGTATACACAGGCAAATGATTGGAGCTTATGGGCTAGCCAGCCGTACTAGGATCAGTGAATTCCAAGTTCAGTGAGAGAATCTGTCTCAAAAATTAATAGATGATAGATGATAGATAGATAGATAGATAGATAGATAGATAGATAGATAGATAGATAGATAGATAGATAGAGTGGAACATGGTTCACGTGATCCAATACAGACCTCTGGCCATCAAATACAGACATATACTACTGCTTGAAGACATGAACATACAAGTGTACATATACACATGTTCAAAAAATAGTCTGCTAGACTTTGGTGTAGAAGCTTTTTTAGAAGGCTTTTCTAATCATACCGGTAGAAGTACTCACCAAACAATTGAGTACACACTGATGTAGAAGAATAAGTTATAGCACCCAAAGCTCCCTGAGAAGATATGGGTTGTTGATACTTAAAAAAATGTAGCTAAGCTGTGGCCTTAGCTAGGGTTTTCAATTGCTGTGAAGAGACACCGTGACCAAGGCAACCCTTAAAAAGACAAGCATTTAACTGGGACAGGCTTACAGTTTTAGATGTTCATCCCATTATCATCATGGCAAGAAGCATGGCAGTATGCAGGCAGATATGGTGCTAAAAGAGCCAAGAGTTCTACATATTGATCTGCAGGCAGCCAGGAGGGGGGAGTCTTCCTCAGCCAGGTGAAAGGAGGCTCTTTTCTGCACTGGGTGGAGCTTGAGCACTAGGAGACCTCAAAGCCCATCCCCACACTGATGCACTTCCTCTAACAAGGCCATACCTACTCCAACAAAGCCATATTTCCTAATAGTGCCACTTCTCATAGGTCAAACATAGTCAAACCAACACAGCCATATATCATTAAAAAACATTTCTCGTCTGGTCATGCTTCAATTTCTCTACAGATATTCATTAATAAAATCAAGATGCATATTAATTAATAAAATCAAGGGGCCTTTCTTGAGTCCCATTAGAGAAATAAGAAAATCATAGATATATCCAAATGCTTCTTTTGATAGGAAATAGGTAGTTTTCTTTAAAAAGTTTTAAATGGTTTTTTTAAGAATCCAGATCCTATTGAACATTTTAAATATCAAAAATAGAGTTATGTCCATTGTTTCAATGTGATTAAGACCTGCAGGCTACCTGTATGCAACAGATCCTGCAATAGGCTTGCTTCAAAGTCTAGCTAATAAATAGATAGTTATTTGTGAAACTGTAAACATCAAAATAGAAACTAAACCATAAGGTTCATGGTCTCCTTTGAATCATCAAATGAGACAGTTGGGACAAAGATAGAAAACACTCCAGCCTACCTCCATTTAGACACTTGCTCTACACTGAATGACTACTCCACTCCAAATCAGATATCTAATATTCAAAGAATATGTCTTTAAATATCCAGAGAGCCTATGGTAGTTTTGGAGAAGAGATGAAGACACAAATTAATGGTGGATAGGCAATAGCCTTCCAGAAGATACCACATTTCCACAGGAAAAACACCAAAGACAGAAAATGATGCTGAAATTCACATTGCAGGCTGAGAAGTGTGTATAAAAAACCTTGGTAGCTTTTCTTTGGATTTATTGTTATTGCTGATATTGTTTTTATGTTCACCATTAGTTCAGTGTATCATGAACAGACTCTGAGGAGTGCGATAAGATGCCAGCTCAGTTTAGCCAAACTAAACCAGATAAATTGCTTCTAGAAACTGGAAACTAGGCTGAGACTGGGCACATCAAACTGTTCTTGAGCTATAAATCTGAGAAGAGAATTCAATCTCTATTCAAAGGAGTAGTGAACACCGAGAGAAAACCCACATGCTCAGTAGCAGAGTATCAGGACAACTCTCCCATTCAGGAATGAACGCTTTGAACCTTAGGGTTCTTGAGAAATAGTATTATAAAGTGCTGCAGAAGCCCAATAATGAAGAGGCCTGATTGGAAGGTCAAACATTTGCAGCATTTATACTCTGCAGTGCTTTTACTAGCTCATGCATGAACAGACCTCAGCTATCTTACTTTGTAACAACCCAAATGTGTTTCTCTACTAAAATTATCTAAGCAGTAGAAAGCCATTTGTCTGTCTGCTATGCCTTCTCAACCACTTTATATTAAGCTAAGGACAAATTTCTGCACATATGCTACCTCAAATGTGTCTCATCATAGAGCATATCAATTTCTAATTTTACTCAGCCTTTTTTTTTTAAGTGGAACCATGATATAAACATTTTTAAAATATATGTTCATTCTTCAATCTCTATAGATACTTTTGTAAAAGTCAATTCTAGTACTTTAGGGACTGAATAGACAAGGCTTTTTCTTGCTTCTGATGCTGCCTTATTCAGTATCTTTCCCCTGAACCCCTTACAGAATTCCATCTATGAGGATGATGACCATGGTAGCTGTAAGATGTAAAATACTCACCTCATGTATCTAAACCCTGTCTCTGCACCCCACACTATCCCTCTTACTATAACTTTCCTCTCCTATAGGCGCCAGAATCTTCTATCTATCCTCTTCTATCTCTCTCATGCTGGCCTATAAACTTTCTCTACCCCACTAGCCAACTCACAAATTTTATCCTCATTCTCTAGTATACTACATAATTTTGAGCAATACTCTCTATACCCTCCTGATCCTAGGTTTAGTGGAGCCTGGAGATAATATGAGAATTAGAACCAATATGATTTTTCCCTCCCAAGTTTCTTCTCTATGATGCTACTTTTCCTGCCAATCATTTTGAAAAACTTCCTTCCCATGACACTTTAGGAATCCACAGTAGTGCCAAAGCTCACCCTGAACCCTGTCCAAGAGCCATAGTTGTCCACACTGATCACTGCCACCAAGCCAGACAAGTAACCTCCTGGACAACAGCCATTCTTTCTCAGTTATCTCCACAAAGGACTGTGGAAGGACCTTCCAATCCCCTTCTCAAATCTGGAGTTCATATCCAAGTACAACTTTTTACAGTTTCTGTCTCTGAGTGATCCATATTTTGTTCCATCTTACACAACTTGGTTGCCAAATTCCATATACTGTGCCAAACCTCACAGTGATTGGTTGGCATGTTTCTCTGTCTCTGGTCTGTGTTTCTTAGTTCCTATTGCCTTCCAGGAAGATCTTAGTTTGAAATACAAAATAACTTCTAGTAGACAGTATAATATTTAAACCCATAAAATATTGGATTTTTTTGTTATAAAAATGGCAAGACTAGACTAATAATAATAAGACTAGACATATAATAAGAAATAACCCAGTAAACTTAGTATTTAGATTCCATATGGTATCCTAGAAGTTTATAAAAATGTTTGGATTTTTTTCTTTGTGTGTGTGTTTGTGTGTGTATGTGTGTGTCGTATATAAATGTGTGTGATGCTTGCATAGGTATTTGTATGCACCTAAATGTGTGCCCTCATGTAGAACACCAAATTTGACACAGTTACTGTACTGGCTGGTTTTGTGTGTCAATCTGACACAAGCTGAAGCTACCACAGAGATAGCATCATCCCTTGAGGAAATGCCTCTATGAGATCCAGCTGTAAGGCATTTTCTCAATTAGTAATCAATGGTGGGAGGGCCCATTGTGGGTGGTGCCATCCCTGAGTGGGTAGTCTTGGGTTTTATAAGAAAGCAAGCTGAGCAAGCCAGGGGAAGCAAGTCAGTAACATCCCTCCACGGCCTCTGCATCAGCTCCTGCTTCCAGGTTCCTACCCTGTGCGAGTTCCTGTCCTGACTTCCTTTGGTGATGAACAGCAATGTGGAAGTGTAAGCTGAATAAATCCTTTCCTTCCCAACTTGCTTCTTGGTCATGATGTTTTGTGCAGAAATAGGAACCTTGACTAAGACAGTCACCTTCCTCCATTATTCTCCATGTCTTGTTTGTTTGTTTGTTTGTTTTTGTGTTTGTTTGTTTTACCAAAGTAGAGTACTTTGCTAAACCTGGAGTTCATAGATTCTGATTTGCTAAGAAGTCATCCTATCCTGGGGATCCCATCTCTGTCTTTTAGGTGCTATAATTATAGGTACCCACCATACCTGCCTGGGTTTTTAATGTTGAGTGCTGGAGATCTTAACTCCTGCCTGACACTTGTACAACAAGGGCTTTATTCACTAAACCATCTCCCCATCCCAAATTCTTAGATTTTCAATAAGATTCATGTCCTGAGGAAGAAGACCTGTGTTACTTATCTTGTTGAAGAACATACATCACAAATTACAATCTGAATCAAGAAGCTCCGTTATTATCAAAGGCACGTGAAGATGTACCTGGTGGCCAAAGAGGGCTGGGACAAGAACACAAGAAGGATAACATGGCTCTGTTTCAGTGTCAGAGCAGCAGATATCAATGCAAGTGGACACAAGAAAAAGGTCAAATTTGCAATGAAGAGTCTAGCAACTGTACTGTAGCCACTGCTTACTTTTGTTTCATTCATTTTTCTGTGGTAATTGAGTTAATGAAATTAGAAAAAAAATGCTATTGACAATCCATGTACATATGCATGAATATAATACAGTAGTTTCAAGGATGGACAGAAGGTTCATAGCAGCCATGGTTCTATGCATGTTTGAGTGGGGACCTGCTATGTCTGGGTGAATCAGAAACAAAATACTGGGGACAGGAAGGGCCTATACCTCTCTACTCCAAACCCTATAGCCCTAAGTCCAAAAGGTTGCATAATTTTCCAAAATAACATCACCAGCTGGGGACCAACTATGAAATTCTATGATCCTGTGGGGAACAGTTCACACTCATAACAATAAACAATAAAAATTTAGCCATGTCAAAATTAAAGAAAGAATGAGTATTTACTAGAAAGCTCTTGGGTAGTTCATATAATCAATGAGAAACTGGGCAGTGACTAGCTCTAGATAACAGGATCACACTAAGATGTTTGAGCCTCTAGAATAAGGAATATTAATATTTGTCTACCTATTGTCATAGTATTATAGGAAAGAGACTAAAGTATGTAAGTCTAATCTTGTACCTACTCCTTGGACAGAATAAGGAAGGCTAGAATGGTACCTTTATTTACATTTCCCAAGAATGAAACGTAGCCATGGAGCAGCCATTTTTTGACAGTTAATTGGAATGCTATTACCAAAACGCAATTCAACATTGTATGATGCTGAGTTGCTGAACATACAACAATGGTCCATTGCATAGCCCAGTATATTTCCATTCTTTGTTATTCTTTCTGCTTATGTGTTCTTCAGATATTCAGACCCTCAGGAAGTGCCACTCTGCCTACAAAACAATCCACAGCATTCTTGCAACAAGCAGTAAGGACATAAAGAAAAGTGGAGATGTGGCCTTATTTGGCCTACCCTCATCGGCTGTAACTTGGACTAAACCCACTTGGTTCCTTCTGTCCCTGGTTACAAATTCAATACTTGTCAATTTCAACAAATTCTCATTAGAAGGCTTTTCTACTTCACTGGAGATTTCCTCCAGGAAAGGTGAGAGGTCTTCTACCTCAGCTACATAGATCTCCTGCTAGCTGGGCCAAAGTCTCTCTAGTTAGCCGCTTGGAATTCAAGACCACATTTTAAATATCTCTCAAGAGTATGTGGGAAGAAAACCTGCGGGAAACAGGATAGTCAATAAACTTTAGATTAGCAGGGAGGAGAGGAGAGCTGCACAGGAAGAGAGCTCTTGAGATTTGTAGTGCTTCCTTTTAAGGCTCCTGATAAGAAGTTAGGGATGCTCTGCAGGGAAACTGCCCAAGGCCAAGGAAGATGGTTCAAAGGACCAGAGAAAACTGTCTCTGAGCTTATGTTGGTCCAGGAGCAGCTCGAGTCCCCACCAGAAGTACTAAAGGTCTGATGATGCATCCAACAGCAGGCAGCATGCTCTGAAGGAGAGTGCTCAGTAGTAATAAAGGAAGAGTATCCGTAACCTAAAGGCTGTCTGACTACACCCTAGAAAGTGTGAAGGTAAGTCCTTAAGTAAGTTTCTGCATCGTTTTATTATAAAATACAAAAAGAAATCAAAGGAAAACCTTATATGGAATTTTAATCTAAATGAAAAATATGCTTAAAACATCAAAATCCCTGGAATATCTCTAACACAATGGAGAGAAACAAATGTACAGCTCTGATCACTTATATAAAAGTAAGAATACAGCCCAATCACCTCAGTTTACTTTTAAAAGAAATGTATCCAAAAAACTGAAATAGCGGCTGGAGTGATGGTGAGAGGGCTTAGGAGAACTCGCTGCTCCTGCAGAGGGCTGGAGTCTGGTTCTCATCAGCCATATTGTGTGGCTCACAGTCACCTGTAACTCTGGTTCCAAGGGATCTAGCACCTGCCTGTGTACTCTCACACACACACAAACACACACACATACACACACACACACACATATGCACACACACAAATATGCACACATATATACACATACCACAGAAAGAGTTTAATAATAATAATTAATGATAATAATAATAAACCAAAATTATCAGAACAAAGATCAAAGCAGAAACCAGTAAAACAGGAAACAGAAAACAAAAAATGAGACTGAAGATAAACAAGAGTTGTCTCTAAATTTCCAAATTTCCAAACACCCACTACCCAAAATCCCGTTACCCACGAGGACAGAAGATGGCCAATACAACTGAGAGACACAGCTACTCCCAGTAAATAACCTGTAAAGAAAAAGCTGCCAACTTAATGGCTGTAAATTTGATAAATTCTATGTAATAAATAAATCTGAGGAAATATACAAATAACTAAAAGCCACTCAAAAAATAATTAAGTGCTCCAAACAGTGCCATATCTACAAAAGACATTAAATTTGTAGCTCAAAACATTTTTACAAATTAAGCTTAAGGTTTATACATAAATTCTATGAAACATTTAAAATGAAAATAATTCAATTCTACAAAGTTTCTTCCACAAAACTGAATACAGGGGAAAGGAATACTGCCTAATTCGTTCTGTAAGATCATAACATTCCTCCTACCAAAACTACAAGGAAAAAAATCTTCACACTAATATTGCCAATTTCAGACATAAAAATGTATGAAGTAGTAGCAAATTAAACCCAACAATATTTAAAAAGGGAAAATGCATCAGGCCCTAGAGTACTTATCCTAGAATTACAAGATTAGTTTAAGATTTAAAACTCAATTAATGCACTTGACCATTTACACAAAAACTAAAAACAAAAGACCATGAATCTAAGGTCAGCCTAGGCTATATAGTACGACTCTTTCAAAAATATCTTTTTCGTAATAAAACTAAGATGTGAGAAAAATTGATACAGAATAATTCTACACAAAGACTGTGCTGGCCCAAGTGGGCAAAAACACAAAATTTCATACAGAAAGCAATTACTTATTTTTTATATTCATTTTGCTACATTGAAAACACCCTTTAGGGGCTGGAGAGATGGCTCCTTGGTTAAGAGTACTGGCTATTCTTCCAGAGGACCTGGATTTGAATCCCAGCACCCACATGGCAGCTCACAACCACCTATAACTCCAGTTCCAGGGACTCTGTGGCCCTCTTCTGGACTCCACGGGTACCAGGCACACACAGAGCTTGAGAATACAGAGCACCCATTGCCATCACCTAGAACTTCATAAGCTGGAATGAAGCAAACCAGAAGGGATCTAACAATGGGACTTTATGTGGCACCACGCATGGCCGTCAGCAGAAGGTATACATCATTTGTATTTACTTCTGTTGCTGTGACAAATGCCCACAGTTCTGAGTTTGAATGTGGTGGTGGACACTTGTGTTTTTCACTGTCTATTTGGCAGGAAGTGGGTCTGGTGAAGATGAAAATGTCAATGAGAATAAGGTCTCCAGCCAGATGCTGACAACGGAGAGTCTAACATGTCTGGGACTCCGGATCCATAAGTACGCTCCATGAAAACAGCATGGAAAGTCATTCCTCTCATTCCTTCTCCTAACAGAAAAGGTGGAGAGCTGAATGAACTATTTTGGAGTGAAGAGGGGAGCTGTTTACTTCTTCTGTAGTCAAGAGCAAGATTACTGAGAAACAAAAAAGATTATCACTGGAAGGCTGACCACATGACTCTTACAGTTCTAAACCATTGTAGGTACTCAATGCCTTGGAGTCGCTGGCTGGAATCTCAGCAGAGGGATTCATTCTGCCCTACCTCTAAGTTCCTAGGTCCTGTTGCCCACTCCTAACCAGGTCTCAAGCAAGAACTTACCCTATCAGCCCTTGCAGTTAACCCAAGGCTTCAGTTTCTGTACACGGCTTTTCCTAGTTCAACACAGACCAGCACTAGAGAATCTTAATATTTGCTCATGGAGAGAAACTTTTACAAATAAACTCCATAGATTATCCACAGCCCCAAACCCCTCTGCTTTATGGTTTCTCAGGGCCTGGGACTTCTGAAACATTGGAGAGCACAGTAATTGCTAGGCTCCGATTTCCTTCTCAGCATTTTCTCATGCATGACTGTTTCGGTCCAGAGGAAGCAAAGCACCCTTTGATTTGAATTTAACTGATGCACATTTCCCAATAAATCTTTAGTGGAAATAAACACAGAGGGAAAACGGACACAGCTTGAGCCAGCCAGCTATGCAGGCTGCATCCCCATTCGCCCTTGATTTAAGACGTCTCAGTAGAGAAGAGCACTAACTGGAACCACAGTCGTTAAGTGATTCCAGACATGCTTCCTAAATTTGGGGTTCCAAATACTACCAAGAAGCTTTGCCACCCAGTCTGTCAATTAATTTCTCAAGCCCACAGGGATTTGAGAGAAGATTAAGCCATATGCTGTTGATTCATTTGCACTTAACTCCACAATATGCTGCTTGGAAAAGAAGATTCGGTGGGTTAAAAAAAAGATAAAAAAAACAGGGGAAAAAAACCTTTTGAAGTGCTTTTTTAAATACTATTAAAGACTTATTTGCTTCATAATAGTAAAGATGATTTTCCCAAATGTAATTCAAGTCTAATCTTCCTTAACACCTTAAACCAGAGTTAAAGTCGGAAACATCTGTGCTTCAGCTGACTGTGTTCAGCATGCCTCTGGGAGGCTCAGGGTATGCAGGCATTTCTAAACTGAGGATTCCAGTAACTCCACCAGCCCTCTGGGGTAACAGCTAAGACCAGTGTTGACAGCATTACATGCAAGCTCATGTACTCTACACCTCTTTTACCAACAAGTTCTTTTCCAATGTTTTGTAAGTTATTTAATTTTTTTCTATAAAAATGCTATTTACAATTGATCTTAAACCATCTGTTTGGAACTTTCTTGTTTTGATTTATTTTTAAAATTCATGCAAAAGTGTTTATTGTGACATTTCTATATATGCACATGATGTATTCTGGCCATTATTGCCTTTCCTTTTACCCTCCACATCTCTAAAAATCCTCTTTCATTTTCAAGTTCTTTTGCCTTTAGAGACAACCTATAATAGGAAATTTAGGGCACTGATTCTCTGAAACCTTATTTCACTTAACATCATGGGTGCAGATCCATCTATTCTTCTGACACTGGTCTGAGTTCATTCTTTTGGAGACTGAATAAAATTTGTGTGTGTGTATGTGTGATTTTAATGTAGAAACACTACTCCTCTGGCAAGGGATCACATCTAAAGATATGATCTGGTAGAATTCAAACAGGCCACACATCTTTGATCCCTCGGGCTGGAATATAGAAGAGTCTTTAGTACTGAGGGACTGACAAAATGAAGAATCAGAGAAAGATTTGACAGAATGAGTCAGAGATAGGATACACCCAACTCTCATGAGAATAGACAGGAGAGAAAAGTTACCTTAAGAGCAGGGAGGGAGAGAAAGTTCAATTCAGTTCAGTTTAATTGAATTCAGTTGTGCTCAGTTCAGTTCAGACCAGCTCAGTTTGTAGCTCAGAGACTGACTTTCCAAGTAGAACAATGGCAGTCAGAAGCTGAGAGAAGCCAATTTGAATCAGCCAGTTTGGAGAGGAGCTTGAGCCTGAACACTTGAATTGAACCAGCCAACCAACGTTCAGAAACAGTGAGTTGATTCAGCAGTAAGTTACAAAGGCTGAAACATTCTAGGTCTAGGGAAATCTTCAAGGTCAGAGCTTATAGAAAATTAAATTGTATGGAGGCTAGACATTTCCAAGGCTAGGCATAAGGATAGTTGGGACAGAGAAGAAACACACTGGGCTCAACAAACTTGTAAAGCTCGGCTACAGCTCTTATCTCATCCCTTCCTCTAAGGAAGGAAAAGTGAGAATTACATATACATGTATGCATATGTGTTTGTCTGTGTGTCTGTATGTCTGTGTGTGTCTGTGTCTCTGTGTGTGTGTCTGTGTGTTTGTCTATATGTGTCTCTGTATGTATGTGTGTCTGAGTGTCTGTTTATGTGTGTCTGTGTATGTGTTTTTCTGCATATTTGTACCTGTATGTGTCTGTCTGTTTGACTGTGTGCATGTCTATGTGTGGCTCTTTGTCAGTGTGTCTCTGTGTCTATATATGATAATATTTTTATTTCTCACTGAGTTCCTAGGCTGACTTTACAACCTGGCTATTCCAAACAGCCTAACAACAAGCATGAGTAATAAAATTGTCTCTGTAGTTAATTGGCTTTGGTTCTCCCAGAAATGTCCTCAGAATGTGCCAAGTTCACACTGGGAATTAACTTCATCTGAAGTCTGCAGCTGTTAGGGACTAGAGCACTGGACAGCAGTTAGCATGGAGGAGAAGCTTGTTAATATGTCCCTACATGTCATTCTTATAGAAGGTAAGGAATTCTGGAATATAGAGCAGGTATACTTCCCACTCCTCCCCATTTCATTCACCACACTTTCTGACCCATTCCCTCCATTTCCCCAAATAATTCTAACCTTTCAAAGGCTTGAGAGAAACTGCTGATAGGGTGAAATTTTGTGGAAGGGAAATCTCTTTTACTCTTTCATATTATGAAGCTTAAATTTCATTTTTACAATTTTTATAATTCCAAATTATTGAACTTTATGTAGAAGATTTTATATGTGAGACTTGAAAAGATCATGGATGGTTCCTACAGGTTACTCATGAGAAAAGGAGAGTTAGCATGTCATTATCTTTCCTCTAAATTTGTTTTATACCTAGCCTTTAATATCTTGCAATCCACAAACACATATAATAATGTGAAATTAAAAGACATGTGTGAAATTCTTAAGATATTCACAATGGTTGTAGATATATATAGTATATAATTCTACTTGAATTCCCCCATTAAAACCAAAATAGTGGGTAAAATAGCAAACAATCTCACAAGACAAGTTCATAACTAGGTACCAGCTACTCCCATGAACTGCAAATTATATCCAGGAAGGAAAGAATACTTAGAGTCATACGGCTCTTGAACAATCAGCTTCTATTTTGGATGAAGAAGGGGAAAGTTGCTGGGAACAGGAGAACCCACTGTCACAAGAACTCACTATTGATTGTACACTGAAGTTCAGTGAGTGAATCAGCAAAATCTAGGAGGATATTTAAAACCCTGAGCAGCCATCTAGGTACACAAAACAAAGCAGGGAGATTTGACTAAACAACATTACAAATTCTCAAAACAAATCAAAACCTTTTTCTAAGACAAGCCTCCAGCCCTAAAAGAAACTACTGGAAAGCTCCTCAGTCAAACAGGAAAGGAAGCACAAGAAAATGCCAACACTTATAAGGAGGAGGAACTTGGAGAGAGACAGCAGATAGGATGCAAAATGTAAAGGATGGAGCTAGAAGCCCATGAAGACTGAATAGTTATCTCCCAATCCTTGCCCACTGAAGAAATAAAACCACCTAGAAACAAACAACTGGATGAAATAGAAGCAGATGCCACATGCACATCACCACAATCTATTGCAAACAATGCAAACACACAGGAATGGCATGTTCACAACACAAATCAAGTGTGACTGATTATTTCATGTTGGCATTGGTCTGGTGCTGCTATGTATTCAAATGCTAAATACTTGCCCTGAGAGATCTGGTTGCCCCAAGAGTAGCAAATTCTCATGTACACCAGCTTTTGCTGTTAAAATCTTGCTCCCCAGTTAATTGATCAATAAAAAAGCATCTAATGCTTATGATTGGGCAATAGAGAGAGAAAGGCAGGACTTGAGGGTCCAATGAGGGGTGTCAAAAGAACCAGGAAGGAGAAAGAAGAGATCAAGAAATGAGGAGGCAGCCATGTGAGGAGATAAACCCGAGCATGTGGCCAGGAGAAACAGCAAGTATCAAGAGACATATGGCTGGGATATAAATTAGAGTAGCTTAAAACCTGCCCCATCTAGGCTTACTACTTGTAAATAAATACCAAAATTTTGTCTTTTATACAGGCTAAATAGACTATATAATTCCATCACATTTTCTTTTTTTAAACTTTTTTAATTCCGTCTTTTAATACTTAGTTAATATAAGTCCTTTCTTAAAATTATTTCTCATTCTCTTACATGTTTTTTCTTTATTTTATTTTTATTGGATATTTTATTTATTTGCACTTCAGATACCATCTCCTTTCCCCATTTCCCCTCCCTAGAACTCCCTGTCACATCCCCCCTCCTCCTTTATGCTTTTATACCATTTTGATGACATGATTGTATTAAGGTCAGTTCAGGATTGAGGGTGTAACAATACAATAGATGCAAATAGTCAAGGAACAAGCAATACAATAAACACAAATAGTCAAAGAAAAAGCAAGGTGTTAAACCCAATTACATAAACACTCCTGTGATCACTGTTTCTAAGGCTCAGCAGGATGACCAAAGTATCTGAGCCTACTTCCCTGTCCTAACCCAAGGTCATTTTGATGTCTGAAGCCTACTTCCTTGTTCTAGCCTAAAATTTAGATTCCTTTCTGAAATTACTTCTTTGTTCTAGCCTAATATTTAGGTTCCTGCCTGAGATTACTTCTTTGTTCTAGCCTAAGATTTAGAATTCCTATCTGAAATTACTTCTTTGTTCTAGCCTAATGTCCAATTCCTGCCTGAAGCCTACTTCCTTGTCCTTGGCCCATGTCAGATTCTTGCCAAGCAGCCCCAATGGCTCTCCACCTCCCTACCCCTTTTGTATTTCATAAACAAGACTGAGCCTATGTTAGGTCATTCTGCCAAGAATGCCTTCCTTACCTGTCATGGAATATGCATTATCAAAAGCAATGCACTTATGTCTTAGGTTGGTAAGGTTCTGTGCAGAATCTTACCTGTCCTTGGCTTTCCAGCCTATTAATTTAATAACTCTGCCTGGGGATCCATTTTCAGATTCAAGCCATGTACTTTGGCTGCCAACATGTTGATGTTGTTAAAGACAAGCTTTAACATAATAGGCAGGAATAAAAGTATTCCCAGGACAAAAAGTGCTAGCATGATCAAGCTATATATGCCATTCTTGGAGCTTGACCAAAATAGAAATACTGTCCTCAGGCCATGGGTAATATTTTTTATTGGATATTTTATTTCTTTGCACTTCAGATGTCACCCTGTTTCTCTATTTCCCCTCCCTAGAGCCCGCTATTACATCCCCCCTCCACCATTTTGCATTTATACCATTTTAATTACATGCATGTATTAAGGTCAGTTCTAGGTTGAGGAACTAGCAATACAATAGATGCAAATAGTCATGGTACAAGTGAGAAAATAAACACAAATAGTCAAAGAACAAGCAAGGCATTAAACACAATTACATGAACATGGTTTCTGAAGGGGGATGGGAAAAGGAGATAACATCTGAAATGTAGATAAATAAAGTATCCAATAATTAACAATAAAACAAAACAAACAAACAAACAAAAACAGATATAATGGAACTGGCTATCATAGTCAAACATTTTAGACTTTTTGGCAGCAATTTAACATACCAATATTACGGGGATTCCTTATAATTGTCAAGGACAAGGGACTGTGGAAGGGGCCTATGGAACTTTAAAACAATATCTTCATAAAATAAAAAAGGGGGAGGTATATCCCTGTATAGCACAGATTTCTTTAAATCATTTTCTTTTTGTTTTTTTGTTTTTTTAAATAGGATGCCAAGGAACTTTTTGCTGAGTGTCTACGGCACTCTACAACTAGGCATACTTATGCTCAGGTGAAAGGGAAGATTCCACTTACTGGCATAAGGCATGATCCCAATCACGAATTTAATATGAGGAAGAGGCATGTTTGTGTTTTTTCTGCAGGATGCTGAAGGAACATGGTGGCTGCCAGAGCAACGGGTGAGATATGCTGATGCCAGGGCAAAGAATGATGCTGACCTGTGAGCTTGCTGAGTGCCTTGACAATGGTGACTGGGAAGTTGTATTGGACATATGTCCCCAACCCACCATTGCTTATCTATACCCCTGATGGGACAAGCTGCCTTGCTCAAGTTTTTAAACCTTGTGGAACAGAGATTCAAAAAGAGAAGTTATAATGACTCTTGTATTTTTCTTAAATGTGACCAGTTATTCAGACTCAATCATGGATTGATCTAGGAATCAATCCAATATTATAAATAACAGTCTCAACTTGGAAGGCTGGTTCTGGACATTTTCAGAGACATATTTTGAAGTTAGCTGTAGTTCTCTATGCTGTTATGTTAGCAAGAGATAAAGTTGGGACAGGATCTGGATTTCAAACAGATGTTAACACATGTGTTAAGGCTCCTTCAATTGTGAAGTTAAAATTACTTTTGTTTTTTCTACAGTATTTAATGTAAGTTGCATTGATTGTACACTTTCTAATTGTGTGAGTGTGTTGAAATCTGGCATGTCAGTCTGTGGGACTATGAAAGGATAGCATGGTTTCTGATTGAGCACTGGCTAGAGATGGCCAAAGACCCAATAGGTTTCCCTGCAAGGGATGGCATGCATTTCACCACGCTCCCAGACTCCAGGCTCCTGACAGGAGGCTGAAGACCTCCATTGGTCTGATCCTTTCAGTCATGTAGGGCAATGCCCCTACCAGCCTCTCCACAGGTAGAGGGAGTGATGACAGGCCACAGAGCCTCAAGAGATCTCCATATTAATGAGGCACCTAAAGGCCAGAGGGCGTAGCCAATTAAGCATTCCTTCCTAGACCCTCCTCCTTACAAAAGATATTTAACCTCAGACCTTCCCTGAGGGTTTGGGGTAGAGCTTCATCCACTTTCCTCCATGACAATAAACCTTTTAAAACCATGGACTTCCTCTCATCTTTGGGGCTCATCATGGAGAACTGTAGAGGGGGCCTTCAACCAATGAGCTGCCACCTAATCTCCCACTGGAGGACCTCTCTGCATTCCAGCCACAGAGGCCACCAACTCAAGCAAGCTAGCCGAGCCAGCCATGACCAGCCAAGTGAGTCTACATTACCAAGAGTCTCACTACCCTGAGGAGCTCTACCAGAGCTTCTCTTCCTCGTTCCCCTTGGCTGCGGGCCAGTCCAGCCCATACACCTCCAGTCTCAACTCTTCTGTGGCTCCCAGCGGTGCCTGGGAGCCCAGGAGTCTGAGACCAGTTGATCCCCACACACCTTGTTGCCCTGGATGTCTCCACCCAAGAGCTCTGCCCCTGCAAGACTTCAGAGTGAGATCTCCCCACGCCTGGAGTAGAGTTCTGAGACTTCTCATAGCCTTATGTCCTCCCTGCACTGCATGGAATGAACTCAGTTCAATTCCCGTGCTTCTGCTCCCCCCCAGCCACCTTGGGCGGCAGATGAGCGAGAACCACAACTCAACCCAACAAGAACCATGCCCATGCGTGAGCTACAGACCCACATCAGTTACGGAGGTCTATCAATCAACTTTTGTTTTATTGCCCTGAGTATCACAGAACCTTGGTATTCTGAAAAAAAAAAAAAAAAAAAAAGCTTGCAAGTACTGGAAGACGTGGGTCAAGCTTTAAGCAGAAGCAAGAAGGTAGTGGGCTTGATTATTGCTGGTATAACAGTTTTAATTACATTAATTTCCATTACACTTTCAAAAGGAGCTAACAAGCCATGTTAACCATCCTTGCCTTCAATAAGTTCTATCCAGGTTTCTGTGAACCCTCTTCTTGGTCAGGCCTCAACACTGACCTGTGTCAATATTGAACTGTAACTCCTTCAGCAAACATTAACATAGTCTCTAACAACTGGAGTCCACTGTTATATGGTCTCTCGGAGTTCCTTTTAAATTTCTGCCTAGAAATTTTCAAGACACCCAAAAGAACTTACTGATATTTTCTGAGACAACATCTGTAGGCAGAGCATACATATCTACCAGCCTCTAAAAAACAGTTTCCATAATTCTAGAGAATTTTGACAACAATATATTCCTCGTGGTTTATGAGCTTGGAAAGGACATTAATGAGTTTATTCTTTTCCATGATGCTTGGAATCTCAGAAGACTTGAACATTGAAAGACCAGAATTATTTGCTTGGTGCTGGCTATTGTCTGAGGGCTATGCTGGGTTTATCACTGGAACAATTGTTCCAAACTCTTTAAGTAGCCTGGAATGTTTTAAAATATGGTGACAAAAATTTAAAAGCAAGAAGTCTGATACAAATGCAGTTGGGTCTCACCTGAGAGGACCAAGAGGCTGTTTTACTTTTATACCTTAACTTCATAAGAAGTTTGACAATTTTTCTTTTGTCATTCATTGGTATACAACCAGTCTAGGAAAATCAGTCCAGAAAGACCAAGAGAGAATTCTACAGTAGTCTAGGAAAGTTAGTGGATGGCTAAGAAAAAGCATGTAAGCAAACCAGACAAATTACATATAATGAAAGAAAAACTAAAGATTCATCATCTATTTGTAGTGATAGTTCCACATATTTAAGCCACAGAAGGAGAAAGAATGTTAGCCAAGAATTTTAAATACTAAAGAAAATTGACTTTTAAGCACAACATCCACAGATGAACTATTATGAAGAAAATTCTAGTAATATGGTTCCTTAACTGGGGAAATGCTGAAGAGGATTTAAAAACAAACAAACAAACAAAAAACATATGGACACTGGAAAGGTGTTGGAGTCACAGAAGACATGAAGATTTCAGCTTGTCCATTACAGATGATTAACTATAATATGTTGGATAGCCTATATGCATGATTGATTGATTAAATCATCACAGAATATATCCATATTTTAAGGCATCATCTGACATACTATAAATATAAACAATATTTTTTCATAGAAAAGCAAGAATTGTCATGCTAGTTTGAACTATCACTTTTAAAAGTGAACCTCCATGCTTCCTGATACATAGCAAGCTTCAGTGACCTCATTTTCAGTTCCACTGCCGGAGAAGACCAGGGAGCCTCTTGAAAGCAAATCCTAACTGCCTGATTTGTACTGAGTGAGATGTAAAGCCCAATGCTTATCTGATAGCTAAGCCTTCTGACTAACACAGAAGTCTTTCCTAGTCATCCTAAGGATATCTAAATGTGTAAGTATGGAATGAGGGATATATATATATATATGTATATGTATGTATATTAACTAATGAAAAAATGGAGAGTCAGTGAAGTTTTTTAATGTAGTGCCCTTGTGACCAAAGGTAAAATGCCATTTTTCAAAGTGTTTTCAGCTTGAGGAGTCCTAGGAGACTACACAGATAAAGAGATGGTCCTATTACCCTTGCTAGAGAGATGAGGAAACTGGTCCTGTAGGTGAAGATGACACCTTGCCCATATCAGGTCAGGCACTGATAGGACATTGACTTTGGACTTAAGTCAGTGTTCTTACCACTTTGGCAGTTAATTTGTATAATGTATTTGATAAGTAATGTCAAAGCTGGTATAATAAGATTTTTAAAACTGGAGAGAAAGCTCAGTCAGCAAACTGCTTGTTATGCAAACACCAGGACCCAAGTCAACATTAAAAGTTGGGGGGCATGGTTAGTGCTGATAATGCCTAAGCTGAGGGAGTAAAAACAGGCCAAGGCTAGCTGGCCAGTATGCCCAGCCTAGTTGCCAATATGCAGGACCTATGAAGACACTCAGTCTCAAGAAAACAAGGCAGATGTTACAAGGAAAAATAATACCCAAGTTTGTCCTCTGACCTACATATGCGTGTTCCTCCATGGTTCTGTGCACCTCCCAATCCACCATACAATCAGCCATGAGTAGTAAAAATTAACCTCAAAGAAAAATTTTTGAAAATTAGTATATAACTGAGAAGTTGATACCTGGGTGAGATTTTGTACCCTCTAGAGTTCAGGCAAGTCCAGAAGATAATTTCGTTGTTATAACTTGGAAAGTACTACCATATCCACCCAGCAAAGGATAGCATAGCAATGTTGGCAGAAAGCCCATCATGCAAGAGGTAGCGCCTATAACAAACAGTTCTTGGGTCCAGGATCTTGACAGAGCTGAGGCTGAGGAATACTGAGAGCCTGAAATTTGTTTTCGTGGTTTTATAGACAAACTAAGGCCAGTTCACCATGGCCTTTCACTCAAGAGGACCACAGTTCTTATCGTGTTATCTTAAATCATTCAGTTCGTTGCTCTTGTTCTGATCATGATTATTTAACCAAGGTACTTTGCTTACATATATAAACCCCTTAATTGTCACTTAATTACCATTCAATTCTTTTTCTTGTAATTAACTCACTAAATGTCTTACTAAGTAAAAACAACACTAAGCAAATGAGATAATTAGTGTCTAATTATCAGTTACTAAAGATTACCACAAATGACTTACAAATGACTAGCTTCTTTACCACCACTGGGAATTTCAATTGTTAACCTTAAGTAATTGGCTACCATTTGTTTAGTATGGTAGAACCGTAAAATGCATGATTTTTTGGGGCTAAAGCAAGAAACTCTAGTCACTTCTAGGGAGAAGTAATTTGGCAGTAGGATTCAGGACATCGGGCTTCCATCTGCCAGCAAAGCCTAGACTGAAGAGTGGAGTCTTAGTTTCATACAGGAAGAGGTCCTGAGATTAGGCCTCAAGGTTTCTGCTGACCCTGACCTTTAATGCTGACCAGAAAGCTATACATGTAATTGAAGAACAGGGATCAGAACCAAATCCCCACTCCTGTTTGTGATGATTACACCCATTTTACAGGTCAAGGAAATAAGTCCTTGGAAGTTTCTCTTTTGCTTAAGGATACACAGCAATTGAGGAAAGATTCCCACTACCACCTACAACATAATTGCTTCTCAGTCCCTTGGCAATGGTATCTTCTCTCCAGGAATCTCAGAACAAAGCCTATTGTGGCATAACAGAGTCATGTAGGCTTACTTCATGTGTGACTTTACTTGGCTTTGTAAGCTTATAGTGGTGATTTTCTTAAAAAAAACACCCTGACCTCCGATCCTGCATGACCTTAAATCTGTTACTTGGAAGTCAGCAGGTCCAAGTGTGGGTTTCTACTCTACAGACTACTTTCTGCAAGACTTTGGATAAGGTATTGTAGTGTTTGAACGAGAAGGTCCCCCACAGGCTCATAAATTTAAATTCGTGGTTCCCAGTTGGTGGAACTCTTTGGGAACAATTAGAAGGTGTGGCCTTTTGGGAAGATGTGTCACTAGGAGTGAGTTTTGAGATTTCAAAGCTAGTCATTTTCATGTCTGAAGCCTACTTGGGCTAGGACAGGGAAATAGGGAAATAGGCTCAGATATTTTGGTCATCCAGATAAGCCCTTAGAAACAGCGACCACGAGAGTGTTCACGGAATTGTGTTTAATGCCTTGCTTGTTCTTTGACTATTTGTGTTTATTGTCTTGCTTGTTCCTTGACTATTTACATCTATTGTATTGCTAGAACCTCAACCTAGAACTGACCTTAATACATCCATGTAATTAAAATGGTATAAAAGCAAAAAGGAGGAGGGGGTGGGATGGGGGTTCTTGGGAGAGGAAATGGGGGAAGGGGATGACATCTGAAATGTAAATAAATAAAATATCCAATAAAAAAAGCTCAAGCTAGGTTCTCTTTCTCTCACTCTTTCTCTCTCTCTCTCCCTCCCTCTCTCCCTCCCTCCCTCCCTCCTCCCCTCCCTCCCTCCCTCCTCCCCTCCCTCCCTCCCCCCCTCTTTCCTCTCTCCCTGCCAGCTGCTTACATATCAGGATTTAAAGCTCTCAGCTCCTGATCCAGTTCCATACTTGTTGCTGTGATCATGGCATCTCTTCAGAGCAGTAGAACTGTGATTATGACAGGTATTTCATCACTTTGGATGTCGATCTCCTCACCTGGAAAATGGCTATCATCCTAATGTCTGGTAAAATGTTTGACTGAAATCACATGGCACTTGGCACATAGTAGGCCTTTATTCTGCTTGATCACTTCTGTAAAAAGCAGACTTAGTATCACTGTTTTCATTATTGTGATAAAACTGAGATTTGTGCTGAACTTTAGAAATCAAAGGCTACCAACTTGAACATGGTGTACCATGTCGGTAGTCCCAGCACATGGGAAGCTGAGCCATGGTCACTGTCTAAAGTTATGGTAGCTTGGGATATGTGGCGAGCATCCTCACAGAAAAGTAACAATCAGGGAGAGTAGTACACATTTACAATCTCATTGCTCTGGAAGCAGAGGAAAGAAAATAGCCACAAATTTGATTTGAGCTACACAGCAAGTTCCAACCAACTAAGGCTACATAACTGAGGCCCTATCTGGAAAAATGAAAAGAAAAGAAGAAAACATAAAAGACTGCATGAGAAAACATCTTTCTTTATAGTCTGAGAGTTATGTGAAGTAGTGACACCTGAGATTAAGGAAATGTACCAAAAAGATTAAGAAAATAAGAATTCCTCGTTTTATTGGTACATAATAACTTCACAAAATAATGGGCTTCATTTTGACCTAGTCCTACACGCATAAAATAGACATGGATCATATTACCAACACCCCATCTACGTGAACTGTGTCCAGATAGGCACTAGAAAGAACCATTAATACTAATAGCATTATGGTAAGAACTCCATCTCACTCCCTAAACCCCAGAGATAGATCGGGGAGCCAGGGACATCCAGGGCACAGCAGCTACCCAAACCCCGCCCCTCCGGAATTCCACTTCCCTTCTGCCCCTGCCTGCTCCTCCCGGCTGGAGCAGACACAGAGTAGGTCTGCTCCCGTCCTGTGGAGAAACTGAATCCTGAGTCATCCAGGAGCCACTGCACTCAGAGCAGCTGGTAAGAACTCCATCTCACTCCCTAAACCCCAGAGATAGATCGGGGAGCCAGGGACATCCAGGGCACAGCAGCTACCCAAACCCCGCCCCTCCGGAATTCCACTTCCCTTCTGCCCCTGCCTGGTCCTCTGGGCTGGAACAGACACAGAGTTGGTCTGCTCCTGTCCTGTGGAGAAACTGAATCCTGAGTCATCCAGGAGCCACTGCACTCAGAGCAGGTGACACAGAGTCGGTCTGCTCCTGTCCTGTTGAGAAACTGAATCCTGAGTCATCCAGGAGCCACTGCACTCAGAGCAGCTGGAGCCACTGCACTCAGAGCAGCTGAAACTGAATCCTGAGTCATCGAGGACCCACTGCACTCAGAGCAGAAGGATTTCCAGATCCAAGAGGTGGCCTGAGTCCCAGGAGTTATTCCACCCAGGAGATTAGGAGCATAAGACCACAGAGACCTCTGGACTCTGAGGAGCTCTGCAATAAGCAAGATAACTGGAAATACAGACTCCAGTTTTACACAGTGAGGGCAGGTACCACTAGAGTTAACCAGATGGCGAAAGGCAAGCGCAAGAACATAAGCAACGGAAACCAAAGTTTCTTGGCATCATCAGTGCCCAATTCTCCCAATATAGCAAGCCCTAAACACCCCATCACACCTGAAAAGCAGGATTCAGAATTAAAATCACTTCTCATGATGATGATAGAGGATTATAAGAAGGAATTAAGTAACTCCCTTAAAGAAATACAGGAGAGTACAAGTAAACAGATAGAAGCCCTTAAAGAGGAATCACAGAAATCCCTTAAAGAAATGGAAGAAAACACAAAGAAGGAATTAAACAAAAACATTCAGGACCTGAAACTAGAAATAGAAACAATAAAGAAAGTTCAAAGGGAGACAACCATGGAGATAGAAAACCTAAGAAAGAGATCAGGAGTCACAGACGCAAACATCACCAACCGAATACAAGAGATAGAAGAGAGAATCTCAAATGCAGAAGATACGGTGGAAAATATTGACACAGTTGTCAAAGAAAATGCAAAACGCAAAAAACTCCTAACTCAAAACATCCAGGAAATCCAGGACACAATGAGAAGACCAAACCTAAGGATAATAGGTATAGATGAGAATGAAGATTCTCAACTTAAAGGGCCAGTAAATATCTTCAACAAAATTATTGAGGAAAACTTCCCTAACCTAAAGAACAAGATGCCCATAAACATACAAGAAGCCTACAGAACACCAAATAGACTAGACCAGAAAAGAAATACCTCCCGTCACATAATAATCAAAACATCAGATGCACAAAACAAAGAAAAAATACTAAAAGCAGTAAGGGAAAAAGGTCAAGTAACATATAAAGGCAGACCTATAAGAATTACACCAGACTTCTCACCAGAGACTATAAAAGCCAGAAGAGCCTGGACTGACATCATACAGACACTAAGAGAACACAATTGCCAGCCCAGATTACTATACCCAGCAAAACTCTCAATCACTATAGATGGTGAAACCAAGATATTCCATGACAAAACCAAATTTGCACAATATCTTCCCACAAACCCAGCACTTCAAAGGATAATTGATGGAAAATGCCAACACAAGGAGGGAAACTACAACCTAGGAAAAGCAAGTAAGTAATCTTCCAACAACCCCCAAAAAAGATACAAACATAACTTTACCTCTAATAAAAAAAATAACAGGAAGCAACAATCATTTTTCCTTAATATCTCTTAACATCAATGGTCTCAATTCCCCAATAAAAAGACGCAGACTATCAGACTGGATACACAAACAAGACCCAGAATTTTGCTGCATACAAGAAACGCACCTCAGTGACAAAGACAGACACTACCTCAGAATAAAAGGGTGGAAAACAATTTTTCAAGCCAATGGTCCCAAGAAACAAGCTGGAGTAGCCATTCTAATATCAAATAAAATCGACTTTCATCCAAAATTAATCAAAAAAGATAAGGAAGGACACTTCATACTCATCAAAGGAAAAATCTACCAAGGTGAACTCTCAATTCTGAACATCTATGCTCCAAATGCAAGGGCACCTACATACATAAAAGAAACTTTACTAAAGCTCAAAACACACATTACACCTCACACAATAATAGTGGGGGATTTCAACACCCCATTGTCAGCAATGGACAGATCATGGAAACAGAAACTAAACAGAGACACTTTGAAATTAACAGAAGTTATGAACCAAATGGACTTAACAGACATCTATAGAACATTTCATCCTAAAACAAAAGAATATACCTTTTTCTCAGCACCTCATGGTACCTTCTCCAAAATAGACCATATAATTGGTCACAAAACAAGCCTCTACAGATACAAAAAGATTGAAATAATCCCTTGCATCTTATCAGATCACCACGGACTAAGACTGGTCTTTAATAATGACAAAAACAATGGAAAACCCACGTACACATGGAAACTGAACAACTCTCTACTCAATGATGACTTGGTCAAGGAAGAAATAAAGAAAGAAATAAAAGACTTTTTAGAATTCAATGAAAATGAGGACACATCATACCAAAACTTGTGGGACTCCATGAAGGCAGTGCTAAGAGGAAAACTCATAGCTCTAAGTGCCTACAAAAAGAAACTGGAAAGAGCACACACTAACAAGTTGACTGCACAACTAAAAGCTCTAGAACAAAAAGAAGCAAATACACCCAGGAGGAGTAGAAGGCAGGAAATAATCAAACTCAGGGCTGAAATCAACCAAATAGAAACAGAAAGAACAATACAAAATATCAATAAAACCAGGAGTTGGTTCTTTGAGAAAATCAACAAGATAGATAAACCCTTAGCCAGATTAACCAGAGGGCACAGAGACAGTATCCAAATTAATAAAATCAGAACTGAAAAGGGAGACATAACAACAGAAACTGAAGAAATTCAAAAAATCATCAGATCCTACTACAAAGGCCTATACTCAACAAAACTGGAAAACCTGGATGAAATGGACAATTTCCTAGACAGATACCAGGTACCGAAGTTAAACCAGGAGCAGATAAACCATCTAAATAGTCCCATAACCCCTCAGGAAATAGCAGCAGTCATCAAAAGCCTCCCCACTAAAAAAAGCCCAGGACCAGATGGTTTTAGTGCTGAATTCTATCAGACCTTCAAGGAAGACCTAATACCAATTCTCTTCAAACTATTCCACAAAATAGAGACAGAAGGAACACTACCCAATTCGTTCTATGAAGCTACAATTACACTCATACCCAAACCCCACAAGGACCCGACAAAGAAAGAGAACTTCAGACCAATCTCCCTTATGAACATCGATGCAAAACTACTCAATAAAATTCTAGCAAACCGAATCCAAGACCACATCAAAACAATCATCCATCATGATCAAGTAGGTTTTATCCCAGGAATGCAGGGATGGTTCAATATTCGGAAATCCATCAATGTAATCCACTATATAAACAAACTTAAAGAAAAAAACCACATGATCATCTCACTAGATGCTGAGAAAGCATTTGACAAAATTCAACATCCCTTCATGATAAAAGTCTTGGAAAGATCAGGAATTCAAGGCCCCTACCTAAACATAGTAAAAGCAATTTACAGCAAACCAGTAGCCAACATCAAGCTAAATGGAGAGAAACTTGAAGCAATCCCACTAAGATCAGGGACTAGACAAGGTTGCCCACTCTCCCCCTACCTATTCAATATAGTACTGGAAGTCTTAGCCAGAGCAATTAGACAGCAAAAAGAAGTCAAAGGGATACAAATAGGAAAGGAAGAAGTCAAAATATCGCTATTTGCAGATGATATGATAGTATACTTAAGTGACCCCCAAACTTCCACCAGAGAACTCCTAAACCTGATAAACAACTTCAGCAAAGTGGCTGGTTATAAAATCAACTCAAACAAATCAGTAGCCTTCCTCTACATGAAAGATAAACAGACTGAAAAAGAAATTAGGGAAATGACACCCTTCACAATAGTTGCAAATAATATAAAATACCTTGGTGTGAATCTAACCAAGCAAGTGAAAGACCTGTATGACAAGAACTTCAAGTCTCTGAAGAAAGAAATTGAAGACGATCTCAGAAGATGGAAAGATCTCCCATGCTCATGGATTGGCAGGATTAATATAATAAAAATGGCCATCTTGCCAAAAGCAATCTACAGATTCAATGCAATCCCCATTAAAATCCCAACTCAATTCTTCACAGAGTTAGAAAAGGAAATTCTCAAATTCATATGGAATAACAAAAAACCCAGGATAGCGAAAACTATTCTCAACAATAAAAGAACTTCTGGAGGAATTACCATCCCTGACCTCAAGCTGTACTACAGAGCAATAGTGATAAAAACTACCTGGTATTGGTACAGAGACAGGCAGGAAGATCAATGGAATAGAATTGAAGACCCAGAAATGAACCCACACTCCTATGGTCACTTGATCTTTGACAAAGGAGCTAAAACTGTCCAGTGGAAAAAGGACAGCATTTTCAACAAATGGTGCTGGTTCAACTGGAAGACAACATGTAGAAGAATGAAAATTGATCCATTCTTATCTCCTTGTACAAAGCTCAAGTCTAAGTGGATAAAGGACCTCCACATAAAACCAGATACACTGAAACTAATAGAAGAGAAGGTGGGGAAAAGCCTCGAATACTTGGGCACAGGGGAAAAGTTCCTGAACAGAACTCCAATGGCATATGCTCTAAGATCGAGAATTGACAAATGGGACTTCATAAAATTGCAAAGTTTCTGTAAGGCAAAGGACACTGTCAATAGGACAAAACGACAACCAACAAATTGGGAAAAGATCTTTACCAATCCTTCATCTGATAGAGGGCTAATATCCAATATATACAAAGAACTCAAGAAATCAGACTCCAGACAACCAAATTACCCTATTAAAAAATGGGGTATAGAGCTTAACAAAGAATTTTCAACGGAAGAAACTCGAATGGCCGAGAAGCATCTAAAGAAATGTTCAGCATCCTTAGTCGTCAGGGAAATGCAAATCAAAACAACCCTGAGATTCCATCTCACACCAGTCAGAATGGCTAAGATTAAAAACTCAGGTGATAGTAGATGCTGGCGAGGGTGTGGAGAAAGAGGAACACTCCTCCATTGTTGGTGGGACTGCAAGATGGTGCAACCACTTTGGAAATCAGTCTGGCGGTTCCTCAGAAAATTGGACATAGCATTACCCGAGGATCCAGCTATACCACTCCTAGGCATATACCCAGAAGATGCTCGAACATATAACAAGGACATATGCTCAACTATGTTCATAGCAGCCTTATTTATAATAGCCAGGAGCTGGAAAGAACCCAGATGTCCTTCAACTGAGGAATGGATTCAAAAAATGTGGTATATTTACACAATGGAGTATTACTCAGCTATTAAAAACAATGAATTCGAGAGGTTCCTAGGTAAATGGATGGAACTAGAAATTATCATCCTGAGTGAGGTAAGCCAATCACAAAAGAAGACACATGGTATTCACTCACTGATTATTGGATATTAGCCTAGAACCTTGAAATGCCCAAGATGCAACTCACAGGCCACATGAAGCCCATAAAGAAGGAAGACCAAGTGAGGGTGATTCGGTCCTTCTTAGAAGGAGCAACAAAATACTCAAGGGAGCAAATATGGAGACAAAGTGAGGGACAGAAACTGAAGGAGGGGCCGTCTCAAGACCACCCCACCTGAGTATCTATCCCATGTGCAATCACCAAAGGTAGATGCTGATGTGGAAGACAGGAAGTGCATGCTGATAAGAGCCTGATATGGATATCTCCTCAGAGGCCTTCAAGAGTCAGACATATTCAGAGGCAGATGCTCACAACTAGCCATTGAACTGATCATGGGGTTCTCAATGGAGGAGTTAGAGTGAAGACTGAAGGAGCTGAAAGGGTTTGTGGCACCATGAGGAGAGCAACAATACCAACCAACCACAGCTCCCAGGGTCTAAACCACCAGCCTGGGAGCACTTAGGGGGGGATCCAGGGCTTCAGCTGAATATGTAAAAGTGGAGGGCCCTGCTGGGCATAGGTGGAAGAAGAGAACCTTGACCTCATGAAGGCTGGATGCCCCAGGGGGTGGGAATTTTGAGGGTGGGGAGGTGGGAGTGGGGGGGGTGTAGATAGAGGTTACATCCACAGAGAAGAAGGAGGAGGGGCGAGGGGATTGGAGGTTCCGAGGGGGTGGTGGGGGATGGGGTAAGGGGACAACATAGGAAATGTAAATAAATCATCCAATAAAAAAAAAAAAAAAAAAATACTAATAGCATTAGCTCTTTGTCACAGAATACTGAGGACTTAAGGTCTTCCAGGGGCCACATTCCTGATTTAAAACATGGCTATTTTGTAAACAAAAGGAAATAGTTTATTATCGAAGATGAAGATTTATTCTCTTTTTCACAAAAATTTGCCTAGTAGTAGATAAGGGAAGGCAGGAGAGACCCCTAAGTTTTCAGCATCAGTGTTGAATGCATAGTAACAGGCAGAAGCATGGGGTGCTGAAGAGCCCAGGTGTGGAGTTCCTCCTTCCAATGTGAGTGTAATAAGGGCATCCCAGTGAAACACGCTTTGAATTGAATTTTGAAAAAAAAAAAAAAAAAGACACCCAGAGGCGATACAATACTTTCACCTTAAGCCTGTTCTCTGGATTCCCAGATCTCACTCTTTGTACCTGAAAAACCCCAGGCAAATAACTTACCAGCTCTATGCTTTACGATCCTTCTTTATAATCTGAGGCTAGCAAGGACACCTGCTTCACACTGCTGCTGAGAGGGCTGAATGCATTATAAATGTAAAACCCTTAGAATTATGCCTGGCTCATCATTATGGGCCCAATAAATGTAGACTTTCATGCTCTAGCCTTTAGGTAGCAGCTCAAAGGAGAAGTTGAATCATGTGTACAAAAGGATCAAAGATCTGAAAATACAGCATTTGGAAAACCACAGTCAGACTTACTTGATGGATCAAAACATCCCATTCCCTTAGGGATGCAGATAGATCCTGGAGCCCCCATGGTCACAGACAGGCTTCTAGTTCTCAGGTAACAAACAAGTGCTCGGTGTGGTGGTTATGAGAGAGACAGAAGTATTTCAATTCTGGAAATTGAAACCCAGGACTTATGTAAGCTAGAAAAGCACTTCATTGCTGAGTTACATTCCTAGCCCAAACTCTTTTTTCACTCTGTGTGTGTGTGTGTTTGTGCATGTGTGTGTGTGTATGTGTGTGTGTGAGTGTACACATGTGTGCATATGCGCACACATACAAAGAATAAAGGAAGATATCAGATATCTTCCACTTTCCATCTTACTTCTTCGACACAGGCTCTTTGAACACTGAGTGCCCAGGCCCAACCTGCCTCTGTCTCCCAACACTGGAGTTATAGGAATACAGAGCTATCCCTAGCATTTTCAAATGGGTTCTGAGGCCTCAGGTTTGGCCCTCACAATGCCACACCAAGTTCCCTGACCCTCAGAGCCCCACCCCCATCCCTGCTTCAGCTCATAGAGAAGCATCACAAGAATGGTCCAATCTCATGTTCATCCTAGAAAATTCACTGTTTATAGCAAAGAAGGCAGGTGAGCTAGAGTCAAAGGGAACTTGTAACAAAGACATCAGTTTGAGTGGTTTTATGGTTAGTTTTCCAAGTACAAAGCCAAAGATCTTTACTTAAACCATTTGTTGGTGGTATGGATGGATGACTTTCTTGAACAGAGGGACAGTTAGGTCAAAGATCTTGTTTTAACTTCTGTAAGACTATCCCTAGTCACCTTATCTACGTATTGAAACTGAAGTGCAAAACTAAAGTTTGTTCATTGTCTTATGGAACGTTTCTTTGGCTCTTTTTCTCAGCAGGTGTTCTTCCTGAATGGTCTAAGGAGGTTTCTTTCTGGGTCCTGGCAGCCCTCAAATGAAGTACGACATTAGAACTGTTCTTCATAGCATGGGGTGGTCTGGAATACATGTGTACTGGCTGGTTTTGTGTGTCAACTTGACACAAGCTGGAGTTATCACAGAGAAAGGAACCTCCCTTGAGGAAATGCCTCCATCATGAGATCCATCTGTAAGGCATTCTCTCAATTAGTGATCAAGGGTGGGATGGCCCATTGTGGGTGGTGCCATCCCTGGGCTGATAGTCCTGTGTTCTATAAGAAAGCAAGCTGAGCAAGTCAGGAGAAGCAAGCCAGTAAGTAGCATCCCTATGGCCTCTGCATCAGCTCCTGCATTCTGACCTTCTTGAGTTACAGTCCTGACTTCCTCTGGTGATGATTGGCAATGTGGAAATGTAAACTCAATAAACCCTTCCCTCCCCAACTTTCTTCTTGGCCATGATGTTTTGTGCAGGAATTGAAACCCTGACTAAGACAACATTGGGGGCTTTAAGTGGAAAGCCATTGGGGAAAAAGACATTTGTTGATTGAAATCTTCAAGTACGCCATGTTCCCAAGACCACCCCCATTCATCACAGCATTGCCTTCAGTCATAAGCCAAGAGCTTACAGAAAATTTACCCAATCTTCACCACTGCATGAAACTAAATCATATGCTTTTGAAATATGCATCTAAAATTACTAAGAATTTGGATTAATGTCATTTCCATAAAATGTACTAATAATGAGCTATGTTATCCCCATATGAGGGAAAGAACGAAGTCATCAAGCCCGACTATGCAGCATTAGAAGTTCCTTCAAAAGTCCAGATGACTATGAATCTCAGCATCATCGTACTGCTAATGCACAGAGCTAAATTTGCTGGCAAAATTCCTGTGGTATTCTTGGTGAATGATTCCAGGTGCAGTTGTTAAGGTCAAATATTATGATGTCACTGTTGAAATTTTCCCCTGCATAAATGAAGGGGAGGATTATGTGTCTCAATATAGAGGTCCCTAATGAACGATGTCCCACCTGCAGCTGTTAAGGCCAGATTCATCGCTATAAAAATGTATGCTCATCAAAATTTCAACCGAAGACAAGAAAAATCAGAGCTTTATTACCTATGAAATCATAAAATGAGAAGCCCAGAAAAGAACTCACATAGCTTATTCTTTGCTCCCTCAGCTCCAATGAGACAATATGTAAAACAGTGCCCTTTCCCTGGCACTTGAAGGCCATCTGATTGCCGCACGTCCATTCTGAGTACCGAGGTTGTTTCAACTGATCTCGTAGGAAATGGAAGCTATGTCATCATTTTCTTTACCATTCTACCCAGCAACTTAAAGATGATATATGTTTTGTCTAGAAATACAGCCTTCTAGACAGAAGAACCATTTATCATACTATGGGCATCCAAGGGTCTGTACTGTCTTGCAAGTCCTAAATAAGTTTAGTTAGAGTCACTAGAATGACATGATACAGTATATCTTCTGAGTATGCCTTCCTCCGAAGTCCTGTTCCACAATTCAGTACTTGAGCATAATAACGGGCTTGCAGGAAAGATCTTAAATATCAAGTTTCATCTCTCTTTTATGCATTTAACAAACCCGAGGATATGAAGTGGCTCCCTCTGGTCTTATAACTAGCTGAGTGCAGAAGAAAACTGGACCTCAATTACTGTACAGTTTTCAAGCGACCTACGTTTTGGGTGCTGTGGAATATGTGTAAGCTTTCTGGTATTTTCCGATAGTCTAGACATTTTCATCTTACTTTTAAGTGGGTAGAGGATGGCCAAGTTTAACTGCTAACTTGAAGGATCATCAAAACACAGTGTTTGAAACAGAAGCTTGGAAGTTGCTAAAAAAAAAAAAGAAATGTTGATTTTTTTTTTTTTAAAGCAGCCAGGATGATGTGGTCCAATGCCCCAAAGATGGGATGCTTTGTTCTGAAGCAGAATCTTAGCAATCCACTGAAAACACACACTTGGGATTACTGAATTCCCCACACATTCTGGGTAAGCACAATTGCACTCGGTATCAGAGCAGAGGATTAGGAGGAGTCTGTCTGTGCAGACAGAAGAGCCAGAGCTCAGAACTTCCAGCAACTTTTTGGGAGGCTAGAAAAGCAACCAGGGAAAAGAAACTATTAGAAGTTTGTATTCCTGTGTGTCTTCTCTCTCCCAGCACTATAAAATAATCAGAAGTACCACTGGTCCTCTCCCAGCTCAGCCTGATATTTAATTTAATAGAGACTCGTGCTAAGGGCCGCATGCTTAAAAAGGATTTATAAGCAGACTGTTTGGAAGAAAGTTCAGTTTCCAGAATTTCAACTCAAGCCCACAGGAGTGTTGTTCCCTTGTTAGAATCTCGGTCTATGCAACAAGTAAAATTAGAGTTGCCCTTTGTGTTCCTTGGGTGTTTCCATAAGAAGCAAGCATCCTGGACACAAGTGGGAAAGGAAGTGGCCAGTGGGCATGCGGTGAGTTAAATCCATTAAAGAATCTTCTAGAGATTGCTGCTGCTGTTAACAGAAAAGATTTGTAAAGCTAAACAAGTCTCCTGCAAATGTCTATTTTATCTTCCTATTCATAATGTTAAGATGATAAAACAGGAAAAGCTACAGACTGAGAGATATATGTTGGCACTAGTGGTTTGCTGTTGAATATATATATATATATATATATATATATATATATATATATATGCATGTATATATATTCGAATTATATCATCTGAGCTCCATTCAGATCTAAGATTTTTCAAGTAATAAAGATTAAATAGGAACACAACGATTTCTGTGTGAGAAAGCCATGGTAGGAAACATCTCTTGCTTTTAACCCCGTTATGGATATCTTAAATGTGGCTAGAACAGGTAAAGAATCACTATTCTGTAAAGGAAATGTAATAAATATTCTAGGCCATCACAACTGACTTCCTCCATTGTGGGACAAAAGAAACCAGAGAACTTCTAGGCAAGTCAAGTGTGGCTGTGGGTTTTTATTGTTATTGTTGCTATTGCTGTTGCTGCTGCTGTTTGTGTTTTGTTTTGCTTTGCTTTGTTTTGTTTTGTTTTGTTTGACTTTATAAGAGCATAAGCTGAGTTGAATTTGCTCTGCTATCCAGCCATAGTTCACAGATCACTGGCCTAGACATTAAAGCCAAGACTATAGGGGGTCAAATCACAAATTGAATGTGAAAAAAAAAATGTGAAATGAAAGCAACCAGGGCCATTATAGACACTGGCCATGCTGACAGATACTGTATACAATGTTGAAACTATTCCTAACTTTCTCATGTTAATCCAGAATACAAGAAATAAAGACATGGACCTGATCTACTTTGGAATACCCTAATTTAATTGTCAGTAATAAACAAGAGATTCATGAGCTGACTGTTGAAGGCCAGTTTAAGTAAGTCAGTCTAGAGTAGCAAGTTTTTCGCTATCCTTAGCTGGCAACAATCTGTCAGCGTTTACCAAGAAACAGGTCATCTATGCTACGTCTTATTTTTGAAAGATTTTTTTCAGCTAAACTGGCTAATCATCTGTTCTCTGTTCTTGTACTCATAATAAAATTACCTACTCTTTGTTCATGACCCTCCTTTTCATGGTACATATTAAAACCTGTGACCACAACCCATCCCGAGATCATAAGATCAAGGAACTCAGACCCAACTTAGAATGAATGTTTTCTTTGATCATTAACTTGCCTGTTTTTTTCTTTCTAATACAATTATGTGCTTGTATCTCATGAAAGCTCACTGTACTCCTTTCTAACCTATGCAGCTCTTGCTATTCTACAAGGAGGCGGCACCTTCTATCCCTGATTCTAACTTTTATTATATTGTTCTGGCAAAACAACTTAACCCATCTTCTTAAACTTTCTATAAACTATCCTACCTTTCTAAAACTATTTAAATCAAATCCGGAATTCCATAAAATCATTAACAGCATTTTCTCATGAAAGTTCATCTTCATGTTGGTCTGCAGGAAATTGCCCAACAGAGTGGGCAATCACAGAAAACAATCACACCAGGCTATAGACAGTGAGGATCTCCCCCACAATAATCACACCACACCAGATATATGAGGAATAAAGCAATGACAAACAAGGCACAGCAACAGCAAGAAGCAATCTGAAGACAAAGCCCCTGGGGCTGTGCCTCTCCAAGGTATATCCATCGCAGCTGAGCAAAGTGACTGAAGCTCCCTTGCCCTCTATAGCTCCTCCTGCATGGTATCTGCCAGCTCATAAGATGGTTTCACAGGTAAAGGTGTTTGCTGCCAAGCCTGGTGACCTGTTTCAAATCCCTGGGACCAACTTGGTGGAAAGAAAGAACTGGTTCCCAAAAGTTAGTCTTTGATTTATATATGCATACTATAACATGAGTATGCATGGGTACACATGCATAAACACACACACAGACACACACACACAAAGGTGATATAAACTTGCCATTGAGAAAAGATGAAACTAATATATACTAATTAACTCAGCTCAATTTTTGAATGGCAATTCTTCAACATTTTCCCTATGTATTTGCGAGCTTTCATTGGAAAATAGTTGTAGACTATTGTGTATTTTAAAATACTATAAAGTATCGCATATTAGAAAATCACAAATGTGCTCCCTTTAGTGATGCCAGGTCTTCTGCTAAGATGGCTCACAGACTAAAATTCAAAAGACTTTATGGAAGGAATGTGGGCAGAGCCTTATAAAGCTAATTTTATTAAAGAAGATCAAAACCACAAAGAAACTGTGAATGTTTTGAACCTAACTGCATATTCAAGAGGATGCTGGCCATTAAGAGACACAAACATTCTGTAGAGTGAGGAAGACCTAAGAGTCTACTTTCTAGAACTCAGATTTTGCCCAAATGGAAAATATTGTAGCAGTAGGAAATACAGGGACAAAGAGTGGAGCAGAGGCTGAAGGAAAGGCCATCCAGAGAATGCCCCATCTAGGGATCTATCCCATATGCAGACACCAAACACAGACACTATTGCTGATGCCAAGAAGTGCTTGCTGACAGGAACCTGATATAACCATCCCTGAGAGCTCTCCCAGAGCCTGACCAATATAGATGCAGAAACACAAAACCAACCATTGACCTGAACACAGGGACCCCAATGGAGGAGTTAGGGCAAGGACTGAAGGAGCTGAAGGGGCTTGCAACTCCATAGAAAGAACAACAATATTAACCAACCAGACCCCCACCCCACCGCACCCTGAGCTCCCAGGGACTAAGCCACCAACCAAAGAGTACACATGGGAAAGACCCATGGTTCCAATTGCACATGTAGCAGAGGATTGCCTAATCTGGCATCAATGGGAGGGTAGCCCTTTGGTCTGGTGGAGGCTTGACGACCCAGCATAGGGAAATGCTAGGGCACTGAGGCTGGAGTGGGTGGGTGGGTAGGGGAGCACCCTCATGGAAGCAGGGGAAGGAGGAGGGGCTAGAGGCCTTGTGGAGGGGAAACCAGAAAGGGGGATAACCTTTGAAGTGTAAATAAATACAATAACCAATAAAAAATAAAATTATTGAGAGTTATAAGAAGACAAATTACATACGGTTTACCACTTTGTTTTTGCAGTGTGTGAGGAGCGGGTGTGGTGACCATTCCAAGATGGCACCTGGGACGGTTGCCAAGTCTTATGACTAGCACCTGACTTCCTTACAAGTCTTATGACTAGCACCTGACTTCCTTACACACCCCTGAAGAGCCACGTCCGCAGGCTATACTGCACAGACTCGCTGCTATGCATTATCAGGCCATCTAACGAGCAACACCTTGGAGCAATTGAGAGCTCCTGCGTGGCAGGATCTGAGTGGTACAGCCACAGGGATTTAAGGGCAGACAGGAAGAGGCCTGGGGGGCTTTTGGACATTGTTAAGGTTCCTGAATAAACTGCTTTGAGAAGAACTCCGCATGGTGTCGCGACAGCAGTGAAAAGAAACAGCTCAGCATCCACATGTGTTGTGGTTTGTTAAAATCCCCTTTCAGTGTGCTGTCAGTCCACAGCTCTGCGTGTCAGTCACAGTGTCTCATGAGGAGAAGGAACCTCAGCTGCTTCTCAAATTATTAGGTTTTTCTTAAAATTAAAAGACAATTGAAATTTCATTTCATTTGTATGGAATCAAGAAGATAAAGGAACTTCAAACTCCTCATCCTCTGCTGCCATAGCAGGTTATCAGCAGAAACCCTCCCTCCCTTTCCCACTAGGAGAGTGTTAGTCATAACCTCTGTTAATCTGTGTTCTTAAGAACCTCAGGATTGTTTTCTAGAGGAGAAATATGCAGATTCTTTTTAATGGAGATTTTCAAAAAAACAGAAGAATTCCATTAGCTTACAAGAAGGAAAAGGAAGTAGGACAGGCTAGACCCTAGTAACAGGAGAAAAGGAACTCTGGGGATGGATGGGCACAGGGGAGCTTAGAAGGATGAAGGGGACCACAGTGAATAAAAATAAATTACGTTTGGAAATATCATAGTACCTATATAATAATTTTATTTTACTATTAGTCACTTATTTATGTTCAGGAGGAGGCCAAATGGGTATCAAATCTGTAACTGTAGTTGCAGGCAGTTATGAGCTGCCTGGTGTTGGGGCTGGGATTCAAACTCAGGTCTTCTTTCAGAACAATATGTGCTCTTAACCATTGAGCCATCAGTGCAGCCCCTAATTTTAACTTTTTAAATAAAACATAAAGAACTCAGTTTGGCTCTATTGCTTCGAGAAATTCCAAGTTCAGTGGATTCCTAGATTATAGGAAAAAGTGGACCCCCTTTTCTCCATTGCTGATAATTTTATCGATCCCTATAGAGTATCTGTAATCCTCTATCTATGAATCAAGATCGCTTCGCATTCTCACTGCAACCTGATCAAGTGTCAGCCTGCTTTGTATCTCTTGTCAGAATTCATTTAGCACACCTGTACCTTAAATTCATGCAAATGCTAATGGAAGGTATTTATGTACTGAAGAAGTCTTAAAAGCCACACTCACTTCTAGTACAGCTATGATGCACCAGGGGAGAAGAGGTGATACAAAGCAAGTAGATTCTGCTTTAGATCTGACTCTTAGTGCAAACATTAACCAAGTCAGAACATTTAGGTGCCTCATCTCAAAGTGGGGAGTAGAACAGCTCCCTCAAAGCTGAGAGGATTAGAGAATGCAGTGCTTTCACACAGATTAAAGGAGAAGATGCCCTCAGAAATGCTTTGAAGATTCTAAAATGCTAATCTGTTATTTTCTGTTAATAACTTTTCTGAAAACGACACTTTTTAAATAAACCTTTGCTCTTCCTTGAGTAGAGCCAGACTGCCATAGAGAAGGGCAACCGTTAGATATAAGTATCATCCACAACATCCCTTCCCCCAACTTACCATGTCTGCAAATTATGTCAGGATATGCTTTTGTAGCCTACACTGAGGTTGATCTGCAGTGTTAAGGGCAATGATACCCCTATTCAACTGCAGAGGCAGTTAGAAGACAAAGCATGCAAGGAAGAGAAGAGGTCTGTGGGGGTGAAGGTTGAAGGAAGCATTAGAGGACGGTATGCCAGAAACAGATGATTCCTGCAGAGGAAAGAACTATTCATAAATGATCCCACAGTTAGGTATGACTTAGTGTGATGGTGAAGATTGAACCTAAAAATTTAAACATGCTAAGAAAGCTCTCTCCTAAGCCTTAACCACATACTTTAGTAGTGGCTTATTCAATTCTAGAGAATAAAGAGACCCAGCAGAAAAACTTGGGACATTGAACAAAGGACTTCCAGGCTAAAGCTAATGGCAACAGAAATTTCCCACCAAGTGTAGACAAAAACGGAGTCTTTGCCTTAATAGCAAAACTCAAAAAGTATAAACAAAGAGACTGACTTTTCTGTATTCTTTAACACCAAGGGGTAGCTAATCCCGTATAAACTGTGTAGGACAAAACTGCATGCAATCAGAGCAAACCATGCAAGAGGGAAAAACAGAAGGAAACACTACAAAGATTTTAATTTGTCTGTAGTGAAGAAAATTAGACATTGATTTAAATGCACAATGAAAATATAACATCAAAATCAAGGAGATAATCCGACACTCTCGGGCAAGGTCGGAAACATCCATACAGCTTCACACTGGATAATGTAAATGTTCCCTTGAGATACTTCCTGGACAGGGGTAGTGGTGCACATCTGCTAATTCTAGTATGAAGGAGATTGGGGTAAGGGGACTCTGAGTTCAAAGCTAGCCAAGGCTTCATAATAAGACAATTAAAATATAGGTAAATGGGAAAGAAAGGAAAGGGACCAGGAGGTGGGGGACTCTTCATCTATTTGCCCCATGACAAATTAATAGTTTACTGATCCATGAAAACTACCCAAGTAAGAACACTACCATTTTTTTGAACACAGAATTTTTCTCTCCACTTTATTTCTATAAAATCTAAATGCAGCAAGTTCTCAGGATCCCCTAGTTGAATCAAGAAAGCAGATACTCGGCTCTGCCTTACGTAAAATATTCAAGTCGAAAATTCGCAGTGGTATCTGGAGCCCATCCCACAGTGAGAAGTTGGGCAAAGAAGTGTTTACATGGTCAGAGGTCATTTACAGCTTTCTCTTTCCAACTTAGAAACTTCTACCACCACCTGATAGAGATCGTCTTACTTGGGATAATGAACTGGGAACTGTAGTGAGCATGCCAGCAGCTGAGTAACTCAGTAAATTAGGTTAGGAGGTTTCTGACCCAGAAGTTTTATGAATCAAGCACATTTGCCATTTGGATCAATGGAGTATTTGGACGTCAATGATTCAATTCTTTCTATCTCTGCTCTCTTGTGGGTGTGCAGCTGTGATTCACACTGACCTGATTGGAAAGTTGCATCCAATGAGATAAGACAAGCCTTGAATGCCCACTGACTCACTCTGCTTTTGGGCAGCTTGTTATATCCCAGGGAAGCCCCTCTCTTCCTGCTTTTAACCACAGTTCTCCTGCCCATTGTCTAGGACTCATATTATCTGCACATGCTCACTGTCTTGCCTTCGTGTCCTCTTTCAGACTACCACATCTTCACCTGTCAGGATTTTTCAAGTTGGCTGTAAAACCCATAAGGAGATGCCATGTGTTGTTTTCTTTGTTATTTCTCATTGCCTAACAAAGTCACCTTTACCATACACAAAGGAGAGATTCCGTGAATAGTCCTGAGATTCGCTAATGAACTCTTCTACGCTCAGCAGACACTTTAGTGTAACAACTGGGTATAATATTTCAGTCACAGTCAGCTGGGCCATCAGGGATCCCCCATCAAATTGAAGAGACAGATATTAAACAAATACTCTGCAAGGTATTGGATGCTCTCAGAGAATACACAGGAAGAAAGGGTCAGAAAGAAGATGTGAAGAGTGAGATTACACATTACTTTGATTTTTTTTTTTAAAACAACCTCAGCTTTTCCAATTTATTGTATGTGTGGCTTTGGCAAGCAACCTCTCCAGTGTACCATTCCCTGATATAAAATTGGAATAAAAACAGCAAACATTGGAAAGGACTTTCTCCAACTAGGAAACTGAAATAACAACAGTATATGATCCATAGGGTTGGAAAAGGCATTATATTTTTAACTTAGGTAAAATATTTAAAACTATGTTTGACATCAGTAAATACCTAATTGCTGTGACTTATTACATGCCTTAGTACCTTTTATTAATTTGTTCCCTATAGAGAACAATAGGCATAAGTATTATTCCTAAGTTATAGTATATTTTAAATGGATATTTTCACATTATTTACTTTGTGTGTGTGTGTGTGCGCGCGCACGCGCACGTGCACATCATGTGTGTGTCTATATGTTGAGAGGTGAGAAGGTGAGAGAACAAGCTATGGGCATGAGTTCTAAGCATACAAGGAAGGTCCTCAAGTCTGATGTCACAGTCCCTCCCTGCTGAACCATCCTATGAGCCATTAATTTAATATTTATAAAAAGTTTCTGATAGTGAGATGGATCTCAAATCATTCTTTAAAGCATTATATGAGTCAAAGGTACTTTCATGTATAGAATTTTAGTTTTTATCTGTCCTTGTAATTCATATTAATCCACATATATTCATAGCAACACTCGATTTGCAGCCAACAGGTATACTATAGATACCTGTCGTTGGGATGGACTTAATAAGGATTTTCTCAGGAAGTATTACTACAGCATGCTCACCAAGAGAAGCTTTCAGTTACCAGGTGAGCCTGGCTGCTTTTACCATAGTGTATGAGAGTCTAAAAAAGTCAGAATTGAGCTGCTTCTAAACTCTGTCATGAGCCAAAGATACAGGGAAGGGTTAGAGACTTTGAAGGAAGAGGATGAGAAATCTTCTTTAATCTCTTCCTCCCTATGTACAGAGGGACTAGTTTCCATATATTATGAAGACACTAAATAAGTACAACAGCCATATAATGAAAGCTGATGAAAGGACATCCGAGATTCTGGGAACAAATAATACTCTCTCAGGACCATCAGGGTGATGATAATGGAGTCCATTTCAATTTAGCACTGAGGGGAGAAAGATCGATCTCTCTCTCTCTCTCTCTCTCTCTCTCTCTCTCTCTCTCTCTCTCTCTCTCACACACACACACACACACACACACACACACATACACACACACGTACACACACGTACACACACACACAAAGAGAGAGTCAGACAGACAGAGACAGAGACAGACAAAAACAGACAGACAGACAGACAGACAGACAGACAGACTCATTTCTTTGTTACCCACTTGGCCAAGAGCAAAGCCAGGATGCCACACTAGCTCCACTGTGGCATTATAATGACAGTGGCTGTTACATCCTATTCAGAAGTCTCTGAATCTCTCCAGCCCCCAAATGATCAGAATTCTTAATTAAACCCATATTTTTAGTCACTCCAATCTTTTTTTTAATGTCATTATTTTTCATCTTTCACACCTGGGTAAGCACTCCCATTTTTGGCGCAAGAAACAGAAGGCAGTTTCCAGACCAGCCTGCTGCTGGGAGATCTTGTCTCATGAAAATGAATTTTTCACAAATTGGAGAAGCTACCTCTTTGCCCTACACCTAAACAGCATGGGACACTAAAGTGGCTACTTCCCTTCTAGCCCTAAACTCAGCCCCGACCACACTGTTGAAAGGTCTCTCTGGAATCACTGGGTGCCCAGAACACTCTACTCCAGCATGCTTTGAAATCTTCAGGAATGAATACTGTGACCTGTGAGCATTTTCAAGTAGCAGAACTTCTGACGTCTGGAATCTGTATCTCCCAATGATTGGGATGCTGTCTTCCCACTGACAGCCATTTTTCTGTGTTATTTACTATTGTGTTTTTATGCTGTTCATGCTGGGGAAAAAAATCAAAAAACAAAAACAACAACAACAACAACAAAAAACCTCTTTCCAAATATTGCCGTAGCCAGAGGATTATAAAAAACTTGTACTGTATTAAATATTTCTGACCTATTTTTCATTTGGAACCACATTTTAATTTGACTCAAGAGATTTTCTTTAATTTCATGTCTTCAGTAATGCTGCATGTGTCCCAAATAAGCAAGAATTGAAAGTCACCACCAAGGAGAATTCTACCTCCCAGTGTGCTTGTGATGTTACCTTTAATTTTCTAGTTACTATTGTAAGGACTTTCTTTCCCCATATCCCATAAGGACAACAAAACAATGTATTTTTTACTCCTAATACCAACAAAGTATATGGAAGCTATTGAACAGTTTTTCAGTGCATAAGTTTTAGGGTTTAAATTCTCCAGGCAAGGCCAGTGAGATGGCTCAGTGAGTAAGGGTGCTTGCTGTCAAGCCTACCTGTACTAAGTGTGCAGGTCACACAGTGGAAGGGGAGAACCAACACCCACAGGTTGTTCTCTCAACTCCAGACAGGTGCCTTGCATGTGTACACACACAAAACAATTTGAAACACGCACATACGCACGTGCACATGCAAACACACACACATATATACACACACAGGTAAACTTCTAAAAAGTGAATGAATCCAAGAATGGAGAAAAATATTGTTGGCTTCTTTGCTACATATCCTCTTTTCTCCTGTTTATTCAAATCCTACTCTGCATTAATTGTGCAAAAAATAAAAAAAAAACAAAGGAAGCTACAATAGTTCAAAACAGGAGATCATCTAAATATTTACACCCATTCATTCATAGGAAAGTGTCAGATAGAAGCAGATAGAGACATAAGGGTGATGTCACACTCTTTACTGTGAGCCCTTGGATAAGTCACTCAACCTGTTTCAGATGTGGCTTCTTTACTCAATCTACTACTGCCCAAACACCTGTTTCCTGCGTAATATGAGTTGCCCTCTGCTCTGCAAATGTTCAGGCCTCTTACACATCTAAAGGCATGAAAGATTGCATGTAGAATGGGTTATCTAACAGAAAGGCATGATGCAAAAGTTGCCATCAGATTAATCGTTGGTGTTCTGCCTTAGAAGAGATTGAAATGTTACTGGTTGCCAAGGCTAAAGCAAGTGATAGCATGGGGCAGCATTAGACTAGGCATACTGAGATCTGGCTGGGGTATAAAACAGCTATGGCTGATCCACTATATGGCCCACTCCTCTACAGATAATCAAGAGTTGACTAGCTCACAGCGAGGGCACATGCCGGTTCCTTGCACCGCAGTTACCCATATGGTGGGAAAACGAAGGTTGCTGATGCCAACTGCAAATCCAATTAAAACTTGGAAAGGTTATTCCATTATCACATTTGCAGCCATAATTAAATTTGCAATCTGAGAAAAGCTGCCAAGCTTGTCTCTCTGTTTTGGAAGGTGGGACATCTGTTAACATTAGTGTGGACACAGACATGGGGGAAAGTCACAAAAATTTGGCTTCAAAGTGAACAGTCAGAAGGAACTATATTTTGCTTTAAGGCTTTGGGGCAAAGCCCTCTTTAATATTTAATGTATCTCGGTTTCCTAAGCATCATTAATTATGTGATTTTGAATGTAAATTACTTTTACTTACGATTCTTCATTTCCAGAGTTAAAGAGTTTTAAGGATTAAAATTTACCTATCACTATAATTTTATCAAGAAAATTAATTTATTATCAGAAATAAAAAGTTTAAAGAAGGGCTCTAGGGCTTGGATAAAGCCTGAAGACATGAGAAGGGAGCCCCAGAAGAAGCCTGTTGGGGTAACAGCTTGCATCTATAATCCCAGAGTAATGGTAAGACAGAAGAAGACAGGCAAACCCCAAGCCACTGATTGGCCAGCTAGCCCAACATACAAAACAGCAAACAACTGGAGACTCTGTCTAAAATAGGTAGAAGGGAAAAATCAATCCCAAAGATGTCCTCTGACCTACACATATATATCATAGCAATCAAACACACATGAAAATGCATATGTGTGTGCATGTGCACACACACACACACACACACACACACACACCAAAATAAATAAAAGTAAGGAACCTTATAAAGTCTATGGATACCCAAGATAACTAAAAGTAAGGAATCTTATAAAGTCTATGGATACCCAAGATAACACTGGAATTAAACATCACCTGAGTCACCAGCCTATTCCAGAAGGCAAACTCCATGGATATGGAGTTACAGTTAACTAAAAGTATTAGCACATTAGGGTAATTGTTTTATGGACATCATTAAGTTTCTCACTCTTTTAAACGAGATAGCAACCTTATGACAGGTAGTTGCCTTGCCTTCTTTTCTGTGAAGAGACACCATGACCAAATCAATATATAAAGGAGAGCATTTAGTTGGGGGCTTGCTTTCAGTTTTAGTCTATGGTCACCATGTCTGGTATCACAGAGCAGACATGGCATTGGAGAAATAGCTGAGAGCTTGCATCTTATCCACAAGGGGGAAGCAAAGTGAGAGCAAAGCTGGGCCTGGCATGGTCTCAAAGGCCATTCCCAGTGACACAGTTCCTCCAACAAGACAATGCCTCTTAACCTGTCATAAACTGTCCACCAACTGAGAACCACACATTCAAATATATGAGCCTTTGGTGGCTATTCTTATTCAAATAACCATAGTAGCTTTATCTCTACTCTGCAGAAAAATAATTTGAAATTCCAAAATATAAAGTGATGACAAGTTGACATTCTCATAGCCAGTGAAGACTCTAACACCAAGACTCAGGTTTTCTAATCTTCTTTCACCTGCATTTACTTAATTTATAAGCCACATAAATACGTATCATTAGAGGCCAACTTTTTGAGTTATGATACTATAACAGTACACAAATAACCACATTCCTGGATAATACAGTCAAATCCTTGATTGAACAATATGAACCCCAAGTAGTGCTCTCAAAATAACATAGAGCAATTTTAAACTAGATTGTAAAGAGATCCAGAATACGCTGGACACTAACCATTAAAATATCAAGAAGGAAGATGAGGAAAAATAGCTAGGAAGTGCTTCCGGCTGAGAGGCCTCAGTTCTGGATCTTTGGTTGTCTTCTGGCCACAATCACTGTGGCATCACTTACAATGTGAGTGGAAGGGATGTGGCTGAAGTAGATTCTCCTAGGAATCCTTTTTCTGGCTTCAAAGTTCATAACCAACCAACAAGCTGGAATTCCCACCTCACATCTCCCTGATGTGTTCTAGCTGGATCTGAGTTTGAACTCCTCTAATTACATCCGAGTTTCCCACTTCCTAATGTTTTGACCACAGTAACTCAGTCCCTACAATGTCTTCCAGATCACAGTGAATCTTAAGTGACAGTAAGTCTTTGACAAGGGAGTGAACTAATTAGGCCTGTAGTTTGTTACAGGGCAAGAAGAAACAGAGAGAGATTGGGCCAGTAATTTATATAGAAAAGAAAGGAGATAGCTAGGCATGATCCATTACTCTGACGTGATCATTTAACTTTACATGAAAAGTAGCTTAAAAAGACAAATAGGAGGAATTTCCCTAAGAGGCTTAGATTGATATTTCTCTGCAAGTGTGGCATGTTGTAAGAGACTATCTATGAAGGACGTTTGTACACAGGACAATCTGATCCTCACTGAAACATTGAAATGAAATGGCACCATTCTCCCCATCTGATAGGTGAATGAAGAGATGTTAAGAGTTTTTGACAAAGTCAAGTACTTGGGAAAACTGTTAACATATTTGTAGCCACCAGAGTGCAGATTCAAAGCCCACGTTAATGGACCATATACAATATTTTCTTAGGTGGCTACTTCAGATGACTACCAAATGAAGCCACTAAACCCACGAAGCACTTCCTATTCAAGTTTATAATTATTATGACAGGTGTATTCAATTGCAGCACATGACAATCAGGTAAAATTTGCAAAGACAAATTTCTCTAACATGATATGAATTTGATGATATCTTTAAAGTCCAATCATTTGTAATCTGTATGTCCTTGCTCACTTTTCCCAGGAAACTCTCATGGGGCAGCAAAACAGTACTGTACTAGAAGTATCTCTATCTAGCCTCCAAGTACAATTCAAGCATCTTTTCTCACTCTTTCCTCTCCACATTACATGTAGGATGTCCTTGTGTTGTTGGACTGTAAGTTGTTGGCCATGTCTAGTTTATCTTTGGATCCTGGTCTGCTTCCAATCAGGGGTCATTATGAGATGCGAAGGAACAGATGGATAAAGAAGTGTGGGAATGCAATCCGGATACCATGCTGGGAAATGTGCATTTCACACAAGTCACTACACTGCTGTCTCAGCTGCTTGGCCATCAGTGTAGGTTGCTCAACAAAGTCTATGCTTCAACTATGTTTAAATTAAACACAGCCTGCTTTCTTGGGAAACAGAGAATCTCAAAATCAAGAGCAGAAAGGGGGCTTGGGAACCATCTGGTCGAACCTTGCCTATAGCATCTGTAAATAATCCAAGAGGTTATAATTATTTCATTTAAAGCTTGTTTTTAATCCCTTAAAATAGAAAAAAATGAGAGGGTCCCCAAGTCCCCCTCTGTAGGCTGATTTTCCTTCCAGAAGAATTCTGCTTCCTTGCCTGACTCTTAAGAACAGATTCCAAAAGTCACTGGCAACTACCACCTACATAAATGTGTCTCTGTTCCAACTCCATTTTCTTCTCCACCCTTCCAGGGCTGTGATCTCTTCCTTCCAAACACACACTGACGACTACAAAACAGAACGTCCATTTCACACTGTTCAAAATCCCATCTCACTCTTCAGTGTTAACGCGATCCAGTGCCCTGCAGCATCTCAGACTCTCATTCTTTTAAGGCATTGGCATAAACTACGTCTATTGGCTGTGGGTTTAATAAACTCTCTTGGGTGCTGATAACTTTCAGCCTGTCAATTTAAAAATATTTTCTTGAACACCATAGATCACTGTGGAGAGAAGAATACTTAGGAAGAGCAGCAGCAGTAAAGTACAGGAAAGCAAATGCCGAAAATAGATGGTTCAGGGGCTGATGCTGATGAAGACAGCTAACAGCCCAAGGGCAAATAAAATCACTCTGGAATGCAAATTGAGATAGCATTGTTGGGAAGAGGTCCTCCATATTCTGGTACCTATGAGATAGTGAAATTAACACACACTAGTAATTATTCAAGGCATCCTTAAAAATGCTTGGATTTCCATGGTGTTCAACTTCCTTAGACATAAAGAAAGAGAAACAGTTCTGTGAGTGGTCTTGATTCTTATTTATGTCTTTCCCTCTAATCTCAGAAAAACAAAACAAAACAAAAAATCCCCCAAAAAACAAGACCCAGGCATGAGTCCAAGCCTCCTGGATCCTTTCTCTCTTCAAACACAATCATGGACTCTAATTACATAGCATACTTTGCAGCCTGCCGCAGGATGCTTTGCCTTGCCTTTTAATTGTATCTATTTAAGTGTCTTGTCTCATCCAATGTGATTATAAACTACTGGAGGGTAGGAATAATGCCTTATATTTATCTTGTCTGATCCGTAACAGCTGTTGCCACAGTGAAAAGCACAACACAGGTGCTCAATACAAACTCTTTGGTATGAATAGATCAAGACACTTGGAGATTGAGAAAGTTTGATTCTATCTTTCCTTCTGGCCTGACCAGAAATGCTGTCTCAGAGATTTTGCCTCATGCATTATTAATTTTTACAGGTGCCACCTTTTCCTAAGAAGATATGGGGCACAGCCAGTCAGCCACAGTGCATTACTCCAATCAGCAACAATCGTAGTCTTATCATAATCAGAAACCATTGTGCAGCTAGGATGGAGCCCCTAAATGACAATCATCTCACCATTGTTCCATGGTGAATGGACCATCATACCATCAAAGCAGAAAAGTGGCCCCGAAGTGTTCTCTTAAGTAATCCTGCTGAAAGATTAGGCACCAGCAGGTAATTTGGCCTTATCCTTCTCTGGAAAATGTAGGAGACACTTGAAGTTGAATAAATCACTACGAACAATTGTAAGAACAAATCACCAAGGGCAATTTGATGAGGAAGATCATTTGATCATTTTATAGTCATGATTTTCCTATCAAACTCTGCGCTCTCTGATTCTCTGGCAGCCAATGATATTTCCCTTCCCCCACACAAAACAGTGTGTCTGAATCGGTTCAGGTGTGTGTTTCCTAGAGATGAGAAACACTGGCAATGCATTGCTCTTTCCTGGAAGATGAGGAATCAGAGGATGATAGAAGATACTTTCATAAAATGGAGCAAGGGCAAGTGAGATAGTATTTTCCAGTGTTCTTTTCATACTCTTGCTTTTCTAGCATGCTCATAGGCCTGGGTTAAATCCTAAGCACCACACAAACTGAAAATAATGGTCCACACCTGAATCCCCAGCACTGGGGAGGAGGAGGCAAGAGGGTGAATTCTTGGTGATAAGTCAGCTACATAGCAAATTTGAGGTCAGCTGGAATGCATGAGGCTTTGTCTAAATCAACAAACAAATAAACAAATACCTTAGCTGTCTGGAGAACTGCACTAAGTACTTACTAATCTACTTAAGTATCTATTGCATGCAAATGGCTTGCTGAAAAAAAAAATGTAGGCAACACAAAGATAGGACCTGTTCCTAGACTGAAACAATATAGTGTTGTAGACACACACCAAAGCACCATTAGGTGAAATATGTGAAAAGAATATCAGTGTTCTCTACCCCATAAGATGGTTTCTCACACCTGGCATTCCATAAAGATATGATTCACTGAGTTTTCCAATACTAAGAATCTGTATTGTTTGCAAAGCTCACATTACTCTTACAGTTACATTTTTAGAGAGCTTTAATTAGAGGAAATATAATTTATTTAGAGAAAAATATGTACACGTAAAATCATGGACTGATCAGTACAGGCCTAGAAAAGTATGGCCACTGACCAGGTATTAAGGAAGAACTAAAATTTAAATTATTAAAATATATAGGGAGCTGGGGATTTCCCAGACTAAGAGAGCAATCATGAAATCCAAAGTCCATAACAGTATATCTGGGAAGAAAGGAAATCAGTCAAGAAAGGAAGATTGGAGCCAGAATAAACAAGGTCATAATTAACAAGATAATGAGAAAGTTTACATTTTAATCACCAGGGACTAGAAAGCACCTGATAATTTTTTCAAAAGAAAAGTGGTAGCATGTAACTATTAATTTCTGAAGGATTACTAAACAAATAGAAGTGTATGAGATGGATTATATTTATGCAAAACTTAAAGCTTAACAATGTTGAAGACTAATCCAGTGGTGTAAGCAGAAATGTGTTGTAAACAGAGACATTTTGATGCAAAGTCCAGAGACTAGAAAGCTCACAGAAGTTGGTTCCTGGGTATACAAGGAGGCAAAGGAAAGAGGCAGTTAGCAGAAGTTGATCAAGGTAGAAAGTATAGAGGCTGGGTTACACAGATGATGATCTTCATGTTATGAGTTGAATCTAGCAATGTGTGAATGGAAACACCCTGGATAGTGCTGATGGTGAGAGGGAAGGAACAATAAATGAAGCCAGGCTTAAGAAGAGCAATTAAAACTTGGTGAGGTCATATCCAGTAGGTTCCATAGTGCTCAGCTTTAGTTTGCCATTTGTGGTCAAGAGAAGCATAAGTAGATATTTTAATGTAAAGATCACAGTATTTAAGAGAAACTAACTCAAAAACTTTAAGTTCTACTACATAAAGTTAAGTTAAAATACTTGCAACCTCTGGTCTAGTGCATGGATGGAAACCCATGAGAGTTTGAGAGTTAGGAGTATAGGTTTGGGTATCTTCATTATCAGGAAGACTAGGTAGGATAAATCAAGGAATTAAAGGGGTAACAAGTAACCACAAAATTGAATTGTAAGAAAAAGAGTGATCTGGATTTAACAGACTGGGGAATTAGGGGAAAAATAAATTTGAATCACAATTGGGAGATAGGTAAAAATCTCAAAAGTCAGCTTATTTCTGAATAATCACTGGATATCAGCTTAAAGCTTAGATCATAAGGCCACATTTCAGGGAAGCCCCCTTCTAGCAACCATAATACACAGTACATGACAGACCTCATGTGTTCATAAACCATAGAGAGAAGAAAAAGAAAAGAAAACTTCCCCACGATGCATACACACATGTACATACCGCTGTCCATGGCTCGGTGTGAGCTGCCTCCATGCACAGCATGGTAGAGGACTCTGGAGCCATGTGTAGTCTCAATAGAAGAGTACCAGGGGCACTGCCTTATGTTTTTATAGGCATGAAAGGAAGAAAAGTTCGTGTACTCAGTTTAGGCTGGTTTTCCTGGAAATTGTTTGCATCTAGTGAAGTCTTACATTCCAGTCTAGCTCATGGAAGTTAGCTATCTCTTTCACAATTTACTAATCCTCAGGAAAAGCCCACTTTGTTTCTCAAAATCTCTGGTTCCCTGTACAAAACAAGGAGAGTAGCATCTATACACAGAGCCATAGTGAGGCTCGAAATATTCTTTTTTTAAAGATTTATTTATTTTATTTATGAGTACACTGTAGTTGTCTTCAGACACACCAGAAGAGGGCATTGAATCTCATTACGGATGGTTGTGAGCCACCATGTGGTTGCTGGGATTTGAACTCAGGACCTCTGGAAGAGCAGTCAGTGCTCTTAACTGCTAAGCCATCTCTCCAGCCCCTCGAAATATTCTTAAACTAGAGAGCATTACAAGTCAGACAATAGGCCAGTGTGCTTTTCATTCTGTGACAGAGACTGTTGATCAGGGTCATAACTGACCTTAACCAAGGAAAGTACTGGTTAATGGGTCAAGAGGAAGTTAACAGCTGTACCCAAATCAGTGTTGTCAGATTAAGTTCTGTAACATCTGGTTAGCACACACCAAAAAGAAAAAAAAATGTGATAGCGGGGAAAAAAAAATATTACCACAAACAATAGACTACAGGTAGCTAAGCAATCTTTTTAACATAAGACTTTCCAGGACCTTTAGAATATGAACATGGGCTAGAATCAACTTAGAACGAATGCAGTGAGCAGTACCCTTCCAGAAGCAGAAAAGCTTGTGTCTCATGGATCATAACTTAAGACATGAACCCTTCAGAACAGAGGTAATAAAATGCTGCCTGAGACCATTACTGCAAAGTTCACCTCTAGATGATAAATAAGTCCAGAACCATTTATTCTTCAAGGTAAGGCATCATGATGGAAAGAAAGAACAATGAATGACCTGAGAGATTCAAAGACAGAAGGCTCACATTTCAGTCATTACTAACCTCTGACCTTTGCGATTCCATCATCATCTGAAGAATGTAGGGGGCAGACCAGAAAAAAAAAATCTCCCTATTCTCTCTCTCATATTACTCAAGTTTATAAATTACTCCCTTGGAGAGAGCATCATTCTAATATTTTAATATAAAAATGTTTTGTAAGATGTTTAACTGGTAATAATATGGTTCTTTTGCCCTTTTGAGTTTTTGCCCTCTTAACTAGTGTTATTAGTTAGTGAATTTCCTCTCACAATGCATCCAAGCACAATACTTAAATCATTTTTGATATATGAATTATTCTGCCATTTTCCACTGATGAGCCTCCTCTCTGAACAGGGCCCATCTTCCACTTTGCATGCTAAGAGTTTTCCAACTAAGAAAATGAGGTTTTATAAGGCTCTTCCCCACACAGATTGCCTGGGCAGGAAAAGGAGCATCACCCGTACAGAAATCTGTGTTTCCCTGTGCTGCACAGATAATGCCATCTGTGGCCTTTTTTGCTTTATTTCCTGCTAATATTGCAAAGAGAAACTTAAAATCTCGGAATGTGGATCAATTCTTATGGCAGTAATTGTAATGAGTATAGGAAACAGCGTGGTGTGAGCATTTGACACCTGAAGCTGCACTTGGTAAAAATCTAATCTATTTTTCATTAGTTTCCTCTCAGAAGATCCCAGGAGACCAGCCCAAAGCCCCGATCCTGCAATCAGATTAGGCCATCTGGCTCCTGCCACCTCTCAGTACTGTCCTCTGAATGACAGTCACATGTAGAAAGACACTTGAGTAGTGTTTTAAAAAAAATAAATAAAAATAAGAACTTATCCATTGTTTGTGGTATAAAATGCCATTCTGCCAAATGAAAAGGCATACAAAAAAAAAAAAAAAAATCACTGCTCCTGAAAAAAAAAATAGTAGAAGTCAATTTTAATTGGTGTTTAATTACAGGACCCAAAGTTTCCCAAATCATGCTCTGTGCTCTATTGTTTTACAAAACCAAGGTCTCCAGATGAGCTTGACTCAGAGGAAAATTGCAACAGTCGCTAAGAAACAGTCCTCTTTACTATTAGCTGAGCCTTGCCCAACACCCTTGAAAGGTGCCTGGTAAGTGCAATGGATTCTGAAAAAGAGGAAGAGATTCAAGCCTATGCATGGTTACTTGCTCCCCACATGGAAACCTGCATACAGGTTTAAGCACCTGTCCCAGAGCAATGACCAATCTATAAATGGTGAAGGAAGAGAAAAGATGACGTGCCCCATTAGTGGACTCTCTCAGTAGTTTAAAAGACCAGAAAGGGTTAAGCAGACAGAGCAATCTAATACAAGAGAAAGCAGTCCTGTTTTGAGTAATAAATGAATTCAGTAAGGTTACAGGACATAAAATCAATTTGTACAACCTTTTTAACCAGAATAACCTGACTGCTGGTGAGCCCTGTCCCCATTTTATATCTTGGACTAGGAGTCATGGGTCAGCAAACTGTAGCTCCCGGTTAAACCCAGCCTACTTTTCCATTTTATGGATAAAGATTTATGTGGAACACACCTAAGCCTATTTGTCTATGTCATCTATAGCTACTTCCTCTTCACAATGACAAAGTTAAATTGTTAGTTACCTGACTATACAGTCTGTTAAATCTAAAATATTTACTTCTTTGCCACTGCGAGACAAAACTTGCTCGAATCCTGTTCTAAGCAGCTAGATTTACAAGCCATCTATCCTGTGGGACAGGCAAAGAAACAAGCAGAGATACTGGACATTTTCCTCCTACTCGGTTACCTCACTTTCATCTCTGTCACCCACCAAACCAATGAAAAGCTCACCTTTTATCATTGGTCCCCTCATAGAGCCTTTGAGTATACAGATATGTATGGATCTTAGATAATTCATTTTGTCATATAATATTTAAAAAAGAACAGGTCTTGTTTTTAACCTGGTAAGCTATCCTTAAGTATATACAAAGACATTTGGCCCATTAAGACAGTAATTGGAGAATTCTATGTATATAGCACTAGAGAGAGGAAATCACCACTAATAGTGCAAATCTATATCTTAAAGCTTGTGCTATCTTAATAATAAAGTTTCAAATAAGAAGAGACCCAAAATTATGTTTCTGAAACTATCGTCAAGGCTTTGAAAGCAAACATATGCTGATAGGCTTGTATATATAAATGGTTAGAGAGAGTTATGGCTATGCAATGTGATTTTTTTCTTTCAGTTTCAAGTTCTTTATAATAAACACAGATTGCATTTATAATAGTCAAATAGCTTCCAAATACTGGCCAATGAAGACTCTTTAAGGACACAGATTGCAGTAAAACAAAGTATTGAGCAGAACACAGATTTAATACACATGTTAAGGATTTTCTACTAATTGCTAATTAATGATCAATATGCTGAAGTTTTATGAGACCTTGGAAAACTCAGTCCTAAAAGGGTTGTTTCTATCCCTTGCTCCAAGGCTCAGAAAACCCTGAAGAAGTGGAGGCAGAAAGACATCTAAGAGACAGAGGGGATGGAGAACAAACAAACAAGGCCCTCTAAACATAACAGGACCAACACACCAATAAATTCACAGAGACTGTGGCAACATGCACAGGGCCATCAAGATTCCCTGGCTGAGAGCAGAAGTGGATATAAGTTCCCATCCCTAACCCAGAAAGTATCTCCGAATGATAACTTTTCACAGATGAAAACAGTTTTCTCCAGTAGAGTCTCAATGGTATGCAAACCAATGGCTCTTTTTTTTTTTTCCTTTTTTAAATGTGCATTGGTGTTTTGCCTGCAAAAATCACTCTTCAGGGCAGGTTCTGTGCCCAGCAGCAGATGAACAGTAAAAGACAAACTCAATGGCAATATTTTGAAGTTCTTTGTCTCATAATGCTTTGTCAGAGCATTTGCTTGTTTGTTTGTTTACTTTTTAACATTACTGGTCCTTTGTGCCTGTATTGTGGTTTCCAATTTTGTGTTCTTATGGGATTTCTGTGTGGGGGAACATATATATCTCTGTGTCTTCTGCGTGTTTCTTGTCCGTTTCCTTTGGATATTTTTTCCCTCTGTTTGTTTTGTCCTATTTTGCTGTTTGTTTTTATTTTATCTTAGTTTATTCTATTATTATTAAAAATGTATTTTTAGATGCCTGTTTATATATATTCTAGTGATAGAAAGAAAAGGTGTTGATTTGTGAGGCTGGGAAATTGGGAAGGGCCCAGGAAGGACTAGGAAAGGGGAAACTGTTCAGAATATATTGTATGAAAAAAATCTATTTTCAATATTTTCCAACCATTTCTACCACACGGTTATCAACTTTTATTTTAGCAACAGGCTCCAGAGTTAAGAAAAAGTTGAAAATCACAATCCTTTAGAGTCCCCTACAAACTTCTCTGCACAAGTTTCGAAATTCTCCTCTTCTAGCCCTTCAGTGGCAAGGGATTCATTTGTTTCTAGCTTTCTTGGATCAATGCTGAAAAGAAGGTGTTTTGAGAGCCACCCCCAACCTCTTGTTTAAGTGAAGTATTTTGCTCTCCAGGCAATAAGGCTGGACTGGTACAGAATTTTAAAAGAAGCTTAAAATGTGCAAAAGGAGCTCATAAAATATTCTTCCTAGGACTGGAGAGATGGCTCAGAAGTTAAACTGACTACTGCACAAGCTTGAGGAGCAGGGTTCAGATACCCAGAAACCCAGGTAAATGTCAAGTGGGTGAGGTGACTTTTCTATAATTCTAGCCTTGGCAGGCTGAGACAGAGCTATCCAGAAAAAGCTGGATAGCAAAAGTAGCCTTACTGGGGAGGTCTGTATTTGATTAAGAGACACTGTCTCAATCAATAAGGTAAATGAGCAATCAAAAATGATTGCTGACATCAACTTCAAGTCTTCATATGCAAACACATGAATGTAAACTCCCACAAATGTGCTCACTGCTATAAAACAAGCAGAGAGAGAGAGAAAGGGGGGGAGGGGGAGGGGGAGGGGGAGGGAGAGGGAGAGGGAGAGGGAGAGGGAGAGGGAGAGGGAGAGGGAGACTCCATCACTTTCTGACCCTTAAATCTATTCACAAAGTAACAAATGAGCAAAGTACCAGTTCACTCTAAAAGTATTTTTTATTCTCTTTTAGAAATTGCCTTCGTGTAGACGACTACTTCAATCTGCTGACCTAGGCCTAAGCCTGTAGCTTCTATCCTCTACACAATCTGTCCTAGGCCTAGAATGTTTTCATCCTCTGAAACTTACTTCGGAAGAAACTCACCCTTTTTAGTTTTTTTCTGAGCTCCGGCTGGCTGATTCAACTCAGCTGTTCTGGCTGAAACACCTCTCCAAGCTGACTAATTCAAGCTGGCTTCTTTCTCTGGCTCTGACTTTTTGCTCTGTTTTGCCTCATACTAACTTTGGCAATCTATTCTAATCTTCTGGCCGCTCTCAATCTCTGACTCATTCTGTCTCACCTGTGGCTAGCTTGTTCTCTCTTCAACCTGTCTCTGTAAAACTCTCCCTGTAAAACTGCCTCCCTTCTCCTTACTGTCCCTTACGTAGCCTCCCTTTCTTCTCTCTCTTCTCATGAGAGTTGGATATATCCTCTTCTGTCAAATCTTTCTCTGATTCATCACTTTGTCTGCCACGCAATTAGATATCACTTTCAAACACGGGCGCTTCTTTCTCCAAACTAACTTTACCTTCATTGTTTGCTGCTAAAGGTATGTACTAAGGGTTTGTCTGTATTCCAGTCAGAGGGATTAAAGGTGTGTGCTGAGGGCTGAGACACACCATAACTAGAAACAGATTTTTTTTCCAGTAAATAGCACACTCTTAGGGTTCACAGTGTGATCAAATATTCTGCAAAAGTTCACCAGGCCTAGAAAACTGGACTGCTTTACCCCCTTTTTTGTGACCTCCCCCACCCAATCCCTTATGGTTTTGTTTGGTGGTTGGATGGTTAGTACATATCATTGCCATTTTCAGCTGAACTCCTTCACTTTTTGTTTTTGAATTCCCTTGTGATGAAAGAAACAGATATATAAGAAGAAAATTCCCAATAAGAGTAGTGTTCTGCTGGGCAGGTTTATTTTGTGGAACCATGGAGAAGAATCTACTCAGTGAAAATTAATTGTAAAAGTACAGGACTTTTCTACACACGCCCTTGCTCTGAAACAATGACACAGAGATTTGGCATATGTATTAAGAAGCTTCTGGCACTAAGCGAGGCAGATTCTGAGCTATTCTAAGCCAACTCTGATGCCCTGAACTACTTCCCAGCCACCTCTGAGCCACATGGAATCACCTGCCATCTTAGCCTCACTCTGACACTTTCTTTATTTATGCCCTCAAGGAGACTTCCTATGGCCCACTTCAGACCCTCTCTCTGGATCTCTGGGACCAGAAGTCTTGTCTTATTCTCCTTACTGACCAATCAGAAGATGCTGGAGAATATTGTTTTACAAAATACTGAGTCAGGAAATGTTCATAATAATGATAATACCAAAGTTTGGACTGCAAGCAGATCTCCAGGTACAGAAAACAGCATTTAAATACACTGTGCACAAAAACATCCCCCAACAACTAATAGAAGTGATGAAGTACTAATAACAACTAATGATAGAAGCTTAGAGTACTCAAAGGTATTTTTTTTGTTAATGAAACTTAACAAGAGAGAGCAAGTGATCAATGTGATCAGTTGTCTGCTCCTTACTGGCAGGTCCAGGCAAGAGGAGAGAGGTCCCGCTCCCGCCAGGCCTCTTCTCCAGGGCTGAGCAGGATGGTGAGTGCTGACAGCTCAAAAGAAACACACGGTCAGGAGTCTTGTCGAAGCAGGAACTCAAATCTCTTGCATCAGCCTCTTGCTTATATAAACTTGGAGCACAGGGAGGGGGATTTTTGGTGGGGTGAGATGACGTAGGAGGAGGGGAAGGGTGACAGAGGGTATGGGGTGATTGACAGGGCTAATGGCAAAGCTCTATATTAACACTGGCAGGGCAGAGGCAGGGCCAAACAGGTCTTGCTGAGTCACCAGGGGTATGAAAGTGACTGAAACAGGTCTCAAAACTCGAGCCAGGCTTAAGCTCTCCCACAAGGCCTTAGAAACTCGAGCCAGGCTCTGGTTTGTCCACAAGGCCCAAACCAGGGCCAAAATGGGGCCCAAGAATCAATTATAGTCAAATCACTTGATATTTAATTGTTACCAAGTCTTAGTAATGAATGCATTCTCACTTCTATGTATATTTGAAAGTTTTCAAAGTAAAATAGTAGAATGAAATAAAGAGCTTAGTAAGAAAAGAGCAAGTAATAATTAGTAACACTGAAAATGGAAAATAATCTATCATTTAAGATAATTATAATGCATGAAATTAATAAATGGCTAAAAAGTTATTAAAATCATGTTTGAGTGAGTGTTTACATAGGTATTTTATTAATATTTTTATACTTCTTGGTATATTTTAACAAAGTATTTTAAATGATTATTATATTGAGAAAGGAGAAGATTCAGAGTATCCTAAATTTTAAGAAAATTATGCATATATTACCTTTGCAGATAGACTAGAAAGGAAGACACTGAGATTTCAATATCTGAAATGAAGTTGGGTGCCAACGGTTCATGTAGAAAACTGTTTACTGGATTTCTAACTATAATTATTAGAATATATATTTCTCTAATTACTAGCATAGGACAAATAGTAGCATTGATTAATAAGTGGTGATATTTCTGCATCTCGGTCCTATACAATTAGTACAAATGTTTTGGGCAATTAGTAAAAAGTAGTAGTATAAAAATGTTAAATATAAATGCCTGGTTGTCATTAGTTTAAAAGTAATGAATACTGTAAGGCTTTCAATACACTTAACTGAACTTCTTTTTAAAATTAAACTTGTGTATAGTGATTTTTCTATCAGTAATTCAGTGAAGTGCCTATTTAGTTCAACATGAATTTTTAACTTCTTTTTCATTGTGATACCAGGAAATTTAGATATTATTCCTTGACTTCCAATTCATTTTATTTTTGATGAGCTGTCATATTTTCTCATGTTTGTCATTTATATTTCTTTACTTCATCATATGATTTGGATATGCTTATGATTCATACTTTGTTTTTTTCTTATCATTCTGTACAAGCCTTTGTCTTTTGGAAATAATGATTTAAAAAAGAAACGCTATGAGTGGTTTTGAGGAACTTGATGTCCACTCCCAGACTCTTGGAAAGGCTTTGTGTGATGTGAAAAGAAATGGGAAGATTCCTAAAGTTTGTGTTCCCCCAAATAATAATGTATGTTTTATTCTAAGGGGCCTCAAGTCTCTCAAGAGTTAGGTGCATCTTCTCTCACTGAGGCCAGACCAGACAGTCCTCTGCTGTATATGTGTCAGGGGCCTCATATCAGCTAGTATATGCTGCTTGGTTGGTGACTCAGTGTCTGAGAGATTTGGGGGTTCAGGTTAGTTGAGACTGCTGGTCTTCCTATGGGGTTGCCCTCTTCCTCAGCATCTTCAAGCTTTTCGCTGAATTCAACCAGAGGGGTACCCGACTTCAGTCCATTGGTTGGGTGTAAGTATCTGCATCTGTCTGAGTCAGCTGCTTGTTGGGCCTGTCAGAGGGCAGCCATGCTAGGCTCCTGTCTATAAGCACTCCATAGCATCAGTAACAGTGTCAGCCCTTGGAGCCTCCCCTTGAGATGAATCCCAATTTGAGCCTGTCACTGGACCTCCTTTCCCTCAGGATCTTTTTCGTTTTTGTCTCTGCAGTTCTTTTAGACAGAAACAACTCTGGTTCAGTTTTTGACTGAGGGATGGCAACCCTATCCCTCCACTTGATGCCCTGTCTTTCTACTGGAGGTGGATTCTGTAAGTTCCCTCTCCCCGCTATAGGGCATTTCATCTAAGGTCCCTCTCTTTGAGTCCTGAGAGTCTGTCATCTCCCAGGTTTCTGGTACATTCTAGAGGGTTACCCTACCTCCTACCTCCCCAGGTTGCCTGTTTCCATTCATTCTGCTGGTCCTCAGGGCTTCATTCCTGTTCTTCCCTCAATACCTAATCATGTTCCCCTTTTCCTCTCCCTGCCCCTTCTCCCACCCAGGTCCCTCCCTCCCTTTGCTCCCTAGGATTGCTTTCTTCTCCCTCCCAAGTGGGATTAAAGCATCTTCACTTGGGCCCCTCGGCTTGTTAACCATCTTGAGTTCTGTGGATTGTTTCCTGGGTATTCTGATTTTGGCTAATATCCACTGATTAGTAAGTACATATAACCCCTAATACTATCAATGATACTCAATTATGCTAACAGACAGAAGCTTAGCATGAGTGACCTCTGAGAGGCTCCACCTAGGAGTTGATTAAGACAGGTATAGAGACTCTCAGTCAAACATTGGATGAAGGCTGGGCCCTTTTTTATGGAAGAGTTGGGGAAAGGATTGAGGACCTTGAAAAGGATAGGAACTCCACAGGAAGACCAATTGTCAACTAACCTGGACCCTTGGAGAATCTCGGAGACTGAACCACCAACCAAAGAGCATACATGGACTGGACCTAGGCCCCATGCACATATGTAGCAGATGTGTAGCTTGGTTTTCATGTGGGTCCCAAACAACTGGAGCAAGGGCTATCCTTAAAGCTATTGCCTGTCTGTGGAATCCATTCCCCTAACTAGCCTGTCTTGTCTGGCCTCGGTGGGAGAAGCACCTAGCCCTGCAGATACTTGATATACTAGGTTGATAGGGATACCAAGGGGGTGGGGGGGGGCCTCCACTCTCTCAGAGGAGAGGCAAGGGACTGTGGGAGGGGGACTGGGAGAAGTAGACAGTGATCAGGATGTAATGTGAATTTTTAAAAAGCAAGCAGATAAATAAAAGGCCAAAATTTCTCTGAATCTGTTTCTGCCCCTACAAATTTGAAAATCTTAAATGTACTCTATAAATATGGTCTTTATCTCAAAAATGTTTTTCTTATTGTTTTTACTAGATTTTACTAGGAAATAGGATGGCATAGCTAATCTGTAGGAGAATTAGAACGTGAACTCAGAATACCCTAATCAGGAGCCTGAAGTCCTAAACACTACACGATCCTGCTTCCTGTATATTTTCTGAATACTAGGGATTGAACAGTGCAATATATTTTCTTTATTCCCTTGAAATGGGTAGTAACCATAAGATGGATTCAAGTGTTTCTTCACAGATAGGAGATCTGTGCATTGGGAAAAAAAAGCAATCTGTCCAAGTCAAAATATCAATAAAGAAAGTAACGTGTATATAAAAGAACTTTTAAAAATGCAAGGACATACTAAAAAAATTAAAATCACAGCCTTCAAGTTCAACAGCAATGAGCTCAACTAAAAGATTTTATATTGCCTGCATGTATCCCACAAAATGTATCCCAAAACAAAGTTCAGGAATGTAATAAATTACAGCTCCTTAAGGTTTGTGTATTTCATTACATTAAAATCAAGTGAGCATTTTGATTTATGATTCAAGATGAAAATGTATTTGCATACTAAGTCTTTACATGTCTGAAGGTGTCTTGGTCATCTAGCTAATTTATTGATCATTCTGTCTACCTCTGCTTTCTGTGTACTCATCGGAGGCTTTGAAAATCCTAACAGCTTTACAAAGAAGAGTTTGCCAGTTGAGCATCTCAGAAACTCTCAACTTTCTTTGTACTGTGACCTTCTATATGGAGTTGGCAAAACTGAATGCAGCCTGGGGTGCCTGCTGTGACATGAATTCTGGCCTTCACAGCACATTTTTCCTTTTGGAAGGCATTAGACTAGAGTGGGGAAACTTTTTATGGAAGGGAACTGTGTGTTTGCTGTTTCGACCCCTGCTGACAGCAGAGCAACATTAAGTTCCCCCATTCAGCTTGCTAATTCAGGGGAGGTATCATAGCAACATTACTCAGTTCCCAGGGACAAGAGTAGCAATTGGGCAGTATAGATTTATTAGAGATAGAAGACATAAAAGCTGTAGAACACACCACTCAATTCTTGTCTCATAATTCTTGTAAATTTTTAGTCATTATGTCTTCCTGCTTATAAATTTGGTTTTAACAGAAGAGGCCATGAACAAGTGCCTGACTGACTCTTATCACCATGAAAGGCCATTTCCTCTGTCCACGTGTAAATAAAGGCGAGTCAGTCTCTTTTCTCATAAAGTGGGCTCTTTCTCCTATTCCTTTCTCCTAAAATTATAGATATTTTCCAAAACATTATTTTTAAGATGGCCTTTGCTCTTACACTTATGAAAACTACACACAGTGCTGGGCAGTTGAGTATTTTCTGAGGCGTCAAATAAATATTTTAGAGAAGGTGGGTCATTCCACAGAAGTCCACAGACAGGCAGTGTTTGGAATTGCTGGCACATGGCAGCTGCTTGGATGTCATTCCCACTCATGAGTGTGTGGTGCTGGGAGTGGGTGCAGCCTACATGGCCTAAGACAGGGCTCTCACCCTCCTTTCACCCACCTCGGGGTCCCTTGACATTGCCCATCGTCGACAGCCTAAAGCCTTCGACCATCGATGTGACTCGTCTCACATCAATGTTATGGGGTTGTGAACTTGTCTAAGACCCCCCATAATTAGACATCCAAATTCAAAACTCACATAGTTGGGATTGATCATAAGACGCCTTCTCTAACTAAACAGAGAAGGGGGAGATGCCAGAAGCAGAAGCCAGGACCCTCGCCCTTACCCTCACCCCCTACCTTTCCCTACCTGCACAATGTCCCCTGAAGCTTGGCAACTGCAAGATCCTGCTTGGCAACTGCAGATAGACTCAAAGCAGTGTACCATATCTTCTGAAGAATAGCAGGGAGACCATAACTCAAGCAGTGTACCATATCTTCTGAAGAATAGCAGGTAGATCATAATTCAAGGCAGTGTACTGTATAGACCATGACATGTTTCAAGGCAGAGGCCAAGAAGATTCTGTACTTTTCCACCACCTGGCCCCTCTTACCCTCTCCCCTTGTAAAACATGCTATAAAAAAGCATCTCATGTTCAAAAAAAATAAAAGAAAAAGAAAAAAAGACATAGAAGGGGGAAATAATGAAGAGAAATAGAAATAGAGATTTACAGTTAAAAAAAAAAAGTGTCACCATCCTGTGAAAACAGGATTTTGGTGGCTGAGGGGTAACACCCTTGCTGTCTACACTCATGGGTTCTATGAGTAATTCTCTTCAGACCTATTTCTACCATATTGAAGTGATACCAGATATAAGAGTCTTGTACTGACTGTTGTTGACATTATTGGAGTGTCTTCTGCTGTATCTCAAGCTATGTCTACAGCCTTTGGTATGGATATCTACAATATATGTTTGTTCTATTTCTTACAGTTTTTGTAATAATCACCTGCCAGCCCAGACTTTATTATCCCCCTTCCATCTTATTTACACTGTCTTTACGGGACAAGTCTTCTTCTCTTTCCACTCTCTTCTAGACAGTAAGTCTTTCTGTTCTAGTAACCACATCCTAACATCTTTCTTGTCTTCCAATTGAGTTATTGCTTCCGATGCACAAACATCCTCCACATTACATTTCTCTAACCTTGCTCCCTAATGTTAATCTTTACTTATTTGGTTATTCAAATGAAATCCATCCTTTAAAAATAAGGATTGCCATTCCACAGTCAAAACTCTGACCCATAATTGTTCCTGTTTGAAAGAACTACGGGGATGGAAATGGAGAGGAGCCTGAGGAAAAGAAGGCCCGGCAATAGATAGGCCCAAAGTGGGATCCAGCTCAACGGGAGGTCCCAAAGCCTGACACTATTACTGAGGCTGTGGAGCACTCTCAAAAAGGGACCTATCATGACTGCCCTCCAGAAGACCCAACAAGCAGAGGAAAGAGTCAGATGAAGATATTTATACCCAACCCATGGACAGAAGATGCTGACACCTCTGGTTGAATCAGGGAAAGGCTGGAAAAAGCTGAGGAGGAGGGCAACCCTGTAGGAGGACCAGAAGTCTCAATTAATCTGGACCCCCGAGATCCTTCAGACACTGGACCACCAAAAAGGAAGCACGTACCAGCTGATATGAGGCCCCCAACACATATACAGCAGAGGACTGCTGGGTCTATGTTCAATCAGAGAAGATGCACCTAACTATCAAGAGACTGGAGGCTCCAGGGAGTTTAGAGGTCAGGTGGGGTGGGGTGTGGGGGGCCGGAACAGCCTTGTGGAGACAGGGTGGGAGTTGGATGTATGGGATGTGGAACAGTCGGAGGGTGGAGAGGGGTGGGGAGGTAATAAAATCTGGAGTGTTAAAAAATAAAGAAAGAAAAAAGAAAGAAATGAGACCCCATGGGGGTGGGAAATAAGCTCAGGCAGTCATGCCTAACCTCTCACATACACAGTGATTGCTATGAAGGGAATAGCATAACTACACCTTCATTTGCTTTTATCTACTTTATAATACTACAGAATGTTAGAGGGGATCTTCAAGACAGGTGGTCTATCCAGAAAAAAAAAGAATACAAGGGGAAATCAGTACCAAAGAAGATAAAACAAGCAAGTAATATCAATAATTGCAGCGGATTAGGTAGATTAAATTCATAAGTTGAAAGACAGGAGATCATCAAATTGCAAAGTTTAGAATGTTTCTAAAGATTTTAGATAGAAAGATAATAAAACACTTAAAATTACACTGTATAGAAGAATCGGTATCACACAAATAAACCTTGAAGGGAAAACCTTTATAAGTAACAGTTGATAAGCTTTTCCATCTCCCTCAGTGATGCAGATACAGGCCAGATGAGATCAGATTAAAAGTAGATAAAGGTGAATATTTTAGGAGGCAGTTCTCAGGTGAGTTCATCAGTCTCACAGGGGAAGGTCAGTGAAGTTACAGATCCAGGCTAAAGCAAAGCAACTTATGGGTCTAGGCCAGGAGCGATGACGTGTCAGCTAGGACCTGTGACTGTGTCCATACATGGTCAAAACCTGAGCCCCTAGGTAGGCATTCTTGGGTGGGTTGCCGGAAACAAGGAGATGAGGAGTGACATGTTAGCCCAGAGTTTTCTCCAAGCAGTCAGGAGAGGTTTTTCAAGGCTGATGGGTTTGGGGGAAGAAGGCCAGATGGGGTTTCCCAGCTTGTGCAGGGGATGAACAGAGGTTACAGCCTAAAATCCTGAACCCTTTGGGTATCTGGACGCTGATACAGATCTGGCTACTTCCTGATGAAGAGGGAGAGCACAGAGTGGGAGAATTGGAAGTAGGTGGGTTGTGCTCAGTGGACGTATGGGTGCAGATGCATCCTCATGAATCCATTCCTGGAGGACGAGAAGAAGGCAGAGTGGTAGGAGAAAAATAATAGATTAATACCATCGGTCCTAGGAACCGGGCGAGCCCCGTGAAGAATGAAAGCTGTCAGGAAGAATGGAATGGAGATGTATCCTGGTTGTATTTGTAGAGTTCCTCAGACAAGTTGTAGAGTGATACAATGATACACGTTGTAGTTGGAGAGTTGGTACGTCTCCACCAAGCCAGACTCATTACTAGTAACTGTACCTTTTCCCAGGAACATGTAGGTGTCACCCTTATCAGTCCTGGGGAGGTCAAGGGCCCTCTAGTTTTATAGGGCCACTGAAGCTTGTAAGAATAGTTTTAAGGTAACAAAAAGAGATAAAATTTATATATGTTAGTATAACCATCTTTAAAAAAAAATATTCAAGCTCTGAACTTTGACATCTCAATCCAACAGTAGCGTAGTGAGGAGGAAAATCTGAAGCATTTTTCCCTCCTTTCCTATACTGTAAATCACTTTCCTATGGTCATGTAAGTTTCTCACATCCTCTAACCTTTATAACTTGTATCTATCAACCATATAACATCTTCCTGGACCTTAAACATTGTCTTGCATCCTCAAACTGGTTTTTAGGTCTTCAAGTGTTTTCTTAGAATCTTTCATATCCTTAGATCTTATATAAATTCTAAACTTTACATTTGCCCTATCCAACTATTTACCGTAAAACATAGGTGGTTGATCATTGGGAGTAGTCATTGTAAAGTAAGTTCTTTTGGATCAAGGAATGGTAAATGTTGCTTCATTTACTAATCTAGTCTACAAACTCCTCAGAGACCTGAGAAGGATATATTTTACCTGAGTAAGCAAGAAGTATAATCCAAATGGCCTAAATATCAATTAAAATTAAAAAGATTTACCTATTACCTAGATGGCCACCCCCACCAAGTTCCTGTGATGTCAAAGGCTCCACAGGCAGAAGCAGTCTTTGGCCATTAGGCCTAGAAGATGAAGAAACTTTTTCTCTGGAGGAAGAACATGGAAGAGGTAACCTTGTCTTAAACAATGCTAGGCTCTGGCAGCAGGTGAAGCATTAGGGCTGTTTTCCCCCCCTCAGTGGTTACTGAAACACAATCCAGGTGCAGTTGTTGTGTCCATATCTTCTTGGAGACCTTGGCAGGGGTTTTGGGGGAACTCACTGTTAGGATTTGGGAATCTCTGTCTGTCATGGTAAGTTTAAACATCTTAAATGCTGTATTCAGCAAGTCTCTGAAGTATATGAGGACCATCTATCTATCTATCTATCTATCTATCATCTATCTATCTATCATCTATCTATCTATCTATCTATCTATCATCTATCAATCTAATATCCAAATAGAAATGTTGCTTGTTTTTAGCTAATTTTTTTTGTTTAATTAATTTGTCCTCCTTCCCTGAATCCCACCTGCACAGAGAAAACTTCCCCACCTGTTTGTAGACAACTCTGAGCTAAAATGTCATCAGCCCTTGTCTCTACATTTCTGCAGCCCACCCAAGAGTGTTAGCCCAGGGCTCAGTTTTTGACCATGTATGAAGGCTAAGTAAAGCTTATTTGGTCATTAATTATGACTATAAGTATAATTATGAACATATATATTCCATATATATATATATATATATATATATATATATATATATATATATATTCATATATATGTTCACATATATAACATATATGTGTTCATATAATATATATTTCATATATATTTCATATATGTATGATTATTTATGAGGTAAATGATAATTAATTTGTATGTTTTCATTATTTTTAACAGTTTATAATAAGTTTGTATGATTTAAGCAGCAGGCAGTGTCAGGACAGGAAACGGTTAATAAGTTAGGAAAATGTCAAAGACCTTGACAGAGGGAGCTGTTATCACGAGGTCATAAGTTGTGTTAACAAAGAATGGAGAATTTCATTTTAGAAAGGGAGGAGGAGCACCGTGTTGTGATGTAAGGAGGAGGCTTTTTAAAGCCATGTGAGGAGGAGGTGAGACTGTTGGAGTGGTACGGCTGGAACAAGTTTTAGGACCCACAGCGATGGAACGGAGGAAGGTCTGTGGGGATGGTCACCGTAGCCCTTGATGGGCCTAAGGGAAAAAGGTCGCTGTGGCCCAGGCATAGGATTGAGGATTAAGGAAGCAGTAGTCCCTGGAGAGACAGGAGTGACCAGTTATTAAGGAGTGTTGAAGAGATTGATGTGCTCAACGCATGAGCAATAAGGACTCCCGGCCAGCCCAGGCTGGACTGTGCGGAGTTCCTGGGGCTGCATGGGAATGAGCGTGGCCTTGCCTGATGAGTGAGGAGAAAGGGGGCCTACCAGGAGAAAGGGGGCTGCTGGAGCTTTACCTGAACTCAGGCAAACTGAAAGGAAAGGGGGTGGCTTGTAAGAGCCAGAGCCGTGTGGAGGACATAGCAGCCTGAAGAATTAGACTCTGGAATTTGGAATCAAATTTGCAGACAAATGATCCGTACATACCTTAGGAGGATTAGGTTAGCAGCCTGGTTGGGAATAGCCATGGGAGCTGGAACAGGTTGGTCTTTTGCAGTGAAAAGGGGGCAGAAATAGTCGGGGGTCTGTCAAAGTAGGAGGCTCAGGTTCCTTGGAGGCAAAGGGGTTTGCTGGCATGACCATCCTTGCTTGTAAGACCTGAACCATAGAATATTGTCTACGGAGGGAGGGATAAGACTGCTGTTCCTGAAAAATCCTGGACTGACTGGCGTTCAGACCATTTGCCCACCTATCAGCAGAAATTTTTAAATCATGAGGATGATTTAACATCAAGAGCGCTCTCTGGCGGCCAATTAATAAAGCCAGGACCTAGAACAAAGGCGTTTGGGGTTTAAAGTCTGGGACAGTCCCAATTTGGATAAATTTTGTAGCAGGTACCCTAGGAGAGACTGAGAGTCAGGTTTAGACTCCCCTTGCTCATCTCCCATCCTTTTACAGACATCCGAGAACTATGACTCAGCGCCCCAAGTAATAGCCTGGGGTCAAACAGTGCGGGAGGGGTTGTCTGGGGACAGGGGGTGAGGTGAGGAAACCATGGAAAGATCATCTCTGAATCCAAAGGCATGTCTTTGTTCCAGAATGGACAAGCTTGCCCTGGCATGGCTGAAGCTTGACAGGGGATCCCGGGGGTCCTGGATCTGGTACCTCTTGGACTGTGGCTGGAAAATGGTGATTTACCCTGAGTCAAAAGTTGATCATATCAGGTGAAGAGGAAGGTAGAAGGAGAGGAGTGATCCCCAAGTGACCAGGGGCCTGGCCCAGGGAGTTAGGGGTTCAATCCCACCCCCGGATTTTGGCACCAACCTGATAGGCTTTTTGTTTTCTTCAGTGTCACAGGTATAGGCCAGATTAGACCAGATTAAAAGTAGATAAAGGCAGGTTTATTAGGAGGCAGCTCTCAGCAGGCTTCCAGCCTAACTACACTCATTGAAACTGATGAAATGTGCTACCCCTAGAGGCCTTGCTGGTCTGGCTGTGGGGTCATGTGTGCATCAGTTTGTAGCAGAGAGGAGAGAGGCTATTTTTAAGCTCAGTAGCTCAGTATTCTGACCTATGAACAACTGGATGACTAGTATCCTAACATTTCCTGAAAGACACGTTAGACTGAACGGACCACTTGTTCAGCACCAGGGAGCCCAGACAGGAAGGTAGTCTGAGACAACAACTAGTATGGTGCTGGCACTATGCCCCCAGGAAAGGGAGCAAGCTGGATACAAGAAGAACACGACCTGGGATCACAGTCCCAGGTGGGAATGAGCCCGAAATAAATGACCCTTGTATGGGGCTACTCAAGCAGGCCAGGTGAAAAACAATCTTTAAACTGATGTCATGGGACCCAGACAGGGAGCCAGCCTGCAATGACCACCAGTCTGGTGTTGCATAGGCCTGAGGTAGGGAGATAGACCATGTCCAAGATGATCATTGTCTGGTACCATAATATACAAGGGAGACATAGCCCTCCTGAGACCAAACACTCAGAGACCCCGGGTACCACTAAGAGGAACAAGTAAGTGATGGAGAAATGGAAGAGAAAGAGAAACAGAAGAATGTAATCTCAGTGTAGAGAGGCAGAACTAAAGACTCAAAGGTAGTGAGGAACAGCCTGACGTGAGAATCTGGGTGATCTCACCTGGGGTCATGGTGGGGTATTGGCCTGTGCCGCCACTGGGGACCACATCTGGGTGTGTGGCCCTGCAGCAGCAGGAGTCTCTTACTACCAAAGGCCAGGTGAACATTTCTGCTCTGGACTGCCATCCAGGGACATGGTGATGACTGAGGGCTGTGCAGAACTAGCTCCACCCCTTACCTGGGCATCATGTGAGAGTTGTCCCCAGGGGCATGAGAGTGGGAGAGCTTACCCCACCTGTCGCCAACCATAACACTTGGGAAAGATGACCTCACAGACTGCAGGAGTTGTAGGTGAGCTGACCAGAGGGTACTAGCCTGGGAGAACTGGCCCTACCACTCATTTCCCATGCAGTGGTATGGACAAGGGAGAGATACCATCCTCTGCTTCATCCCTCACCACCTGCAGTAGGTAGGAGACCTGTCCCTGTAGTCATGAGAACAGGAGACTTGTCCCTGACCCTCAGCAGCTGCAGCACTCAGAAGAGCAGCTCCTTCACCTCCCCACTGGGTTCAGTAGAAGTTACCCAGGTAGCTGGGGTGAGGGCAAGCCGGACAGAGGGCATGAGCATGGAAGAGCTTGTCCCCACCACTTGTATGCCATTCAGTGACATGGGTGAGGGAGAGATGCCACCCCTTGCCCCTTGCCACCCATGGCAGGCAGGAGAGATGGCCCCAAGGTCATCAGTACAGGAAGGCTGTCCCTGTCCCTCAGTGCTGCAGCAATCAGGAGGGCTAGCCCTGAATGTAGGGCTTTCAAATGAGCCCACCCCAAAGATGTGGGGTCCTGAGAGCTCACTAGCTCAGATACCTCTCAGGCCCATATCCAGGGCTTTGAACTCACCAACCACAGCATTTATTCCATCCATGAACTACTGGAATTCATGGAGAGGCCAGTCCTACAGATCCAAAACTACAGGATCTCCGTGACACAGGGCAACAACAGAATATTCAAGAGGAGTCCCAGTGAGGACCCAATAATGATAGAGTAGCAGAAGCCAGAGGCCTTGAACCAGACCAATGACTCATTGCAATGAACATTTGCAAGCAAAGAAGTGTGTACAAAAGAGTATACTGTGGGACATACTGTAACACGTTGCAGCTTCCATAATGAGAGTTTTTCCTTGGTTGGAAGGAGGTTACAAGGGTGGAGGGTGGGCATGAGGAGAGGGAGAGATGAGTGGAATTGGGGTACATGATGTGAAATTCACAAACAACCAATAAGTTTTTTTGAATAAACAAATATTGTATGTTGTTCTTGGTTACATAAAATGTATTTGCCAAACCCTCAAAAATTAATTAATTAATTAGTTAATTAATTTCTACTCATCTAGATGATATAAAAATTTTAAAGTTTTATCACACTAATAGAACCCTTGCTTAGGAGATTAGATTCCCCTCCCACCACCCCTGTGTGTGTTTCTGTGTATGTGTACGTGTATGTTTGTGTGTGTGTGTATGCATGTGTGTGTGTGTGTGTGTGTGTGTGTGTATGCATATGTGCATGTGTAGCTGCTGCTGCTGTTCTAAGTCAGAGCCATCAACCTCGAGGGCTCTGGCTCAAGGAATGGAGTGATCCCTTGCTTAACTTGTAACACAATGACTTGTTGGTAAAGGAGTTGGTAAAGACAGAAGGAGAGGCTATCTGGAGGAAGAAAGTGGCTGGTGTAGTGTAACTTTGGAAGTGTCTTGACCTGCTTGCTTCCTGAGTGCTCCCCATTCACCAAGATGTGAACTCCTCGATGTAAACTACCTGTTCAACTATATTTTCCCTGCAACAACAGACTGAACCTTCAGAAACATGAGCCAAAGTAAGTGTTCTGTCTTTACATACGGTCACAGCTACGCAAATGTACCAAACACATTGGCATAAAATTATAAAATCTTCACATTAAACAAAGACCATGAGGCCATAGCCCTTGCACAAAGAACGACAGGCAACTATGCTGAGAAGGGGAGAAATAGTCTTCCCCGGGGAAGAGCACACAGAGTGATTATCCAATACCAAATAGTCAGCTCTGAAAACCAATGTATATGCAACATTATATAGACTGAGCAGATTATATTTAGGGATATATATGTATATATGTATATATGTATACATATATATATATATATATATGTAGCAAAAATTAATTTAAAAATGAGGCCATGAATTTTAAAGAAAGCTAGGAAAGATATATGGGAGGGTGTGGAAGGATAAAAGAGAAAGGAGAAACTATGTAACTATTATAATCTCAAAAATAAAAGAAACAAAATAAGTAAAATAAAATAAACTCCAGACTACAGCAACACTTCAAGAGAATTTTACCAAATTTCTAAGAAATGTGATTTCTGAAATATAAAAATTGCTGCAGAGAGTAGAGGGGGGGGTAACAGTTTCATGAAGTATTATATTTAAACTGTTTATCTTCTCTCAATATAAGAAATAAGAAATGGCTTTGCATTGTTGACTTATAATAACCCTCTGTTTTATAATATTTTAGTTTATGTTCATCAACTTTCCCTCTTTTCATGTTTATACAGAGATTTCTAAAGGATATTTTTTTATTAAAATTGCCAATTTGAGATATAAAAGAAAGCCTTAATTCTAAACTTAGAAGTTGATATATTTAATTACTGAAAGTTTGTATAGAAGAAATATAAAAATATAAAGTATTATTTTTTAAATTGTTGATAAATCATCATTTCCTCTATTTGGAACAAACTAAAATTATCACAAGAGACTTTAAATCATTATTGATCATCTAAAATTGAAATTCTTTTGCATTAAAAGTAAGTTCAGGCTTTAAGGGATAAACAAATCAGGAAAATATTTGGAGCAATCTATTAATATGTAAGAAAATATTGTAAGCAATAGAAGGACACTGTGCAAAGAGTGTTCTACTAGACAAATAAAATAAAGTGAACCTTGAGATAAGGCTGGGTACTCATTAAGTATTAAATAGTCACACTACAAATGGAGAAATTGTGTTGGCTCTGCCTGTTCCTAACTGCTTGTGAGACTAACAACAGCCAAAAGCTGTAGCCATAAAGACAATGTGCTAATATATACACTAGAAAAGATTTAAGAATGGAGCCAGTGCACTAATGCCTACAATGCTAAAGATTTAACAATGGAGAGAGAACACAGCTGTAAAGATATAACAACGGAGACAGTACACTACTACCTATGATGCTAAAAACTTAACCATGGAGACAGTATGCTAACACCTACAGTGGTGCAGATTTAACAATGGACACAGTGCACTAACACATACAATGGTAAAAGCTTTGCAATGGAGGAAGATATCACACTAGCACCCACAGGGGTGCACATTTAGCAAGTGCATTCATTAATATTTAAATAGTAAACATTTAGCCGGGGTGCAGTATCTGCCACAGAAAAGGTTTACACACAATCTAAATACCCACAAATGTGGTGGCTTGTTAATTTACTACACAGAGAGCTTGGCATGACAGCAGATAGCTGTCAACTAATCATAACACTTGGGAGGCTGAGGCAAGGGCATTACAAGTTACAAGTGGGAAGGGTTTATTTCACCTTATGTCACAAACCATCACTGAGGGAAGTCAGGGCAGGAACCTGGAGGCAGGGACTAAATCAGAGGCTATGGCAGGATGCTGCTTACTGGCTTGCTCCGATGGCTTGTTCAGCCTTCTTTCTTACACATCCCAGGATCACTGTCAGAGAGGCATCTCTGCCCAACCTTTACACGACAATCATTAATCAAGTAAATGCTCCCAAAGGCTCACACACAGAGAAATCCGCTGGGAGTATTTCCTCAATTGAGGTCCCCTCTTCTATGGTGACTAGTTTGTGTCAAGTTGGCAAAAACTAACCAGCACAAACTATGGGAATAGAATGACAGAATCTGTCAGAACATCATAGAAAGTGTTTAACACAATGTTAGGTAAACATGGACTCTAAATCTCCTTCCCACTAAGCCAACAACCACAAACCCACAAATGCTGTGGATAGAGTCCGAAGGGCACCTGAAGACAAGTTAACTATTGGGTTAGAAAATCAGCATAGTGAGGGATTTACAGGCCGTCATTTAAACTTCATTTTGTCCTCTTGTAAATGGACTTTAAATAGTTGTGTATGGATTGATTTAACAAATGAAAAATGACATAAAGTATCCCTCTAGTGCCAAGAATTTTAGTGTGAACATTTATCACAAAGAACAGACTTGGAAGATAAGCATTAAATATCCAGTAGATTTATTTATTGGTGACATAACCACACAATATGTTTCTTAGTCTCTCATCAGTACAGTAATTTTCCAGAAGTTACACACACGCGCACACACACACACACTTTATTTAATTAAATTCATGTACCAACCAAAGACATTCCAAAGACTGTTTTCACTGGAGATCTATTCTGGCTAATAGAAAGTTACAGAGTTGTGAGGGTTTCCTTTCTCAAACAAGAGTCTATTTCACAATTCATCACACTTTTAAGCATTCTTTAGGAAACTAAATTTTAATACCTAGATTACTTGACTAGATTTAAGTTGAAAAACAAAAATTATAATTATAGATGACTTGCTCATATAAACCAGGGGACAGAGACATTAAGGGTTTACCAGTCATATCTCTGTCACTGGGGGACTTTTGCCAAGTTTTTGGTCTCATTTATAAAATAATTTCAAAAGGACACAGATGGGAACTCGAGGACAACCCTTTTGGCACTAGAATAGGAAAATGACAGGCTGGAAACATTTTATAAGAGAAGACCAATAGGTATTTAAGAGTCAGAGGATGAGAAGGGGCCTATAAAATGCTGGATAAGATACAGCCTTAGATTCATGGACACAAAAGCTTTGGATGTATACCCAATACTTTCACAAAATTGGGCCTTTCTACTTTCCACTATGGTTGACGGATGCTTTGGGAGGCACAACCCCTCCAGAAAGGGCTATTGGCAGTTAATAATTATGAAGACAGAGCAGCAGATAATAAGTTACCATTTTGTACAGTGTGAAGACATTGGGACATTGTCCATGTTCCAGTAGATAACGTCCTCCAATTGTTCATACAAGAAAGTCTAATTAAACTCAGCAAATTTTAAAAAGTCAGGAAAGTGGAGAAGTGCTAGTTGGGAATGATTGGCAGACAGGAGTTTAGGAGGAGAGGGTAATGGGGGGATGAATGTTATCACAACACATCATATATATGTATGAAATTATGCAAATGATGTTGACTTACAAGAAGAAAATAATAAAATCCAAAGGTGAAACAGAAGACAATAAATAAATCTGTTAAAACTCAGGTACAATAAAGAAAATAAGGGCTGATACACCAAAACGAGACTCTAAAAATGTCTTTGTGTGTGTTTTTTATCCTATCTCTATAGCAACTCTGCATCCCCCAGATAAGATCATTCTCATTTTATGGATGATAGAATTGAGACCCAAAGAAACAATAGATCAATGAGCCAAATAATGGGAATTTGAAATAAAATGACCAAAGCTATCACATGAAGATGTGCAACAACCTTCCACAGTCTGAAATGAAGACCCATCTCAAAGTACATCACATGTCAAGCTGCTGAGCAAGAACCTGAGCCCAGGTGTTCTAACTCCAAATACTATATACCTTTTGCAAACAAGTGGTGACTTTTCTCAGGATGGGCATAATTCTCCTGTGCTTCATCAAATAAATAAGTCCTTATGTCAGGATGCACAAACATTCACTTCCAACTATAATCATTTTACCACTCCTCTGTTTTATAACAAAATTACAAAAGAAAAGAGAGTGTGGCTTAAATCATAGCAAAAAAAAAAAAAAAACCCAAGATTGATGCCCAGAATCCCCTTTCCAAAAGTCAGATGTGTGATGTGTGCATGTAATTTCAATGCTGGGGAGGCAGAGACAAGCAGATCCCTGGGACTCATTGGCAAGCCAGCCTAGCCTACTTGGCAAGATCCAAGCCAGTGAGATACCTTGTCCCAAAATGTCAAAAAAAAAAAAAGGATGGTTCCTGAAAAACGACACAAGAGGCCTCCACACATACATGCACACACGTACACATTCACCTATATATACATGTGCCCATATTAATAATACTTAAAAAAATAGAGTAGAAATAGAGTAGAAACTTAAATCCTAAAGTCTTTATCACATGACACTTCATCATAAAAAGGCCTGTTGCTGATCCCCTGGATATACAAATTAAATCCAAACTGAATAGAAAAGTAGATAGATGGATTATTGTGTATCACATCATCTCACACACAAAAAAAGGGAAGATTTGTAAAAATATGATAGCTACACTATTGAAAGCATTTAATACTCAGTTTTATGGACTTTGTTTGGGGCTTTGGATGGTGCTTCCAGGTAATAACTCTCCATTGTTATAAACCTTCTCAGAGTCTGATCACTTACATGGAAATGTGCACATTGAACATAAATATGTGTGTGACACGTACATTTAGTTCTTTCTATAAAGGATTTGAGAAGCAAAGAAAGAAACTGATGCTTGTATTTGTTTTAAATGCAGCAGAACAAAGAGACATAAGACATAACTGTAGCTGTGCTGAAAATTCAGTATGAAAAAGTGATCATAAGAACACATGTCAATGAGAATTTTAAAGGAGAGAGGGAGAAAAATGTATGGGAAAGTATCAGACTGATTCAGAATTTCAATCTCAATGCCTACATGGTGACTTTATGATGTCTGACTGACATTATCCTTTATGTGTAGTCACCTTCACTTGGAAAAGATATGTATGAACCCTCCTCATCCAATTACCCGATCAATATATACGAAGTGCTTACCAACTGCCAGGCATTGTCACTAGATACTAAGGACATCAAGGAGACTCAGAACTCCCTTCCCCAAGAACTGAATGACTCACTTTTAAAGAAAGACAAGGGAACAGAGTATTTCTGCTCACTGTTCTAAGAATGAGAAAGAAGTTACCTGTGAGACAAAGATATGGAGTAAACACCAGACTACGTTTAGAGATCAGAAAGTGCTGGTAAATGTACCAGCTAAACTTTCCAGAACAAAGCCAACTTCAAATAATTTTCTTCCAGAGATACTGTTCAAAATATCAGCCCGTTAACTCTGATAAATGATTCAACAATGAGGGTGACAACCTCCACAGTCTACCAGGACTTTACCCATCGTTAGGGGTTTTTATTTTACTTCTAAGTCATAGAAGAGACAGTGTCAGCCAAGAAGGAATGCACTCACCAAGAGGCTTCTCTCTTACTACCTGCAATGAAAACCTGAACAGAATACAAAATGGAAATCTTGCTTCTGAAAAATGGCCTGCCAAAAAACATCAGAAGCATGGTGGAGTCTAGGCTCCTGCTTTGTTCCTACGTTGTTCCTCTTGCTGTTTATGACCAGGTTAGTAAGTTATAGATTTTCACAGTGCCTCTAAAGGCAACATCCTTTTTTCTGCCTCTAGGACTGAGAAAGAAGAGGTCCTGAAGAAGGAGGGCATGCAAGACAGCTTTATGTTTGTGTTCTCACTCCATCTTTACTTCTTTCCTGCCTTTATTCCACTCCAAGCCTTGCCCTGCCAAGTCACAGAGCTGCTTGGCTGTTGTCATGGTGATATGTGGGTAACTGAACCCATAAGAGAAAACTGTTCTAGCAGATCAAGTGAGTAGAAGAATGTTTGTGCTCCAAGGACTGCTAGGGAAGATATCTTCAATATTCTCAGTTGTAGAGGACTGAGGCAGCACAGAGGGAATCCATTGTTCTATCAAGAGAAATGAAGACAGGAAGATCTTGAAACCTGAGTTCAAGCAAACTTGAATTAGGGTAGAGTGATAATGAAGGACTACAAGGGACAAGTTTTAAGGAAGTTAAATAAGGTTAAAGAGATGATAAAATTAATCTCTTCCTGATATTTTTTAGAGAGAAGTGAAGAACACAATCATACACAGAACATCATAGTGGATATGGGGATCCTATCAATGAGACTTCATAGTGGAAGAGTCAGTTCCAAATGTAGCACAAGCAAGATGATTCTATAGCTTAGGATCAGGGTAGGGTCAGCAAAGGGAATATTTCTCAGGAAACATGCAACAAAGAGTGTTCTCTGTAAGCTGATCTAATAGACAGTCTCTCTTCCTAGAGATCAGACATCATAGAGAACGGTGGAAAATGAAGGTTGATTAGGTATGGAGGAAAGTTGTCTTAGCTACTTTTCTACTCATAACTTACAAAAGAAGGCGTTGGAATGGGATCACAGTTCCAGAAGATTCAAGTCTATGATGACAGAAGTATGGCTGTAGAAACAGCTGACAGCTCACATCTTGGTCCTCAAACAGAAGAAAGACAGTGGAAAGGCATCGGAAATGACAGCAGTCTTTTTAAACCTCAAAACCCACCTCCCAGTGACACACCTCCTCTAACAAGATCACACCTCCTAATCCTTCCCAAGCATTTCCACCAAATGGGGACCAAGTATTCAACTACATGAGCTCCTGGACACCTCTCATTCAAATCACCCCAGGGATCAGATGTTAAGAGAAGAGAGACTGAGCTGATGCTTCAGGATTCTTTACTAAACCTTGATTTTTTTTCAAGTGAAAGTTCAGAAGCCTAGCTAAAGTGTCTCTGTCAGAAGTGCTGGCTCTCAAAGCAATGAGACTGAGACCCACTAAAATTTTGAACCTGAGTTAGCTTATTCTTTTTTGGATACCAAGTTTCAAACCCAACACCTAATACATGATAGCACAAGTGTTCTGCCTTTGAGCAATGCACTCTGCCTCTAGATACCTTCTCCATGAGAAAATTTTCTGAATGAATCCAGAGGAAAAAGGCAACTTGTGAGACATAAATAGAAAAAAAAATGACCCAAATGAAGATAAATTTCTCATCAGAAACACTTAAAGCCACAAGACTATAGACCATTTGATCTTTTAAGGGTTGAAAGTATCTATTGAGAATTTTATATCCAATGAAAATAGCCTTCAACATAAGCAGAGGGGACTGAAGATGTGGTTTAGTTGATAAAGTGCTTTCCTAGCACGCACAAAGCCTTTGTTCAGTCTCTAAAGTTCCATAAACTAAGTGTGGTGGTGCTTACCTATAATCCTAGCACTCGGGAAGATCAAAAGTTCAAGATTGAGACCTATAGAGATAATTCAATGATTAAGAGAGCATACCGCTCTTTAAAAAGACCAAACTTCAGTTTCCAGTACCCACACAATGGTTTATAATCACCTGTAACTCTAATTCCCAGAAGATCTGATGCTATCTTCTGGTATTTGAGAGTTCTTGCATGCTCATGGTACAAAAAAAAAGTGCAGGCCAAGCACACGTATACATAAATTAGATAGATAGATAGATAGATAGATAGATAGATAGATAGATAGATAGATGATAGATAGATAGATAGATAGATAGATAGATAGATAGATAGATAATTTTTTTAAATACAAGATCACCCTTGGCTACCTAGAAAGGGTTGGTTTGTTTGTTTGTTTGTTTGTTTTTCTTGTTTGTTTTTGTTTTTGGCCAGCCTGGGATACATACAATATACTTCAAAATTAATAACTACTAACAAAATTGCTCAGATAATAGAAAATGTAAGACATTTCATATGAAGAACCAAGAGCCATGTCCTAAGATAAATCCAAGAGGAAATTCTTTAGGTTAATGGAAAACTACACCAGAAGGACAGTTAGAAAATAAGGAATGGTGGAAAAGCAGAAGAAATGGTATGCTCCTGGATAAATATAATTGACATTCACTGCATAATTTGTTAAGCTAACCTAAGAACACAAATGAAACAAATTAAAACATAAGAACGATAGGAAGAAGCTCAAACCAAAAGTATACTTTTGGAAAGTATATCTGATAAAGCCTTGTCTTTGTTTGGGTTTTATTGCTGTGAAGAGACACCATGACCAAGGCAACTCTTATAAAGGAAAACATTTAATTGAGGCTGACTTAACAATTTAAGAGTTCTAGTCCATTATTATCATGGGGAAAGTATAGCAGCGTGCAGACAGACTTGGTGATCAAGGAGCAGCTGAGTTATACATCTTGATCTGAGGGCAGCAAGGAGGAGACTGCCTTGCATATGCTGCCAGGAAGAGGCTCTGAGTCCACACTGGGTGGAGCTTGAGTATCAGAGACCTCAAAGACCACTCCTACAGTGACACACTTTCTCCAACATGGCCACATTTATTCCAACAAGGCCATACCTCCTCATAATGACCATGGACCAAACATTCAAACACATGAATTTATGTGATCCAACCTATTGAAACCACCACATGCCTCCAGAAACCATAATATTTTATATTTATCTAAAATTATACACAAAAAGTGTGATATATGTGTTTAAAGGAAGTTAGTTAAGCCACTTGAGCTGACAATGCTCTCCTTAAGAACCATAGACTAACAAAAATCTCGGTTCCAGACACAAGAAACTTTTCAAATGGTTAGTTTGGGTAGTGCAAGTGACTCCCAAAACAATATAGATTATTGATGTAGTTCTTGGTTGTTTCTCAGGGGTGGAGGATGGACCAGTATTCCTGAAGACATGACACATTTACATCATAGGACTTGGATTATTCAATCTGGTTCTAACACTTTCCTCCAGTCTAGTACCCATAGTACAAGAAAATACCGTGCAAGCTGCCAAGAGAAGAAAGCAATTAAACAGTCCTACCTAACTGCAATACCTATGAACCTATGAACAATGACCAGCATAGCAAGATACCTATAGATGTGCAATAGGGATTGGTGAAAACTAATGTTTTTATATGTTAGTGAAAACTAATAGCTATCTAGTTGGACTGAGGGCTCACTCAACAGGAGGGAAATTGTACCTGGTACTGGAAACCAAGTCAGCTTCCCAGAGCAAGTGAAGTCATGAACCTTAGCAAAGATTCTACAACCAATCTACATAAGTTATTTTTACATTCTAAATCTTATCTTTGTAGCCACAGATAAATGTAGCTACCAGTCTTCATTAAAGAAACCTCTTTTGTAGGAAGTGGAGACCTATCCTATGATAAATGGAGAGAAAAACCACAATATGACATATACAGTAACAGACTGTGGGGAGGCCAGCCCCAATGGACACACCTACATTACAGCTCCTGCACCTATGTCTCGGGGAACATCACAGAAGAGGTGATTGGGAGATTGTAAAAAAACAGAATACCAAAAAGTCTCCTGTGAAATAATTATTCTTAAAATGATGGAAATAATAGTAGCATCAACAGACATATTAACAAGAAAGGGAGAAATTTTTGCAGAGTCCCAACACTAAGAAATAAAATAGGTAATCACTGCCAGATAAGGAAGAATTAGACTCTCCTGGGGGTGAATCCCTTTATTGGTTGCCCAATGCACAGTAGTTAGCTCTGAAACCATACATATACAAATGACAAAAATGGAATCAAATTGTATTTATATATTTGTGTACTTCTACATATATATCATATATATATATATATATATATATATATATATATATATATATATATATATGGCAATGATAATCAAAAAAAAGAAGGCTATCAGTTTGATAGGGATATGTAGAAGAGGTTGGAGGGAGGGTACTTAGGAGAGACCAGAGAGAGGAAAGAGAGGATAAAATGACAATTCTGTTGTAATTAAAAAATATATTTTAAAAATGTAGAACGCCTCAAAATCTATCCAAGAAAAACAGGAGAAACAAAAATGAAACTGGCAGACCACTACACGCTACATAAGCATTAAAGTAATAACAAAACTACTCTAAAGAATATTAATGTCATATATTAAAAGCACAGTTGAAATGGCCCAAATCTACTAAAAAAAAAAAACTATCAAAAGTCTTTCAAGAAAATTAAAATTAAACAAGTAGAATAGGCTACAGTCACAAATAATACCTAACTTCTATTTAGAAACTCTGTAACAAAATGCTCAGGTTTCAGGTCGTCTCAGTGGCCATTTCCACCACGAATTTCACAAAGAAATTTAATTGCCATAAAGAAACGGCATTAATTCTATATAACTGTTTCTATAAACAAGGAGAGAAAGCTTTCATAATCATTTGGGGACTAGCATTACCTTGATACCAAGCTCAAAATATTATACAAAAGAAAATACAATGCATGCATGCAAATTCTGAGTCGATGAAAAGAAAACTAGAATATTAATAAATCAGAAGGAACAATTTATCAAGCACCTAACACCTCAGGAGATACTGGGTTTATCCTAGAAAGGAGAAGTGCTTTCAACGTTCAAATCTTAATCAATGTAATGTGTCATATTAACAAACTAATGAAGAAAAACTACATGATCATTTCAGTAGATGAAGAAAAGGCAATTGAGAAAATTCCCTCACATTAACGATTTCTAAAGCGCCTCTCAGCAATGACAAATGCACTGTAATTTCTTGAACCTTACAAAAATGTGTGTAGGACAAGTATGATAGAATACAAGACACTGACAAAAACAATCAAAAATCTAACGTTATCAATGGAGTGGAAGAGCCAACATAGTGAAGATGTCAATTCTCTGAAACCAATTCCCCAGCTATACAACCAGTGCAACCCAAGTAGAATTGGGTGATGCTTTTCTGTATCTTCCAGTGTCGGCTGACCAATTCTGAGATTAGGAAAACAACACTAAAATAAGCAAAATAATTCTGAAATAGAAAGGTTAAGTCAACACATTACCTAATACTTAGATTCACCATCAGGCCATGGAAATTTTTAAAATGTAATATTGGAAAAAACACAACCACTTAGATAAATAGGAGAGAATACAGGATTTGTAAACAGATGTATTTATATGTAAAAATTTAATTTTAACAAATTACACAAAAACTTGAGAAACTAGAAGCATTGATATCAAGAAATTGAGCAAAGATATGCACAAAAATAAACTATAACCCCTATTTTGCCTTCCATACATAAACTGAGACCTAAATCTAATATGTAACTTTTATTGGTTATTTTATTTATTTATATTTCAAATGTTGTCCCCCTTCCTGGTCTCCCCTCCACAAACCCCCATCCCATCACCCCTCGCTTTGCCTCTAAGAGGGTGCTCCTCCACCCATGTACTAGCATCCCCCTGTGCTGGTGCATCAAGCCTCCACAGGACCAAGGGCCTCTCCTCCCATTGATGCCCGACAAGGCTATCCTCTGCTACATACGTAGCTAGAGCCATGGGTCCCTCTATGTGTATTCTTTGGTTGGTGGTTTAGTCCCTGGGAGCTCTAAAGTGTTCAGTTAGTTGATATTGTTGCTCTTCCTATAGGGTTGCAATCCACTTCAGCCCCTTCAGTCCTTCCCCTCACTCTTCCATTGGGGTCCAATGGTTGGTCGTGAATGTCTGCATTTGTATCATCTGTATTAGTCAGGTGCTGGCAGAGCCTCTCAGAGGACAGCCATACTAGGCTCCTGTCAGCAAGTACTTCTTGGCATCAGCAATAGTGTCAAGGTTTGGTGTCTGAAGATGGGATGGATCCCAAAGTGGCACAGTTTCTGGGTGGCCTTTCCTTCAGTCTCTGCTCCATTTTTTGTCCCTGTATTTCCTTTAGACAGGAACAATTCTGGGTTAAAAATTTTGAGATGGATAGGCTGCCCCATCCTTCAACTGGGGGCCATGCCTGTCTACTGGATATGGTTTCTATAGGTTCTCTCTTGGGTATTTCAGCTAATGTCATCCCCACTGGGTCCTGAAAACATCTTGCTTCTCTGGTGTCTGGGATTTTCTAGCAGTTCCCCCACCCTGTTCCCCACCCCATACTGCTACATATTTCTATTTATTTTCCTGTTTGGATTTCCTGTTTCTTCCCACACCTGATCCTGTGCCCACTCTGTTTTTTCCTCCCCTTCCTCTTCCTCCAAGGTCCCTCTCTCCCTCTACCTCCCATGATTATTTTCCCCCTTTCTAGGTAGGATTGAAGCATCCACACTTTGTTCTTCCTTCTTGGTTAAGCTTCAAATGGTCTATGAGTTGCATCCTGAATATTCTAAACTTTTGGGCTAATATCAACTAATATCCGTGAGTACATACCATGTGTGTCCTTTTGGGTCTGGGTTACCTCAATCTGGATGATATTTTCTAGTTCCATTCATTTGCCTGCAAATTTCATGAAGTCATGGTTTTTAACAGCTGAATAGTACTCCATTGTGTAAATGTACATTTTCTGTATCTATTCTTCCATTGAGGGATATCTGGGTTCTTACCAGTTCCTGGCTATATAAATAAGGCTGCTATGAACATAGTGAAGCACATGTCCTTGTTATATGTTGGAGACTTTTTTGAGTATATGCCCAATAGTGATATAGCTGAGCCTTCAGGTAGAACTGTTTCCAGCTTTTTGAGGAACCACCAGGTTGTTTTCCAAAATGATTTTACCAGTTTGCAATCTCATCAGCAATGAAGGATTTTTCCTCTTTATCCACATCTTTGCCAGCGTCTGCTATTCCCTGAGTTTTTGGTCTTAGCCATTCTGATGGGTATAAGATGGAACCTCAAGAAACCAACTCCTGTAGCCAGGAAGGAACCCCAGTGGAGCAATAGAGACACCAACTCACTCACAAAACTTTCAACTTAAAATTTATCCCATTGACAAGAAATGCAGGCACAGAGAATAGAGCAGAGACTGAGGGACTGGCCAACCAATAACCGACACAACTTGAGACCCATCCCATGGACAAGCACAAATCCCTAACACTATTAATGATACTCTGTTATGCTTGCAGCCAGGAGCATATTGTCCTCTAAGAGGCTCCACCCAGAAACTGACTCAGACAGATACAGACACCCACAGTCAAACAGTGGGGTGCAAGTTGGGAACTCTTATGAAAGAATAGGAGGAAGAATTAGGGTCCCCAACAGGGATAGGAACTCCACAGGAAGACCAACAGGGTCAACTAAGCTGCATCTCTGGGGCTCTCAGAGTCTTAACCATCAATCAAAGAACACACATGAGCTGGACCTAGGCCTCCCCGCACAGATGTAGTAGATGTGCAGCTTGATCTTCATGTGGGTCCTGAACAAGTGGAGCAGGGGCTATCCCAAAAGCTGTTGCCTGCCTGTGAGATATGTTCTTCTGGACAGGCTGTCTTGTCTGTCCTCAGTGGGAGAGGAAGTACCTAGCCTTGCAGAGACTTGATGTGCCATGGTTGGAAGATACCCAAAGGGGTCTCCACCCACTCAGAAGGAGAGAGTGATAGATTGTGGGTGGTGACCAGGAGTGGGGGAGTGGATGCAATGTAAAGTGAATAAGTAAAAAACAATTAATTTAATTTTAGAAAAAGAGTTTGACTGTAAGAGGGAAGTTCAGGGACTTTTTGGCTCGTTGAACTCTTCCCTGTTAGAACTATGATGGTGGGTACAGCTCTATTCAGTTCTCCAAAGTGAGCAAACACACAGCGCCAGGAGAAAATGTCACTACTTCTACACTTTAAAACACTTAACAGAATCCTGCCCACATACAAAAGTGACAGGCCATCTATATTCCACCCTCTACAAGAATTAATAGGAAACATACCATGATATCAACTTTTTGTGCCATTATGAGAACACTGACTAACATATCTCATAAAGGATTCCATAAAGACACATATTGAATTACTACCGAACGTTTTCATACCCCAAAGTTTCCACATTTAACTCAGAAATTATGATTCGATCAAATGCAAAGGCTTGCCCTTTTAGAATCACTGTGCTCTTGCATAAAATATTTGGAGGTGCCTAATGAGGAGGTGGTGAGTCCATTGACTTTGTTATCATTACCATAATTAAGGCAAAATATAGCTAGCTAAAAAGGTCTAGCCAAGATAATGAAGATTTCTTAATTACCCAAGTCTTTGGAGCAAGGCAATTTTATGTTAAACTCAATTTCCTCCTGTCACACTTAACACTTCATCAGAAAGAAACTCTAAGTGGAATCCTGTAATTTAAAAAAGACAAGGGTCACAGAATCAGACTGAGCCCCCCATTTCTCAGATGTGAAAAATTAGTATTCTTAGTATTGCATGTATATGTTTTATTTTCTGTGTATAGTGATTGATTCTTCAAATACTTCTGTGCCTGAGAAAGCTATTGTCCTGTAGAAATAGTACATGTAGTCTTTCATCACACTCCACTGGCCACCTTATTGCCTTCTTTGCCATGAAGCTCTGCATGATATGTGTGCGTGCTTTCTCTAGGACCACAAGTACAATTAACTACACTACCCTGTACCCCTCCTTTGTCCTCTTTGTGGCTGTACATGACTGAGCATCACATAAATGAATACAGAGCAGTCTGGCCTTATTAAATGAGGATTAAATAACTTCAGTTCTTGGGATTGTGTATAGTTTCCAGCTGGAATATGACATTTAAACATCGTCATAGGAAAGAGACAAGAAATGATCCCGTTTATTTTGAAATACAATCATACTTCTGTGGTCTCAGAGAACTGGTTCCAGGATCCCCTGCTGATACCAAAATCTATGGGATCTCAAGCTCTGTATAATAACATACAAAACTGCATATAGATTTCAATTTTAGTGAACAAGAGAGAAAGAGAGAAGGGTACAGCAAAACTGAAGGAGGATGGTAGAGAGCTAGAAAGAGACAGAGAGGTATATAAAACAGCATAGCAATTGTGTATGGCCTAAACCCATACCCCATACACTTTAAATCTTCCCTAGTCCATTTATAATGTCTAAGACAATATATATGTTATATAAGTGGTTGCAATAACATTATTTGTAGATTAGTAACAAGAAAAATGTCTATACATAATTAATGCAGACATGGTGGGTTTTCCTGAGTAGTTTCAAGCCACAGTTGACTGGATGGATATGCCATATGCTGAACTGATGGATACAGAGCACCCATTGAGTCTAAGTTGTGTTTCCCTGACTTCTTGTGATTTTTCTTTTTATATTCTGTTAATTTTTTGAGTTTTTAAATAACTATTGATGATTTTTTTAGATTGACATGGAAGACATAGTAGGATTTTCTGCACCATGCAAGGGAGGTAAGAAACCCTATACAGACTCTTTCACATTCCTATGCTAATCTTAATCTTGTCTACATTAAAGAAATAAAGTTGGTCCAAGCAAATAAAATCACAGATAGAAAGTAGGCTATCTGGGATCTGTAGAAAGACTCTGTAGAAAGACATCTCACCTACAAAATGTCTGTCCTCTTTAGTGGCAAAATAAGTGTATATACCCGGATCAGTCCAAAGTCTAAAGCAGTTTTCTAGAATACTGTGTTTTTCTAAAACATTCATTATTTTCTAATTTTTAAATCCATTCAAAATTTGCTTACTGTTTTATATCTTAGCAGTGAGTGTGTAAATATATACGTTTTCAGAAAACTAAAATTGTCCATTTTGAGGAAACTCCCCAAAGCTGGCTAGATAGGAGCCACAAGTATCCTCTAGTTCATTGTGTTATTCCCAAGTTTACGATTGTGTCTGACCCAATGTGGTAAACCCAAAGGAAGAACAGTCTGTGCATGCCTCTCTGTCTCTCTGTGTCTGTGTCTGTGTCTGTGTCTGTGTCTGTGTCTGTGTCTGTGTCTGTGTCTGTGTCTGTCTCTCTCTCTCTCTCTCTCTCTCTCTCTCTCTCTCTCTCTCTCCCTACTCCCTACCATCCTCCCTCGGTTTTGCTGTGCCTCTCTCTCTTTCTCTCTTGTTCACTGAAATTGAAGTTTTCATGGCTTATGGAAGCAGAGGTTAGTCCATCAGGCATGCCTGCTCACAGAAAGGGAGAAAAGCAACACCATGTCTTAGTTGGTGTTGTTTAACCTTTTATATCTTATGAGAGCTAAGATACTTGAGTATCCAGAGCCCTGGAAAATACCTCCCTCTGGAAACATTAGGATAAGTCTCAGTATTTCTGCAATAAAATTGAACATTACTTATCCTGCAATGACTAAGAGAACACGAGAACTTTGGTAAGTTACAAGTGATACTGTTTACAGTCATATCCTAAAGGGCCATCTATAGCAGGTACTAGATGTGGGTATGGGGATAGTTAACTACTTTCCTTTGTAAAAAGAAAGGGTCATATTTCAAGACTTGCCATGAGTGACTACGGTGTCAGAGGACATTGCATTTCATACCCCATCATCTCCTGTTAAATATATTTTCCAAATGATAAAACTGAGCCTAAATTGACAGGTGAACTTAGCAGCAAAGGCAGGATATCACTGATTTTCACAGCAGAGATATGTGTCTGTTATAGATCCTTTCTCATTGCTATAGTTTGGAATCAAAATGTTCCCCAAGGTTCATATGCTCAAGGCCTTGTCAAATATGGCACTGATATGAAGTGTGGAAACTTTAGCAGAGGCTACAGAAAACGTTGGGGTCATTGAGGCTGTGGCCCTGCATGAAACAGTGCAAATAAATACCATTATCTTACTATTTTCCCCTCATTGCCATGAAGCAAAGGTGTAGCTAATAACACAACATTTGTGTATCTACTGTAACTCTAATTTTTCATATCCTATTTTTAATGATGGTTCTTAAATGCTTTAACATTCCATGTAGCCCACCACCCTCCAGAGGTAGTAGGAAAGAAAGGATATGGAGGAAGAGGACCTGTTTACAAAGGTTCTTTGGAGCAATTCCTGTATGTGTTGCCTGGAAATTATCAGTTCATACCAAAGGTTAGCAGGCAGTGGCAGCTCAGTCCACTCACAAACACTTCATGGATACACCAGTAGTCCAGTTTGGTAGAGTCGGGTTAGCAACAGTGGTGACATGACCTAACAAAGACATCCAGGCCTCACCCTCAGCTCAATTCAACAGGAGGAACCAGTAGGAACACCAGGAGAAGTTCTGGGTTGAGCCTCTCTCAGGGAAGTGAAGATCAGCGAAAATGCAAGACCCACAAGTATTGCACAGCTAACTGTACAATCAGGACAAGCTTTCTCTCCATCATTCCACAGAGTCCTATTTATATCCTCCAAACATCACGTGTCCTCCACGTGCCTTACCTCAGCATGGCTCTTGCCTCAGCCCAGGTCCTTGGAAGTGGCAAGGAACTGCAGCACACCACCAGAAATTTTTTGGTGTGTCTCTCTCTATGGCTTCCTGACAAATGCAGTTCAACTACACAATATAAGGCAGACCAATAATGAATGTTGTTAGCAAAGAATCTTTCATCATGTGTCCTTTCACATGCTTGCTTTAGCAGAACATCCTCTTTCCTGTGTCTGCTTCAGTGAAACTTTCCTTCATGAGTCTGCCTTAGCCTTTCACACCTGTGTCTACTTTAACAAAGAGTTCCTTCACCTGTTTGTCCCAGCAAAACATCACTCAACTGACTTTCCAAAGAACCTTTAAATTTCCAGTTCAATCTACAATAGCAAAATCTACATATATTCACCAAGGCGCCTGCTTAACCATGTTAATAGTTTCACTTTTACTGTATCCCGAAACAAGATATAATGGCAATAGTATAATAGATATTTTTAAGCATGGGGATTTGCATGACAGAGTACTATACACACCTAAAATTTTAGACTTAAGAACTGAATTCATCTTTAAAACATGGTGTTCATCACAAAACTGCATAGTTCTTTTCTTTCTTTCAATTTTCTGATTTTAATATTATGTGTTTATTACAATTTGGGGGAATCTATCCTCCCCTCCAATATTGTTTTCTCTCTTGTTTCTAACACACTGAGTTTCCAAACTAGCTGGTCCAGAAACTCCTGGTGAATCTCCTCTCTCTACTTCCCGTCTTACCACACATGTCCTGAGATTATAGATGTGCACCACCATATCCATTTTGGTCCAGTTGTGGTCTGGGTGATTATCCTTTCTGTTCTATTTAGAGAGGTAGTCAGAAGGTGTCATCACCATAGCTACCTGACAGGCAGGATGTCTCCTGTGAGATTATCCCACTCACTCCAGAGCATACCCTTCTCACCACGAATAGTTGCTTTCCTTGGGGAGATGCTCTGCTTCTTGATCAATTTCACCATGCCTGAAGCCAAGGTACCTGTACAAGAATATGACTCAAAAGGAAATTTTAACAAGACAAAACAAAGAAACAAAAACCAGATGGGGGCAAAATGGATTCAAACTAGTCAGTGACAGATACTATCTCTAAATACTGTACTCATTTTATAATCTGTTTTCTTCTCGTGGCACTATTGGTCCTGATTCAAATGGCAATGTTAACACTAATTATACACAAACTTCTAGAGGAAGCAACACACTCAGCCAGGTTCTCAGTTTCCACCTCTGTATGATTAGGTCAGGAGGTGTAAACATTTAAATAAACACACAGAAAATTGATATCATTTCAAAAATTAGAGTCAACTCATTGCAGAAGCCCATTGTCCCTGTAGTACAAGGAATGAAGCTTATTCTGCGCTCTCTCTCTCTCTCTCTCTCTCTCTCTCCAGAAGAAAAATCAATAGAGATCAATGGTTCCCTTCATCCTCTGCTCTGTAATGCTGTCTGAGCCCTGCACAGCTTTCAGCTGACCACTACAAGCTATAGAAACTTCAGTAGCATTCACAACCATGCACAGGGAAACCCTTCTGGTCTTCCTGTGGAGCCTTCTCTAATTTTATTAGTACAGGATTCTCTACTAATGCATGACTTGCCTCCCATTTTCAAGTCTACTTCTGACCACAAAGAAAGGCATTTTGTGTGTTGGGTAGGGGAGAGGAATCTATAATACAACCCAAACTTTAAGGCATCATGGAATCACCGATTTGATCCATTTCCTTACTTTGTGCTACTACTGATCATCTTACACACTCTTACTTACTTATCACTGAAGCTTTAGCTCTTCTGGACTAGAGAGACAGATGTCTGTTTTCATTGGTGCATAGGATAAGGTCATGACCCATTTTGCTAAGGCAAAGGTCAGAAGCTAAAGCTGCCCAAAAATAATGTCACAGAATCTCCCCCATGGAGTTGAATCAGAGAACTAAGGCTCTTGGGTAGTCTGTCAGAGGAATAACTTCCAGGATTACTATCAAAATATACCAAATGACTTCCAGGGATATGTTATGCCTTAAGATTTCAAATTTTGCATTATTCGATAAGGTCTGAGATGTGTTCTACATGTTGGAGATATTCTCTGGTGTAGGGGGCAAAACCATAAATTCTAAGTGGTTCTAGAGAGTGCTAAAGAGATGGGAGAGATGGTTCAGAGGTTAAGAGCACTGGCTGCTCTTCCACAGGTCCTGGGTTCAATTCCCAGCAAGCACATGACTCAAAACCACTTACAATGAAGTCTGATGCCCTCTTCTTGCATGCAGGCATTCATGTAGGCAGGACACTGTATACATAATAAATAAAAAAATTAAAACAAAAAGACTACATGGTTCTAGAGCATCTATGCAATACATATAGTATTAAGAACAGGTGCTTTTTTAAAAAAGCAAAGGAGAAAAATTCATCAATGGAGCAGAAAAAGAAGGGAGGAAAGAAAAAAGGAAAAATAGAGATGATAGTAAGAAAACTAAAAAAAGAAAAACCTAAAAAGTTCAGTCTGTTCTTGAGTTGAAAAGCTTACACTGCCCTGATAACATTTGCTAAACAAACCAAGCATAAGGGTATATATCATCACAACAAAAATGTAGATCTACCTGAACACACACGTACGTATGATGGTGGATGGTGTCAATGAGTGTGATTCTCAAGGCTGCAAAGATCAGAATAGCTGAAGAAAATATAAAGAGCATGACATAAATCATGTTGAATCATTTTGAAGTCACTATGATTGGAAATGAGTAATCCATCAAAAGTCCACATATTATATCATACTAATTAATAATGGAGTCTCTACTTTTAGAATATCTGAATTGCTAAGCTAGTACTTACTGAGTTCCATCTGAAAGGAAGCTTTCCAGGAGGTCTTTTGTAAATGAATCATTATAGATACCACACTCATAAAAATGAAAATCTAATAATAAACTGATGAACAAATTTAAACAGTGCAGTCTCAATATAGTTGACACTCTGATAAAAGAAAGTGCTCTGAGTTTATTTAACTTCCTCCAATGCATTTCAAGTCATACCGAATATAGATATAATTTCCAGAAGCATTTTAAATCCTTGAAGTAAAAAAAAAAGTCTGTTTCATATAATACTCCAAAAGAAAAGTATTAAAATACTGTAAATAACCTCTGAGTCCTTTCAGCTCAGAATAAGGTATATTTCAAGAAATATCATATGCACCTTTAAACTCAAACATAATTACATCAATTACTTAGGAAAGATCATTACTGTGAAAGACTCAGGGGTTTCTATCTTTGTTGATACTGCATAAACACATTAAAACTATAATCTTTGATGGCAAATCCATTTAGTATTTTCATCTCTTCTAAGTGCTATTCCAATGTGTTTGTACAATTCCTTTATATTTCTTCAAATAAATACTTACTGCAAATCTCTAAAGCCAGTCCTTTGGGAATAAGTTATCACTTGGCACAATCTCAGATCATCTGTTAGCTCCAAAAGTAGATCAATGTGTGACTCACACTAATCTTGTGACTTGGCCTAGGATAAAATTCTTCTTGAAAATGCTCAATTTCATACCACTCACTTCAAGCGTGCTTGTAAATGCCAACAGTAGAGAAATCTACTTTATTTAGCCATTCCTTCCCAAATTAAATGGTGGAATTTGTTAGTATTATGTAGATCATATTGGGGAAATGACTAATTTCATTTGTATTAAGTGGGTGTCTTAAACATCCATGTATATAAATACATGGGAAGGACACTTTGGTAGCAGGGAAGATAGAGGACTAAAAAGATGGCTCAGTGAATAAAATGCTTGCTGTGAAAGCACGAATATCAGAATTCAGAACCCAAGAATCCCCATAAAGCAGGCCTGCCCGTGTCCATCTGTAATCCCATCACTTCTGTGGTGACATGAGAGGTCACAACAAGAGAAATCCTAAAAGCTTGCAGACTTGCTAACTTGACATATGCAGTGGTAGATAACAAGAGACCCAATCTCAAAGAAAGTGGAAAGCTAGAAATAATACCCAACATTTGTCTCTGACCCTCACACATGTATATATAACACACACACACACACACACACACACACACATACATACACACACACACACACAGACACTAAAGACAAAACAAAGTGATAAGGGATACGGAAGTAGTTGCTTCTCATGGTCTTTCTCTGGGCATTCTGATTCAAAGAACTGAAAACAAATGGCAGGCTGAAAATAGAATGGAGATATATGAAGGGAGAGAGAGAGAGGCAGAGAGAGACAGAATTGTTAGTCACTCATAGAGTGCATCTGTGCATAAGAACAAATACTTGGTACACTAGTTTCCAATTCAAAAATCTTAACTGACTTTCAATTAACAAGTGACTGTGAGAGTTCCAGAAGTAATGGCTTGGCCATCCCACCCTGATACTCAAGGACCTGTGATACATCATCCATTGCTATATCAACACTCTTCATGAATTTCACAAGTAAAATGTAGGTGATAAAACTGATGATGGTTAGGGGTTATTGTACCTGCTTAAAATGCAAGTGATACACCAGTCTTTACTTCACATCTCTTCACTCAAAATCCTATACTCTTCTCATGGAATTAGATTTTTCAACCTGAGAGGACAGAGATGTGGAATATGCACATGACATAGAAAATAGTCACAAGCACCCAGTGAGAATTTTGTTGCACTGGACCTGATCAAACTGAATGGTTATGTATTTTTCAGGGCAGAGAAACCCTGTCTTGAAAGGCAAAAGCAAATGAATAAATAAATGATTGCATGTGTGCGGACATGTGTCTGTGCACACACACACATACACACACACACACATACACACACACAGAGAGAGAGAGAGAGAGAGAGAGAGAGAGAGAGAGAGAGAGAGAGACTATGAGCTGATAAACTCTTGCATAAGATCTGTGAATTATCTCAACACTGATTTCTGGGGGTTGTTTTATTTGTATAAACATCACCATTGAGGAAAAACAGTAAGAGGCACACAGATCTGCTGCATATGATTTTTATAACTTTCTGTGACTTTCTATTTAAATTTTTAAATGTTAATCTGCTCTCACTGGAAGACTTTGTCAGAGCAAAGTCCCTGTGACTTCAGCAGCCAAGCCTTTACCATATCTCCCATAGCCCATTCCAGAGCTCCCTAATCCCCAAGAAAACTTGAGCTCTTGGGGGCTATTAAATGCGTCTGCAGTCTAAACAAGTTGCTTGTCTTTTCAGACTACATTAGCAGAATAAGGTTCAAGTTGCCATTTGATACGAAAAGCAAATTCACAATGAGCTGGATATTATTTATTTTTCCAAACTCATTATACTCGCCTCACCTGACCCCCCCAGAAATGAAATAGTCTTAACATTGGCAACTTTGCTTGCATGTTCCTATCTTTCCAGAGTGCCTTTCAGTATAATCTTTCCAGAAGCACTCAACTGAGTCCTCAGCACCCTAGCTTTAGCTGAGTGTATAGCTGTATTGAGCACATTCTCAATCCCTCCACAGACTCATAATTTTCAGATAATGCAGCTCTCTCCCCAATATACTTCACAGTAAATCAGGAGTAGAAGTTTGGTCAAAAGCTCAGCTCATCATCAGATTCCTTAAAGAAACCTGTCACCAACAGCTGTCCCTAAGCAAAATTCTTGAGCCTCTCATCTTGACAGACACTATGCTCACTCATCAGTTTTTACACCTGTCTTCGTCCATCTGTGAGTCTAGAGATGCATAGGTTAATCTTGGTTGTCACCATTTTAGGGTCCAGAATCAACTAAGAGATATGCATAGAATATACCTATGATGTGTGGGGAAAATGTTTTTGATGTTTGCATGCTTGTCTTCACATCTCCCTGGTGAATTTACCTACCCAGTCCCTGAGTCCATTTAACTCACTGCTACTACGGCTGCTACTGACAGAACCCAACTTCTTTATCCTTCCAATGTAGACTGAAGGCCACTTGCTCATCAGGAATCCTCCAGCTAGGTGGAATGATGCTACTTCAGCTTCTCTGGTGAATACAGCCATTTTTGGACTACCCAGGTATATAATGCAAGCCAATCTATTAAATACTCTTTTAATACAATGTGTATTGTCACATCTCTGTTCCTCTAGAGAACTCTAATACGAGAAGTAAAGTTGAACCTAGATCATTTCCAAGATGAAAATGCAGTCATTTTCTACTCCTGGATTTTAAGTGTTTTCTGCACACTAGAGTCTAAGACGCTAGAGCAGATCATGGTGGTGACAAAGGGTATCACAAAAACCAGGATATTGTGATAAATTGGGGATGTTTCCTGTGGAAGTTATCTCTGAGAGGTTGAAAATAAGCCATGTAATCTACTTGAGACAACCCCAAATTTACATGGGTATTCATGAAAGAGGATAAACCAATGTAGTTTGACTTTAGTTTAACCCAATGCATAAACAACAATATTCAACAATAACCAAAAATACAGCCAGTGCCCTGCTAGAACTTGGGCCTATAGTATCAATTCAATGAGCTTACCTTGAAGACTAGATCTTCATTTTTCTCCCTTCTGCTTTTATTTACCTGATAACTGCCATTAACAAGTAGCCTCTCACCTATAACACTGATGTGGGCCAAGCAAACTTATTTTGAGACACTCTTTCTATATCAGCACAAAGGTATGGAATACTTTTTGAGGTTGATTCTAGTCCCTCAAAAGATATTTTATCTAGCTCCAGAGAAGACTTTTAATGAAGAAAGTACTCTGATTAACCTTATCTTAAAAAAAATCTCTTCATATCATAACTGCACAAAGCTAGCTGGATAACTGAGTAATGCATATGGATATGATAAAGAATCGTTGATCTTTTAAATAATTCAGCAGCACATTAATCTTTGTGAACTTTTGGGGACAGTGTTAATGTCAGCTTTACTTTGGTTCTCTAGGACCACAAATAATTCAGCTCACGTTTCTCACCTCAGGTAAAGAATAAAAACAGCTCAGGCTCCTCAAGGTTCAAGTCTAGAAGTTAAGCTAGAACAGCACAGGAAGCATTTACAACTAAGCCAGAACCTAGTGATTGTGAAGAATGCACCCTACTCTAAAGAGGAACACTCTGGCTCCATTTCTTCCCTATCCACTTTCCTGCTAGACAATAACTTCAGAACTTGCTCATAACATCCAGTGGAAAAATGAGAATATATGCCGATTGAAGCATAGGATTCAACTCAATAAATAGAAATAATATTTTCTTTCCAAACTCTGGGCCCTATTTCATCTAGACTCCAAAGGTAATTAATGCAATAAAGTTGCCTAGAAGTTACTAAATGACCTAAGCTAAGGTATACATGAATATGGTCTTTTTATCAGGTATTGGAGAATCTGCTTTGAAACACAAATGCACAGTCTTAGTAATATTCTGGTTCAAGAAGGTTTTTAGTACATTAATCCTAAATTTTCTAAATCAGTAATCATTGACTTTTCCCATGTGTACAGAATCCAGGCTGTAAGTCACTGTGGAAATGTTATATTTGCTCATTATGGAGTATTTCATGAGTATTTAAATTTAAGAATATTCTTGAAGGAAGTATTTTCAAATATTTACAACAAAATTTAATCTAATTAATGAATAATATATGAGTTCTTAAAAATGGGATCCGAGTAAAATTATTTTTATTTCATTACCCTTGTTCATTATCTCTGTGAAAACTAAAAGTTTACATATTCAGTTAATACGCCTTTGAATGTTTCTATCTTCAAATATTCCAAGAAAATGTTTTTTCCTTTTGTGTACATATACTTATCTATGTACTTGTATATATGTGCACGTGTGTGCTTGCATTTAGAGATCAAAGATCTAAGGATACCTTCTGCAACCCCTTTATACCTAGTTTTCAAAACATAGTCTCTCACTAACCCAGGAGTTCACTGATTCATTTAGGCTGACTGGCCAGAAAGTCCCAGGGATCTCTCTGTCTCCACTTCCAACAATTTTAACCCTAGCACTGGAATTACAGGCACATACTATCACGCCTGAGTTTGTTGCTTGGATTTGGAAGATATAACTCGTGTTTCCATGTGTCAAACACAGCATCAATAGACCCATTAATAATAGCTAGTGACTTCTGAATACAAGTGTTGAACTACCTTTGAAATACCCTCTTTGGCAAGCAGGGTTAATATATCCTAACAGTAAATGCTTGGGACTACTGAGTCTGAAAATAAAGGATGAAAATTCTTTCCAAGGAAATAAGAGAGGAAGCCAAAGCGTACGCATACCCCAAAATCTTTTGCCCATAATCCCTGAAAAGAATGCATTAATGAAGCACACTGAAAACATAAGCAATGAGGGTTGAAAAGAAGCCAGGACAGTTAAGAGCCCTACACACAGCTCTTCTTACAGAGGACCCAAGACATCCTATAACTCCAGAGGGATCTGACATCCTCTTCTAGACTCTTCACACATCAGAATTCACATTTGCACATATTTGTACACAGACAAACATGTTTACATATAATTAAAAAACAAACTAAGTCTTTAGTAAATAAACAATAAACAACCACACACACACACACACACACACACACACACATATCCAAAGTTCCTGAAACAAGATTTGAGATAAGGGTTAAGTTGAAGCCAGGAGAGGGTTCATTCAGACCAAACTCATGTTAGAAAACAGCAAGCATCACCCAAAGTACCTGAAAAGAGCACTCAGACATGAGTGGGAAGGGTAAAACCAGCTAGTTTAACGCATCAAAGGTAAACTGCAGGAGCCTTGGACCACGGGGATAGAAATAATGCCTGGGTGAATGACTGCACCATAGAGCCTGGACTCTGCATGATTCTTGAAGACCTTTGTCAAATCACTTCCATCAACAATGAGTCGTTCACAAATAGGCTCATGGCTCTACAAATTCAGAACTTAGCTCATAGTGTCAAATATTGAAAGGTGTATATTCTAAATGCCACACATTCAAATCTATACTCAGGAAGAAACACCAGTAATCTTCCTTAATTTTACTGTCAAAAATGTTAACTCTTCCACTAATGTGTCTGTTCCAGAAATACCTGAATATTCTCCAATCAATAACAGAATAGTTCTATTCAGGGCTCACAGGGGCTCACAGAGACTGAAGCAACAATTATGGAACCTGTATAGTCAGAGCTAGGTCCTCTGGATATACATTATGGTTATGTAGCTTGATATTCTTGTATAACTCCTAATAGTGAGAGTAAGGGTGTTTCTGACTCTTTTGCCTGCTCTTAACCCCCTTTCTCCAACTATGTTACCTAGAGAAGCCTTGATATAAGGATTTGTCCCTAGTCTTATGGTAATCTGTTATGTTGTACTCAGTAGATATCCCTGGGTAACCTTCTCTTTTATGAAGGGAAACAGAAAAGGAATGGATCTGGGGGAGTGGGGAGGTATGTGTGGGATTACTGAGAGGAATATATATATATTCATATATACATACATGCATATATACATACATACATGCATACATACATACATATATGAGAGAGGCACTGATCTTCATATTACATCCCATCCAGCATCCCCATTCCAACTGAGACAACTGATTTTCAAAAAGACAGGAAAAGGAAGTCTTGCTAAATATTCATTCCCTTCAACCCTCTAAGCTTTCCCCCTAAATCAAGTCAAATAACCAGGAAAATTACTCTCAGATACTATTAGATCAAGTACCTGTAGAAATGCCTTTTCAAGCCAATTCAGTATTTCGATTTATATTGAGAAAGACAAAATTTTGTCATCTTTCATACAATTGATAATGGCAACCTAACCACTATATTCTGTGATGTCCATGCATGTAATGTATCAAGGATAAATCAGTGCAAGAAAGATATCATGGTCCCTGAGAAAAAGAACATTCTTGTTGGACAAGCGTTAAAGAGTTCCATCACTGTGTCCTTAAAACAGAAGACTAACACATTCATACCTTCTCTGCTCATTTGATCTGGTCTCTGACATATTGAGGTAAAGAGAATAAACATTAATAAGTACTGGCATTAACCACCCTGAGTGCTAAAAGTGGAAAAAACTATAGCTTTGCTACCACTTTAATTATTTGTAAACGTTTGTGACTCACATTAGGTTATTCTATTAATTTCTGGCATTTAACAATGTTCCTTGTGGTTGAAGCAATGTTACGCATAACCAACTTCCATTTCATTTCCCTCTGCCTAAGCATCCAGGGAGAACATGCTTCTTGCAAAATCTACAGCTAAACTGACATCCCTCTCCCTGAGGCACTAGGCATGGGGAAACACTGCTAAAGTCAGCATTGGTGCTAATAATTTTTAATTTCAATGACTCCTTGCGACCGTCATTCTCTGGCAAATAAGCAAAGATGATGGGCACAGAGCAACCTGACTCCCTAATTGGCAGCTGCTGAACTCTGCCTTACTGTCCTGGATGACTTGAAGTAAAGAACTGTCAATCAAATATCCTTTATGCCAGCATCAACTTTCTTAAACACTCCATAGGCACCTTGAGAAAACTATACAGTATCAGCTGATTGCCCTGCCTCCTGAAGGTTCCGATGGCTGCTGAAGACACAGCCTCAGTCTGGTCTGTTTGCAAGAGTAGGTACTAGACTTTTAACTATCACAATCCTCAGTTAACACTAGATGTCCATGAAGCCATTTCCACCTATAGTAGGGGTGAGGGAAAGCACTTCCTCTGTTAGTCTAGCAAAGGGGCTGCTGTGCTGTCTACTAAAGAGGCTGTGATTGGTCCAAACACAGATCTTCATGGCTGCAGTTAAACAGGCAAAGTTGTAATTGGTCCATACTTTCTTCCTCTAGCTATGTAAGTAGACTATATCCTCAGGCTCACATTATGTATCTCCTGTCCTGCCTCTCCCAGTGTTTCAAAATTAGAACAATAAAAGGCTTCTTTTGCTCAAGATGTTTCATTACCTGACTAATATTGTGAGCTGAGCTTATAACACAAAGAAAGAAGTAAAAGATTCATGGGATCCTAGCACTGAGGCCAGGGGCATAGGATCAGCACTGAGAGCAGAGGCATAGGCTCAGCATTGAGAGCAGAGTCAGGATCATCACTGAGGGTAGAGGAATAGGACCAACACCAAGGGCAGAGGCATTACAAGAACCGAGAAGGACAAAACCCATGAACGCAGCCAGGCGGCTGGTCACTTGATGACTCAGGAAGAAGCAGGTGGAAAGTTCAAATTGCCAAGGCAGGAAAAAGAAGGGTAGTGGAGATAGAGGGAAGGCAAGAGCTGGCAGAGAATTGAGGCTAAAGAAGAACAGAAAGAGCCAGGCGGTGGTGGTGCACGCCTTTAATCCCAGCACTTGGGAGGCAGAGGCAGGTGGATTTCTGAGTTCAAGGCCAGCCTGGTCTACATAGTGAGTTCCAAGACAGCCAGGACTACACAGAGAAACCCTGTCTCGAAAAACCAAAAAAAAAAAAAAAAAAAGGAAGAAGAAGAAGAAGAAGAAGAAGAAGAAGAAGAAGAAGAAGAAGAAGAAGAAGAAGAAGAAGAAGAGGAGAAAGGTATACAGAGCCAGAGAAGAGAAACTTCACGGTCTGGTTGCTAGAAGCTTTCAAGAAAGATGTCAAGTCTTTAGAGCCAAGGACATCAGATACCTGTGGTGGGAAGACTCTCCAGGACTATACAAGAGCTGCAAGGCTTGAAGGACTAAGAATCCAACACTCTGACCTGTATACAATGAGCACCACCTGCTGTAGCACCCAGCTATGAACAGCTACAGCTCACTGATATGAAACACTGAATGAAACAGAAGCAAATGTCCAGTACTTGAATGTCCTATCAGAGTAGAACACAAGGATGCTTTGACCAGACAGCTAATTGGAAACAATTAAGCATATAATTTTAGGCTACATGTGGCAAATGCATGTCACACTCAGTATAGCATTTAAAAGCATGCAGTTAACTTTTGCATTTTCTTTCTCCTATTTTAAACACTTTAGAAGCCACAATGAAAGGAGAAACAAACATTCAAAGAGAATGTAATCTTTATCAACCAGAGTCTCTATGAGATTGTGTAGATGGAACAGAAGCCATCCACAAAACTGTGCTCAGTGTGTGGTATAATTGGTGTTGGTTGGTTGGTTGGTTGGTTGGTTGGTTGGTTGGTTGGTTGGTTGGTTGGTTGGTTGGTTTGAGACAGAGTCTCACTACGTAGTCCTGGCTGTCCTGAAGCTAACTATGTAGACCAGGCTGGCCTTGAACTCATAGAGTTCCACCTGCCCCTGACTCTTGATTGCTGGGATTAAAGGTGTGTTCCACCATACCTAGTTATAAATAACGTTTTTTATTATACTGAACCTCTGATATTTCATTTGACTTTGTTCCACACAAGACCACTTCTCTACCAATTAGAGCTTATTAAGTGCTTGGTCATACAATCAAAGTTTTACAAAAAAACATATGTTTTGTTCTTGTCTTAGATTACAGTCTCAGATGTCTTTCTGATTTATTACTCCAATGAATGAAAATATGTAAAATTCCATAATTCCTGTTTACATGTTGTGATAGTTTAATGTGAATTGTCAACTTGACAGAATCTAGAATCACCTAGGAGAGGGCACTCTGGCCATGTCTGTGGGGATTAGCTTGATTGCATTGACTGAAGTGAGAATCCTCCCCCACTGTGGGTGGCACCATTCCCTTGGCTGGGATCCTGGACTGTTTAGGTGGAGAAAGTGGGCTGAGAAGCAGCCTGCACCATTCTTGGAATCTTGACTTTAGATATGGTGTGACCAGCTGCCTCAGGCTCTTACTGCCATGACCTCCCAAACATGGCAGCTTATACCTTTGAACTGTGAGCCAGAAGAAACTGTCCTGTCTCTCTTAAGCTTATTTTGTTAGAGTCCTTTACCACAACAAGAATAGAAACTCAGATACATGGTCTTTTTAAAACTTGTGGCAGAATGTGCATGGCAAAAGATTTACTCTCAACTGTTTTAGGCGTAGAGTTCAGTATATCCACACTGCTGTGCAATAAGCCCATACCTATCCCCCACTTCCTCAGCTTTCCATCTTGCAAACTGATTGAATGATGTTTCCCAGTTTCTCTCAGTTCCAACTCTGCCAAATAGCATTTTACTTTTCATCTCTATGCACTTGACAACACTAGATGTTTCACATAATAAGATCATATAGCACTTATCTATTTCAGATTAATACATTTCACTTAGCATAATAGAATTTCAATTTATCTATATTGTACTATGTATAAAAACATCCTTTGTGTTTTAGAAAAGATAATATTCCATTGTTACATTAATACACTGTTCATTTGCCCTTTAATAAACTTGTGGTTGTTTCTCCCTATATCTACTATGAATAGAATGCTTCTGTGAACTTGAGTATACAAATATCTCTTCAGACCCTTCTTTCAATCCTTTTGGGTATAATCTCACATGCTGTTGGACCATATGATAATTTTAGGTTTAAAAAAAAAACAATGGAATTATCACAATGTTTTCTGTAATACCTCTGCCATTTTTACATACCTTCTAATTGAAAATAGATTCTAATTTCTCTATATGCTTGCTTGCCAATATTTCTTCTTTTGTGTTTTAATAATAGCTATAGGTATGAGGGGCAATGCATTATATTATAAGGATTTGGGATATATATATATATATATATATATATATATATATATATATATATGCTTATTCCAAATAGTCACGGCTAGACACCCACAGTCTGTTTTTCACAGGACAGGATTATTTGTGTGCTCATTTTACAGTAATTAAATCCTTACTAATTCAGTTGAGAGAATTAAATTTATCCATTCTGGTTGGAGTTCAGCACTTTCTTGCCCCAAGGACAATGTCAAGCTGTCTTCTTAAAGCAGCACACCTGCATATATATGCAAGAACATGGCTTTTTGTCACTATCACTCCTATACGGTTCCTTGGACTCATCCTATCCTCTTCCTCTAGAGCCCCACCTAGCTTTTCTTCCTGGTACACAAATGTCTTGGGATCTGTCAAGATGAAAGAAAGTGGCATCCTGTCCACAAAGGCCAAGATGGAACAGGGCAGAGAAGTCTTTAAGCATGAGAGCCACCTGTGTGTCAGGGGGTCTGTGGACCAGGAGGTATTGACTGATGGAAAGAAATCCTTACTGTACAAGAAAAGGAAAGTCTAACACAGCCTTGGGGCATACCTGAGCACAGTGATCCCTGGCAAGGAGGCTGCATTCTCACCTCCATCAGACATAAATTCTGGCTGAAGGTTAAGGCTATGTAGTAACTGGCAATTAATCACTTTGGGATGCCTTCACTTAACTTCAGTTCCTCTCATTAAGTACCAGTCCACCTTGTTCCATCTCTATGCACCCCGGAGAGTCCTTTTCACAGTGCCAGAAAGAAGCCCTGATGCTCTTCTAGCTTTTCCCTTCTCAGTTTAAATATGAAAAGCATACTCTGACTCTGAGAAGCTAAACTTCAGAAACTATACCATGAGGAGGCAATTTTTACTTCCTTGTTCCCTGTTATACCACTAATGAAAAGAAAGCATGAAAAAGTCTGTGAACCTGAATGAGTGATCACCTGGTGTAATATCAGGGAAGCCATACTTTATACAGGTAACTTCCATAAGCACTTCTATGATTCACATGTCAATGGACGCTCAAAGGGTGGTTGATTAGCATAGGAAGCAGCAGAAATGGACTTTGGTTTTTAAACATGTGTTTTGGTTATTATCAAATGGCATGAGGAATGTTAAATATGAAGCCCTGGTCATTTTAATTAGTTGATGTATATGGGTTGGCTTAAATGTTTCTAAAGTATGTTTTATGAAAATGGGATATAAAGATGGGTAGAGAGGTACCTTCCTGTTATAACAACACTTTGAGGACTAAGGAAAGGAGATTGCCAATTCAAGGCCAGCCCCAGCTTCACAGTGAGACTTTCTCTCAAAGGAACTAAACAAGCAGTTTGACTCCTTAGCCTTATTGCCCTGGAACATCCCTGAAGAGTAGAACTGTAGAGGGGTACAATGACACATTCCTGTAATCCAGCACTCAGGAGAGTGAAGTAGCAGGGTCATGAGATGGATGCCAGCCTACTTTTGCTACACAGAAAACTCCCTCTAAAGCAAATAAATTAATTCATCAATTAAATAGATAAATAAAATTGTGTTCAACGTAACCAAATCAGCAAGAAGGATAATAAAATATGAAAAAGCAGCATTACAACTCTATATTCTATGCTGTAAAAGTGTCCAGGTTATAGACTATTCATCAATAACTCATCTCTGTAGTCAACAAAGGGTGGTGCCAGCAACAAGACATCCTAGAAAATTATACACAAGCCTCAAGGTAAGCTAGGATATCTCTACTGAACCACTCTAGATGGAGAGGTGACTGGACCTTTAATACTCCTCAGGATTGGTTCATAATGTTCTCAGAAATATCGAAGTCCTTGATCTGCAAGGGGCTTTGGCATAGGAATGGGTGAAGGGTAACAAGATGAGGTGAAGACAGGGAGCCACACAGGAAACAGACAGTGTGAAAACATACACGAACACACAGGAATTTCCCTCCAAAACTCAGCTATGTAGAAGGTATTCTGGTTTCCTGTAGCCAAATTGAACTATTTTCAGTTGCCACTCAACCAGACGCTACTGATATTCATCTCAGCTATTTTAGAGTTGTCATTGTTGGTTTTAAGATAAGGTCTTACAACATAGATCAGGCTGGCCTTGAACTTACCTCTGCCTCTAGAGGGCTGAGGTTCCAGCCATTCTCCTCATGCCTGACTTGAATGATTTCTTCATTGAAGTTTGCTTAAGTATGTTGAATTAAATGGGATCCTGTGTCCACTCTGCCACGGAGGCTCGGGCCAGTCAGGGAGGCGGGCTGTGGGAAGTTTGACTGTGCTTACCCTACGTTGGTGCAGGTGTCAGGCTATGGGAAGCCGTGGGACACTGCTCCAGGGGTGGGGAAGCACAGCCTGTAGTCTCAGGACAGCTGGACAGCTGGAGCTGGCTCCAGGCCTGCAGGGAGGCCAGCGCCGTCTGGTTCTCAGTCTCTTGGGGACCCAGGGACCGCTAGGAGCCACAGAAGAGCTGAGAATGGAGTAGGGGGCCCACAGACTGGATCTAGCCCGGGGCTAAAGGGAAAAGGAGGAGGCAAGCTCTGGCTGAGTCCCGCAGGTGGGAGTCTTTGGATTGATCACAGGGCACCTTGGCTTGGTGGAGGCTGTGGCTGGGAGTGTTGGGAGGTCTTATGCGGGAGATTATACAAGGCTCTTTAGGCAAAGGCCTGCTCCATTGCTTCTAAGGCAGATCCCAATGAAGAGACAGTCCATGGTTTTGAGACATTGATTGTCATGGTGGAAAGTAAATGAGTAAAACTGTACCCCAGTTTCTCTTGGCGGGCCTAAGGTTAAATACATTTTGCAGGGAGGAGTGTCTGGGAAGATAAGCTTAATTGGCTAAGCCCTTCAGGCATTTATGTACCTCATTAAAATGGAGATCTGTCTTGAGGATAAGGTCATGTTCTCTACCTGTGGAAAGCTTGGGGTGTTGCCTTATGTGACTGATGGCCGCAGATCTTTGGAGGGCTGTGGCCTCGGCCTCGTATCAGGAGCCTAGTGTCTGGGAATCAGGCAAAACACCTGCTGTCCTTCAAAGTCACCGGGGTTTCCAACCTGTGTTCAACCAGGTACCAGGTTGCCTTTCATGGTCCTACACAAACAGTGCCTAGTTATCTCAAGGAGTGCCTAGTTTCAGTCAAATCATCTGGGCTGGTGTGTTATAAATGGCTGTGTTTGTATTATCTGACTGCCTGTGTTTGGATTCTCAGGGGGAAAAAATAAACCCAGGGAGAAAGATGTGTGTGTGTGTGTGTGTGTGTGTATCATTTATTTATTTGGAGGTGAGCTTGGGAAACACTGACCAGGAAATAGGAAGTTATATGGAAAGGGGAAGTAAGACAGCTGCTAAATAACTAAGGAGCTTTGTGCCCTGGGGAATCTTGACAACAATGTAGAGGCCTCCCCCATGTCCTCTTTGAAGACTTCTACTGATTGTGAGAGTCCTCCTCGCTGGTGGTTTGAATATGATTGGCTCATGGGAAGTGGCACTATTAGAAGGCGTGTCCTTATTGGAGGAGGTGTGGGTGTGATTTTTTTTTTTTTTTTTTTTTTTTTTTTTTTTGAGACAGGGTTTCTCTGTGTAGCCCTGGCTGTCCTGGAACTCACTCTGTAGACCAGACTAGCCTCGAACTCTCGAACTCAGAAATCCACCTGCCTCTGCCTCCCAAGTGCTGGGATTAAAGGCGTGCGCCACCACCGCCCGGCGGGTGTGATCTTTTTAAAGGAAGTGTGTCACTGTGGAGGCAAGACTTTGAGGATATATATGTATATATCCATTTGTTACACTGGGTCTCAGTTCCTAGTCATCTCCCTCCTGCCTCCTGTGTCTCCATCAGTACAATGTATATACGTCATATATATATACATATACATATACATATACATATACATATACATATACATATACATACGCTTAAGTCTGGCCAGTGTGACACAGAGCCTCCTCCTGGCTGCCTGCAGAAGACCATCTCTTTCTGGTTGCCTTTGGATCAAGATGTCGAACTTCAGGCTCTTCCAGCATCATGTCTGACTGCATGCTGCCATACTTCCTCCCATGATGATAATGGACAGAACCCCTGAAACTCTAAGCCAGCCCCAATTTAATGTCTGCCTTTAGAAGAGTTCCTTTAGTCATGGTGGCTACTTCACAGCAATAAAACCCAAACTGAGACACCCTCTTACTACATTAGTTCCTATTAATCTACTGATGAGGCGCTGGCTGCTGCAAGTGGGGTGGAACTAATTATCTAGCTTGCCTGAAACCGTAGCAAAGAGGGCTCTAGCCTCGGGAAACAGTTTCCAGCAGTTGAAAGCCAGGCTGTGGTAGTAGCCTACATACAATTTTAACTCACCATTTGTCACACTGAGTCTCAGTTCCTAGTCATCTCCCCCCTGCCTGCTTCTCCATCAGTCTGATGTTTACTCTGACTGGCTTCTTACTCCCCACGAAGTCTCCCAGGAACCAGCTTTCCCATTTCTGCAACAATACTGTGTGCATATAAATGCTTCAACAGACCCCAAACAACCCCAAGGAAGTCCATGAAACTGACTCAGCACTACTACCCCAGTGCTTGTCAGAGCATGGGACACCCCCCACCCCTGCAACGGCAACACAGGCTGGCTGGCATCAGTTGTACTCCGCATTGCCCCATTCATCACAGACGTTACCCCTCTCTCTGACGTTCTGTTCTGGGAAGCAGCATTCAGATGTCATATTGATTGTCATTTCTTTGCCCCAGACTGACTATCCAAAGTTGGTAGATCAAGGTGGAGCTGCTCCCTGGCTACTCTGAGTCCCGAGATTTGTCATAGCAAAGCTCACTACTCTCATTGCTTCTCCTGGGACCCTGTCCCAGCTTCCAGCCTGCGGGATAGAGCCTGGTCTTTTGGTAGCTCCCACTCACTCTGTGGAAGTCTAACTCATTGTTTATCCACAGAGGACTCTCGAAGGACAAACTATTCCCTAACATAAAGATATTGTCTTTCAGACTCTTCAACTTCAAGATATGAAGGCCAACTTAGCAGCAGTCTGTGTGAAAAAAAGAAATTAAACACACACACACACACACACACACACACGCACACACACACACTATTTTAGGTGGCTATCCTAAAACTAATATGAAGTCACAACTGTCAAGCCTACTGTTTGGTCTTTTGTTGCTTGGTACAAATTTTATGCGTTTATTAGGGGCAGGTTTCTTCAGGCATCTTTCACTTAGGGGTAGAAAATTTTCTTATCTGACTGATTTCAGTGGCTGTAAATGTATTTCCTGAAGTAGATATCTATAATTTCACAGGTTCTTTTTCACCACAGGGGTGGTGAGCCCATCACATCTGTCTCTATTAAAGCGAAGAGTTAACCTTGCCACATTTTCTGGATTTACTGGTGAGGGCCTTGTGATGTCTGTCCCTTATGTTTCCAGATTTGCAAATGAGACAGAGCTGAATCTTATCTCACAGCTCATGCAAATCAGATGGCAGGGAGGCTATTGAAAAGGGAAGATGCTATCATCTGTCTTACAAGGGCACCTCTCAGATTGACAGCCCAAATCTAACTTCCTCATTCCCTCTACTTGAATTAATATCTCCACTAGGTCTGTGCTTTGTGGAAATGACATTCCAGTCAAACTAGGGAAAGCCCCTAAGACAGACTCTGTCACACCTGTCTTTGTTCTCTGATATTAGAAAGGTCTCTCTTTAAAGGATGTACGGTGTTAAAGAATGTTGAAGACTTTAGATGTGGCTGATGAAAGGGCTGAAGGAGGACCACACTCTGATTTCCAGATGTCTCTGTGTTTATGAGCTTCTCTCACTGGTATCCTTGCTAGGACCTGCCATCATTCCTGTGCCCCAGTAACATCTACAAAAAGACTTATTCAGCAGTCTTCCATCAAATGCATTATGAGAGCCAGGCTTAAAATAAATTCAATCCAGCACATAAAAACAGGAGCACCTGGGCAGTAAGAAGCATCATTTGTTTCGTTTATTCAGACAAACCAATCAGTAGGATCAAACTCTTCAATCAAATGGCGCACATATGTTTATGGAAGAAATATAATTAGGAAACACGCCTAGAACTCTAATCATGAATTCCACAAGTAGTAATTTACATTCCAGGACAATGCCAGGTGCCCTGCATACAGTGGTAAACCAGAAAGACAAAATTATCAGGCTTGAGAATGTATAATCCTATTAGGAGGACAGACAGAAAATACTAGGAAAGCAAATATAAACTAGCTGACCGAAAACAAGTAGGAAGAGATGACAGCCGTGAACAGGGCTTGATTATGCGTAGTGATGTTCCCTGGCAGCATCTCCATGGAGTAAATACATGAGGCAATATACAGTAAGAATGAGAAATATATAAAATAAACTAGGACCTCAAACTTCAAAATCTACAAATGAGCTTGAGATGCTGTAGAAATTGTGGCTAGAAACTAGTGATAGTGTTGGACGGGCAAGAACCACAGAATCGTTAAGGGTGCTCAGGGAGAGACCAGAGGGGCCTTTCAAGGGGAAGCCACATCATCTATATCATTAATAGTGTTATAGTGAGATCGAGTAGCAGTGAAGCAAAAGCAAGATAAAGGCACTAGAATGCTGGCAACTCTGAGAACTGAGGGGGAGGAGTGAAGACAAAACAGACTAAGGTGTTTTAACAGAGGCTTAACCAGACTGTCAATTCTTTATTCTAAAATAAATGGGGAAAGCAGTAGAACGGTGTATGAATAAACACTAAATCATACAGGAAAAAAACGAGAGTCTGGCATTCTTTCACACAGCACGCGGAATAGCAATTACTAGAATGTAATGTGCATGTGTGTAAATCTAAAGAGAATATTGCCACCATAAAGAAATTATCATTATTTGAGAAGACAGCTATATTTACCCTGATTTGAACATTAGACATGTATCACAATATGTATATTGTACCCAGGAATGTGTACAATTTTATGCATTGGTCAAAAAAGTGTGTGTGTGTATGTGTGTGTGTGTGTGTGTGTATGCATGTGTGTGTGTGCATGTGTGTGTGTGTGTATGTGTATATGCGTGTGTGCGTGTGTGTGTGTGTGTGTTGTGAATGATAAAAGAAATAAATAGGAGGGGTTTTTTCCTGCTTAGAAAATTTTGGAGAACATGGCCGCTTGATGTTAAAAAGGAAGGAGGAAAAATACGGAGGCCGTTTGATGTTATTGGCAGCATAAAGCAAGGCAAAGGCGTCTTCTAGAACTCACCATCCCCTCAGTAATTCATGATTCCTTGATTCCACCTGCTTTTTCAAGAAAGGAGATCTAAGGTTACAAGGCAAGTGCTCACAGGCAAATCACTCGGATAAAACGAATTTGACAATGAAACTCTATTTAGAGAAGATGAAAGAAAATCTCCAAAGTCTACCATTCAGTACAGAGAAAAACAGGGTTAAACTTAGCCTTTCCTCTCCTCGCCCCCATCAGCTTGATTAACTTGTTAATCACAGTTTCTGTTTACTTTAAATTTGTTATCAGATCAAGACAAACCCCTGAGGAACACTGTCTGGTCTATTAAGCAGTTGCCACAGCCTCATCCTTCCCTGCAGGATCCTTTGTTTTAGGGCATCCTTTTTTTCTGATCAGGCTGGGAAAAACAGAAGGTTTGTATTGTCTTATTGAAACTGAAAAGCCACAGGTGTTAGCAATGGCCATACACGAAAGTAGGCTAAAGACAGATTCCAAGCATTTAAGCAAGAGATGAGTCTAATGAAAAATTGGTTAGTGGGTTAAATAAGGACAGAGACAGGGAAAGGGTCAAAGCTCATTCTTCAACTTTGGATTTGAGCAATAACATGGATCTTTGTGAAAGCCAAGTGCCTCAGGGGCAGGAGACAATCCTAGGGCTCTAAGGAATCTTAGGTATTAGTCTGACTGGCTTAATGAAGATTCCACACTTCTTGAGAGCAGAGATTATACGATGTGCCCATGTATGTCAAGTAACTGAAATAGTGAATAAAACCCTGTATAGGTTGCTGTAGAGTCAGGTTAGAATGGAATTTTTCTCTATGAAAATGGAGTGAGTAAATCAACGGGCTCTGAACAGACTGTTTCATGTGGTTGAAAACCATTTCCTACAAAGACATAATATTTGTTATCATTGCAGCCACCAATGTTTGAGTGATTATCTTATAGGAGCTTTAGTTTCCTTTGTGTGTATTATTTTTATTACTCAAATCCATATTTGCTACACCAGATTGTCTTCACCTTCTCAGAAAAGCTGTAGTGGTAAGTTTAGCTACCTTGCTTTGGATCCACATGTCCGCACATGCACACAGCACACACACACACACACACACACACCGCACCAGTTAATTTTAATATGCCCTGACTAGCTCAAGGCTGGGCAGTGCTAATCCTTTGTCTGCTACCCCAGGCCCAATAGGGAAAGTGGCCAGTGGCCACTCACCAGAATTCTTAAATTCTTACATGGCTTAATGGCTCTCTCTCTCCTGCAGCTCTAAGTCTGATCTGTCTCTCACTGCATCATGTGGACTCTCTTGTGAGTCCTAGCCTGAGCAAATCTAAGGGTCCCTTTGCCCAGCCTTTGGCATATGGTATCTGTATGATCAATCAAAAACCAATTGTGGACAAGGACCTTCAGCGTTTGAACACACAAATTCATGACTAAATCAAAGCCTTAGAACCAATCTCTAACAATGACCAACTAAAGTTGTCAGACAGGTAGCCCTAAATCACATGTGGTAAATGTCAGAGCCAAAATTAGAGCTCACACTTGACACAGAATACCTGATCTTACCATATACAAATGGTGAGTTTTGTTTCTTGAATTCTTAACAATCTCTAGTGGGTTAGAAACTTCTGTGTGAGAGCTGACTCAGTCAGTTAAGTGCTTGCAAGAACTGAATGTGAGCCCTAGAGGAAAAAGCAAGCAAACAAATAAACAAAACAATTAGGCATAGGGATACATGCTTATAACCCCCAGAACTTGGAAGTCAGAGATTGGACAGTCTATGAGCTCACTGGTTGGTCAATCTAGTCTACTTGGAGTGTGTCCAGGCAAGTGAAAAGCAGTGTGTAAAAAAATAATTAAAAGGTATGCATTACCTGAGAAATGACACCCAAAGTTTGTCTTTGACTTAACACACACACACACACACACAATGTTCATGAATACTCACACATAGATGTGTACCTGCACACACATGAACACACATGCACAGATACCTAGACACACATGTGTACACGCACATATACATACATAAAACACCAAAAATTTCAGCACAATCAGAATGGGGAAAAGCATGCATGCCTCCATCTGAATTTCAAAACCTGGAGGACTTTACACTGTTGATATAAGGTAGCCAGGCACTTTACTCAGGTATAGCCAGTTTTAGCCTATACAAGCCTTCAACACATTAAATAAGAAACAACCACAATGTGTAAGGATTCACAAGAAAGCATACTGACTCAAATGTGACTTTTCTTCCCAACCCCCCCTACACACACACACATACACACACACACACACACACACACACACACACACACACATTTAACCAGGCATCTGGACACTGTGGTCTAGGGAACTGACTTACAAAATTGACTGTCATATTTACTTATGCAAAAGAAGAGTACATTATGGACCCTAATTGTGTCATGTTGCTTCCTCCCTAGGAATGCCCTCCTCTTCTTTGGCATGCAGTGTGATACAGAGACTGATGGTTAAATGTGTGGGTTCAGCATCAGACCTGGCTTTGAATGGCATCTCTGATTCCTACCATTTGAAATATGAGGAAGGTCACATTTCTTTCTGCTCAAATTCTTCTCACCTTTGACACCGAATTGACAGTACCTCCATTTCCCAGAATTACTGAAACCGTTTGCTTCTCAGATCCTCATGATGCGAATAAATGACAGACAGGCACATGCATGTACACACACACACACACACCTATTTGTTACTTGTGACTCAGAATTGATACAACTTATTTTATCCTAGGCTTTCTCAGATCACTTAGGAGTTTACACACATTTTAAATTTCTGGGAGGAAATATTTAATCTTTCTAATTTAATAGATCACAGAACCCCTTTCGGATACAGCATTCCCATAATGAATACTCCATAGAATACTCACTGGCAAACAACATTCTAATTGTTTAAAGTATGGCAACCTTGTCTTATGGGTTAAATCATGAAGTGTCCTAGAGTAAAAAATAAATAAATAAATAAATAAATAAATAAATAATTGCCTCTTGTGTATTCCCCACGGCTCCAGCATAATGTAGGAAACAGAGCAGATCAATAAATGTGTGCTAATCAATAAAATTCTTTACTTTATTAGTATATATTTTCTATTTTAGGAGTGCCTGGCATATAAAATACATTATCTTAGACACGAGAAAAACCACATTTAATTAAATGAAGCCCCTACCTTCAAGAATACCTAGTCCAGTAAAAACAAGTAAGGACGCAGATAAATAATGGCAATATTAACCACCAACTACTAGCTACAGTGGTAGTTAAAAGATCTTGGAGTTACATAAGAAATTAGGGAGTTGAGAATAGGTCAGTTGGTAAAGTGCTTGCCATTCAACCATGGAGACTAAGGTTGAACTCCAGTGCCCACGTTTTAAAAATCAGGCATGGTGGTATGTATGTGCCTTTAATCTTAGCACTGAGAAGACAGAGGTGGGAGAATCTCAGGAACATGCTGGCCTGCCAGCCTAGCCTACTTGGTGGGATTCAAGAGAAAAAGATAAGGCAAATGGTATCTGAGGAACAACAATGACATTGACTTCTGATCTCCACACACATGTATATTCACAGGTACATGCATGTGCACTTCCACTTTACATACATAAAAGAAAAAATTCAGAGCTACATGGCAAGAGGCCATCGACTGGAGAGTGATGGTTAGAGAAGGAGCCATTGAGAATTCTAGTGTCCTACTTTGGTTTTGATATTATAACTAAATTCTACAGGTTGGATAACTTAGAATTGAGAAGCCCAAAATCACGGAACATGCATCACCAATTTCTGATGGGGCCAGCTCACTGTTTTCAAGATGATATCTTGCCGCTGTATGTAGAAGATAGAAATGAAATGCCAGGTCCTTGCCTGAAAGAAGAATTAGACAGACACTCCCCTTGCCAAAGCACTTTTATGAAGACATTAATTTCATTCATAATGGTAGAACCCCAATGACTTGATCAGTCTCTCAAAAGCCCCCCATACTATTATGGTAGGATTTGGGTTTTGAGTTTTACATGAACTTTGGATGTTGGAAGTAACATCGACTATTGAACTGGAGCTTAAACATTGCCAAGACAGACAAGAGGTACAAGAACATTCCAGAAAGAACTCATAGGCACATCCACAACTGTGGAGAATAAAATAGGCATGGCTCATGACTGAATCATGAGGATTCTGTAGGGTTTGGAGATAAAACATATATAAGGCAACAGCAGATATGAAGGAGGCACATGGAGAGACCCAGAACATGGAGTGCATGGTATATCACATGCCATGTCAGAAAGTCTTCAGTGAGAGCAGGATGCAGATTCCGATGGTTACGAAGCATGCAGGAACTTATCAAGAGGAAGTGAGTGACAGAACCCAGGAAGCACATGGTGGTACTAACTGTAGTCCTATCTTGAAAACACTCCTGGCAAAATGAGAACATGGCATCATCATATCACACTCACCTGGCTTCCCCAGTGAAGCAAATCTCTCTAATACTAGTTTGGTGATCACACAACATTAGCGCAATTGGCATGTCCTCATTCTAGGTCACCTCTTTTCCAATAACAGCGTCACTGCACTAGGAAGAGTTACTAATTGATATTTTGACTATTTAAAAAAAGATTAACTCAAAGCCTTTGGAAGCTTGAGACTGATAATAGTATCATAAATATAGCTTGTTTGTGACTCTCATGATATGTGAAGAAGAGATTAAGTCAATATCCTTGGAGATATTTCAGGTTTATTGTTTTTAAAATTATTCCTTAATATGAGATTATGTAAAGAAGATAACTTGTGTTGAGACCTGCTCTGTAATGTAAGAAAAGCACTGCAATTCTAGCTTTTAACACTAGCAATTAACGGAACTGTTCTTTGGGGAGAACTCAATGTATAATTTAAAATATGCTAAAAATTCTACATGATCCTTTAGGGAATCTTCTGGAGCCAGCCACAGAGTTAAGCCACACACTTGATGACATAGCTTGAAGTAAGTGTGTGAGCCTCGAGGTGCATCACTGTCTTCTTCCATTTCTCTTCCAAGGCCAATTGACTACTAAACCTCTCCACGCAGGACATTTCCTTGCCACCCGTGAAACCGGTGACAGACGTCTTAGGATGTCTTTTCAGAGCAGGGTGATTTCACAGTCTTCGGCTCCCTGACCAACAGGGATGGAAATGAAGAAAGTCCCTATATTCCAGGTTTAAAATGACTGTAACCAATGTGCCACATTTTATAATGCCAAAACAGCAGCTGCTCTTCTCTGGTGAAATGGAGGAAGAGAGGAAACGCCCACACTGGAAATGACAAGAGAGCAAGAGGGAAATTCTTCTAAATGAAATAGCCAAACATAACAGGAAAACAAGAAAACTCAAAAATTACCTGTTGTTCCTGGAGCAGGCAAGTAAAGAAACACCACAGCTCCCAGCTAGCCGGCCATTCCCAAGGGTTAAGAAAGCAAGGCCAAATCCCTCAGTGAGTGTAAGACTCCAGGGGACACTTAGTGTCTCCTTGGGTATCAGAGGGAGAGAATATTCTTGCTTTGTTTGTTGTGGGTTCTTTTGTTTTTGTTTGTTTGTTTGTTTGGGTTTTTTGGGTTATTTTGTTTATTTACATTTCTATGTTATCCCCTCAGCATTTCCCCCCTCCAAAACCTCCCACTCCATTTCACCTGCCTCCACTAGGGTGCTCCCTCAACCACCCACCCACTCCCACCCCACCGCCGTATCATTCCTCTATGCTGTGGTATCAAGTCTTCACAGAACCCAGGGCTTCCCCTACCACTGATGCCCAACAAAGTCATCCTCCACCACATATACAGCTGGAGCCATGGGTCTCTCCATGTGTACTCTTTGGTTGGTGGTTTAGTCCCTGGGACCTCTGGGAATGTCTGGTTGGTTAATATTGTTGTTCCTTCCATGAGGTTGCAAACCCCTTCAGCTCATGCTCTGTCCAATATTTGGCTGCAAGCATTCACATCTGCATCTGAAAGGCTCTGGCAGAACCTCTCAGGAGACATCTACATAAGCTTCCTGTCAGCAAGCACTTCTGGGCATTAGCAAATGTCTGGGTTTGGGGGCTACACATGGGATGGACCCCCAAGTAGGGTTGTTCCTGGATGGCCTCTCCCTCAATTTCTAATTCACTCCTTGTCCCTGCATTTCCTTTAGCAGGAGCAATTCTGGGTTAAAATTTTGTGAAGGCTAGGTGGCCCAATCCTAGAGTTACAAAGAGCAATTCTCAAATTCATTTGGAATAAACGCAGGATAGAGAGAACTATTCTAAACAATAAAAGAACTTCTGGAGGAATCACCATCCCTGACCTCAAGCTATACTATAGAGCAATAGTGATAAAAACTGCATGGTATTGGTACAGAGACAGGCAAGTAGATCAATGGAACAGAATTGAAGACTCAAAAGTGAACCCACACACATATGGTCACTTGATATTTGACAAAGAAGCTAAAGCCATCCAGTGGAAAAAGGATAGCATTTTCAACAAATGGTGCTGGTTCAAATAGCGGTCTGCATGTAGAAGAACAGAAATTGATCTATACCTATCTCCTTGTACAAAGCTCAAGTCCAAGTGGAACAAGGACCTCTGCATAGAGCCAGATACACTGATTCTAATAGAAGAGAAAGTGGGGAAAAGCCTCAAATACTTGGGCACAGGTGAAAACTTCCTGAACAGAACACCAGTGAATTATGCTCTAAGATCAACAATCGATAAATGGGACCTCATAAAATTGCAAAGCTTCTGTAAAACAAAAGACACTGTCAATAGGACAAAATGGCTGCCCACAGGTGGGAAAAGATCTTTACTAACCCTTCATCCAATAAAGGGCTAATATACAAAGAACTCAAGAGATCAGACTCTAGAGAACCAAACAACCCTATTAAAAATGGGGAACAGAGCTAAACTGGGGGCTCTCTCATGGCTGAGAAGCACTTAATGTTCAACATCCTTAGTCATCAGGGAAATGCAAATCAAAATGTCCCTGAGATTCCACCTCACACCAGTCAGAATGGCTAAAATAAAAAATTCAGGTGACAGCAGATGCTGGTGAGGATGTGGAGAAAGAGGAACACTCCTCCAGTGCTGGTGGGATTGCAAGCTGGTACAATCACTCTGGAAATCAGTCTGGCGATTCCTCAGAAAATTGGACAAAGTACTACCTGAAGACCCAGCTATACCACTCCTAGGCATATACCCAAAAGATGCTCCAACGTATAGCAAGGACACATCCTTCACTGTGTTCATAGCAGCCTTATTTATAACTGGAAGCTAGGAAGAAACCAGATGCCCCTCAACAGAAGAATGGATACAGAAAATCTGGGACATTTACACAATGACTTCATGAAATTCGCCAACAAATAGATGGAACTAGAAAATATAATCCTAAGTGAAGTAACTTGGTCACAAAAGAACACACATGGTATGCACTCACTGATAAGTGGATATTAGGACAAAAGCTCAAACTACCCATGATACAACTTACAGACCATATGAAGGTCAAGAAAAAGGAAGACCAAAATGTGGGTGCCTCAGCCCTACTTGGAGAGGGAAGCAAAATAATCAAGGGAGGTTGAGAGCTGGAGGGACTTGGGAGGAAGAGAGGAGGGGGTGAGGAAAAGGGGGTCAGGATTATGTGTGGGAGGAGATGGGCAAGATGTACAGAGGGTCAGGAAACAGAACAGAGGTGTGTCGCAATGGGGGATGGGAAATGGGATTAGCCACCAGAAAGTCCTAGATGCCAGAAAAGCAAGAGGCTCCCAGGACCCAGCAGGGATGACATCAGCTGAAATACACAACAAATGGGAGGAAGAACCTGAAGAGACCATATCAAGAGGTTAGGCACGGCCCCTGGTTGAGGGAGGGAACATTCAATGGGTCACAAAAATCCTTTCTAAACTGGTTGAAAGTTTGCCCAGCAGGAAGGAACTGATGCCTACTCTTATAAACCTGGCCAGGGATCCATGGTTAGGAAAAGGAGAGGACGTCATAGGCTCTATGGTAGATCTTACAACTATTCATTTGCTAAATGGACATCATCTAAAACTGCCTTTTATATCCCTGTCCCTATAACCGTAGATTAGTGCAGTGTTGTCTCTTTGCTGCCTGATGGAGATCCACAATGGATCAAAGTGCAAGGAATAAGTGAGTGGGATGTGTTCCACCCTAAGCAAGACATTAAGATCACACTTCCACCCCAAAAGACTCAGAAAACATCATGGAATTGATGGTACAAAGAGTCTCAGAGCCAGAGTTCAGGGAGGACCAACGCAAACTGCTGTCTTCTGGCCTTGACAGGGTTGCTAAACTCATGAATTAATAAGCAGCTGCTGTGGCCTGCATAAAATCTTTAGCTCTTCTTTTTTACAAGAACTATTTTATTAATAAGCAGACTACAGAAATACACACGAGTATGCAGATATAATCATATTTAAGTAAAGATAAAGCAATCAAAAATGTATTTATGGATGACCAAATGTGTACTCTTCAAAATATTGCTACCAATTTTTAAACTTTTTATTGATTCTTTGTGAATTTCCAATCATGCACCCAATCCCTCTCACCTCTCTTTCCCTCTATATCTACCCTTTGCCCATTTCAGACTCTACCAAAAAGAAAATTAAAAATTAAAAATAAAAAAGCTGCCTTAGCCAGGGTTTCCATTGTTGTGAAGAGACATGATGACCAAGGCAACTCAAAGCAAACATTTAATTGGGGCTGGCTTACAGTTTCAGAGGTTCAGTCCATTATCATCATGGTGGGAAGCATGGCAGCATCCTAGCAAACATGGTACTGGAGAAAGAGCTGAGAGTTCTACACCCCAATCCTAAGTCAGCCAGGAGAAGACTGACTCTTCCTCACTGGATGGAACAGATTAAACATAGGACTTTAAAGCCTCACAGTGACTCACTTCCTCCAATAAGATCACATCTACTCCAACAAGGCCACACCTCCTAATAGTGTTACTTCCCATGGGCTTAGCATATTCAAACCACCACAAAAATCATAAATAAGATGAACAAAACAAAATAAACAAGCAAAAATCTTGTCATGAAAGCTGTAGTGTGTCACAGTGTATCCCTTTTGTACACATATCTTTATCTGCAAATGTTTACTACAAAGAGTCATTGATATTGTTCAAGGCCTCAGGCTCTCCTATCAATACTGGATCCTCAGCCAGACTTCTCCGGATATCCAGTCGTTGCCCTCTGTCATGGAGCTCCTGCACCTTTGCACCTGAAGATCTGTCCCTTTCACAGAACTCCAGCAGTTCATAGATTCATGATGTTGGAATGGACCAACTCAAAACCCGGGATATGGGCCTGGCCCATAGCTGAGTTGGTCAGCCCACCAGCTCCCTCTCACACACACATCACCGGAGTGAGCTGTCCAGCACTGCCCGAGCTAGCTCATCCATTGCCAAAGCTGACAAGGGGCGGGATCAGTCTACCTCTACCCTTATCACCAAGATCTGCTCAACTGCCTGGGTGAGATCCAGGGCCCACTCTCCTCAGTGCTACAGCCAGTCAAGGGTGGAGCCAGCTGCACAGCCCTTAGATATCATCATGGTTCTGAAAAGAATAAATCTTTTTTGAGACCCCTGGCATATAGAGGCTGAAGCCAGGCCATCTGTGCTCTAGGAACTTAGCTGACTACAAAAGGGCAGAGCCAAGAATGCAGGTCATCTGGTTCATAGGCTTTGGGCTCTGGGTTCTAGGACTTGGTTGACCATAAAGAAAATACCAGTCATCTGGGCTGTTCCAAGGACTGGCTGGTCACATGATAGATGATTAAACAAGATTAAATTCTCAAAAAAATAAGTACACAGGGTGTGTTTCCCACAGGATCGAATTGCCTGGGGACCTTCTACTGTTTTTATGATACTGTCTGCTGATGTTCTTATGATTCCCCCTCACCCCCTTCAGCCCCCTAGTTTGTGATTTTCTCCTTTAAATACCCCTTGCTCCCAAGCCTCGGGGTCCACTCTTTCGAGCCTCGGCCTCAGCTGGCTGATATCCCTGAAATCTGGAAATAAAGCCTTTTGCGGTTTGTAGTAAGTTCGGTCTCTAGTGTGATTTTGGGTAATCGTAACCTCCTGTGGCTTGAGTGGGGGTCTCCCCACTCCGGGGGCCTTACAGTTCCAGATGGCAGCCCAGACCCACGACATCTTCATAGCCTTTGGTGATAATCTCAGCCAAGGACATAGACTCAGACTCCTGTTGCTGCATGGCCACAGACCTAGACATGGCTCTCAGTGGCAGCATGGGCCAGGACTTCTTCACATGACCTCAGGTAGCAGGGCAGGTTACTCAGACAATTCCTCTCCACTCTCGTGTCCCTGGTTCTGCCTCTCTTCATGATGCTCAAACTGATATGCTTCTTTCTCTCCCATCTCTCCAACAAATATTTGCTCACTGTGAAAGACTCCCCAAGAGGAGACCCAGAAACGATGCAACCCCAAAGACACCTGAGACCTTCTTGCTGCAATCACATGAGTCAGGTGATTTATTATCAAAGCTTTGGGCCAATACATGCCTCACGCAGGAGGCAGAGGAATCTACGATGAGACCTAATAGCTTAGGGTTAATAAAGGCAAAGTCAGGGGGCGGGGGGCGAAGAGGAAGGGGGTTGCGGCGCAGTAACACACAATTGGTTGTTTCAAACATCTGTAATGTGTGTAAAGCAAATCTCATGAGAACTGTCCCTGGTTTCTGTGGCCTTGGGACCCAGTGTGGCTGTTTATCTGAGCCAACTTACCACCTGGCAGAATTTAATTGCAAGTCCTTGGGACCTTCGGTGGAAGTTTTTCCAGAGAAGGTTAAAACATCACAGGAACAGATGAATGTTTCAATAATGTTCTTGTTCTTAAGGAATTTACCCTTGAGCACTTTCCCTATCTCTCACAGCTGGTGGATCTTTGGAGCACTCAATTGACCTTTGTTTCCCTGCACCTTTTGTGAAGGCCTTGGGTTAGCAAGTTAGCTGACTTGTTATTCTTAACTATTTGTATTAGTGAACTGAGACTTCCTGTTATACTATTAAACTACCTTAAAATTCCTTTTTCAACTGTAGTGGCTCCTAGTGTGAACAGGCCTTTCAGCCTCTGAGTGTCCTCTGGCCCATCCATGCCTCGTGATGGGGCAGGGGGCAGGCGGCAGGCCTGTGAGTGTCTAGTTCTTTGTGTTTGTTTGTTTGTTTGTTTTGTCCTGTTCTGGTTTATTATTTTTTTTATTTTATCTTATTTTTAGACACCTGTTTATTTTCTAATGAGAGAGAAAAAGATTTGGGTGGGGGGAGAGGTGGGGATGTTCCAGGAAGACTTGAAGGAGGGGAAATATATCTATTTTCAGATTTAAAAAAAAAATCAAGCAAGTCAACATTCCTGCACCAACCATACTGTACCTCTAGCTGAGGAACTATTAAAAGTTGATGGTTGCTTCAGTTTTCTGCAACATTGTGGTCCATGGTATGTTGCCCATCCTCCAGTGAATAATCCTACAGTTATGTACATATGGGCAGTACTAACTGGACTTGGTGGTTACTTTTAAAAGGAGAAAAAAAAAAGAAAAGGAGGAGGAAGAGGAAAAGGAGCAGGAGGAAGAGGAGGAGGAGGAAATAAAAGAACATGAAGTTGGGAGAAAAATGAAGGCAGAGCCCGGGAGTTAAAGGAGGCAAATGAGAGATAAATAGGATTTAAATACATTGTATACACAGATAAGATTGCCAAAGGATAATCTTTTCATTTATGTTACCTTCTCAGTTGCTAGTGAAAGCCTTCAACACAATGTAGCCAGGTTCGTTTTACAGCAGGTTTTAAAAGGCAATGTGTCATTCAAATGACACAAACTTGTGTACACATAATTTCTTAAAGGCTTCCACTCAGACCCCAAGATCAAAAATTTTAGCCTTGCAACATTCACAAACATTATCCCATGTGTTCCTGAACACCTTCAAGTTTTACAAAATAAAAAGTTTGACTTATATACAAGAAAATCATGTAGCAACTGAGCTTGAGATAAACCTTGCACAGCTGTGTAACTGAAACACTACTAATAGCAACAGAAACCATGGGAGATCCTTGGGCTATGCAAAAAGGCATGGAGAACTTCCCAGGGATCAAACACATTCTAGCACAAGTGAGTGGAAAGCCTCCTTGTAAGCTGGAAACAATTCAGAAGGAACTGCCTGAGGCTGGGGTAGAGGAGACTGTTCTAGGAAAAGAGCAGTTGGGTGCTGGTGACTGTTGCTGCCTTTCTTCACAGTGGAAGGTTGACATTCTGACCAAGCCCACTCAGTCAGTCAACAGGTTCTCCAGCGCAGGAGTGAGGATTAAAAGAAAAGAGATGATTAGATAAAATTGTAGCATGACCCCAGCCAGTTCTGAGGATGAAGGCTGAGGCAGGTTTGTTTAATCCCACATTTCTTTTAAACCCTTTTAATTACATGCAAGTATTTAGGTCAGTTCTAGGTTGAGGAACCAACAATACAACAGACACAGTCAAGAAACAAACAAGGCAATTTACAAAGTCCCATGATCACTCTCATGATTACTGTTTCTAAGGGCTCATCAGGATGACAAAGTATCTGAGCCTACTTCCCTGTCCTAGCTCACAGTCATATTCAACCCTGAGCCCTACTTCTTTGTTCTAGCTTAAGACTTGGATTCCTGACTGAAATTACTTCTCTATTTCAGCCTAAAATTAGATTCCTACCTGAACTTACTTCCTTATCATGGCCAATGTCAGATTCCTGCCTGAAGCCCATTTCCTTGTCCTTGGCCAATGTCAGATTTCTGCCAAGCAGCCCCAAAAGCTCTCCACAACTTTCTACCACTGTTCTAAAATTTGTGTGTGTGTGTGTGTGTGTGTGTGTGTGTGTGTGTCTGTGTGTCTCTGTGTGTGTCTGTCTGTGTGTCATTGTGTCTGTGTGTTGGTGTGTGTGTCTATCTGTACCTGTGTGCCTCTGTGTGTATCTGTGTGTTGGTGTGTGTGTGTGTGTGTGTGTGTCTGTGTCTGTGTATGCCTGTGTGTCTCTGCCTCTGTGTGTCTGTGTGTCTCTGTGTGTTTGTGTCTTTGTTTGTGTCTGTGTGTTGGTATGTATGTGTATCTGTGTGTGTCTATGTGTGTGTATGTCTGTGTGTCTGTGTCTGTGTGTCTGTGTGTGTCTGTGTATCTGTGTGTGTGTGTCTCTGTGTGTGTGTCTGTGTGTGTGTGTCTGTGTCTGTGTGTCTGAGTCTATGTGTGTCTGTGTATCTGTGTGTGTCTGTGTGTGAGTGTGTGTGGTATATACATTTTTGATGTGTGCTTGCATGCCTATGAACACACATGCATGCTTGTAAAGACCTGAGATTGACACTGGCTGTCTTCTTCAGTCACTCTCCACATATTTATTGAGTCAAGGTCTCCCAGTTGAACCCAGAGCTCCTTGATTTGGCTACTCTAGCTAGTCAACTTGCTCCAAGGGTCTCCTGATTGCTGTTTTCTGAGTGCTGGGTTTACAGGTTGTCCACTGTGCCTACAGGACACTTACTAGGATTCTGGGAATCAGAGCTCTGACTGTGGTGCTTCTGTGGCAAGCATTTTATCCACTGGGCCATCTTCCCAGTCTGAGTTTATGATCTTGGGAATGTCATTATACAAAGGCAGCTACCTGACTCTGTTTTCCACATATTTCTCTGCTGGGAGCACAAAGATTCTTGTGCTCATAGATAAGCACCAGGGGAACCAAGAATACTCAGCACACAGGGTTGCCTCTTCAACAGAAGAGATGTGTAACCTGTTTTCTGCCCAGAGGGCTGCATATGGAGGTAGCTAATAGCCTAAGTGTCTTCTGTGATATCTATATGACCAGGGACCCCCCTCAGGGTTCCACAAGCAAAGCTGAAAGTGGTGAATGTTCTAGGTAACCTCATTGCTAGCTGCATGATCGAGATCACACTGAATCTTTCTCCTAGGTCCTTAGGATAGCACATACAGCCTTAGCTATGGAACTCATCTTCATGAAAGAAGTGGTATATACTTTGAGAAGAGTTTCAATGTAATTATGGCTCCTTTGTACATAGGATTGTGTCACACTAGGAACCTTTTGTTTTTTTTTTTTTTCAAAATGTACTATACCTAAATATGTGTAAAATAAACTGCCTGGTATAAGAGGTTTGAAGCAGCACAGGCTCTTGGGTCATGGGGAACCAGGCTTCCTTCTTGCCTCACATGGATCATTATTCTGATGGTCCCAGTGTTTACAGAGAACTGCCACCCCATCTCCCCATCTCCTATAGATCCAGAGTTCCCAAGCTGAACAGGGACTAGTGAGCATCATCAAACAAGACACAGTCATCCTAAAATGCTCTAACATTTCTTTGTGTGTATAGCCGACAGAAAGGAAAGCTAAGGACTTGAGAGAATCAGCTTCAGGCAGACAGGCAAGTGTGGGCATATCTCAGTGGAGGTGTTTCATAGCAACATTAGAATGTCTTAGGAACATAAGTACAGGCTGGATGTGTATAGTCGACACTTCTATACTTTGTACATTATTGAGATGGGGGTGGGGTTCAGCAGCAAAAATAAGAAGAAACGAGAATGTCAACGTCATGTTATAAAAGCCAAAAAAGGAAAGAAAAAAAAATGTTAGAAGAGGAACAGAGACCGTGACTAACTCTGTTGAAAGGTCAAGTAATAGGGTAATCCCTGCAACTGGCAACAGGGAGAATATTGTTATACTTGACAAGAGCAACAGAAGTGGAAGGTCGGAGACAGGATGAACCGAAAGAAGAAGGTCAGAAAGAGCTGCAGCCTTGAGACCAGGTGTCCCTTTATGAAGGGCCAAAGAGCAAATAATTTAGACATCTCAAGCCTTGCTGTCTCTGTGGGAGCCGCTCAGCTCAGCCATTGAAGAGGGAAAGTAGCCACAGACTATGGCTATACAAGCAAAGGAGCATGGCCTTGTTCCAATACAGCTTTACATCTAGGATGTTAAATTTCCTATTGTTTTACATAATGAAGTCCCCCCTCATTTTCCCAACTATTTTCAAATGTATGAAAAGACAAGTCTTCTTGAGTCATATGAAAATAGATGCTAGACACAATTTAGATTGTGGGCCAGAGGATGTAGCCCTCTATGGTGACCCCTTTCTGTAAGATTTATCTATAAATGATGTTGAAAACGTGACAACAAATCCGCAGATTAGAAAATGAACATAAGTTCATCAAGGGATATTTTATCTCTCTGTTTCTCATTTCACTCCACACGTCACATGTGACTTGACACATAATAAGTTCTTAGTACAAATCTACTAAGTAAATTAATTCATTTTAGCCCAGCTCTGACTGGTAAGTCTGTGTACTGCTTTCTCCTCTGCCCCACAAGCACACACAATTCGAGTTTACAAACATCCTCTCCAGCTCACTGAGCACCCTGTAGTAAGCTGTGCATCCCTTATTCTTCATGGACCAAGTTCAGATCACTGGCTTCTAGACTCCTAGACAGACTGCCTATTTATCATTTCTTGCTTAGAACCTCTGAGTGCTGGTGTCTACACAAACCCAACAGGCACTGTGTTTCTTGGTCTTGGAAACAGCTCCAGTTCGGTGAGAATGAAGTATGCTTTCATCTCAATCCTAACGTTTTTTTTTTTTAATGTGAAAAAATACATGTCTTTAGTAAAGATGCCCAGATTAATGATCACGGCTAGTTAAAAATAAAAAATTAAGCAAAGAGTGGACATGCCGGCTCATATGCATCTGAGCATGCACGTGCTGACTGGTTTTGCCCTGTTGGCCACAGCCTTCCGTTCCTTTAGAAGCCTGCTATCTTGTCTTCTGCAGCAGCAGCTTCTGAGCTGCTTTGCCTGATAAGCCCATCAATGGATACAAACGTTTTCAGGCTTTTTCAGGCTCTCTGGCAACTGTGTTGACTGAGGGAAAAATGGAACCCTGAGTTTCCAGAATGACTGAATACTCCTGATCCACCAGCTGACTCGGTAAATACTCTCCTACACTCAGATCCAGGTCTGAGTTTTCAAAGAGGGAGAGTCAGGTTTAAAGACACGAGCACCACAGCGTTACCTCTACCAAAGCAACTTAAGGAGCCTAGGCTCATCTTGGACTTCTCTGTCTCTGAACTCTGTCATCACTGACAGAGCAAGCCAGTTGTGACTGAATCACACGCTGCACTGTGCGACTACAGATCCCTGCCCAGCCACCTGCTTAGTCTTATCATTGCCTTGTGGGGTCTTGCTCATTCTCCATAGTCTCCATGTGAGTCACACTGAATTATCGGCCATTTTTATAAACAACAGGTTTTCCTCTGCTTCATGTGTTTGCTCAGCTTTGTGTTCTACTACATACCCCCTCCTCTGCTTCCCTCTAACCACATCTCTTCATCTTCAGTCTTAATCCCCGCCCAGGATTTCCTCAAGGAAATTTTCCCTGATGCTGCACTGGCCTCTATTTCTGGACCCTGCCATGTTTCCTGCTCTGCCCAATACCAACCGCACAGGACATGTGCTCTAGAGTGAGACTTAGTTTACATTTTTCAACCAGCCACCTATTACAGGGAGACCTTGGAACTGTCATTTAACCTCTTTGACATCTGCCTTCTTATAGTCGAGTCTCTTCACAGTGGTTTGAGTGTCGTCGTTGTTATCATCATCATTAATAATTTTGTGGCTGGGTTTAAGTTGAGGGATTGAGATATAGTTTTACTATGCAGCTCAGTCTGCCTTTAAACTCATTATCCTCCTGCCTCCTGAGTTCTGGAGTTACGGAAAAACCCACAATACTCAACTGGAAAGGGAATTCTTGAATGAAACTATTTTTAAAAGAAATTCCCCTTTGGAAATGGAGTAGACATCGGGGTCAGATAGAGAGAGGGAACTGGGTGGGGGTGGGAGCAGGACGGATCCAGTGAGGGGAGGTCAGATGGGGGAAGTATGGGGAGAGAGAACTGGAATGGTGGACCACATCTTTGGGATGAGCTTGAAACTTACGAAAGTGGAAACTCCCAGGAATCTATTAGGGTGACCCTATCTAAGACACCTAGCCATGGGGGATATGAGACCTAAAAGAGCCAACTCCTGTAACCAGAAAAGAGTTCTAATGGAGGGGCTGGGACACCAATCCAGTCACAAAATCTTAGACCCACAATTTGCCCTGCCTACAAGATGTACAAGGGGTAAATGGAGCAGAAGTTGAGGGAATGGCCAACCAGTGACTGGCCCTGCTTAAGACCCATGCCATGAGAAAGAGCCCATCCGTGACACTATTAATGATACTCTGCTTTCCTTACACTCAGGTGCCTAGCATAACTGTCATCTGAGAGGCTTCACCTGGTAACTAATGGAAGCAGATGCAGAGACACACAGCCAAACATTAGGTGAAACTTTGGGAATCTTATTGAAGAGGAAGAGGAAGGACTGAAGAAGCCAGAGAGGTCAAAGACACCATAAGAAAACCTACAGCATAAACTAAACTGGGACCCTGGGAACTCACAGAGACTGAACTGACAGAGAGAATGCATGGGACAGACCTAGGCCCTTTGCACATATGTAACAGATGTGTACCTTGGTCTTCATGTGGGACTTCTAAAGCAGGAACAGGGGCTGTCTCTGATTCTGTGGCCTGCCTTTGGATCCCTTTCCCCTAAATTGGCTGCTTTGCTTAGCCACAAAGACAAAGATGCAGCTAGTCCTACTACAACTTGATAGGCCAAGACAGGTTGAGATCCATGGGAGGCTTCCCCTTTTCAGAGAAGAAAGGGAGGATGGAGAAGAGGGGAGATGAGAGAGACTGAGGGGAGAGGAGGGAAGGGAAGATACAATCAGAATATAAAGCAAAACTTTTGTTTTCTGTCACCAAGACATCTTATTTATTTTGGTTAATGTATTCACTTTTTCTAGAAAGTAAATATTTTCAAAAGTGAAAAGAAAAGAAAAAAAAGGAAAGGAAAGGAAAGAAAAGAAAAGGCTAGAGAGAAGATTCAGTGGTTAAGAGCACGAGCTGTTCTTCCACAAGTCCTGAGTTCAATTCCTAGCAACCACATGTCTCACAACCATCTATCAAGGTATCTGATTCCCTCTTTGGTCATACAGGCATATATGTAAATAGAGCACTCATATACATAAAATACATAAATAAATATTTAAAAATAGAATAAACAGTGATTCATCAAAAAAAAAAAAAAGTACTTCCCTTTCTCTGGCTGCCCTCTCGTTTTCCACACTGCCAAATCTGTAATACTTCTGTTCTTATCCTTAATTCATTTCTAGCTTTAAACATCTCATCTCAAAAGGATAATATTCAACAAACACAGTTCTTACATCTTACTCCCTCCCTCCCCCCAAAAAGGTGATTATTGCTTTCTTTACAATGGCCAATCAAATAAAGGAGCCCTCTCAAGCCAGCAGGCAACGTCCTTGGTCAAGGCCTCGGCCTTGGGTACGGCTGTGGACATCGTCATTCACGGGGCACCCTGGCTTCTACCAGCTGGAACTGGAATGACATCAGAAATGAAGTGCTTAGAGTAGGATATTTTCAATTTACCATGAAAGGGAAGCCAGGGCAGGAGGAGCGAGGCAAGAGCTGACAGCCCACAAGTATAAAAATGCTCTCAGAAAATGGAGATTTGACCAAGAAGATGATCATACTGAAAAATTGAATCTCCTCAGGCAAAGCAAACTGTATGCCAGGAAAGGTCAGCCTTTCCTCCCACACTGCCGTTACTGCAACCCACTATTTGTTTTAAAGTATGTCCTTATTGTCTGTGTTTGCAGTTGCTGCTCTGCCTCGCGCATAGCGACTACCAAAGGGCAGAGGAGACAGAAACATCTTTTCTTCTTCTTTATCTGGTAATAGTAAATGATGCTCAACTATTCCGATATGATATTTATACTGAACTCAAAGCACATTTTTCCTACATACCGGTCGATGCCGAAATACTTACCCAAATGCCAAACAACCAGGATAACTGTGTTTGTTGGACCTTAACAGCTGAAGGTTGAAAACAAGCAATATCAGAATTTTCCCCAACATTTCCATTCACCATTATTAATCCAGCGTAGTCTGCATAATGCCTCAAGAAGCCTCTGAGTTGACTTAATCTGGGAGGAGAGACACTAGGTACAGGTTTCCTGAAGAGTTTACATCTCGTAGGATTTAGAAAAGCCTGAGGGGTAAATCAGTGTTGAAACTACTAAAGTTCTAAGGAGCATTTCATGTTGAGTGACAACCCTCAGCTTAGGAAGGGACTGGGCAAGGAACTTTCATGAACCCACTTGCCTGGGACAGATAGCCTTCTGCAACAAAAAAATCAACAAATTAATAGACTCTTATAAAGAGATAGATAAAAGCTAGGTCCAAGCCTTTACTAGATACATGTACGTACATAAACAGGTATGGGTAGAGTTTGAGAACCTAGGGAATAGAACAAGACAGTGTAAGGCCATTAGGTAAGAGGAAGGATGGGTATTGGGAGAAAGGACTAAAGGACCATGAAAGAGAAAAGGAGTCTGTGAAGCAGACAGCTGATAACAGTGGTGATTGGACAGAACAGGGGGTTGGGAATGAGAGATGAAGGAGAATCATAACATCACTCTATGTTTCAAAAGGTCATAATGGTATTTAAAATATTACATGCTGATTTCAAGCATATTCATACAATTTTAAAAATAGAAAGTTTCTGTTCGACTCTTGATAAGAAGCCACAGTAATGTCCTGTATTCAGATGTCTGATCCTATAAAAGGGCTTTACCTCCCTCAGCCCATTGAGTCCTTGTAACACTTCTGCCATCACTGTTTCTATTTTACAAAGGGTTTCAAGATAAGAAGAATGAGCAAATTTGTGTAGGGTGACTTGGCTTGTTAAAGTGGCACTGGTGGGCAAGATATGAATTATCTGTAAAGCATTTAAATTAAGTATAGACCCGACCAACATGAAATCGGAGATAGGAACACCACATGCTCCAGCTGCCCAGATCTGCCCTCTGTGGTTCATAGTCTACATTTCTGCCTTGCCTTCTTCTTATTGGTCCATTGTCCCTTTTAACTACACTTGTGTGGAATGTTAAGCTCCACCTTGCAAGCTCTCTTGGTACTTGGAAGTTCCTGGGAGACAAGGCCACTTCACTAACCCTAATTATAAACTTCAACTGGCAAACTTCTCTGCTTTTTTTGGCTTTCTTTCACCAGCTGGTTATACTCATCCTTCCAACCCCTAGAACAAGGTTAAGGACTAAGCAAGAGGTCACTGTGTCCTGAGACAATACTGAAGCTGTGGGCTAGACAGAAATTCCAATTCTAAGGAGGCATTCCAGTGATGTCAAGGTCAAACATCCTATATTGCTTTTCCTTTGGTCTGGCAGAGGTCCTCTTTAACCATCCGTTCAGTTCTATCTGTTAAATGACAGCTACAAAGAGCAAGCTCTTTTTTCAGATATTCAGACTTGAGTAGAAATTTATGTTGCTAGCCTCCAGCCCATCACTGACAAAACATCTCCTCTCAGCTAGAAAATAGTGGCAACTCCCTTCTCCAGCTATGTTTATGTATTCAAAGAATGCACAGGCACCTTTCTCAGGGCCAACCTGTCATCCAACTCTCTCCTTTCTCTAAGAGCCCATACTTGCCTAGGAAGTGCAAAATTGCTGTTTTAATGCCCGTTGAATTCTCCGACTATTATTTCCTGAACTCTGCCAGTCCCATAGTACTTCCGCTTTTTAATAATTAATTCTATGCTGACTGTTACTGATTAGGACTAAATTTTACCCTATGATGCCCAGGGAATAAATGTTTTTATTAAGAGTACAAGAAAGGGAAAGCCATTCTGAAAAATTGAAAAGATTCTTATGATCTCCCCCTGGAGACTCATTGAGCCCAGTCCAGAGCTTACTTGTAGTTATTATTTGATCAGCGCAAGCTAATCTGTGCAGCTGCCGCCTGCCATGTCCTGGCATTTGTACGTGATTTCTCATCCACTAATACATAATGTATAGATCTGGGTATGGGCAAATCAATTATCCTGCTTCAAGGAAGCAAACACAAACTAATGGAAACATTAGCTTAAGTCATCCAGAAAATTGGAGAATTGATATCCCCACTTGTGTGTGTTTTACAAGAGTGTTGGGTGCTATCAAAAAAAAAAAAAAAAAAAGAAAGAGGAAGGCAGAGAACGGGGTGTGAAGAGAATGAAGAAGAGGAGAAGGAGAAAACTCTCATCATTGAAGAATGGACTATCTGGCTGTTCTGTGTGGAAGGCATCTGTCAATAACAACAAAATTTCATGGAAAACAAACACCCAACTAATTCCAGAAACCTCAACTTCCTGTATTATTATGTTGTCAGATACAACAAGATATGAACTTAACTCTACTGAGCCCCACCGAGGACCAGCATGAACATACTCTGGAGAAATTATAAGTAACAGGAAAGCTTGTCTCCGCCATGTGTGGATTCTTTAGTTTGCAAGGAACCTGAAAATTTATGGCACATGTACACTCAATATACAGTTAGAAGATATGAAACTGAAGAGGGTGGGGGCTATTCTTGAAGTCTGGATGAAAGGTAGCTGCACACTCGTGAAGCTTTCTCCAAATATTGGTTTTTTAAAACTTTTCAAATATTATTATTTTTCAAAAAATGTAGATTTCTTTCAGATAAACCATAGTTTTACAAGTGAAGGCATTGTGCATGACACTAAGTATTCTAAGGCAGAGTACGGTCGCTGTCATGAAGGAGGTACTTAAAGAGAAAGGATGGGGGTGGTCTGACTTTTAGATGTGTCTCCAGTAAAATCAGAGAAAGAAAAGAGTTAATACATAGAAAGACTAAGAGAAAAACATTGAAAACATATATATTGAATAAATATTAATTAAGTTAATAAAAATTAATTAAAAAGGAAAGATGTATTCTGAATAAATATTAACAAAAAGAAAAAAGTAACATACAAAAGAAACCTAGATGCATAAGCAAATAATGAATGATGTCACATACATTTGGCTCTGACATCAGGGATACATAGAGATTCAGGCACATGATACTTTAACAATGTTTTAAATTGCATAAGCATTTTTACATTTCAAATTATTATGAAGACTGCAAAAATTCTAGTATTTTGTTTATGAGTCTACAGTCAACTGTCCTACATTTGTGAATGGCATATAAAAAAACCACAGAAACCCTCATTGGAGAGAAATTAAAATCCTTATAGTTGCTAAGACTCAACCTTAATGCAGCATTTAAAATTTACAAGTAAAAAAGCATCAATAAACACAACAGGGGTTGTCATACAAGAGTATAAATCAAACAGATAGGAAAAATTCTAGAAGGTTCATGAGATACAGTTATTCCTATAAACTAATACAGCACTTTTATAGTTCTTCATATAAAACTCAATGTATTAGAAGACTTGGTAAGGCAGGAAAACTGTCCCAATATAAACATAAACTTTAAAATACATCTAATGTTCCTACAGCTAACATCTACATCTACCACATACTGCATGCTCTGTGCTGTATACATTGTGTGACTGGCTTACTTAACACTCAAAACAGCCCAAAGTCTGGAGTCCTTGTCTTTACAAATACAGCAATGAGTGTGGGCCCAGCAACATGGCTCAAAGGGTAAAAGTTCTTGCTTCCAAGGCTGAGGATGTGAGTTTGAGCCCCAGGATCCTTAGGGAGGAAGGAGAAAGCCGTTCCCCACAAGCTGCCTTCTGATCTCCAACTATGCATTGTAGCGTCACATAGACTATTGTCTCTCTCTGTCCTTGTTCTCTATCTCTCTGTGTCTCTGTCTCTCTCTCACACACACAGAAATCTAACAGTAATAATAATACACATACTAAATGTAAAAGAGGAAACTAGGTCTACAAAAGAAAAAAATATACAAAGTGAGCATAGCTAGGGAGTGACAGAATTGAAGTTGGCATTTGAACCCAAGGAAACATGACTCTAAAACTTAGCTTTTCATCTCCACATACATTTGTCTTCTGTTCCGAGAAAGAAAAACGAATATAGAACATTGGTGCCTAATTAGCTCACAGCAATCCTAATATAACTTGAAAATATACTTTTATTTTTCTGTTTCCTGAGCTGTGGTACCAGGTAGTGTACTGGGGATATGAAGGAGAGATTACTTCCCATCTTCAAGAAACTCCTGATCTAGTGCAAAGAGTAAATACATTGACAACAACAGGTATCATGGAGGACCAATGGCAGCTCCAGTGATATAATTGAATAAGGAAGAAACCACTTCTGTAGAAGATAATTCAAGGTGAATATTTTTATTGTCAAAAACATGAGTATTCTAAACTAGCATAGTCAGAGTTAAGACTAAGCACTAAGGCAAGAAAACCATATAAGGGTCAGTTAGGGAACTTTTGGATTCTGTTGTTTATGATTTGTTTCTGTGCAGAGCCCTTGAGGATTGTAAAATACTTTAGGGAATGAACATAAAATCCCATCTTGAGAGTAAAGCTGTAGGAAAATATTCCTTGAAAAACTGGAGCGAAAAAAAAAGTACATTCAATAACCAGATGATTATTATCAACAACAAAAAGTCACCATTGTACTTTCTTAAAATATGACTTCAAGAAAGGCACACATTCTTCACTGCAGAGTTGTCCCAGTCTTTAAATAAAGCAAAAGAGGGAAGATCTATGGTTATCAGTATATCCTTAACCTATAGCCTAATGTAGTTATAAATGATTGAAAAAATATATACATCAAGGAACATCAAATAATTTATTATAACAGAAAATAGGTTCAAAACATAGACCAGGGCAAAGGACTCTGAGTACATTAGAGCATAATGATTGATCAATGAAAAACAGTAAAACTATCTAAGGATGGTGTCTTAGTTTCCATTTTATTGTGATTAAAAACACTCTGACCCAAAGCAACTTGGAAACTAAAAGAGTTTTTTACTCTTCCGGGTCATTGGCCATTGGTGAAGAAAATTGGGGCAAGACTCAAGAATGAGCTTGAATACAAACCATAGACAAAAGATGCTTGCTGTCTCACTCACCTGTTGCTAGCTTTGTTATACAGTCCAGAACCGCCTGCCTAGGAATGGTGCTGCCCTCAGTGGGCTGGCTCCTCTTGCATCAGATAATAATTAAGGTTATACCCCATGGACAGACCCATAGGCCATCTGACCTAGGCAGTACCTCAACTGACACTTCCCTTCTTAGGTGACTCTAGGCTGTGTCAGGTTGACAGTCAAACCTTATAAGAACGTATGGTTCCATAAACAAAAACAAATTACTAATAGAAGAAAAGAAATCTATAAAGTAAAATAACTGTATTTGAAGGGGTTATTTTATTTATAAAAGATATCTTCAAGACATTTGCAGAGGATCTTGGATGAATTTCAAGGAAGTTTTGAAGTCTGGACCTTTCTCTAAGCTTTGCAAAAAATATTCTCTTTATTAAAGAATTGATATGAAAGTAGGCAGACTTCTTGTATAGGTACAAAAAGCATAAACTATCAAAGGAAAAAGATAAAAAGAAAACTTTGATCTAACAAAAATCAAAAACTTCTCTTTAAACAACACTGTTAAGGAAGGGATAGAAATGTAGACAAGTAAAAGAAAATACTTACTCAATTCTTACCAGTTATAGATTGATATCCAGAATATATAAAGAGCTCTCAGAACTCAATAAGATAAAACAGTCTGATTAAAAGTGGCAAAGAATTGGAGGCTGAAAAAATGGTTTAGTGGCTAAGAGAATATAATGAGTTTGCAAAGGACCCAAGTTTGATCCCTAACACCTACCACCACTCAGGTAGCTCAGCACAACTTTTAATTCCAACTCCAGGAAATCTGATGCCCTCTAAAGCATTTGCATCGAAGTGTACTTACCAACACACAGACACACATGCATACACAGGATTTAAAAAAAAAAAACAACCTTTAAGGACTGAAGAGATGGCTCAGGATCTAAGTGCACTGACTGCTCTTCCAGAGGTCCTGAGTTCAATTCCCAGCAACCACATGGTGTCTCATAACCACCTGTATTGAGATCCGATGCCCACTTCTGGTGTGTCTGAAGATAGCAACAGTGTGCTCATATACATGAAATAAATAAATATTTTTAAAAATAACCTTTAAATGCAAAAGTTTTAAATCACCACTTAATGAAAACATACAGATGGTAAATAAACATGGGAAGCTCTTGGCATCTCATGATTTCTTGAGTACCTTTAAAAAATGTTAAGATTTGCTAAGAAAATGCAAATAAGATCCACTATGAAATATTATGAGACACATGTTATAATAGATAAACTATAAGGATTGGCCATACCACTTGTTAAAGAGAATAGAGCAACTTGGGATCTCATACAATGGCACTGGAAGTATAAACTGGTGCCATGTCTTAGAGTTTCTTTTGCTATGGCAAAACACCATGACCTAAAAGCAGTTGGGAAGGAAAGGTTTTATTCAGCTTACACTTCCATACCATGGTTCATTGTTGAAGAAAGCCAGGACAGGAACCCAAACAGGGCAGGAACCTGCAGGTAGGAGCTGATGTAGAGATCATAGAGTTCTACTGCTTACTGGCTTACTCTCTGTGGCTTGCTCAGCTTGCTTTCTTATAGAACCCAGGACCACCAGCCCACAATAGGCTGGGCTTCCCATCAATCACCGATAAAGTATGTATATGCCTCACATCTGGATCTTATGGAGGCATTTTCTCAGTTTAGGTTCTCTCCTTTCTGACAACTCTAACTTGTGTCAACCTGACATAAGACGAGCTGTGACGTGCCGCCATTCTGAAGCTGTTTGACTTTTGAAATATACAACTGGAAGATGGCTCATTCTGTAACATGCTTGTCCTGCAAGCATGAAGACCTGAATTCATTCCGAGTACCCAAGTTTAAAAATAGGAAGGGTGTGGCAGTAGACACTAGTAATCCCAGTGCTGTTGAACTGGAGACAAATAGATCCCTGGGATTTCTGGCCAGCCAATCTAGCCAAAATGGGATGCTCTAGGTCTAATGAGAGGTTCTGTCTCAAAATATAAGGTAGATAGTAACTGAAGAAGACAGTTAATGCCAACCTCTGCTCTCTACAGACATATGTATACCTCCATACATATACACATATGCACACACAAACATACATAAAATATATAATAACTTCAAGAACTGACATGTAAATTTATCATGTGGTTCAACTCTTTCACCTGTAAGAATTACACCCCCCCAAGAAAAAAACATGAAAGCATTAGTCAGCTTTGATGTTCACAGCACATTTATTAGTCATAGGAAAAAAACCTGGTAGGAAAATTAGTCTTTTAAAGTATAATAAATATGAACCATGAAATAGTGCCTAGAAATAAAAGGGAAACATGATTATAACATGCAAAAAAAAGTTGTAGCTCAAATTTTTTTTATTCTAAATGAAGATAGCATATTCCAGTTATGTGACATTTTGCAAAAGCAAAGGTGAAACGGGAGATATTTAGAATATGGAGTTTGGTTCGGCTTGTTCCCGGGCAGCCGACATTTTCCTGCTGCTCCGGCTCTGGACTATGGCTCAAGCTATCTAGAAACACTGGATCTGCCAACCCACCAAGTTGCCCCCACAAACTCTCAGCGGAACCCAGACCATTCCCGCTATGCCCACGGTACCCTGTAGAATTAAGACACTTAATACTTCAAGATTATCCAATGGATTTATATATTTGGCAATGCTCAAATAACAAGATGCCGACACAATTAGAGTTGTTACCCAATATCTAACCTTTTGATAGAAGTTGCTATCCAGGACAGCTTTCGACCCATCCGTGGTTCTCCATGGCTGTTCCCTCTCTCCCTTTCTCCTTCCCTTCCTCTCCTTCTCTCCTCCCAACTCCTCACTCCACCTTTCATACTGCCTAATCACCAAATTCCACTGCATATACAACGCAGCAGAATAAATATCCTGATACACAAAGGAATAGTTAAAGAATTACATTACTAGTTGCCACAAACTTAGGAATGAGACAAAGGAAAATTAACTATAGAAGTCACAGAGGAATTCTTGCAAGAAATAAAAATATCTATTTAGATTGTGGTGACAGTGGTTACACAATTGCTTGCACCTGTCAAAATTCATAGAAATAAAAATCAAGACGTGTGAGTCTCCCAGTCCTTGGAGGACATTGACTACTGGCCACGAGGGTGAGGAGAGCAGAGGTGATGAACAGGGCTCAGATGATCTGTGAGTGCCATGGAAAGACAGACTACAAGAATCAGCTTCAGAAGGGCAGCTCCACTTTATTCCAGGGGTGAGGGGAATATATAGGAATTGGGCAGGAGCTAGAATATTGTGTAATAGGTGTTCACAGTGTGTAGTAGGAAGCTCGATCTTCCCATTGAGGTGGAAGCAAGACACCTAATTATGATACAGGCAGCAGAGCGAAAGCTTTTGCAAGAAGCAGTGTCAACGGCCATACTTCAGCAGGCATCCATGCTCAAGGACAGCTTCCAAATAAGGTCAAGAAGAGAGTAGGAAGCCTTGTTGCGAGAATCTTGTGCCCGGCTCAGAGAGCTATCCTGACATAGAGACTGCGACCTAAGATGTACACTTTATTCCCCATCATATAAGTCTTATTCAATCAAATTCAATTAAAAGAACATATTTCAGAGTCTTCTTTTAGTCACGGAGTTGCTGTTTGTTTGCTTGTTTGTTTGGCAGGGTCTCACAACGTAACTGTGGCTGTGCTGAAACTCTTTGAGTAGACCAGAAATCTGCCTGCCTCCACCTCCCCAGTGCTGAGGTTAAAGGTGTACACCATCTCATCCGGCAACGTTTTTGCTTTCTGTAGTTTCTGTTAGCCTTGTTTCAACTACAGTCTGGAAATAGAAAACAAACACATTTTTTTTTCCCAGAAAACAATTTAAGTTTTAAACCGCATGCTGCTGTGAGGATCTTATGGCCTCCATGAGCCATCACTGAAACCACCATTGCAATCATTCTGCCTGCTTGAGATGTCAATCATCATTACAGTATCTATGCTACATATTATTCACTTAATAACTATTTTAGTGATGAGATGCCATTCCCACAGCAGCCTCCACTACAGCACAGTGACTATACTTTTCATTTTCATCTCACAACATATTCATTGTATCATCACATAATGTTCCAAGAAGCAAAAGGGTAAGTATAGTAAACTTACTATATTTAAGAGAACGATAGTCATATAATTTTCATCCCACTATGTGGCTTGGGTTATTCTATTGTATTGATGATTGGCAATCTCTTATCAAGCCCAATCTGTACATTAAATTTTATCATGTGTTTGCCAAGTAAAAGTCCTGTTACTCAGGGTTCAGTGTTATCTACAACTTCAGTAACCAGATTATGTGGATAAGGGTGATCACTCTATGAAATTGTCAACTCTATTTATCTTTACTATCTAGTAATAGAAAGACAGGTTACGCAATTTGATTTCAAATAGAATTTCCCTGTGTAGAAAATATTTAAAAATCCATCAATACAACAGTAAAAATTTTCTACTTAAATTTTCTGATAAATGCCATATTTTGGTGTATATATTTAAAGCATGAGCTTCTAAGAAAGGAATATAGAAAAGCTGATGTAAGTTTTCTCATTACATCAATCATCCTCAGCCAATCTCTTTCCATGTTCAGACAATCCTAAGTTACACACCCCATTTGGCCACTACACACTACAAATACTTGAACCAAGCGGATTCCATCACCTAAAGCTCTGTTTTCTTCCATGAACAAAACATAAAACTTTTAATGAACACGCTCACGCAGCTCCAACTTTAAAGGGGATTTCCACCTTGCTGCATGAGATGTCACCACCCTCTGATGAGCAGTGTTTAAAGAAGAGTCACGAATCCAAGGGCGGAGCGCCTGAACGACTGCTGCAATGCACACTCATGGCCCTGACATCCCAGCTCTGATTCCGGATCACTGTGTGCAATCTGAAACTCCACAATTGCTTCTGACTGAGAAAGAATATGACTTCGCATTATTGTTTCTGAGTGTTCTGAACCAGGGTTTCTGGCCTGATGCATGACAGATAGACTCCTCTCTCCGTTTATTCTCATCTCATTTTATGGAAGGCTTCCCATAGAGGACTCGTGACAAGAAAAGCAGGGAGCTGCTTCAGGCGCTAACAGAATGGTCTGAACATTCAATTTTTTTTTCCTCCAGAAAGCTCAGGGAGGGACTCGTTTTCAAGGGAAAAATCACAGCTGCCCTCCAGAGCAGCTGGTGCTTAGCATGGCACAGGGTGACACATCCATACATCTTAATAAACCACGCTACATTCATCTGTTAGCATCAACTCAAGGAAATACTCCAGTGGCTAAACCAGAGGGAGTATATGGTGAAGACTAACTAGATGGACAGGGGAAAAGTATCATGAAGAAACTTAGTGATAAGTGATACACACAGCCACAAAGCATATCGTGTCTTCAAAATTGAGAAGAATGTTTCTCTATAAAAGTGTTGTTGCCAGGAGGGTAATATAGATGGGGAAGTAACTGGGGCAGAGAGGCCTTTATGGTCACTGGTCCTTCATGATGCACAGAAAATTGGGAGGAACTTAAAGCATTAGCTCCTGGGGTATTAGTAACAGAGAAAAATAGAAATCTCTAAGTCTATAAGCTAATTAAAAGGTTTTTTTTTTTTTTTTGAAAAAGCACCAGAATAGAGGTACCCTATGGGTTAATACCAATCCCCAAAGCTGTGGTGATCAAGAATGATCTCAGTGCCTGATGGGAGCTTTTTTCCTCTGAGATGTTGGTCAGGAAGGCTCCAGAAATGCCCCAAACTACACAGGCTATTGCAGTTGCCCAGGAGAAAGTAATAGTAAGACCTACCACTGAAAACATCATATCTGGCTGGGACTGAACTAGCATCTCTCTCACTCTGGTGAGTGTGCCTTAGTGCCAGAGAGTGCTGTGAAGGCTGCTGATGGGAAGGGTCAACATCAGTTTTAGGCAACTGTGGACTTTGCAAGCTATGATACCAAGCTGCCAGTCATAATACCTGCGCTGTTGCAGCAGTCACATTATAGCTATTATAGCTATGAAGGTAACCAATGACGACTCTCTGATTGGAGTTGGGGATCTGCTCCATAGAGTGAAATTCATCCCTTGTTCAGGAAACTTGGTAGAAAAACTCCCAATAACTGTGGAGGTCATAGGCTCTAGGATGGAATGTGTTATTTTGCTAATTTTACACCGTATCAAATTATCTCCTATAGATGTTTATTCCCATAGACTGTCATGGATCAGGGAGAAAGCCTCAGGACCTTATACCTTCCTGATGAACCGCTGGAAACTGATGGGTGCAGGGAAAGGAAGAATCATTGCTTTTAGTTGTACATCAACTAGTAAGACCAGCTGGTTCCAGTGGATATTTAGACACCCACGGTCATGCAGATGGCCCTGGTTAAACTCAGTAAACCACAACACAAAACAGAAAGACATGGATGTGAGAAAGGGGGTTGTAAGAAGGAGAGGGCTGATGGGAACGGGAGGGAGAAAAAAAGAGGGTGTGGACAAGATAGCAAAAATGAACTATATACATGTATAAACTTTTCAACAAATACATTTAACTACAAACAAAAATAATATGGGTGAAATTATTTTTAAAAGGGTTGATTTTTTTTTTTTAAATTGTAAAGATACACAAGTCAAAGGTAGTAGGGAGAAGAACAGCCTGTCGAGCAGGTTCTTTGAGGTCCAGCATCAAATCAGTTATTATAAAACAAGATGAGGTCAAGTGTGAAGGGATGGACTAAGAATCAAGATTTTCTTTGGAGTCTCTTCTCCCATTTGCTAGCAGGATAATGTTTAACAAGTCACTAAACTACCTGAAATTAAATAAAGCAATCCATGTAAAAGTGCTCCGCATGAGACACCCGTAGAATTTCACTGATTCGTTCATGTATCGGAGACACTTTAATGGATATAGGTCAGTCTTGTGTAAGGCATACTTCATTCTTAATTTTTTTTTCTGTAAGCAGTTTGCTGTCACAAGACTCGCCAGTCAATACGTCAATGTTTTCCTGAGTAGGGTCATGCAAGATGGGCCACTCTTCCAGTTGACTCTCCTAAATACTTAATAGATACTGTCTGCACTTGTGAGTACTTGCTGGTAAATTACTTTGCAAGCTTGCTTGTATCTGTTCATGTGTGCATGCCCCGTCTACTCAATTAGGACTATTGATTTATTGAGCCAGAAAGCATTTTAGAGAGCAGAACAAAACCCTTCATTGTGTAGGAATATGGAGGTCCAGGAAAGCCCAACAATTCGTTTCAAATCACACATCAATTAGTGTAAGAACCACATTCTCTTGATTTACTTTCCTTGTGTATGTTTGTCACAAGCTAGTCAAAGGAATAAGCACTGAAGGGCAAAAGCTACTTTTCTGCTCTTTCTCTTTCTTGCTAAAATTCAGTGTACCCCAAATGACCAGGAGCATTGAAATCTTTCAATGTTTATAAGTGGTTTCATTGAGAAAAAACAGAAGTATTTTCTAATGCTTAATCTCTTTGTTGAATCCTGTTCTTTTCTTCCTTATGCAAGTAATGACATCAGAGACATAAATAACATTATATTGTATAAAACCCTTATACATCTATTATCATATTTGGTCAGTTTCATTAACCTGTAGAGATGCAGTGGGCAGTACTATCCCCATTCCATAGCTGGAGAAACAGAGACCAGAGAAAATCAATAAATTTCCTTTGACACATTTCTGTATTTGCTGGTGCTGCCATACCAGTCAACATAGGCTTTAGGGTTTAGTAGCCTAATAGTATACTACTATACTGTTCTACTGTGTCATATCTCTCTCTGTAGACGTTTAGCAAAGATAACATAATATCTAGATGATCAGAATTCTTTCAGATAAAAAGAAATGTAAGTTCTGCACCTACTCCAGGACTCCTGGCACTGATCTCTGTGGCTCAGCATTCTGAACTGGTCCTCCAGATTAATACAGCACATGCTGAAGGTCCACCAGTCACTCTTACAGATTATCATAGGTCAACATAGGTGAGTTATGTTAGTGTAAATAATGGAACAAAAGCCATTGATGATTTTAAGCCAAGAGAAAAGCTGATATGTTGTTAGTTTGTTTTTAAAGACTATTTGGAAAAGTTAGAGGGCAGGGAAACAAAAATTCAAGGAGAAAAAAAAAACACTTTTCAGCCACCTCCACAAAAGTACCCAGAAAAACATATTTTTATTTTTGTTAAAAAGGCAGCTTCTTTAACAAGAAGTCCTGAGGAAACTGGATATCCACGTGTAAAAGGGTGAAATTTGATCTTTTTCTCTCCTACTGTGCCCCACCACAAATTCCCAATTCAGAATTGATCCCAGACCCAAGGTAAGACCTGGAATTCTGAAACTCAAAGATGAAATTGCTCAAGATCCAGAAGGAAACTCTGGCTTTTGGAATAGGACTCCAGAAGGTCAGACACAGTAAGAACTGGCAACGGCATTGGTCCAACTAAAAGGCTTCTGTACAGCAAAACAATCCACAGGATGAAGAGATGGCCTAAAATGAAGGAGTGGGGGAAACCTTCCCAGTAATCGTCCAGCAGGCCATGGACCTCCAGGAAATAAGAGAACTCAACAGCAAACAAAGGATCAAATAGTCCAATCAACAAACGTGTAGCTGAGCTCCCTAGCCACTTTACGAATAAAAGCATATAAATGATTTAAATAAATAAATAAATAAATAAATAAATAAATCATGCAAAAGTGCTCCACATCTTGAGCCTACAGGGAACTGTGAATTACTCAGAGATTCTCACTCCTTCAAATGCAGAATGGCCATCATCACGAAAAATAAAAACAATAAATATTGTTGGCTATTTGGCATGGGTGGGGGCTTAGTCAGTGTTTAGCGGGATGTAAATTTTTCTAACCACAACGGAAATCAATATGAGAATTACTGAAAAAACATTAAAAGTAGAACTTCATAGGATCCAGCCATATGGCTTCTGGATATATTCCCCCCAAAAAATGGAATATATTTTTTTGCAGTATGATTTCTCAAGCAATTGAGTTATAAATCTGCTCACGTGTTCAATCAGTGAACGAATAGATTTTTTAAAACGTAGTACTTATGTACGATTGAAATGTATACAGCAAGAAAGAATGAAAACATGTTGTTTTCTGGAAAATAGATAAAAGTGAATAACCTAGGTCCACAAAGAAAAGCATCATGTGCTTCCCCTCTCTCATGTGGACTCTAGGGATGGAGAAAGGCATGAAAGTTAGGAGGGAACTATTAGAAAGAAGCAGGTGAAGGAAGAAAGGGTGTGGAGAGAAGAGAAAGAATAACAGAGAGGGTGAGTGAGGTCAAAGTATACTATATGCATGCATAGAAATATTCTAATAAACTCCTACTCTGTACAATTAACGTTACTGCTAATAAATAACAAGAAAGAAATGATTCAAGCAGGACAATCCATTAGGAGAATTCAGAACAGAGCCCTGGGGAAGTCTAATAATTATTGACTTGACCTGGTGAGGCCATTGGAAGACTAATCTGTGAGACAAGAATAAGCAAAGAAGTTTATTGGATTCCAAACATCCCCAAAGGCCCAAATGCTAAGAGCTTGCCCTCTGGCTTGTGCTGCTGCTGGGAAGCAGCAGAACCTTTAGGAGATGTGGGGTGTAAGAGATGTAGCTAGGTCATTTGCAAAGAACACTCAAAGACAATATCAGGCTGATGGCCCTTTGGAGGGACCCCAGCCCCTTGCAGGGACCTCAGCTCTTTATTCTGTTGTCTGCTGTGTGCTATTTGCCTTGAGATAGGCAACTTTGCTCCACTAAACATCCCCTGCCTCACAGCCCCACTCCATATGGACCAAAAACCTTGGACACAATAAGCCCCCAAATAGTTTTTATTTCCTCTCCTTTTATGTTAGTTCTCTCTGCGATTTTGTCACAGTAACAGAAATCTGATAACCATGTGAAGTTTATTGTATCATTCAATCAAGCAAGAAGGATGTTTTGGCTATTTTGGACGAGTATCAAGGAGTTGATGGGGCACAGCAAAGTGACCTGTGAGCCTTTCTGGATCACAGATCACTGCAGCGAGAGAAGTTTCTTCCACACAGCGGTAGGAAAGAAGTCACTCGTCTCGGGTTGAAAAGGGTGAGCGATAAGAAAGTAGAAAACGCAAATGTAGAAAACCCTTTTCATGTGAAGAGCGGCAGAGAAATAAGAAGGTCAAAGCGCTGAAGCAGGTTTGCACATGGCAGCCACTGAGTAAAATACAGAGCCCACCTCGGAGATTCACACCACGCAGCAGAGAGGGCAAGTCAGAAGAAAGCAAAGAGCATCCTCACATCCGACCAATCACAGCTGTGGTAAATGCTTGACCAGAGGAACATTGAGAGAGCATCTGCAGTGGTTAAGGTGCCCTGGTGGGAAGAGTAATTGAAAGGAAAAAATAAATTCATGTTTATGTACATACATAAACAGAAAAATACAGGCAGCCAGCCTATGGCATGGCTACAGCTGAGGTGGGAAGTGCCTGGAGATGAAAGGGAAGACAGGGATCAGTGTATTGTCTGAACTATTGTCAGTCAGTCTTCAAAAACAAAAAACAAAGCAACAGAGGAGTCTGGGACTTTAGAATTATCCAGTACAGACTAAAAAAGTATGAGAGGTCAGTAATATAGTATAGTGTAAGTGTAATATTTAGTTTCAGTAACATCCCAGAGGTTAGTGGTTAGTATTATGTCAATCTTTAAATAATTTTATGTGGATATGAGAGAATTCATTTATAAAGAAAGAGAAACAGAGGCACAGAGAAAATACAGAATGAATGAAAACCTACGAAGAAGGATCTTTTCATTTTTACTTTATTTTATCTAACCAGCGTGAAGAAATATTTTCAGTAAAAGAAGTTCCCTCACTCTTAAGATGCTTGTGAATAATAGATACCCCATAGATTGGACTTGATGGGATGTATACAGAGAATATTAGCCTATAGGGGTAGGAATGTGGGGTGGATCTGGGAAGAGTTGGGGGAAGACTGGGAGGCACATAGGATCAAAATATACTGAATAAAATTCTCCAAGATTTATTAAGATAGTATGTTTAAAAAATAGATGCCCAACTAAATAGTCTGGTAGAAGAAACACAGTCTATATTGTTCATTGATTGGTAAAGAAATCCTTAGGCAAAACTGCTTTAGAAAAAAAACTACTTGTAATATTCTGTATGATAAGCATGTAAAGAATAAGTTTTTCCAACTAGTAGTAAAATGATCATGCCCAACCATGTTGGGTAGCAATTTGATGAGATAATAACATACACGTGTTTCCTTTCAGGACCTGGAAAAATGGCTCCACAGTTAAAAGGATGTGCTGTTCTTGCAGAGGACATGGGTCTGGTTTCCACACAAAGCTAACTATAGCTCCAGTTCCAGGAGATCTGACATCTCCTTTTTTCTCCATAGGTACCCGATGTACATGGTGCATGAATAGATATGCAGGCACATGCACCAACACAGAAAGTAAAACCCCAAATGTAGGGGCTGGGGAGATGGCTCGGCAGTTAAGAGCACTGACTGCTCTTCTAGAGGTCAAGGGTTTAATCACCAGCAACCACACACATGGTGGCTTACGACCATCTGTAAAGGGATCTGATACCTTTTCTGGTTTATCTGCCCTTTTCTGGTATGTCTGAAGACAGCTACAGTGTACTCATACATATAAAATAAATAGATGAATTCTTTTTTAAAATCCCAAATGTATATCTGAATCCTGAGGGACGCTTCCTGGAAAATGTAAATTTCCAGACCCAATCCCAGACATTCTGAGAACGGGTAAGAAGCCGTCGCACTTCACAGATGCCCAGGAAATTCTGATGTGCAGACAATTGTAGATGACACACTTTAAAACCCAGCAGCTTTCCCACAACTCTTGTAACCATCACATGACTTTCTTGAGACTGAAAAACGAGTCACTAGGATAAGCATCGGAAGGATGAGCACTGGTTAGACAAAGACAACCAGGAGCAAGTGATGCCAGCAAAGAAGAGGAAAGCCCTTGTCCATGGAGAATATAATAAATACTTTGGCTGACCTACTATGGCCATTTTGTTTGAGAGGATTTCAGCTTGGTTTTACAGTAGTAGTGATAAAACGTGATTTAGAACGAGCAAAGGAGATGCTTTACTAATGAGCTTCCTGGAGGTTAAAGAGAAACAAAAGAAGCACTCATTTCACTGGAGGAAATGAAGTGCTGGATCTTTGGTAAGCACATGCTTTGCCTATAGATGCATGCCCTTAATACTGAATATTTCCAGGAAAAACACGAATTCATTTCATAGCACTTAATACCATTTCATACTCATACTTTACTAATCCTTTCATATATAACACTTCCCTTCAGGGATACAACAGACAGTAAAGGACTGGCTAGCTTACATGCTTTGCCCAGGATTAGGAGTCACAGTCAACATGGAAATACCCAAGAGCACACATGAAATAAGCCTGGGGAGCAACTGCTTTTGTCCATGGGCTGGCTTTATTTACTTATTTATTCTCCTCTTATATAATCCATCCTGATTGCAGTTTTCCCTCTCTCCTCTCTTCCCAAATCCCCTCCCCACTCCCCTAGATCCCCTCCTCCTCCTCCTCCTCCTCCTCCTCCTCCATTTTCCTTCAGAAAGGAGCAAGTCTCCCAGGGATATCAACTAAACATGCCATAACAAACAGGACAGAACAAGTTACAATAGAACCAGGCAGAAACTCAAGGATCAAGGCTCGAAAGGCAGCCCTGTAGAAGGAAAGGGGTCCTAAGAAAAGGCAAAGGAGCCAGAGACACCTCCAATTCTCAGTGTTAGAGGTCCCACAAGAACACCAACTTAACAACCACAACGTGTATGCAGAGGTCCTACTCACACCCATACAGGCTCCATGATGGTTGACTGAGTCTCTGTGAGCCCTTTATGAGCTCTGCTTAGGTGATTCTGTGGGCCAGGTTTTTGTAGCTCCTCTGGTTCCTGCAATTCTTCTTCCTTCTCTTCTCCAGGGTTCTCCCTAATGTTTGGCTGTGGGTCTCTGCATCTGCTTTGTCCAAGGGCTCTTAAAAGAAGGCTAAAAATTGTGTTAGAACAGTAGTAGATTTTTTTAAAAATACTATTTACTACATTTGTTTATCTTTAAAGTGGTAGGGAGATGTTTTCGTTGTGCTGGCTTGTTCCATGATCTCACCACCTAGTAATTATAAAGTTCTTCTTGAGTCCAGGAAGCCCTTTTCTATGCAAATTCAATTCATTCTTATGAGGATGCTTCACACCACTGAAAGCCACTGGATGAATTAATTGCTCCATGCAGATTGGTATAGATCTCCACAGATGGCTCTAGGCTCCTTCCTACTCTCTCCTCCCTAGATTCCTCCTAAGATGTCAGGGTTAAGGAGAAGCCAGTTCAACCTTCAAGGGTCAACAGTGATGTATTGGATAACATACTAAGAATACAAATTTCTTTTAAAGATAGGAGCTTTACAATATGTTAAAATATAGTGATCATCCTCTCCCTGGGATGGGGAGGGGCTCAAATAGCAAAGGTAGTAACCAGGTCTTCTTCCAAGTGGGAAGAGGATGTATCTTGTGTCATGTCCACTTGTCTACACCTGGCCAGGGCAAAGGCAAGCCATGGACAGCTTTACATGGGGCAGAGCCTTCTATACATTCTCCCTCGGCATGGCTTTTTCCCTCAACAAGAAGTAAAGTTTTAAAATTGGAAGTGGACTTAGAAGAAAATTAATAATAATAATACCATTCTCTAGTTCTGGTTCTAGGTACTTTACTGAGGTTAAAAGATACTTTCTATAGATCAACTTTCTCCATAGATGTAGTTTGTTTGAGAACAAACTCTGCTTAAAA